>NC_051854.1:80244504-80869504 GCF_905115235.1 Hermetia illucens | reverse complement strand
GATAAAGATAGAAACGTGATTTTTTCACCATATGTTTATTGATATCTCTTTTTTCAGCTTGATATCGTAGCTAGTTTTCGAAATACGTGTCAATTTATGCACCCATCTCCAAAAAAAGGTGTTTTTCTGCTGCCACGCTGGAGGGCGCTGTGTTCATCTGAGGAAAAAAAACTAAACGGCATTTTAATGTGGACAATATTCCACGGTCCGCAAACTAGGATAATTAGAAAATATTAAAAGGTAAATTTTTGGTGGACTTTTAAACTTAATTTTTTGGATTTTGGTGTTTCTTTACGCCTTTTTTTTATGAATAAAAAAACAACGACCCGTCCGATTGCAATTATGCTAGTTTGCGGACCGTAGAAATATGTATTAAAGAAGTCGTGAAAATTTCAAAGAATTTGGTTGGATAGATTTTGAGCTATGGTGGCAGCCGATTTTCAAGATGCAGTTTCGTGAAAAACGCATTTGAAAATTTAAATGTGATTATCAACAGTAAAATTTTAACTCACCATTAATCTTCTATACCTGGTCCATAAACAGCACCCTCCGTTTCTTCAAAAAAGTCTTATAAGGCCGATTGTTGCTCTCTGGTTTCAATTCTGGCTCTTTTAGCGAGGTCAGTCGATCGTCGTTCGGACCGCCAAATTCGCGCTTCATTACGGCGGTCGACATAAACCTCACATATGTGACCAACTTGACATCCCATTGTCACTAGGATTTTGAGAATGCCATTAAATCCTTCATTGAAAATAATTACAGCCAGAAAAGTGGCTTTTTCTACGACCTTGGCCCCAGAATGAAGGTGTTTAGGAGCGGAAGTCCAGATCAATGCATTTAACGACTCATTGTTATTGTGGGTCTCTGCTCCTAAACATCTGTTCAAGAGATCATCTCGTGACAAATCTTCGTAAATTGGTTTGATGACTGTTTGAACTTCTTCAATCAAAGGTGCCTTCTCGGGGTGGAAACTATCCAGTTCTCCTTTAACTTCCGCTTTGCGCCATTTGCACCAACTGTCCTCGCCTGCTGGACAATTTTGATGCTGAGGATTTTCGTCTGTAGAACATTTATGGAAGAAAGTTGCCCAAATTTCTTGCTTCATTCCTTCTATCGAATTTGCGTGTCGACGAATTGCTAGACAAAAAAATGTAGTGAGGTCGTTAATAACCTTATCAGTTAGTTTTCCAGCCCCTTTTCCACCAATGCCTTTGTGATTCTTCTTTGTATTTCTAAACCCCGTTCCCATTCTTTTCTCGACATGTCCTACGCATTCCTTTTTTACTACTACGTATATTTTAGAGAAAACTCCAGCAAAATCCAATATAAAATATAAAAAACTTGTCGCAATTGGAACATCCATGTTCATGCTTGCTAAAAGTTTCTTTGCTGAAGTTGATGTCCTTTTTCTTCTCTGATAAGTAACGATTCCCATGAAATACTCGTTTTTTAGTGCGAGCATGACGTTGAATGTTAAAGCGATCTCCCTTCGTACGATCCATTTAAAAAAATCATTGAACGCACAAACAGCACAATACTTACAACAAAATATAACTGAGTATAGCTTGAAAGCCTTTCAGTGCTCATTCTAGACTGGATTATTCTGTTTATTCCAAACAGCAAATAAGTTTAGACAATTGACAATTGGGCTACGATGATGAAATCCACGCACGGTTGTTTTCAGCCAACAGAGCTTATTTCAGCTTATAAAGACTGTTTCGCCCGAAACGTCTCACCATAGGGTCAAAGCTCTTACTGTACAAGACTATGATCTTGCCAGTCCTCATGTATTCCTCGGAAACTTGGGTTCTTAACAAGAAAAATTGCGAACTCTTGGCCGCGTTCGAGAGAAGAATCCTTCGAAGAATGTTTGGCCCCCTACATGAGGAAGGACGATTCCGTAGCCTACATAACGACGAAATCTATAAGCGATACCATGATCGTCAGGTTGTGGATAAAATCCGGTTCAATAGGTTACGGTCGGGGGGTCACTTAATCCGTATGGATGAGGATGATCCAGCCGGGAAAGTCTATAAGGGCAATATCTATGGTAGGAAAAGAAGACGAGGCAAACCCTACCTGACATTGAGCGAGGTCAGGACGCCAGACAGCTTTTAGGGATATTGATGTCTGGAGTTCCTTATTAAGGCAGGCCTAGACCGGATACCGGTTGTTGCGCCGTTGATGATGATGAATTGATTGGTTTTCCATCTTTTTATATTTATACCTGGGTTCGAATTTATAAGGCTCAGGTAAAAAACTAAAAGGTAAAAAAAGATTCGATGCTCTTTCTCATCGAGTACTCTAGCCGCGGCTGCAAACTCTTTACCTGTTTAACACTGTAATTTCTAAACGAATCGGAATATCGAAAAATCCCTTTCACCACATATTCTCCACTATATATAGATAAATTCATGCAAAAAAATGGATTTCTCGAACCCGACACACGGGATGACCCCCCTAATTCCATGTTCCATTTCAGCTCATAGTATTTTAAATTTTTTCCCGCATTATTCAAGTGTTGCGCCATCTGTCTATGACTAGCTAAACAATTGATTCATGAGCACCCTGCAACTGTCAACGTCAAAAGTCTACAACTCTAGTCCATTCATCACCGTCGGCTCTACTACCTCCCTTTCCATTCATTCAAAACACACGAAGAGAGAAGAGTCCATCAGTCGCGCGACGACACAGAAACCTCCGAGGAAGCACGGAATCGGGCAGTGGATCCATCGCTGGTCGATCGAATTTTCCGAGGTCGGGATTTTTGCTTAATTTTGCGTGTTCGCAACCGTCGAGGCACTCGGCCACGACTCGCCGTGACAATTTACGCACCGTGGAATGTCGGGCAGTGGCCACGGGCTCGCAGCAGGCAAGTGACGAGAAAATTGCGACAGTGCAACTCGGGCCGAAGGGACTCCCGTCGTCCGTCGCGAGTGGCTTCCGGCGCACGAACGCTGTACGGTCCGCCCGCCACCCGTCGCAGCCGCCCCCGCGGCCCAGATCCAGTGATCGCGCAAAGTAACAGAAACGACAACTTTGTGACGAAGAAAAATATCCGCCGAGAAAAATTCCTCGCACGACCCGTCCACACACATCGTCGCAGGACGTTGGCGCACACAGTCAAGCTTTTGTTTATCAATCGGTCGTCGGCAGCTCGTACGTGTACGGGACCGTGTGAGGTGTGTTGGTGCCGTTTACACATCGCGTGTGGGTGCTCCGCGCGGGCCGAGCCATTGCACGCGACTGTCGCTTACGCGAGTGTGTGTATGTGCACAGTCAGTGTTTTGTTCAGGAAAAATCAATGAAATTCCGTACACAAGTGCATCCCGTGGGTCCGTGACATTACGCCAGAGCGAGAAGGCGAGTCGGCAACGAGGAGGCTGCGATCTTCCGTTGGCGAGCAGGAGCGCGGACTAGCGCTCCCGACGCGGCACCGGGCACAGGTTTTTTGAATTTTCCTTAATTTTCCTAGTTAAGACCGCGGGGCCTCTCCTGGAAGCCGGGGATTGGCGCGCCGCGGCTGAGCTCGAGTATTGTTTGCACGCTTGCACCGCGGATGTCAGTGTGTGCAGCGGCCACGGCCGATGCCCGTCTGTCATCAGACAAATGTCCAACTAGCAACAGTCCGGGGGCCGCTTGCAACCGCCATTCCAATTTGAATTTTCACACGGAATCCAATTCGACACCGAGCGCGATCGGCGTTCGAGGAATTCCAATGGTTGTAAAACGCAACGACGACACGTTCTTGAATGAACTTATCCGTATGGCTCGGTGCAGGCGGGCATGTGTGTGTGGCAACGTCGTCCGTACACGAGGCACTCGAAACTTGAATGGCGCACTTATCGCTCGTACGCACGCACACATGGCCGTGGCAATTTATGTAACTTTTGACAATTCAAATTTGAAAAATTCTCTGCCGTGGCGGGGACGCAAAACGAGGTTTATTCGCTCGGGAAAGTCGCCGGCACGGACCTTCAGCTTTTCCCGTTGGACAAATTTCAGATCCAAGTTCTGATTTCCGCCTCGAGGGGACCCTTTCGATGATGTTCTGAGACGCCATCGTAGTTTCCATTGTTGGGGCCAAACAATCAGATATTTACCTTCAAATTCACGAATGCATCTTTGTTTTTGAGGTTCTTCCGTCGGAACAATTGATTCAATTTCTGGCAAATAATCTGAAAGAATGCCATGAGGTGGGTTTCCAAACTGCCGCGGTTTTTTTCCTCCCAAAAAGTTGAGGGGAACAGAGAACTGCGCGACCTTGTAATACTCAGCTAAGTTGTGAATGGAGCTGAATGGTTGCTTCCACGAAACCATCTGGCAATTCGGTAAAGGACTTCCGTTAACTCCATGCACAACCGCTTGGATTCTTTACAACAATGGAAGGAGGGTCCGAAACTCGACCAGCTTCAGAGGTGAGAATTCATCCTTAATGAAACATTGAGAAGGATTAAGGCAGAATTTGGTCTAGGACGCAAATATTTTTCGCTAATTAAACGCAGTACCATATCCACAAGGAGCCTGTTTGTTATGTCAGCAGAATTCATTAGTTCAAGGAGGAAGCGGTTTGAAAAAGTGTATTTCTGGCGGGACTATACGTAATAAATAAGTGTTCCTTCTTTAACCTCCACTATGGGAGGCAGGACATTACTATCCTAACTGGCAGTTAGGAAGCTATCGAAGCATTCACATCTATGCAGATAAATTCTGCATTGCTTAGTCCTTATCCAGGGTAAGTAGGTAGGTATCTCCGAGGAGCCCAATTAGTGCTGTGGTGCACCGTTTTGATGCCATAAACCCCTAAGACCATGACTGCTGTTATGGGAGCAGGGAGGCAGACTCTAACCGCCTCGGATCTTCAGAGCAAGTCCTTAGCATTCACAAAAGAAAGCAGCTCTCCCACCCTGCAGCTAGATATCTCTCTGAGGTCCCCAAAGAATGGTTTACCCAGTGTCCATAGCCTAACTCTAGCTAGAGCTGAACAATCGCAAAGAAATTGCATCAGGGTTTCCCTTCCTTCTTAGCAGCTTCGGCAATGCGAATTGTAGGGTATGCCGCGCTTGGCGGCATGGTCCCTTATGGGCCAGTGCCCCGTGCAGACCGCCGTAATCTTGAATGCATTACACAGGAATTCTCGTGATCGGGCTATGTTACCAGGTGTACTCCTAATTAAATTCCGTTTTTTTTTTTTTAATGAATAAAACACATAATTCCAAGGGAACCGTAATAGTTATTTTATTCCAAATATTTTCCATCGCTTTCCACACACTTTGTCCACCTTTCTGATAATTTGTGAATACCACACCAGTAGAATTGACTGTCTAGCTCAGTAAGCCATTTCGGCAAATTTTCATAGGAGTCGAAGCGCTTCTCAGAAACTGCGTGGCCCAAAGGGGCAAAGTGGTGATAATCCGATGGGCCAGGTCTGGTGCGGTATGATTAAGCCCCTCCCATTTGAGTTTTCCCAGCGTGTCGCGAACGGCTTTCGACTTATGCGATGGTGCATGGTCGTGGAGCAAAATCACCTTCTTCTGTCTTTCTTGATATTCTGGTCGGTTCTCCGCAATCGCTCGCCTCAAATCTTTCAATTTGTTTTTTGTAGTGAACGGCGTTCACAGTTTCACCAGGTTCCAACAGTTCAATGTTGATCATACTGGTCTGGTCGCACAACACACACAGCATGACCTTCCGACCAGAAGGATTTGGTCGTGCCGTCGATGTCGATGCTTCACCTGGACTCACCCAGGATTTGTTGCGTTTAGGGTCCTCCAAAGAAATCCGTCGCCCGTAACAACACGATGGAGAAAAGGCTTTCTTTTGTACCGTTGAAGCAGAATTTCACACGTCACTTTCCGGTTCTCCATTTGTCTCTCGGTCAGTTCGTGCGGCACTCACTTTTCACACTTCTGAATTTTTCCCATGGCTCGCAGACGTTTCGAAATTGTTTGCTGTTGAACTCCCAACATATTTGCAAGCTGTCGTTGTGTTTGCGTGTTATCTTCATCCAATAATGCTTGCAATTCGGCGTCATTAAACGATTTTCGCTTGCCGGAGCGCGCGGCGTCGTTCAGGTCGAAATCTCCATTTTTGAATTGTCGAAACCACGTTTCACATATTCGAAGTGTTAATGCACGATCGCCATAAACTTCCAAAAGTGCACAGTGGCTATCGGACACTTTTTTTTCCTTGATTGAACATAAAGACAATGCATGGCGCATATGCTCGAAATTCGGTACGTACGCCGACATTTTTGACGCGCAATAAAAACTTGCTGGAGAAACTTTTTGGGGAAATGTCAACGCAGTTTAGACATTCAACAACAACTAAACAAAATAACAAGTATGTGCGACCAACAGCGACACAAAACATAGAACGCCATCTATTGAAAAAAAAACCGGAAATTAATTAGGAGTACACCTGATATAAACGGGCCAAATTCTTCTTGACTTGGCAGAGCTTGTAAGCCGTCGCGATCTAAGGCCCGAGCTTGGTAGTGCGAGTAGACTCAGCCCCTGACAGCCGCCAGCGAAACACCAACTGTATTCACCGAACGGCTGCCAACAGAAGAGCCTCGTCTGGCCAATCCGTCAGCCTTCTCATTCCCCTCTATGTTCCTATGCCCGGGAACCCAGAGGAGAGTGACCTTGATTCAGCGCGACTCTGCACTGTCCCACCAGCCTGGAAGATGTCGTCGCTGAGTACAAGGCCTTGATGGCCGCTTGGTTGTCGATCAGAATGGCTATGTTACGCTTGGGGCTCGCTCCAGCCATCGAAAGACTTCCAATATCGCCAATACTTCCGCTTGGAATACACTGGCAAAACCTGAGAGACGATAGGACTTGGATACACTGTGTGTATCCGAGAAAACCCCCGCGCCGGTAAAGAATACTGAGTCATAACCTTCCAACACGCCGCTGGTCTTCCACTATGCCCTGGTTGGAAAGTCCACAGCAAAGTTCAGCTTGCTTGTGGCATAGTCCGTGGGGAATGTCCAGATTTCCCGAGGTACTTCGTCTAGGATGTTACTGTGGCCATAGGACTTCGCTGCCCAGCATCCGGACTCACGTAGTGTGACGGCACTGCACGTTGCAACATATTTAATCTGAAGGTCTAGTGGGAGGAGATGCAGGAGTACATTAAGAGCATTTGCCGGGAAGGACCACAAACGCGGTTCTTTGAATCCTATTAAGCTTCATCCTGTTGTATTTTTTGCTCAAAGCCTATCACCATACGTAAGGATTGGACGCACTACAGCGGTGTACATCCAAAGAACCATTCTCGGCCGGAGATCCCATTTCTTTGCAAAAGTTCTGCTATACAGGCTTTCTTAACCCTCAGTTCTATGTTCAGTCTTCAATTTAACTTTGGATCCAGGATTACACCCAGATACTTTACATTAGAGGAAAGAACCAATCTTTGTTCATTCAGCCGTGGTAGGTGGAATTCAGGTATCCTTCTCTTGGTGAGTAGCATCAGTTCCGTTTCCGTTGGGTTTATGCTAAGTCCGCATCTTGCGGCCCACAGGCACACCTTTCACAACGCTCCTTCCATGATGTCCCTCATAATGGACGGAAACATCCCTGATACTAATATCATCAAGGCGTCGGTATACGCCACCACCTTCATCCCGCTACTGCCTAATATTCGTAAAATTTCATTTATCACTATTAATCAGAGCACCGGAGAGGTGGCGCCATCCTGTGGCGTGCCTCTGTTCAAAGCACTGGTCAAGTGCTTGCCTCCCAGATTCGACTGGATTATCCTGGTACTTAGCATGGATATAATCCAACGCGTCAGATGCCCCTCCAATCCAATACTGGTCAAGGCTTCCTTGATGACGATGGTCCTAACGCTGTTAAAAGCTCCCTCTATATCCAAAAAAGCAGCTAGGGTATACTGCTTGTACTGCAGCGACCGCTCAACCGTGTCAATTACCTCGTGGATGGCGATTTTCCTTTAAGGTAGGCATGCTGGGACTTAGAGAAAGACATTGTCTCCATAATTGTCCTTAAATGGCTGGCCAAGACGCGCTCTAGGGTCTTCAGCGCGAAAAAGGTCAGGCTGATTTGTCGAAAATCCTTCGCGGACTCATGACCGCGCCTGCCTGCTTTCGGTATGAAAACAAGTCACGGCAAGGCTGGAGAGATCGTCATTCCACCACGGTGGCAGTGTCTTTTTGCTGTACTTAGTAGGGGACGAGGTTGTCAATTCGATATCGGATCCCTTTTCAGAGTCCCGACCTTTAACTCCAGTTCGACCTGTTTAATGCAATCAATCAAGGAGGAAGACAAGCAGGTTAGCTGAGACGCACTTAGAGTGCTGCAGATTTATGTACGTAATCCTCAGCATGATCTGCTTGCTTCGCAGGTTCGCCAGTCGCTGTCGAACCGTCGACCGTCATCTCCTCCAACAGCTCGTTGGCGGCGTCGATTGGATCTAGGTCGTCATCCCGTTTTCCAGAGCGGAACACTTTTACCTTTGTATTCCTGACTCGGAACCGCACTTTATAGTCGACCTTTTCCAATGCCTCCAGGCACTCTTCGTTTATGTGGAGTAGAAAAGTTTGGCTGTTCGTCTGAGGTTCCTCTTCCTTGATAGCAACCCAGTCGTCCTAGCGGAATCCTGGGGTTTTGAAGGCGTAGGAATTGGACGAGCTTGTCTTTATCCATGCGGATCTTCGGCAACCAGATACGAGCGACCGGTCTCCTGGGAATCTCGTCGTAAGGGATAACCTTGAGCTTCACACTCTCCCCGGCGTCGCTGATCTTAGCGACACACGAACCGAGAAAGTCCCTGGAGAATTGGTCCTTTCAAGCTATAACGTGGAACCCACGGATCACCTGAGAGGAATCAAAGCAGGGGATGAGTCCCGTGTGTTTGCCTTCGGTGCGCAGGAGATGCTCAAAGACCATCCCCGACAGTCTGGCCTCAACACTGGTCCACACCTCCGGCGCTAGTTTGTCATACGTAAGTTCGTGGTCCGTCGGCTGACTGTTGCTACGCCCTTTTCTCCGGATGTTGCTTAGCGTCTGAGGTCTTGCCCACTCTGCTCCGCTTCTGATCTTGCTCGACATCGTTTTGAGATCGATTGCGTTTCAGAGCGAAGGGCTTCGCCTTCTGCTCTTCTGCTGTCTTCCTCAACAATCGCCTGGAATTTAGCGAGGTCTTTTTCATCCCGCTCATCGACAGTATCAGCCTCCTTATTCTTAGCAATCTTGCTGAGAATATGCATGGCCTTCTGGTACTGGCTCTTGAGTAGGACACCACCTGAATCGGTTTTCATTTTCGAGGGATCCATCGATGTCGAGGGTTTCGGGTTAGGAGTACTATGTCTGGTACTCGCTACACCCAGTTTGACAGCAGTGAATTTCGCCCTGCTCCGGGAGGTCTCTGCACCGAGTGTACTGCTCTCGACGGCTACTGTCCCCTGGCTAGATGCCAGCAGCTCATCCTCCGTTGATACGCCTGGCATTAACTTCTCTTCTTCTATCATAATTTTTTTTTTTTTGTAAATTGAGTCCATGTTTTGGTCCCACGAGTAGTCCGGAAAGAGTGTCCACCTTGGCTGTCCCGGCCACCAGGGTAAGGGTCTTATTTGAAACTGAAGGTGCCCAAGGTATTCAGAGCTCCCATACTAAAGACCAAGCTTCCCATTGGCCACACAGCCCTCGGCGTATACTATTCCACCTTAGCTTGGGGTCCCATTACCACCTTCTCCAGTGGAGGGAGGACGACCCCACCCCCCCCCCCCCCCCCTGTTGCTTTGGTCCATCCCCCACCACATCTACTTGCCCCTGACACATGACCAGCAGACAAGCAGATCCTCGTCAGTTGGATGAGCCTACTTCCAGTCCGGCTCTACACAATATTGGCCCGTCCGAAGACGATTTCCAGCGGCCACCACTAGGGGTTCGTGTGAGGACTTGCCGAATTATGCAACTTTAACCTGAAGCATAATCAGTTCAGGCCGCCAGAATCTTAGGATCTCTTCTTAGAGGGGAAGCATTTGTACGTCTCGGGTCGTTCTTCCCATGATGTCGACATCGAAAGGTGGGTGGACTTGAAAAGGATGATGTCTCTCGCACTTATGTCAGCATAACGGATCACTTTTCCCAGGGTCAGATTAAAAGGAATGTGTAATAGAACATCAGGGGGAAGACAGGGGGTCTTAGACTGCTGTTGATGTTGAATGGTCTTGAGAATGATCCTGCTGGTTTTATCTGGTCTCGCACATTGGTCAGGGTCAGCCTAGTCAGTCTTATTAATTTCGCCGGGACACCGAAATTTCTCATGTCCGTGTACAGTTTTACTGATGAAAAGATGGTGCAACTGATGTCCATATTCTATTGGTGGCCGCAGAGAGAAAATCTGATCTGTTGCTGATTTGCCCTGAGCGAAGCCTATTATGTTCTCGGGGTATGGGGCTATCTTAACTAGCAAAATAGCGATAAAGATACCTCTATAATGGCTGCACTGTGTGATACCTCCTTTTAAAGGTTTTGTGTAAAACATCTCCACGTAGGACAGATTGCCCTTAGTGGAGATAACAATCGCATCTGGACGAGTTCGCACTTTGGCTTTTCGTTTCGCTTTTTTGTTGGTAACTTTAGTCCATCCATCGTTTTCCTTCGTCTTGAGCTTCCCAACGACTGGTTGACTTCGCTGTACGCTTTCCTCCTTCTGAGCTATTGGTGCTGGTTTTCAGAATGTCCTGTCCGCCTTCTCTTAAGCACCTGCTGTTTATTTAGAGAATTCCCTCTTTTTCTCGTGTTCGTTTCTTTCGCCGTGATTCGATAGTAGTACAGTTAGGCGTCACTTGGGTCGCTTGCCACACTGTTGGCACAATAGGGTTCGACGTATCCTTAGTATTCTTTTCCTCCATCTGCGATCTATCATATTATAGAGGACTCTAATAGCCCTCACCATATTCTTTATGGCTTGATGTACGTTGTGCTTGTCCTTGATGAACTCGGACAGCTCAACTATTTTTGCACAAAGCCCCGCCAGGGTTACTCCTTTTATACGCTCCTTCACTTTTGGCGTTTATTGACCTTGCCTGTACTTTATCCTTCATCGTCTTTGACATTGGTATAGATCTCAAAGTTGACGAGCTTCTTTTGAATGGATCCCTTCCTTGTTCCTGGAACACCTCCTGCTGTCTTGAACATATGTCTTGTCTTGTCTTGAACATATGTGGTGGGTGTTATCACGGTTTTTGTCGTCCAACAATCTGCCTTCAGTTCATCTTTGTTTGGTCCTGTTACTGGCGTTGTCCACCACCGAGGCACCGCGGTCGAGGGATATCGACGACCGGGAGCCCGCTTACTCACTCCCAAAAGCCGCCGGTACTGGGGTTCCGAGCCCCTGCACCGTAAGTTTCTTCCTTCTCTCGTCTTCCATGGTGGTTTTATGTTCTAGGTATCCTTCCCATAGCCATTTTGATCCACGCACTAGAGATGAGCAAACACTAGCCCATGCACAGTCAGAAAATAAAAGTGCATGAACACATATTTACACATCAATAGGTATGCCCCAATCCGCCAGCTGAGGTCGCGGCTGATGGGAGATCTGGCCACTCTCCACAGGCCTGTCTGTCTGTCACACGCACTTTTCTCCAAAACGGCTAAACCTAGTTGGCGTGGACTACAAAGTGCGTGAGTAAGGATATCTGCTCGAATAAACTTACTAATAGTATATTACCAACTTTTAGAAATTTACTGAAAACCCCCCTTAAATTCATCCTAGGACTACCGAATGCAACAGGATAGAGGAACACATTTCGCATACACGTTCCAAATTTCGTGGAAATCTGGCTATTAACGTCAAAGCTATAGCAGTTCAAACTTACCCATTTCGTGCGAATTTACCGCATCTTTAGCCATACAAATAAGATGCTGACGTCATAATTGACGAGAATAATTGACATTCGAATGAAACAATAAAATTCCATTAATGAAGAATCTACTTCTCCCCAACTCTTTTTTGTATCTGTTGTATGTAAAATTGTTCGCATTTGTTAATAGTATTAAACTCGGAGTGTGAAGCGTATGAGGTTGACTATCATCAATACAAGGCTTTCCATCAAATAATTTATTTAAATCGCTTTCTAAAAATAGAGAGTACTGGAATTCTTAGCTATGTGACACGGAGCTGTCATGCACTCGTCGCACATCTTCTTCTTTTTCTTCAGCCTTGGTCCCATTCACAAGCGGGGTCGGTTCGTCGTGATCGGTTCCGCCATTTTATTTTATCAAACGCCTGATCTGGATGTAATCGTGAGGCTTTTAAATGCCCATCCAGCGTATCAAGCCACCGTTGTTTCGGACGGCATTTTGGTCGCTTACCATTGACGTCAGTGTTCAGACCAATATTAGCAAGTGAATTCTCGTTAGCGCGAATTACATCACCATAACATCGAAAACGCCTCACTCACAGTTTTTTCACAATCAGTTCAACCCCATATCGATCGTGGATATCCTCATATCAGATGTGATCAAAACGTGTCACGCCACTAGTCCAAAACAACATCTTCGTTTCCATGACCGCAAAACGGCGTTCATTGTCTTTTATAGTTGGCCAACACTCAAAACTATACAGAGCGGTAGACGGACGACATTGCGGTAAATTTTAGATTTGAGACATTCGCTGATATGTCGATCATAAAGAACACTAGTTGTGGAATGCCACTTCATCCAGGTTGCGTTAATGCGTGAAGCATTACGCAGTTCTCCATTGGCTGATAACATTGACCCGAGGTATTTAGATCGCTCAGTTCTGGGCAAGTCACTACCGCTAACAAAACTGAGCGATTTAAACCTCGAGTCAATGCTATCAGCCAATGGAGAACTGCATTATGCTCTTCACATAGGGAAACAAAAAACCGTTTATACCTGAAGTGTCATGCTTCCGGTTTCCCGACTTGTTTCTTTCTTCTCACGAAATCGCCACCATTTAATTTGTGACGGACCAGTGCGTTCCTCACGCTGTTTTGTCGACGATTTGATTCACAAGATACCAATCAACGATGGTGAGTTGCGATGGTCTCATAGGGAACGGCTTTGGTGGCAAAATGTCGGCGTCTTGTGAGAATATAGTTGCTTCGCCTTTTACTGTTCCCACTATAAAATGTAGGAAGATGAGACACTGATTTGATGAACTATATATTCAAAAGTACAAGGTCATGAGTGTGCACAAAATCGACTATACCCTCATTGCGCCTTTTCCAAAGGGTTCTTACGAGTTCTAGGGTCTCTCTAGTGAGGGTGTCAATATTTAGCGTGCAGACAGGTATTTATTTTCGTGTCGACCCTGCTTGTGAAGGGGACAAAGGCTAAAGAAAATAAGACACGTTTGTTTTGCTGGCTAATTTGCTTACGTCTTGACTCATGAACTAATGCCTATTTCTCGACAGGACCAGGTCCCGTCCTGCCGCGTCGACTGAGGTGAACCCCCTAACATTTCTTCGAAGCTTAGTACTCAGCATGATCATTTTGTTTTTAACGATATTGAATACATTTTCTTGATCGGCATGTCGCAGGACCTGCCATTAAGAGAAATCAGGTTGGATTTACATAGCATAATGGAGTAACTCTAACTTTACTATGCTTATCTCCTTCTCGGATCTAAGCATTTTATTTTTGTTTTACTGAGGATAGGGCAAAGTACGTCGGACCCAAATGTTCCTCTTTCATCTGCACTTGGGACCAGCATGCTCTGTAAATAACATGACAGAATTGAAGTGTCTTATGCATCTATTCAGGTTATAAAAACCAAACATCCTCTTAATCAGGAAGCTATTGATTCAGTCGTTCTCTGCGCCAGATAACCAAGAAACCCCTCCATTGCTATCTAACAACCATAGTCTTGATCCTTCCTCCTGTTGTTGAAGTCCTGGCGTACTCCCATGAGCTTATTGGCCATGCATTTTTGTTTTTTGGAGGATTAATTGCATCTTTCTGCTATTTGGAACAGCCTTGATAATTTATTTGGTACAAAGTCTCCATTTAATTGTTAATAATGATACCATTTAAACTCTCAACCAAATATCAACGCAATTAATTAAGACTTAACATATGAATGATGGGTCTTCCACAGCAAGGGCCACTCGTTTCACAGAACCTCGAAAATCTTTTATCTGCTTCGATTTTCCAAAAAGAAAGTCACTATCTTTTCCTTTCTTTGTAAAGAAGACTCTTAAACTGGCACAATTATAACTCCTCATCGCTCAAGAAACCCGCCATTATCTCCGGCATTTTCGGAAAATCCGATCATGCTCTAGCCTAGACGACATCTTCGGTAGTCTATGAAATTGCTACCAAACTTGATTCTGCATGTTCAAGTCAAAACAAGTCAAGTCAGCCTACTTGGATCGTCGTCTAATTTGCATGGGGCAGCAAACTGAGAATACAAGATGACGGTGGCCGTCATGCCGATCACCATCATCAGCTCCATCATCAACCATGTTGCCTAACATCTGTTGTTACTATACGCGCCATACAAACAAAAGTCAACTCTTCCAATTGTTCCGGGCTCGGTCTTCTTGATATAGTGGAACTAACCCTCCAAGACTTGGTCAGTTGCTTCCACCAGACCACTGTATACACTCCCGCGAAAATAAGTTAGTGCTCAACACCTTGAAATTCTTCTTTTTCTTACCTTGGGCAAATCGCGTGCGACTCAGGTTCGTACTTGTGCCGTGGATTCGAAAGATGATCATGGCAACTTGGAATGATGAAGTTATGTGGAGTGACAGGGTGATCGGAATTGGTGGTGGTTAATAGGTTGGTTGAATCATTCTAAAGCTGCAGAGCAATAAAATTTTCCATTCCTATGTGGGGGAAAGAGTTAATTGCTTTCCAAAATGAAGCCTGAAGAGCGACTTATACGTTAAGGTGACACTCAGGAAAATGGGCTGGAAAATATTTTTTTTTAACACCAAAGACTTACTGCTCAACTGCCAATGGGAGAGTTATTTAGTAAGAGATCAAACTGGACAAAATAAATAACTTGGAAGAACGATATTGGCCAGGTACCATTGCCAAATATTGGGTTTGGGAAAAAGAAATGTCGTATTTGTGATCGAAATTTGACGCTTTATTTAACATACTTAGAATTATCCGATTTAAGTCAAATATGGGCCGTTTTGTTCGCAAACGTGTTGCCATTTAGAAGGCAACTTCATTATCCCCCCCTCCTTATTTGCAAAAAAACTCAAACAGCCAGTTTTCGCAAGCCTCTTTTCAGGCCAACTTCGTAGCAACAAGAGCGTTTTGCATGGACCGGAAGAGATGGTAATCACTTGGTGCCAGGTCTCCTCCCGTAGCTTGTGGCGGGTCACAAAGATCTTATTGACCAATTCTGACCGCTTCTGGTCAATCGCCTGCTTCAAACGGTCGAGTTGCTCACAGTAGAGGACCGAGTGAGATTATAGTGGATGATTCCCTTCCAATCCCACTGAACACACAGCAAAACCTTCCTGGCCGTGAATCCGGGCTTGGCGATAGTTTGGGCCGGCTCGCCGCGCTTCGACCACGATCTTTTTCGCTTGAGGTTGCCGTACGTGATCTACTTTTCATCACCAGCCATCATCCGCTTCAAAAATGGGTCGAATTTGTTCCGTTTCAGCGGTGCATCGCAGGCGTTGATTCGGTCCAAAAGATTTTTTTGCGTCAACTCTTGGGGCATCCAAACATCCAGCTTTTTTAGAATTCAATCTTCTGCAAATCGAGCGAATGCTCACATTCCGGTCTACTTGAATGATTTCGACGATTTTATCGGTTTCTACAACGATTGGCCTTACCTGTACGGGGTGTATCTTCGACATCCACTACACCAGAACGAAATCGATCGAACCGACGCTGTGCTGTGCGAATCGTTACAGTATCGGGCCCATAAACTTAACAATTTTTTTCGGCCACCTTCGTTACATTTTTACCTCTCAGGTAGTAAAAACGTAAAATATGACGAATTTCTCGCTTGGTGGACTCCATCTTTGACGCGCTATAACTTGAGACTGAAACGTACGATCATAACACTGCCAAAGAGGCACTTGTAGCACAGATTGTCGTCTTCAAATCGCCGTATAGTATGACCCGATACGATAAGTACAACACAAGATATGTTTAAGTGTCGCCATCTATTGACAAAATAGGACATTTCTTTTTCCCCAACCCAACAGATGTACACGATTCGTCCCACAATTCTTGAATCTAACCTCTGGAAATCCTACAGAAGTTGTAAGACCCTTTCTCACAAGGTGCGTCCGATAAGTTTTAAGACTACGCTTCGAAAAGAATTCGTAGAAATTTGAGAGGATTATTTTTTTTCAAAATAATCTCCGTTAACATCGCTTTCCTAAACTCGGAAACTGGAAACGCTTTCAACTTGACCATTACAGATTTTTCGATGGCCTCAATCGGTGCATAATAGGTTCCCTTCATCTCCAATTTCCACCTTGGAAAGTAGTAGTCTGGGGGCAAATCCGGTGAGTAAAGGGAATGGCTCAACTGAGTTACTCCTTTTTTAGCCAGAAACTGATGTGGACGTATGCCACCAGGCGTTATCGTGGAGGTGGCAAAGGTTACGCTCTTTCCATTATGTTGGCCTCACACGTGCGATACGTTTGTGCAAACCGTCTAAAACTTGTTTGTAAAACCGGACATTGACAGTCTGATCTTTCAGAACAAATTCGTAGTGAATTATCCTTTGCTATTGAAAAAAGAATGAGCATTCTCTTCACTTTCAACTTTTGAAATCGAAATTTTTGTGAAGGCAGCGTATTTGGACCACACCTTTCTGCGTTCTGGCGCTTCGTTTCCGGATCATAGGCTCTGGTCACTCGTTATTCCTTTTATTCGGCAGTTAACGCATGCGGTTCAAAATGTGCGCACATTTTTCTCTTCTTCAAATCTTCATGAAATATCCGTTAAATGATAGTTTTTGGTATCCCAATTTTCTCCTCTATCAACCTGCATGAACATCGACTGTCGGCTTCCAAAGCATCGGCTACACGAGCGATGTTTTCGTTCGTTTTCGATGACTCTCTACCGTCGGTAAACGCGGCATACCAACCATCAATCATATACACTTTTCGTATCAGTTCGTAATTTGTGGTACGACTAAAATGAAATGTGAGCAAAATTTAATCCCAGCACGTTGCTCTAAATTTTTCTCTTATTAAGGCAGGCCTAGACCGGATGTCGCTTATTACGCCGTTGATGATGATGATGATGATGTGGGAAGAGGAAGGTTTATCGAAAAACTTCATCAAATTTCACGAAGATCCCACCACTGTAAAACAAAACCTTATTAAAATCTTCTCCTTCTTCCTTCCCCGCAGAACCGCCGCAAATTACTTCGCGAGGAGGACTGCGCTTTAAGCGACCAAACCTTCCGTTGTTCGCGTCCTCCTTGCGCGCTCCGCTTTTCCAAGTTCCTACTGTATGCTTTTGATTACGGAGGTCATCGTACACGAGTTTCCCTTCGACTTCAACATTTCCCGGACTTAGGTTGATTTGCAGGAAGTCTTCGAGGCTCCTCCTCTCTGAGTAAAATCGTGGATAGTGGAACATAACATGCTCCGCGTCGTCAGGTATGTGGTTCAGGACTAAAGGGAGAATCATCCAGCCTGAATTCGTGCAGATACTTCCTGTAATCACCATGTCCTGCAAGAAATTGCGTCAGATGGTAGTTAATCTCGCCGTGTCGTCGCTGGATCCACCCCTCAATACAGGAAATCAAAGTGTGGGTGCAGCGATCCCCTCTGCGAGTTATCGCACCGTTGCTGCCACTTCTTCAGCGACTCGTCTTGCCGCCTTTCGGTATTCTGCATCCTTTGCAGATGACAGGCAACGTGTCTCACTTGCCAGAATATCTATCGGGATCCTCGCAATTACACACGCTGCGTCGCCTGATATTGTTCTGAAGGCGCTGCACACCCTTAGCGCCACTAAGCGTCCTATTTACCCTCCCCCGATTACTCCCGTACGCTAGTGCTTCCTCCCAAACTCATCATCAATGGCGCAACAATCGGTATCCGGTCTAGGCCTGGCTTAATAAGTAACTCCAGACATCCCGGTTTTGCGCCGAGGTCCACCAATTCGATATCCCTAAAAGCTGTCTGGCGTCCTCGCCTACGCCATCGCTCCATCCCAAACTGGTGGTGCGTATAATAGTATGGAGCGAACCACTCCGACCACAAGTAACCTACAACTGTGCCTCTAATGTTAGCCATCATCCACGCTCACAGGCATAGTCCTGGTGTCCCTTGATATTGATTTTAGCGTCAAACATCACCCCCAGGTATTTGATAAACACTAAGTGATGATTTGACCACCAACACGAATATTAACCGTATCCCCTTCCTACGGTTGGTAATCAAGGCCGCCTCCGACTTTTGTTCCGCAAGGTCAAGCTGAACCATCTTCAGCCACGCTTTTAATGCTTTTTTTAGCATACCCTTCAACGTCTTCAGATGTTCAATGCTTGCTTGTGTTGTTTGCGCTCCCCTTTATTCGGGAGGAAGGGCACCATCACGATATCGAGCAGAAGATGCGGGCAGGTCAGCCCTTTCATCTTCTTCATAACCACCTTGTACGCTATTCCCCAGGGGCTTTGGCCTGCCTCTACGCAAAGTTCCTAGAAGAATACTCGCTTGCTGGTCCGTAAAGCCTCCTTTAGCCTACTTCAAAGGTTCACATATACTTACCGTTTCTCGTCGAAGTCCGGTTTTCTTCGAGATCGTTGGCAGATCCTTCTCGGAAACATTCATCCCGCAACTCCCGCAACTTTCACGGACCAGCTCTAGTTTCCAGCTTCGCGGAAACGCACATCGCGCATGGTCCATCTACTATTGAGCCCGACCCTATCCCATAAATAGTGGAAACATTTCCCTCATTTGCAAGCACCAAGTCTAGCTCCGCGAAAGCCTCGAGCAGGATACGGCCACGGCCCACGCGTTGAAATCACTCGCTCTGATTTTAAGGTTTCGACTTTTTGCATCCGAAACTAGCGTACCTAGCATTCCTTCGAATTCAGTTATAATCGTGCTTGGTGAAGCATAGCAACTATATAATTAGATACCAGCTATGTTTGCTCTGAACTTCTGGAAACTTCATCACTTCTTGAATGGCTTGATTTCCACATGCCCATATTGCCGCCTTCCCAGTTACATCTGCAGTCCAGGCACCACTCTTATTATTGCTATAAGGCTCGCTGATTATGGCAGCTTCGATTGCCTTCTCATAGATGCTCAGCGAGAGAAGGTCTTTCGCTGCCTCGCAGTGATCGGGATTGACTTGTATCAACCTCATATCTTTACTGCATTCAGGGCTTTCCTAAACACTGGGCATCTGCTACTGCCTGCAACGGGCCGACAATCGACCCCCTTTTTCCCGTTGCAAAGCATACAGTCAGGCTCAACCTTGCACTCCCTAAACATATAACCTTCTCCACCATATTTTCTGCAACTTTTTGACTTTTCACGGGTGCATTTCGCCGCTATATGGCCAAATTCCAGGCATTTAAAGCAGCGCTTGAGGAACATCTGCTCCCTGAGTCGGCAAACGATCCACCCTATTTTTAGTTTAGTTTATTTCGCCGGAGTTCGTCTCCGCGCGTGTCCGCATCCTTTGAGAATGCAGCACTACTCGGTATGCAGTGTGTGTCAAAACATCTTGTTAATAAGGTTCGCATCTTTGTTTGAGCGCTAGACTGATTCATTCCAATTCTGTTGAGTCTGATCTACTTCCCTGGACCTTTAAATTCAGAGAATATTTTGAGGAGTACCGAGCCATTGGTTCTGTCGTACACTTGTTTGAAGTCAACGAAAATTTGGTAGATATCTCCAATATCTTCTGCATTACTGAGGATATCTGATCGATCGTTGACTTTCCACGTTGGATAAGGTTCGGTCCATTTTTCGTCTTTTTTATATGCAGCGCAAGTAACACGCTTACGCCAGTCGTCCCGCATGGTTTCATCAGACCAAATAGTATTTATAACGGGTACGGTGGTGGAGATAATTGGGCGCCAACCTCTCGATCTCGTTACCTCAGGTTCGAATTCTGATCATCTTAGATGTTTCTGTTCATATTCGTGCTGCCCCGTTGCTGTAAACTTATCACTTTCGCAGGATTATGTGCGGTGATGCGCTTAGTTGTTTCTGAAAGTGCGTCCTTAACTTTTTCGATTGTGGGTGATGGCAAATTGAGTTGTAGTAGTGGGAAGCTTTGCGTTGAAGTGGCCGATGGTAATGAATCAAATCCTGACTCTATGCGGATATAGAATTCGTTTTCTACTGAGTCGTCTTCGTCTTTCGTTGGAGAATATATATTGACGAAACAGGCGTTTTCACATATAATCTTTTCATTATTTTTAAGGACGTTGCCAATCAACGTATTTGCACACTCCTCCAAAAACACCGCAACATTACTATGGAATGTAGTATTTCCCAGCCAGTTAAGCATGATATTCAGCATCACATCAACACTACTAACTCCTCAATATTCTCGAAGATGCGTCCTGTACCACCCCATAGATTGAACAACTCCTTAAGTAGGGTATATGAAGACCTTCCAACAGCAGTCGATCATCTCCATTCCATCTGGTCCACAAGCCCGAAAGCAAATGGCGACCTTGTGGATATTATAGACGCCTGCACTCGGATTACAAATACACGTTCATGGAGTTCCCTATCTTCGGCTCACCTTCCTCTATCTGTTGTGAGATCTTCGAAAATGGAAATAGGTCATATTTTTCAGGAGGCGTTCCGCTCGATGCCCGATCTTACGACACGAATCGACTAGACCCTAACAAACTGGCAGTAGAAGGATATTAATTCTTGACCAGAGAGTTCATCGCGTCCCAAAAGTTTAAGGTCACTAGGCATGTTAAGAAGGGATAGGTGTATTCACTAAGACAACAAAGCACTTCACAAATAATACGTCTCGAGATTCTAGGCCCTTTTCGAGACTCGCACGGCTACAAGTATTACCTCACGATCATTGGTCGATTTACGTGGTGGCCTGAGACAACAACTGTAAAGGAGATTATAATACAATCACAGACCAGGAAATGCAGTTCGAATCTGCTCTCTTCTCGGAGCTCGGAAAGCTTCTCAATTTCAAACTGCATACCATCCGCAGTTGAAAAGACGCTGAAGGCCGTTATTTTGTTCTGCGACCATCGGTCCTAGCTACAGGTATTGCCTTTCGTTTTGCTTATACCCGCCCGCGAAAAGTTTGCTGCCTTCATCAGTGCTCACAGGCTAGCAACTGGTGAGCGGTTGCACTCCCACGCATGTAAAATGCGGATCATCCCATACATCTGGACATTCACGCTTTCTGGCCTCCACCACTTCGACCTTTTCTATTAGACAGTGAAGATCTCGGATTCCTAGAGAGCACCTAGGCTCTAGGCAAGAAACAAAATCCTTCTCCCCCAATAACCATGACCGCTTCGCAGAATTTACTCTTGCTAGTTCTACGAGGACTCCGCCACTCTTCGCTTTCCATATGGAAAGCCTGTAGAGGATTTTACTAAGGACTTCCACAAATGTCTTGCCTTCCGTCAGCTTAATGAGCAGAGCCGACGGTCTTGTCCTTCGTTTCCTTGTCTTTTCTTCTACTGGCTTTTGGTTTGTAGCCTCCTTGTCTTTGGGCAGACGGGACTTCTTTTTTTGGCATCGGAAACTACTTTGCTAAAGTCTCCTTCAGACATTTCGTCCTCTTGGCGCTTTTTCCCCAGTTCGCTTTGCAGTGGTGTAGCAGTGTTCTCAGCGGGAAATGCAACTTTTTCTCTTTTCAATTATCTTCCGTTGCTCTCCACATTCGCTTGTAGAAGGAGATACATTTTAGTAGTCCCTCCAGTTCCATGAGCCTGTTCTTGACGCTTTTGCTGACGAAGAGGAACATTGCCGACCGCAAATGCTTCACCACTGCTGGGCATTTCTTGATGAGCCTTCACTCTTCGGCTCTAGCTAGGAGGGTCGACTGAACTTCCACTCAGCTTAAGTTCGAATCCACCTGCTCAGGACTTGCGATTCTGACTGGGCTTTTTTTCGAAACAGGGA
The DNA here is from genome assembly GCF_905115235.1 of Hermetia illucens. NCBI lineage: Eukaryota > Metazoa > Arthropoda > Insecta > Diptera > Stratiomyidae > Hermetia > Hermetia illucens. Next base: position 80,847,432 of record NC_051854.1, on the reverse strand, counting down.
CAGTGCAGGGTATTGGAGTTGCCATCCCCGCACCGTCAGTCGCGCCACTTGGTAAGGCTTCCTCTTAATTTGGGCGTCTCGGTGTCAAAGCGGGTATTTCAACCCTCGCTGCCACTTTTGCTGGTCGCTGCGGTGAACGACGCATTTTTGTGCTGCGGCCAAACGCAGTCAGCTCTTCCTCCCTCCCTGCTACTTTGTTTGTTTAAATTTATTCTCCATGGAAAATTCACCTGTGCATCGTGTGCAAGGGAGCGGGCTGCAATATTCAGGAACGGGTGTACCCTAAGGGACCCCAGTTTCCTGAGATCTGGCCTACGCTTAGTTGATCCCGGAATTCGCGGACACTCCAGACAACGCGGTCTACTAACACCGGTTCAATACACACTACCCAACCAGGGTCGTGAAGGGGCTGGCTCCTAATACACGTCTCAACTACCACCTTGACAAAGCTAGGTTCACATCACCCCATCAACGTTGACAAAGGGCTGTCGACGGCTCCGAGGATTCCCAACGTGTACCGGTCATTCGTGGTTCACTCTTCATCGAGAGGCTTTCTCAAGACTTCTATCTAGGACATAGGTACGTCAGACCCCGTATCGTAAGCCCCACGTTAAAGATGAGGTGAGGACATACATGGATACTCACAGAAGCAAATTAATCTAATAACCTGGAAGAATGTAATAGGCGGAAAGGACCTAGAATGAAACCTACGAACTTGGGACGCAACTTGGATCGCCCAATCACTACTGCTGCCTAATTTGGTGGAATGACTTGCTTGGATCTCCCACTCACTGGCAACTTCAGAACCTACCGATCTTTTGAGCTAACGCTCTTCCGAACACATGGTTCCGTCGCGTCAGTTCCTTGCGAATGGCGCCCCAAGTGGGCTCTGTAAATTAAGCTCATTATTCAAATTTAAATCTTCGCAACCAAATCACCGTGCTAATTATTTTCTGATGTTTGAACTAAATTGCTTTCAGTCTTTATCTGAGAAGTATAATCAACCTTTCATGGAATTTCTAAAAACTTTATCCGTTGTAAACTTAACCTGGGACTTCTTAGACCTTGCAAATCATCGCCTTTTCTGAATTTCTCCTCACTACTTCCTTGACAAGAGATAGTTGATCCGCTCCTATTAAATTTTAAAACTTTTAAACAACCCTCATACAATTCCCTTTAATTTTGCTGTGCTTTTTCCCTTAATATTATAACAAACTACTGCAGAAAATCCTGGGAAAAAAGAGAAACTTTGGGAAAATTTTACAAATGCAAAAGTTAGACGAACTTATTTTGCAAGGTTATCAAGCAACTGCTTCTAGGCTTCCTAAAAAAACTATTTAAAGGGAAGGATATGGTGGTTTCGATATCGCTTGTTAGAGAATCATGGACGGACGAAACACTGTGTCAATATCTCGCATAAGTGAAACGGCTAATTTTCACGCTTCTTTTGTGCTTTCTCAGACTTGCAATTTTGTTCCGGCAAGAATATTTTGCATCTAACTTGCCAACTGAAAAATCGTCCTCCATCCGAGGAACTCAGCATCGGATGCACTACGCACTTGTGGCGATTGTCCTACAGTCGCTCCATTAGCACCACCACACGCTTCTCCCTGTGTATCATCGACGCCCGACACCGCTGAACCGCAGGCCTTTCCGACCTCATGTCGCCTCGCCGCCAAAACAGCTGTTCGTGTCAAGGATAGTGTACTCCACCACATCCGACATAATTCTGACCTGAATCAAAATCAACTTAACTTTGTCACCTCTTTCATATGTGAAGCTGACCAAGGATGGCTCTCCTGACCGAGTGATAGCTTCCTTCAAAGTGACATATCACCACGACTTCGATGCTATCGTCCAATCTTCCTTTTGGCCACAGGGGGTTTTCGCCAAGCCTTATCAGAGGACTAAGCTTCGCTCACCTGCCTCGCCGAACTTGAATGATTCCGACAACTATACACACTTTTACCAAAATATAAGGGGTCTAAGGACCAGGCTGTCGGATTTCAAACTGTCTGCCTTAGCATTCCAACATCATATCATCTGCATTTCTGAAACCTGACTGGATGACAGGATTCTAGATTCTGAGCTCCTCGAAGGTTACTCTGTCTTTCGTTGTGACAGAGACTGCGCTGCGCTTGGCAAGACAACTGACGGAGGAGTCCTAATAGCTGTTAAGTCCGCTCTCCGTACCGAAATCATCTTTTCCTCCTCCTCCCATTCCTACGTGTCTTTCCGCCAAACGTATATCCCTTTATCATATCGGGTTTGTATTTTCCCTGCCTAAGCCCGCCTTCTCTGTACAAGAATTTCTTCGACAGATTATCTGAGGTCCTAACCGTTTTGTTTCCCTCATTTCCTTTCATCCTCTGTGGCGACTTTAATCTTCCTATGCTCTCCTCGCCTTCCCTCCCTCCATAATAACTCGACCCACCCTTCCCTTCCTCTATGCACTTTCATGGACACCTGTGGCGCCCTCCAGTTTAACCTTTCTAGAAACCACTTAGATCGCACTCTTGATCTTGTCCTCTCTAACATTTCTATGCGTTGTCGTTCCCAATCCCTTCATCCTCCGTTTTACGTTGCCCCTGGCGCCCATCATCCTGCTCTCGAGTTCGATGTTCAGATAGCCCGACTCCACTCTCCGGTCGCTCGCAAGCCTACTAAGTTCGTAAGGCGAACTTCGAAGGTCTGAACTCAACCCTGGCATCAATCAACTGGATTTCCCTTCTCTCTCCACTTACGTGTGACCAAGCACTCAACACTTTCTATACCATTTTATTTGATCTTCTTCCTTGTTACGTTCCCTCCTCTCCTAAGTGCTTACGCTCTTACCCGGTCTGGTTCACCACTGAAGTTCACAAAAAAATACATCAAAAAGAGACTGCGGGGAAGAAGTTCCTGTCTTCTAGAAACGATGCTGACTTAGTTTTTTTCAAATTTCTACGTTCTTCGGTGAAATCCTTCTATACGTAAGTCCGGAAACGAATATTTGACCAGTGTGGAAGCCTCACTCAAGCGCGGAAACCTGATACCTTCCTGGTCCCGCATTCGCAACTCCCGCTGCCCTGCCCAGTTATCCCCTCCGTCCATTAAATTCCCTGGCTTCTCAGCTGACTCCCCCCAACTATCTTGTGATTTACTCTGCCGCTACTTTTCGTCAGTCTATGTTCCCCCTCCTTCCTCCGAATCCCTCCCGATAGTAGATGTAGCCTACCCCGCATCGGCTACCATTCCCCTTCTTATCCCTATCCTTTTCGAGTACTTCACTGGCCAATGTCGGACCTGGCTACGATGGTCTTCCAAACCTCTTTGCTCAAAACTGGTAAGTCCATCTCCCTTCCCCTATCTCTTATTTTCAACAAAAACCTCGATGAGAATCATTTTCTCGGCTTGTGGAAAGAGGCTCTCATCATCCCCATACACAAAAGTGGTGATCGTACGCTTGCCGAAAATTACCGTTCCATTTCCCTCCTCTCCTCCTGTTCCAAAATCCTGGAAAGATATGTCAGCAACTGGTTGTCCGCCCACTTTGGCCAGCACATAGTGGAAGAGCAACATGGCTTCGTTAAACGTAGGTCCACTACCTCCAACCTGCTTGACTTTACCAACTTTGTCGTCAAATGTCTAAATTCATGGGCACTTCTTGCCCATTACCATTACCATTTACACTGACTTCACTGGAGTCTTCGACACTGTAAATCACAAGATACTTCTATCCAAACTCTCGTCTCTAAACGTTCCCATACCACTTGTTTTATGGCTTACCTCTTACCTTTCCAACCGATCCTGCTGCGTCTCTCTCTTTTGACGGCTGTACCTCCTGCTCCTTCCCCCCTTCTTCTGGCGTCCCACAGGGATCTATTCTGGGTCCCTTTTTTCTTTTTATTTTTTTATTAACGACCTTCCTCTCCTACCTACTTATCCCTGTTTGCTCTATGCAAACGACCCTAAGCTTTTTTCCGCTATATCGTCGCCTATGAACTGTGTTTCCCTTCAATCTAACCTGGACACTCTGGTTCGTTAGTGCTCGACTAATGGTTTAGCGCTAAACGTCAGAAAGTGTCACTCTATGTGCTACTCTCCTACTCTCTTAACGGGCATTCCTTATCCTGCTTAAATTCCACTCAAAACCTCGGAGTCACTTTTGACAATAAGCTCCGCTTTGACACCCATTGCCTCGATGTCATCAATCGAGCTGCAAAATTGTCAGGCTTTTTACTTCACTCCTCCTCTGATTTTGACTCCATCCAACCCTCCTTAGCTCTTTTCAATTCCCTCGTGAGGCATTCCCTCGAGTATTGCTCCATGATCTGATCTCCCTCCCGTAACTGTGATTGTCTTGCCCTTGAAAATGTGCAACGTAAATTCACCCGTTCCCTCTTCTTTAAGAAAAGCTTCCCTCGTGTGGACTATCCCTCTCGCCTCCGCTTTCTGAACCTTCCCTTCCTACAACAGCGTAGATCCTATCTGGATCTATGTGCATTTTTTCAACCTTCCTCAGGTCTGATGGATTGCTCCGCCGCTAACGACATCACCTGCCGTCCTACGTCTTATAACACACGTAGCAGAGATTTTCAACGTGCCCTTCGCAGAGCTCGAAGTCTACTTTAATTTCCTCATTCCTAGGCTTTGCCGAAATTACAACGCAGAACCGCTTGGTCCTTTGAACTTCTCTACTCTAAGTAGTTCTAAACGTAGAATAAGTTTTTTTCTTTCTCTTCCTCCTGAGGGCTATAATTAATTGGAGTTCTCTGTTTGTTGTCCGTTAAATTAAACTCCTACCATCTAAATAACTCCACAAAAAAATCTCCAAACTCCGCACTCATTTAATTTCAAACAAAATTTTCTGTTTACTTTCCCAAATCACCCTGCTCGGAACCAAAAAAAGATACATTCAAGTAACTCATAAGAGAAAATACATGACATCAACAACTTAGTTGAAATCGAAAGAAAACTTCTTGGTTGTAGTTGAAGTTGTCCGATTCAGTGGTAGCTGGCTGAGGCAACAACTCAAATGTTGGAACCGGTTTACGCGAGGTGCTCTTCCAGCTACTGGTCTTGAATATTGGCGATCTTGATGTTAGTAGCGAGTAGCACTGAAACCAAGAGCCATTTCTATAAGACGACCTTAAGACCAGATGCGATACAGATACTTCCTTGAAGCTATCCGAGCGGAGATTATGCTAAGACGCAAGACGAAATGCTTGAATTAGGAGGCAACATGCTGTCGCCGATCAAGTTTGAGTTTTTGTAGAGTACTCGGGGCCGATAGTGTTGCGATGCTTATGATATGACTCAGAATTCAGATATCAACGGAACACAGTTTCCAAGATGTGAGCGATCCCATCGTACACGTTCGACCCGTGGGGTCAGTCACTTTATGTTCTTGATTCAGTCCTTTTTCTGCACATGCTGCTTTCCACACTTATATTTTGTATTTGTATCTTTCAGAACAAATATCTACGCTATCTTAAGGTGGTGATTTTGTTAGCCCAAGGTGTAAACCTCTTCTCGCCCGAAAATGTTTACTTTCAGAGAGCCAGCGTATTTTCAAGCACCTTCTTAAATCATCTCTCCCTGATTTTATCAGTAGCAAAGCGGGAAACATCGAACATAGAAACCGAAGACCAATCCATGGAAAATTACTAAAGAGAACCACGTTAATCAAAGATACTCTGCTGCAGGAATTACCTACAAATTGCTCTTTCCAGACAAACCGATCCGAAGTGGAGCGATGACTTAGCAAAACCTCTAAACTCTGTAATTGAATTGGTTAAGGGAGGAGGGCACTTAATTGGTTTTGGTTCTGAGTCCACCGCAGGCAATTGCTGTACTGCATCGTACCTAACATGTTATTTACGATTGTTCGTTTACAGTCAAGTATCTTTAAGTGGTTGATGGCAAACACATAATTGAATATCATCAGAATTGAACTCCAATGGTTCAACTTTGTACTCATCTCCTAAGCCACGTTAAATTGGTTTCGCTCCCAAAACGAGTGATAACCTGAATCGCTGTCGTAATGATGATAGTAATGGATTTGGAGTTTTGTAAATGTTTTCTTTTCTTTTACATTACATTACGAAGAAGGTAATACCATTTACCTTCTTCGCTTTGCAAGGAGGTGAATGGAGGGCCAATGTGGATCGTTATAAATAAGATCATTTGAATCGCACCCAAAGTAAAGAATTGGGTTGTAATCGTGAGGAAGTAGCGTGAACTGTTTCAAACAGCGCCAAAGAATGGCTACTTACTGAATACATGTTTGCCATTCACGTCTTGGCGGAGTATAACACGCGAACAACACCTACGCGCGATGGTTCGTGGTTATCTGAAATTCGCTTCAGCTTCTCCCAGGACTTCTCGAGACGTTCGTACTTCTCCTCTACTGTTCTGCGCCAAATGCCCTTGGGACATTACATGGCATAGTTAACAATGAAATTTTCGCCCCTCCTTAATGTGTGACCTTATCCACTGCCAACGAAACATTCAGTTCGATGCCACTGCAGGCATTAATTACACTTCCAATTAATACAAACTGATCGACGCCTTCGACGCACTCCCCGGTAAGGCAGATAAAGAGGGTGCAATCCCCAGTCAGACTGAGAAGTTCAGTTTTGTTGATGTTTATCTTCAATCAAACTCTACTTGCCTTTTTCCAAACCCAGCGCCATTTGATCAAGGACCATAACCGCCAGACTCAGATAGATGTCAGATGTCATAGTCCATTGAACTCTTCCACGTCCTCAGGTCACGGCAGCACGAAGAACGTCATCGATAACAATATTAAATAATACCGGTGACAAGATGGAACTCTGTCGGACTCCACTTAGAACATTTTCTGAGATTTTACCTTGAAGCACACGTGACATTTGCGCCATCATATGTCGCTCCGACAATAGCTATTAGTTACTCCGAAATGTTCCCTACACTCTCGTAAGGTGAAGCGAAGATCCAAATTCAGTGCACTTTTCCAAAATGATCCATAGCGCCTTGATATGATCAATGCAGGAGGATCCTCAGCGAAAACCAGTCTGCTCTCTGTCCATCAAACTTTCGAGATGATTTTTTATGCGTCCTAGGGTAATTGGGTGGACTTGAAGAGGATGGTGCCTCCCGCGTTTACATCTGCATCGCGAATCACTTTCTCCAGGGCCAGGTTAAAGAGGACGCATGATAAGGTATCCCCTTGTCGTAGACCGTTGTTGATGTTGAATGGTGTCGAGAGTGATCCTGCTGTTTTTATCTGGTCTCACACATTGGTCAGGATCAGCCTAGTCAGTCTTATACATTTCGTTGAGATACCCAATTCTCTCTTGGCCGTATACAGTTTCACTCTGGCTATGCTGTCATAGGCGGCTTTAAAGTCGATGAAAAGATAGTGCAACTGATGGCCATATTCCAAGAGTTTTTCTATCGCTTGCCGCACAGAGAAATCTGATCTGTCGCTGATTTTCCTGGAGTGAAGCCTCTTTGGAATGTGCCAATGATGTTCTGAGCATATGGGGCTACCCGGCCTAGCACGATAGAGGAGAATATCTGATAGATGGTATTCAGCAAGTGATTTTTTTTTTTTTTTTGTATGTACACGGAGGTGGAAAATCTTAGAAAGACACGTCCGCCGCAGCTCCGCCGCCTGAACGGCGGAACAACAGCGGGCGCGTGTGGGATTCACACCCACTAAAAACCACCCCCGGTCTCTCCAGCCCCAGCCCCGCGGGACCACCATTGAGGTATTACTTCGCGGGGTAGGTTTGCTCTTAGGCACTCATCCTTCTCCTATTTGCAGCTTTCCTCCTTTGTTCCTTCAGCAACTCCTCCTACATTTGGATGATTGCGGAGCCAACCGCAAGCCACTTCTCCTCGGACTCCAGCATCTCAGTAACCAAGCTCTCCAGGGTCCCGCTCCGGCCGAGCACCTGGTTTAAGCTCCGTCTCTCCATCGCAAATCGTGGGCAGTGAAACATCACATGCTCTGGATGCTCCGGTATGCCATCGCATCTGGGACAGTTCGGAAAATCATCCAACCCAAAGCGGTGCAGATACTGCCTGTAGCAACCACCGTGTCCCGTGAGGAACTGGGTAATGTGGTAGTTGGTCTCCCCATGTTTTCGCTCAAGCCACACCCTAATGTTGGGAATGAGCCTGTGCGTCCACCGACCTTTCGCAGACTCGTCCCATCTGCGTTGCCAGAGATCAAGCGACTTTGACCTTGCCGCATTTCTACGCTGTGCATGCCCCTCCATATGTCTTGCATTGTACAGGACACTCATTTCTTTGGCCAGAATGTCAACCGGGATCATGCCTGCCACCACCAATACTGCCTCATCTGATGTGGTTCTAAAAGCACTGCAAACCCTCAAAGCCATCCGCCGGTAAACCGAGTTCACCTGCTTCCGTCTCTGAGAGTTTGCAAGCGCCTCTGCCCACACAGGCGACGAGTAGAGCAGGATGGAGCGCACCACTCCGGCTAGCACCAACCTCCGGCAATGTTTCGGCCCACCAATATTTGGCAACATTTTTGCAAGTGCCGTGGTGACACTGGCTGCCTTTTGGCATGCATACTCTAGGTGCTCCCTAAAACTCAATTTGGTGTCAATTATTACCCCCAGGTATTTGATAGCCGGCTTTGATACGACCGTATATCCACCGACCTCCACTTTTACAGTGTTGTTTTTTCTGCGTTTCGTTATTAAGACCGCTTCCGTTTTCGCGTCCGCCAAGGTCAGCCTGGCCTTTTCTAGCCAGGACTTTACCGCTCTCACTGTTTCTGTTGCGTAAACCTCCACATCTTCTGGGTGTTTTGCTGCAACAACCACCGCTAGGTCATCAGCAAAGCCGACAATCGTAGTCCCCTCTGGGACGGGAAGAGCAAGCACCCCATTATACATGATATTCCACAACAGGGGACCAAGTACCGATCCCTGTGGTACCCCGGCTGTGACAATGTACTCTTTGGAGCCTTCATCCGTCCCGTACCAGAGAGTCCTCTCTGAGAGGTAGTTTTCCACCAAATTCGCTAAGTATCCGGGGACACCTATGTCAGCCAACGCCCCTTTAATTCTATTCCAGTTGGCCGAGTTGAATGCGTTTTTGACATCCAACGCCACCACAGCACAGCAGCCGCCAGAAATCAGTGCACCTTTTGCCAGGTTTACCACCATGCCAATTGCGTCCACCGTAGAGTGGGCGCGTCGGAAACCAAACTGGCGTTCCGACAAACCATTGCTGGCTTCGACGATGGGCAGGAGTCTGTTGTAGATGACTCTCTCCATCATCTTCCCCATTGTATCCAACAGGCAGATAGGACGATACGACGCTGGGTTTCCAGGTGGCTTGCCAGGCTTCGGAAGCAACACCAACTTTTGCTTTTTCCACTGGGCAGGGAATATTCCTTCTTTTAGGCACCCCTCAAAGGTATTGGCGAAAAGGTCGGGCCTAGTCTTCACTGCCAATTTCAAAGCTCGGTTGGGGATGCCATCCAAACCTGGGGCCTTGTTGTCACCGAACCTACCACATATTTCCCGCAGCTCCTCCACAGTTACAGGCGGTATTATGCCGTCATTTGGCTGGACAAAAATTTGCCTTCCCCTATTTTCGTGGTGAGGGAACAGAGTGGTAACAATCTGTTTCAGGAGGCGCGGGCAGGTCACCTGGGGTGATTTCCGCAGCCTTTTCATCACCACTCTGTAAGCCTCGCCCCAAGGGTTTATGTCGGCATGGTCGCACAGCTGTTTGAAGCAGCTCTTTTTGCTCCTCCGAATGGCTTCCTTTAGGCGGCCACGCAATTGCTTGTGTGCATCCTCTCGACCGTCGCCACCGGGTTTTCCCCTGAGCCTCTGGCAAAGCCTCCTTGCCCGAAAACATGCGGCTCGCAAACTTGCGATTTCGTTGTTCCATCAGTAGTTGGGTTGCCTACTGGGGAGCAATCGCCTTCTGGGCATAGTAGCATCGCATGCTTCCGTCATCCATCGAGTGATCTGGGTGGCTTTCTCTCCAGCCGTACCATTCAGGGATATGTCGGATTTGAGCACCGCGGAAAACGTGTCCTCCTCGAACGCTTTCACTGTCCAGCCAAGCATACCACCCGGCATTTTGCGAAAACTCTTTTCGAGCTCGATCCGCCCTTGATCTCTATGCAGATTGCCTGGTGGTCGCTGTGAGTATAGTCCTCACTGACATGCCAAGCGATTCTACTGGCTAAAGTGGCACTCACGTATGTCAGGTCCACTATAGACCCCAGGCCCCTTCCCCGGAAAGTGTACGAAGACCCAACATTCGCCAGTACCACGTCCAGCTCCGCGAATGCTTCGAGGAGGACACGTCCCCTGACATTAGTTATCCGGCTGCACTTTTCCAATCGGCGACTTCCCTACTCGTTCATCCTGGGCCTTGCCGTACATCACACGGATGCCTCTTATCATGACCCTTTTGGCCATATTTTTGTGAATGTTCCTGCGCTCCTTTATAAACTCACACAGCTCCATGTTCTTTTTACCGAGGGCAGTAAAGGCAGCTCCAGGCTGATCATTGCCCAAAACATCGCTCGGGTGAATCGGCGTCAGTGATTCTTCCTCATCGAAGACTCCCGCTATACGCTTCCAACTGGGGGTAGCGATCGTGGGGGCTTGTGCCCGTGTGGGAGGGGATCTGCGAAAAATCGAGCTCCTTCTGAACGGATCCATCACTGGAGCCAGTTCAAGTTCCTCCCGTACGCTTGTAACATTAGATGCCACAGTAGCCAGGGTTCCCACTATTGAGGCACTGCGGTCGTTGGATATCGACGGCCGGGAGCCCGCTTGCTCACTCCCAAAAACCGCCGGCACTGGGTTTCCGAAGCCCTGCACCGTAACTTCATTCTTCTTCTGCTCCTCCATGTTTGGTTTCATTTCTGGGTATCCTTCCCATAGCCAATTTTTATCCACGGGTGGGCGTTTACTTCCCACCTACCCGGCTTGCGCATAAACATGCCCATACACGCACATCTCCGGATGCGTGCATGTGCATGGCCATGATACATTCGCCGAGCATTCCCTTATCCGCACAAAGGGACGCGCCTGATGGGAGATTTGGCAACTCCACACAGGACGTGATACCTCTACAATTGCTGCACTAGGTGATATCTCCCTTTTTATGAGACAGATAAGGCCTCATTGCTAGTCGGCAGGCATTGATTCACTCTCCCATACTTTGAGCATCAGTTGATGAACCGCTTGATGTAATTGGTCGCCTCGATACTTTTCTATGGCTCTAATTCCATCGGCTCCTGGCGACTTATGGTTTTTAAACCGATGAATTACACGGACTGTTTCTTCTATGCTTGGTGGTGGCAGCAATTGCCCGTCATCTTCAGTTGGCGGGACCTCCAACTCGCCGATATTTTGGTTCTTGAGTGGTTCATCAAAATACTCAACCCATCGCTCCAATATGCCCATTCTGCCGGAAATCAAATTTCCCTCTTTGTCTCGGCAGGATGAGCATCGAGGTGTATAACAATTCATCCTGCTAACTTGTTGGTGAAACTTCCGCGCCTGGTGCGATTGCTCCCTGTACTTTTCTAGTTCACGGACTTATTGGTTTTCCCAGGCTTCCTTTTTCCGTCTGTGAAGTCGCTTCTCCTCTCGACGGAGCTCGTGATAAGTCTCTATGCGGGCCCGTGTTCTTTGAGAATGCAACATTACTCGGTATGCAGCATTCTTCCGCTCGGAGCACTATGCCAGATAGTGAGAGATAATGGTCCGAGTCTATATTTCCTAGCTGCTTAGCAGCATTCAGTCTGTACAAGGACCGCACGTTCCATGAGAAAATACGCAAATCGTTGATCCGGGTTCGACGTTTTGAAGCCCATCCTGTCCGAGGCTCCTTCCGTGGCTTCGTAACATCGGGTTTCCAGGTGACAACCCAGTCCAGCGATCACCACGTGGAGGTGGAGATAGGGTTTAGTAGTAGAGCTCTTCGTGTTGATTCAGCCGACGTTTCCCAAGTTTTATGCTCCATCGTGGGTTGGGTAACAATACACTTTTCGCCCTTTGACCGTCATAACGCCGTGTACTCACTACAGCCGATATTGTGGGGAATATGAACAGCGGGATGATTACCTAATTAAAAAGTGTGAATGTCGAGAACAGAGGATCTGCAGTGAAGTTCCTCATTCCGAAACCATTTCTACATATTTTGGCGTCATCTTGAAAATTCAGATGCCTCCTCATGGCAACTTATTTATTTATTTATTCAATGAAGACAATACAAACAAATTTCTTTTTAAATATTGTCCTCAGAGCGAGGAGCAAGTAAATGGGTTACCTTACGCTTAAAACTGGAGAAGGAGATATAGTCAAAGGATCCTGGCTGTAGGGCATTGTAGGGCCAGCATAGCCTCAGGATCGGGGAGTGGAAGTAAATTTTGAGCTTCGCGAAGGTACTTCAAAAATGTATGCACTACGTGTGTTATGAGAAGCGGTGCGGAAAGTAATATTCGAGTAAGCAGAGCAATCCATCAGGCAATTGGAGAGTTTGAAAAGAGTACAAATATCAAGGAAGATACGGCGTTGGTGCTGGGAGGGGAGATTGAGGATGCGAAGTCATGATGGGTAGTTAATCCGTGGAAGGTTCTTTTTGTAAAAAATGGTCCGGGTGAATTTGCGTTGCGTTACAGCTTCAAGAGTGCGACAGTCACGGATGCGGAAGGGGGACCAGAGTGCACAGCAATATTCGAGGATGTTTCTGACAAGGCAATTGAAAAGTGTTAAGGAGGCCTGAATTGAGCTAAAGTCGGAGGAGGTACGTCGGATAAAACCAGAAATTTTCGAAGCTTTGATGATGTCAACGAAGTGGGAATTGAAACGACGTTTGTCGTCGAATATTACACCCTGGTTTTGGAAGGAGTTCGTTAGTGAAAGGGCTTATCCACTAAGAGAATAGGAAAAGGATGTTGGAGAGGGTTTAAGCGAATAACACATCCAGTGGCATTTGCTGTCATTCAGTGTTAGCTTGTTAACCGAACACCAACGGACCAAATTATCAAGGTTGAACTGAGAGCACAGTCCAACAGAGGCAAATAGTTTAAGGTCGTCTGCGTAAAGCAAACACGGACAGGCGAGGTCATTGATAAAAGACAGAAAGAGTAGGGGCCAAGTATAGAGCCTTGGGGAAAGTCAGAGGAAGCAGACAAGGAACGAGATGAGTAACCATGAAAAGAAACTTTGCAGGAACGGTATGGGAGATAGGAGAAAAGCCGGGAGATGGCTGAGGGAGGGAAGTTGAGTAATGAGAATTTAGAAAGGAGAATATTATGGTCAACGGTTTCAAAGACTTTGAAGAAATCAGATCTATGTTTCACGAAACCATGCTGCTCTTTGACAATGAGACCATGTGCATGGTCAACGTTGACGTATCTTTTCAGGATTTTTGATTAAGAGGAGAGAATAGAGATGAGGCGGTAGTTCACACTTCTAGACAAGTGTTGGCCATCTACGGACAGACAATGCGAAACGGCGGCGACTCGGACGGCAACGGAGGCACACTTCACGCAACAAAGCTTCCAACACGGAAAGTCCACTCACTGTCACCAGCATCACCAACAGCGACAATCTATTTCTGTGTCATATCTTCTGGCCCAACTGGGTACACGTCTTTTGATAGACGTGAGTATCGGGATTTCTCATATTTCTCTGCCCTGTTTTTTTGGCCCGTCTGCAAGCAGGCGTGGATGCGACAAACGTGACAGCCAGCATTTGTCATATTGTACCTCTCCTTCTTGTAATCCGACAGCATCCATGAGCCGCTGCTACCAACCAATACGACCACTCAACTGTTCTGATCACTTCGTATTATTTTCGCCAGGGCCAAATTTGTTGAGGTCATCACCGCTTTGTATTGGTCTAGACCACAATTTGTATCGAATATAATAAACTGAACATCTATTCCAATACACTTGTGATCAGTTGAGGGTCAAGATCCTGGCATTTGCAACTGAATGGCTTGTGATGATGTCGGAACATACCATAAATTATCGCGATTGACGACCCTTCTCTAATTTGTATGTGAGGTTAATATATTACCCACAGGAGAATCATGATCATCACTTGGGGTTGTATATTTCTGCCCTTTCTCCCCTCTCCATTTCAAGTAATATTAAAACTAGGCATCGTAAATTTTCACGTTGATCTACCAGTTAACACCTCGATTGGCTTTATTCAACACAACTTTTTTCCCTCATTGGTAAACTCTACCCAGATAAAAATTTGCTGGTCATCATGAATTGAAAATTATTTTAATTTTCCAACCGGCCAATTCTTTAGCAACAATTATCAGCCCCATATTTGGATAAAAAAACTGAGCACAAATCGATACCAGTCTATTGGAAGTTCTTAGCCTCAACCACGCCTAACATAATAGACACTCAAGGCAAACAGTATATCCATCTTGAATCTTTACGGAGAATCTTTTCCCTCGAGCTATATTTCGTGAAGATCATGTCGCTACTTGCCGGCTAGCAAGTCAGGTGAATCACACACCCATTTTACGCTGAATGATTTCCACATTACACATCCATAATGATTCTACTAAACTAAAGAGATTGTGACGCAGTTTTTCATGTCCGAAGTTTTTATCTCCTCCCCTGCTTAGCCCCAAGTCACATGCATACTTTCCCGTCAACTCTAGATGGTTAGTAGCTTCATGAAATTTATTTATACAATTACTCAAAGGGACAAGAGGAAACCTAACTTTGATAAGTACTATCAGCGTACTGCCATGGAGGAGTGAGCTCCTTTGTAATTATAGTCAGATTTCCTCATCTTTTTTGTTTGTCTGCAAAATAGAAGCGCTATTAGCTCAGTCTGGCTAAAGTTTCCTTCAATCTTGAGCTGTAATATATTCAGTCGTCGTCAAAAGAGAATGAACTTTCCAGAATAATCTTCTCGAATGCAGTTCGCCAATTAGAAATTGAAGCTCTTGCATTTTAATTAGGAGTACTTACCTTTTTTCATTTGTTCACTTCGCTCGTTTTACTGTGTGCCTTAAAAGGAGCTAAAAGTAAACTCTTCTTCAGACTGTGAGTACTACCCTTGAGGAGGACAATTGGACGGAGAGAAAGGGGGGCCAGAATAGAATTCATATTTTGTTGAAGGCATTATGTTGTAGTTTAATTAACTAAACTACATCACATTCGATTCCTATACGTTAGCCGACCCGGATTAGCAGATAGGGATGCAAAAAAACATGGCCGATTTTATCGTAAGCCCATGTTTCATTTTGAAGAGGAAAATAACGCTAAGTAATCTGTAGGCAGTCTTATGATTGCTTATCTCCATAATTATATTATGTAGTTGGAATGATGATCTTTTTTAAGGTTTCGTTTGCAACATACATACATATGAAAGGGTGGTGTAAAATTTTTTTTCACCGAATATAGTCATGTTGGGTATCAAATGAAAGGTCTTTTATTTCCGAAGTCGGTCTTAGTTTTAAGATTTTTTAAAAAAGCAGGGAGTGGAAGGGGTGGAAAATGATGATTTCTTTAACGCACCCATTCTCAACTATCCAACCAAAAAATCGTGAAGCTGCCTCTATATGGTGCCCAGGCCTCCAAATACTCTCCATATCGTTATCCGTTTAAATTAAGTTAATAATATATTACTACATTTTTGGGGAAATTGAGCAAAACCCCCTTAAGTTTACCCCAGAATTATAAAAGTTGGTAGTAGTATAAAATATAATATGAAGCATACTATCCCCAAGTTTGATCAAAATCCTACTATTAGTAACAAAGTTACAACAGCTCAAAGCTGTCTTTACCGTGTAAATTTGCAATCCGAAGTACTAAATCTGACATGCTAAATGCATATATATATACATAACAGGCTACGTACAAATGGAATGGTTCTACACTCAAATAAACTCACAGAAAAAGCAAACAAAACCTTTCATACCTGAAGTTCACAGCTTCCTGTTTCCCGATTTGGTTGTCTAGCAATCGGGAAAAGTGGCCGAATTTCTAGGGAGGGATAGAGGTATATCGCTTTCATGAACCTTAGGACTCAAGGCCATTTTTCGCACGCTTCTCGATAATTTTCATAATAATATGTTCCAATTATATCTTTTTCAATGATCTCATTGGTACGCAGTCAATACTCACATTAACCTGACCTCCGGGATGTCATAAACTAATAAATATACCTGATTTGTTTTTAACGATTTACCCACCTGTCAGAGTAGAAAGTTTGACGTGCTATTGTCTTCACAAGCTTCATTTGTTTCTGTCCTATTACTTCCACTGACGCCGTTTTATTTGAACTCTGACAAATCAGGCAAGCCTAGTGCTTACAGCGTTATTTAGCTCTACTTTCCTCTATTATTATTTGTCTCCAGTTCACTTATGGTAATAGGACTGCGCTTCAATTTCTTTTTTTCATAATTAATGCGGCCTAACCCCAGAGTTCATATTCCCTGGAAGTATAGGATTTCTACCCATTAAAACTTCCTCTCGTCAAGCTACGACTGAGATTTCGCCATCCAGCAACTATCTTTGCATATTTGAGTTGCGTTTTTATTGCTGGCCGACTCCACCAATTTGGTTGAGGTCACTGAGGAATTGGTTGTTCCTCAGCAGCTTATGTCATTAGCAGGTAATGCTTTATGTTACTTACATACCATGCTAGTCCCCCAGGTAAAGGAAGAGGGCAACGTACCTTGTACTATCCTTAGTAAAACAAAACTAGAATGCTGAGATCAGGGAAAGCGATAAATAAAGTATAGTTAGAGATATTCGACTAACTCTTTTTTGAACTGGTCAAAGATCTCGCGATAGGCCGACCAAGAAAATGCATCCAACAACATAATCGGATTGAGTAACAACCCTCAGAGAAATGCTAAGCCATCCACCTCAAGACGGGTCTCGGTCCTGTCGTGAAATGGAAGTTCTTGACTCATGGACGGTGTCAGAACCTAAGCAAGTTGGTTCAAACACAACAAATGCATGTCTGCACGCTAAATATTGACTCCCTGACTCGAAAGACCGAGAAGCTCGCAAGAGCCCTTCGGAAAAGGTGCATTGATATCTTCAAGAAACCCAATGGTCTGGTGCCAAAAGCTGCGACATTTAACGCGAACGCGGTAAAAATGGCTATAAACTTCTTCATTTTGGTAGGCCAGACAGTTAACACGGTGTTAGCATTGCCATCTCAGACAGTTTCCGTGCCACCACTAAAGAAATCGAACGATTTCATGAGCGGCTAATCAAGCTCACCATTATATCAGCTGATCTCAGTACCCACTTCTTCATCGTGTACGCACCACAGACAGGTTACCTGACGCCGAGAAAGATACCTTCTGGCAACTTCCCAATGAAAAGACCTGCAACGTGCTTGTTGATGACTATACTATCATTTTTTTTTTAGGGGTAGGGTAGGTGAATGCGTTTACGCACAAAGTGTTGGACTCCTGCAACAGTACGCTGTCGGACTACCAACTAAACAGCTCCCTGTCATCAGAGAACTAGCCTGAAATCGTTTGACACATTACTTCGGGCTAGCTCTCCCGCCTTTGGGCTCAGGGAATCCCTTTCACCAACGGAGGGAAGGAAAGGAGTTGTTAGTTCAGGGAACCACTTACCATCCGATCCCTCCGCCGATCGAGATCAGCCCGCAACACGATTCCAGCTGCCAACGCTCTTCAGCGTCTCTCTGACAATGTTGTCTGGAGAGAACTCCCCTGTGTCTGCACAAAGCTGCAGACGAACGCGGCCCCACCTCCCGCTAGAGAAAAAACGTCAGCGTCGTCTGCCACTCCATTGCAGAACACACAATCAGGAGATCGCGCCTTCCCAATCCTGTGCAGGTAAGACTGAAAACCTCCATGCCCGCTTAGAAGTTGGGTAAGGAAGCAATCAATCTCACCGATCTCGATTCATCACATTCACCATTAGCCGACTCAAGGCCGCGACTCCAGTGGCAGTCCTGTCCGCTGCTGCTTTGATTTGGTCGAAAAAGCTTATCTTTGAGTCGAGCATGGTTTTGACTCTATAGTCAACACGTCGATCGATATGGGACGCAGGTCGGAATTCTCCTTTTGGTCAAGATGACTACTTCGGTTTTTTCCAGCGCAAGGCTGAAACCATAAACAGTCATCCATTCACTTACCCGTTGCATCAATATGCCAAGTCAGCTTTCCGCCTGTTCAACAGTGCGCCCGGCAACAAATACACGTCGTCTGCATAACCGACCAGGCGCGACTCTTCGGGCATATCCAGTCTCAGCAGACTATCATAGGAAACGTTCCAGATGTCTGGCCCTAGGATGGATCCCTGAGCTACTCCCGACGTGATTTCCATCCCCCTTTGGCTCTCTCGTCTCATAGAGCAAGGAGCGGTCTTTCAGATAATCCCTCAATATCCGCAAGAGATAGCTTGGCACGTGAAATGAGCTTTCTAATGTGCCTAGCATATTTGTCCATCTTACGGAATTGAAGGCATTTCTGATATCAAGCATTATGAGAAGCACTATCTGTCGAGATCGGCGGCTGTGTGCCTCGACTGGACGAACCGCATCTACGACCTCTGTGGATATCCCTGTTCTGAACCCGAACTGCCTTGGAAATAAGTCGCCGGCAGCGCGGATCGCTTCAGCGAGCCTTCTCCTGATGAGCTTCTCGAGCACTTTCCCAGCTATGTCAAGCATACGCATCGGTCGGTATGCAGGCGGGAGCTCCAGGTTTCCTTTACCCTTGCTGATCAGCGCGAGTCTAGCCACTTTCCAGCGACAAGGAAAAATGTCCTCTTTTAAGCAAGCGTTGAACGCCTTAAGCAACAATTCTGGCCGTTGGAGGAACACCAGTTTGTAAACTTCCGCCGGGATGCCATCAGGACCTAGCGCTTTCTTGTTTTTCATAGTGAGAACCGCTACTTCGAACTCTCTCATTGTGAAAAAAGGGGCAATCCTCGACGCTTTCCGCGGTATTGACATCAATCTGTACAGGATGTCTAGGGAACAATGCCCGCACAATACGGTCCATCTGGTCAAATATACTATCATTGAAGGCGACCTTAATGGTCATGTGGGTTAAAAGGCAGACGGTAACAGGTGCCATGGAGAAAGCTGTTTTGAGCGCGTAGTGACGGGGGTGAACGTATAGTTAACCTTTTACTTATGAATACATGGTTCATCAAACGAATATTTCATCTTACTACATTTTATAGTGGGAATAGTAAAATACAAATCGACTATATTCTCATAAGAACCGTGGAAAGAAACGCCTCTACCACAAGTTTCTCGACGATAAAACGTTCGCCAATTGGCAAATTTTTAAGAATGCTAACCGGAAAGCAAAGAAAGCGATCGCGTCACTTCCACAATCATTGCCGATATTTGGAACAACTCCACTTGTCAGCGCAACTGGTGCAATGAGGAAGGCGAGGTGGACACCCTGCCGGCCAAACCAAAACCAAGTGGCCGAGGAGAACTTCCATAGTGGTGGCATTGGGAGACGTTGTATCACATTGGTTTTCTGGCCGTAATGCAGTAGGCGAATACGCCAAAGGCCTAATCACAAGGACTCATTTGAAATGGCAGTAACTCACGAAAACTTACCAGGTGTATACTGGTACAATGGGAACCGGGGTAGCCCCTGAATTCACATACGAGGAAGACGGGGCATCAACCCCGTCGGCCGGCACCAGAAAACGCTGTATTCACTTTGATTTGCTGGCCGTGATGCAGTAGGCGAATGCTTCATAGCCTAATTAGGGCGGTCAGACCCGAGTTTGGACGGGTACTCATCTGAAGTGGCTTCGGTTATTCAACCTTACTAGAGGTATACTGATATCTTGGGAACTGAGATAGCCCCTGAATTCTCATGTTTCAGGAGAAATCCTGGAGCATATGAATTCAGCTCGGTTATTTGCGGTTGACCCCCTTGTGAGAGCTTCATGGGGGTTCTTGGCTACGTTCCAGCGAACAAGAGATCTTCGAGCCCCAAACGTGGTGTTGAGGTTGAACACGGGTGCCGTACTCCAAAGTTCGGTAGAGATTTAAATAGGTCTTTCATCCACCAGTGTGAATAAATTGAGCCGCGCACTCAGTGTAGACTGGTAGCGTTGTGCTGGTCGCAAAATCAATACGTGTCTTAAGAAGACCGTTGAATTAAGTCCATTGTTCATCATTGACGTATCTGTCAGTCCAACTGAAATTGACGAAGCAATAAAACGAATGAAATCGGAGAAAACAACGGGACCTGACGACACCGCATCTGAACTCTGAAAAGCGAAGACCTGGGACCCAACACTTTGACTTCGTGAATTTTTCAATCGTCGTCATCTGACTAGCAAAAAAGCACCACAGTTCCAATATGGAAATAGAAAGGTAGTCCAGCAGAATGTGTAAATTACCGTCCAATCCGGTTACTTTCCCATACCATGAAGATTTTTGAACGCATTCTTGACAAACGAATTCGCGAAATCATTGAAGTAATCGTGAATCAAGCTGCATTTGTCAAAAACTGTGGAACTACTGACTCAATACACGTTGGGCGGTTACTCATGGAGAAACACCGTGAAAGGTGCATTTCTGGATCTAAAGAAAGAAGGCTCCAAAAGGTTTCTTACACGATCAACTTTGATAAAAACATATGTGCACATAGGTAGGTCCTTGTGGACGAAGATCCTTCCATGCTGATGGTGTGCCGTCAATATCAATATTTACAGATTCGGCTGCATGTCCTCTGTCAGAAAAAATTGCGGGTAATCAAAATGGAGTACCGTATACCAACTCTGCGGCCGATGTTCCGAGGTCCTCTTAGAGGGTGCTAGGGAAGGCCAATTCCACTGTCCAATTGAAGTTTCCGCAGTTCGAGCTCCTTAGATTCCGAAATCTTTGGTAGTTCTTCCTCTGCTCGCCGAGTTGCGGCGATTTCTTCAATATTGGCATGCAAGCAATATGAGACAAAGCGCCTGCCACGACGTTATCTTCGCCTGCCACAACAAATTCCGGTCGCCAATTGCCTTATAAAGTGCAATTGTCTCGGTAAAGCCTTCTCCGATTTCTGCTCAAATGCATAGGTGATCGGCTAATGATCCGTTTTGATTACCAGTTTTCTACTATCTACCAAATCCCGAAAATACTTTAAACTGCTATAAATCGCTTGAAGTTCCGGTAATTGTACCAGATCCCATGAATTGTCATTGAATTACTCAAGCACAGCACCCGTTCCCATGTCTGAAGTGTCACTATATATCACGACAATTGCGTCCCTGTGCAGGTGTCCCAGCCTACTTGGCTAGGCTAGCTAACGTTTCGTCTCTGAGAAGACTTGTTCCAGTTCTGAAAATTGGGTCCTCGCCTCTCTTTTCGGCTCCGGCGAACAAGCTATGTAGAAGAACCTGTATATGGGCTGCTCTGGCAAGCAGCAAATTTACCGGTGCTAGGAATCTTCTTAGCCGTTCCAGCATCATTGGCTTTTCGTAATCGCGACAAGCCAATTCACGCTATGAAAGAAATCTTGCGGTGGAAGAATCCTGTGTCCTGTGAGCCAATTGACATGACCCAAACATAAGGTTATTTGGCAATCCACATTAGCGTTAAATGCCATCAATTAAAGTACTAACTTCATCCATATCAATTAAAGTAAAACGATTGAATTTTGGAACGATGAGCACCAGCTAGAAATCGTAGGCTTTTTAGCTCACTCCTCCAAGAAGAACTGTTGTACATGTAGACATGTATACTCAACATATCAACAGATGAATGAGACCAATAATTGTCATATTTAGTAGGAGTAAAACATAATATTTAATTTCGTATGGTAAAGAATCTCAAACATGAATTTCTTAGAAAAGGTAGTAATTGAATCTCCAATTAAAATCTGATATTTGAATAAAACCCAAACTCGGTCCATTCCGACATGTCAATATCCCAAAATACATATGCCGTAACACATAGCAACCAAATAAATCAAAACCGAAAATTCAGGGCTTCTATTATGATTTTGTGAATTTTTTATTTAAGAATATTTGGATACACGATGGTTTCAACTACACATAGCTCGTAGTTTATATACGTTGAATATACTCGATATTCAATTCGATGTAGTACTGATATTTTACCTTTTGGAGAGAAGTATTTCGACGCAAAGGGGCAACTTTCATCTACAATATCTTTGCTAGAAATGGTAGGATTTCCACCAAACTTTCCAGTATGATGCTGAAATCCTATATTACAGCAAACCCACCTGGGTTGAACTTAAGCGACTAGGCGCAGTAAATTTTTTTATTTACTATTTTTGTTATTGGAACAGATATCGTAACGGAAGGTATTTCGGAGCCCAGATGCCATATGTAAGGTCTGTCGCAAAGTAAACTAGACTTTTTCAAAATTTCTCTTTATAGTAACACTATTTTTTGACGTGAGTGGAGATTGGAAAGTACATCCTTCAGCGTTCTGTCAAAATTTCATGACCGACGGACCGAAGTCGAGTTATTGCTTTATTAGTGACAATCCCTTTACAGAATCTATCGACAAATTAACTTCGCAGAAAGAACGGATATTCAGTTTTGTTTTAAACTTAGTAAAACTTTTACTAAGACGTTTGAATTAATGAAACAGATGTATGGTGACAATTGTTTCTCCCGTGCCAAAGTCCTTGAGTAGTTTAAATGATTGAAAGAAGGTTGTAACATCAAGGACGACGAATGTCGCGTTTCGTGACTACACCAAGTAAGATTGAAATTTTACGAGAATTGGTAAAAAGTCAGCCATAATCTTCGTTGCAATACATGGCAATTGAATTGAATACATGGAATTATCCACTTCATCGCATTTTGACGGAAAAATTATTACTCACTAAAGTTTGTGTGCGCTTTGTTTCTTACAAATTGACTGATGATCACAAAGTGGTCGGACTTCAACATCACAATGACTTGACTAAAGAATCGAAGATGGACCTAAACTTCAAAAGAAAGCGCCAAAGTGCCGAATTTAAAAATCTAAATGAGCCAGAACCGAAAAAAGCCGAGAATTCAAAAGTAAAGACACATTTGATTTGTTTCCACGATTCCAAGGGAAAAGTCCGCATAGAATTCATGCCACAAGGTCAAAGGATTAATGGGCCTTATTACCTTGGTGTAATGAAACGTGCGTTGGGCGTATTCGCCACGTGAGACTGCAATAGGGTGAAAACGGCAACTGGCGCCGTGAATGGTGGGACTTTGAAGAGCACCCCTCTCGCTCTTGCCATCCTAATGGCAATGTGCTTTTGTACTCAGGAAAGCCAAATGTTAGTAGACGCGAATCCGGTGTCACTTCTGATGGTACCGCGAGGGACACGAGTGAAGTCGGGTTCTGACAGATTTCGAACTGCAAGATTCCGGTCCTAATTAAGGAGCATCACGATTATACAATGCGATGCACCAACGAAGAATTCCGATGTAGTTGAGAAGGATGCTTTCTACGAGCAATTGCAAGTAGTTCAGGGGAGGCTTCCTAAAGGTGACATCGTGATAGGTGATCTAAATGCCAAGGTGGCTCTGACAGCACCTTGCTCGGACATGTGATTGGGAAACACGGGCACGGGCACAGAGCCTGCCATAAGGTTAGTTGGGTTTCGACTGGCCGACACCGCAGAAACAATTAGATCGGCCACTTCGCGATCAGCACCAGATTTGAGAGTTTTCCCATGGATGTGCATAATAAGAGAGGCGCTGACATCAATCTCGAAAATGATCACCATCTGATGGTCGCAACTTCTCGCAGAGTTAGGGACCTGCGACCCCCTAACTTCAACGCTTGTATGATTCAACTGTCGCTCGACAGTGGGTGGGGTTCCTCCCCTTGTGAGTGAAATGGTTTGTCACCGTAGCATGCGGATACGGACTGTTCCTCCAAGCAGAAGAAAAATCATGTCAGCCATCAATGCACTCAAGCGGAGTAAAACCGCGGGGCTTCGTGGTCTGCCCGTTGAGTTATTTATCACTGGACAGTTACTGCAGATCGGCTCCTTCCATTCGTACGGAAATCTTGGTAATCTGAGACCTTTCCCAGAGAGTGGAAGAAGGGGATGATGGTTAAGATTCTAAAGAAGGGCACCCGTTTTTAGTGTGACAATTAGTAATTCGTCGTAAAGATTATGGTGCAAATAATTCTGAAACGCATCAAAGAACATCTCGAATGCTTGACCGACAGAGAAAAGTTTGGTTTCCGCTCCGAATCCTCCTAAATTGACCACATCAACACCCTACAGATCATTTTAGAATGGTGCGCGGAGTTCAGATCGTCTTTGCACCTACTCTTCATCGATTTCAAGAAAGCTGTCGATAGCGTGCATTTGAAGTGTATCTGGAGTGCTGTGGATGGAGTGTGAGGATAATTCCGGAAAAACTTATAGCCATTATCAGAACAACATATGTATGATGTGACGTGCTGCTCCATCCAAAGGGAAATCCGCTAGGACTGCATCCTGTCATCGATGTTATTTCTTCTTGTTACCGGTGATGTTCTCGATGTGGACCTTGTCCGAAGGACGTGAAACAAATCAATGGACGATGACATCTTTCCTCAAACATATCGGCTACGCTGATAACATATGTTTGCTCTCTAAAGATAAACACGAACAAACCCAAAGTTTTCAATTTGACTCGTCTGCGTCGTTCATCGGGATACTCTGGCCAGATACTATCTCAAATTACGGCGCAAAACAGTAAACCGGAAGCGGAAGGACATTTCAGGTAATCGCGAACGATAGCGCGTAGGTGTGGTTGATGCGCTATACCCCACCAAAAGTATGTATGTATAGTGGGTCTAAATAGCAATATCAAAGCCAAGTTCCTGCACAGAATCCATTCCCTAAATTCATGCTAATCTTTTGTCGGCGACCAAATCATTAATGTTAGTTAAGTTGGTAATATCAGCTACCACGTTATATGTGTGTGTGGATATGTGTGTAGTAGGGGAGAGATACAGCTTTTGAGCACTCAGGCCGTGGCCCATTGTACTCGCCACCCTCATCTAACGGGATATTCCGGATTCGGTAACGTATCGCAGGATTTCCATTAGTGGATGTGATGCTACCCGTCGCAACTGGAGAACATCAGCACCAAAGATCTGATGTCTGATGCTTCCATAGGCAGGGCATTCACATAGGAAATGCTCCGTGAATTCCGCTTCCTCATTACAGGAAGAACATGTATCATTGCTAGTGGATTATGGCCTGTCAGAATGCCAACAATACACCTGCAAGTCCTCCAGCTTTTCGATAGGATAAACTTTGCGGTACACATGTTCAGTTCTAGCAGGAAAGATTTGGTGTGTCGAGCAACATTTAGGCTCTGCCACCTGTCATTGTGGAAAGCTTGTTCCCAGTTTTTGAAGAGAGATTTAGCCAATGTTACTGATACTTCAATTGCTGGTTCCGGTCCCGGCATGGCGGAGATTAACCCCTCGTCATACTACCCTACCTTCCCTAGGTGATAGTTCAGCCGACAATGACCAGTGAGAATTCCCACTATGATTCGGAAGTTCTTTTTGGTGAGGTTTAAACAATTCTTTGGGCGCATAGGTTCGTATCCCCCAATAAGCACCCTGGACTACTCTCTCCCTGGTAGGCCCGCTCAGTATAGTTCCCTCGACCGTTCCTCTTCATTTCTTAGAGTCCTAGCCATGAAACCGTTTCCGATTCTACAGAAGGGTTCTGGCCCATGAAAGGCGTCCCTGCTCCCTTCTTGCCTAATTCGTCCGTCGCCTCGTTGCCTTCCAACCCAGCATGGCCTGGAACCCAAAGTATCCAGACCTTGTTGGACGCCGAGTGTATTCAGTCTCTCAAAGCATTCCCATAGCAGTTTAGAGCTCACCTGGTTGGACCTAAGTGTCTTGATCGCTATCGGTAAGAATTGCAACGTTCTGCCCCCTATAGTTCCTTCGGAGATTAAAGGAGGCACATTTGCCTATGGCGTATATTTCCGGCTGGAATATGCTAGTGTACCTGCAATTTGGCTCCAAAGTAAATTTTGCTTGGACCAATGACGCCAGCACCCGCTCCCTCTACTGTGAGGAATCCGTCAGTGTACCAAGTAATCAGTTGCTGCTTTAAGCCGTATGTCGCAGCCACGGTCTCCCAGTTTGCCTTGTTACTCCAATGTGTTTCAAACTTCTTATCTAAGTTGTCATGTTATCCCTTGGTATCAGTAATTCGGGATACCACCTAGAAAGAATATTAATCTTCCTTCGGTTTAAGCAGCTCCCCGCCTCACTGATACTCCCGGCCATCCTGAATATTGCCCTCCTTGCCTGCATCTGATACGCACGCAGGTCAGTTTTTGGAGCTTATGTAATTCCCTGGCTTGTTTGCTGAGTTTGGTTCTTTCTGCCCAGATTACCGCTCTATAGGTAATAATTGGCCTTACTATTGCAGTATATATCCAAAGTGGTATCTTCGGGCTGCAACACAATTTTTTTCCTGCTATGGATCTACAAGTCATCAGAGCCCTCGTGGTTTTCCGACATGTGTCTTCCAGAGTAATTTTTGGTCTAGCGTAATTCCCAACTATTTGACCTCTGTTTCTCGTTTCACTTACATATCATGTAATCTTATGGCTCTCAGGTAATCATGCTTACGTCTCCTAATGAATGGTGGTTTTGGCTGGGTTGATCCGCAGTCCCACCTTCCTGCACCAGGCACTAGTAACCCTTAGTCCAGTTTGGATTCTATCACATAGGGTATCTTCATGTTTGCCCGTACAGATTAAAACAATGTCGTACACGTAACCCTGGACGTGTGTTCCATTATTTGTTAGCACGTCCAGGAGTTCCACTACCATACTCCACATTAGCGGCGATAGTACCCCGCCCTGTGGACAGCCTTGAGTAGTGTTCATGACAATAGAACTTGTAATTGTCGAGGACCATCATTGTTCTTCGCTCTCAAAATGGAGATGATGCTCTACAGTTTCCTGATATGACTGAATTTCAGTCTATCTAGGAAAAAATGGAGGGCCATATTGTGACTTCTCCTGAGCACATTCAGACTCTTTTGGTCCAGTTCGAATACTAGGTTGAAACCCTCCACATTTGTAGATTTGTCCTTCCTGGCATTCATGAACTTTACCCTCCAGTGTCCAAAGTCCATGCCCGGGTTCTGTTCACTCAGCATGCGGATGATGCCTTCCTTCGAGGACCCCCCAACATGTTCTGTCCTGTGTAGCTCAGTGTTCACAATAGTGAACTTGGGTCGACCGCCGGAACTCACAGCCGGGATTGCCTGCTGGAGCCACTTTAAGGCAGCCTCGTCAGTGCACTCCAAATGGAGAAGCCCATCGCGAAAACCTTGATTGTTATATCAAGGCATTCCTGGAGGATGGTAAATTGTCCCTCTGACATTTTGCCATCCTTGGAGGAAACTCCCACGGCAGGAGACAGAACATAGGGTGCAGCTTGCGCAGACGTCCTCTTCCTTCCCGCCTTCGTGTCTGTATTCGTATGAGAGGGACCAGCTTCATTGAGATCTCTCTCGCTGATTTGATTACCACCCGGCACACCGGGCAAGATGCGTGGATGTAAGCCTTGGTGCCGAGGACAATAAAGCGTTGGCGAAAACAAATATGTTGGTCTTACGTTTTTTGCGCGCATTACCGCTGACAGGAGAGTCTAGTGCGTCCAGTGTGGATCTCACCGGGTTTATCCCCACCTTCCGCCGTGTGATTCCGCTTCCTTGCGTCCGATTTCTCTGGACATTACTGCACCTAATGGTACAGCCACGTCCATGTACTCATTTCTCAAGTGTCAAGCGAAACTCCCCCTTTCCATTTTCTAATCGACTATGAAAATGAAACTACGTCAGTTGGCAGTCAAAAATGACGTTTACTGAAAGGAAACATTCTTTTTTCATTCCGATCTAGGTGTATCTATTGCGCCGGTTGTTTCGAGATGGTAAAAAGGTAGTTGGCTTAAAATTACTGGCGCCCGCAATTTGGGTTTTCTAAGGATTCAAGGATCCCTGGAATGGCGGAATCCTGACTTAAGAAACTTTGATAAACCTTTTCAAATTTTTTTAACAAAATATTAATTTTATTTAAATTTCCAAAGTGTTTTATAATCTATATGACCTTGAAAGAAGCAAAATTCATAATAATTTCCGTTAATTATGCTGAAAGTCACGTAAACACACACCGTGATGATAAGTTCAACTTGATGACGAGAACAGACTAAAAGAGCACCGTCGTAATTGATAAGAATCACACTAGCATTCCCTGGTGTATGGTACAAATATACATCGTTAAAAAGCCCCAAAAGAAATATTGTCTAATATTCTCAGTGAAGCGTTAATAATAAGTAAAGGTCAAGATAAAGTGCTGAATGTAGTGAGCGCAATTACCGTCATTTAGATTTATAAAGTTTATAAGAAGAAAGTGCCGTTTGAATGTGATGTCAATAGTATGGATTTCAAGCACTTAACTGGCATTTACCGCAAACGAAAATCATATGCTCAAAATATACATCAATAGTGCGGCTCATAGAACAAATTAAAAAAAAAAAAGTTTTAGATGGACTGATATTATGAGCGGTCAAAGTTCGTAACGCAGGAGTTACAGATATCGCGGTTCGATTCTCATTGGTGGTTGAGATATTTGTTCTGCAGACTGAATATTGGTTATCCAACAACTTTACTGTGGTTGAGCGCCTGAGTCTAATTAAGGTAGTAGTCTCCGACGAGCCCAATGATCTAACGCCTTCTAAAGCCTTCAGATGGGGCTCTTGTGTCGTTATTATTAGGGATGCGTTTTATGCATATTAGCAAATACACTTTGGACATGAGATTTGTACAACACACCCCATTCAGGTGTCTGGGGAGTCTCCCTTAAGTTCAACATGCAGCAATCTAATTTGTGGTAATAGGTATAACCGTTTCGGTGTGCGTGTGATAGACGGACAGATAGTAGATACTAACCTTCGTGCGTGTCTCCTGGTCATCGTGTCTATGGTGGTGCTGGTGTATCCGTTCTTCCTTGCAGTGTCCATAATGTAGAGTTTTTCGCTCCGGTAGTCTTCCTCCTTGAGTGGAATTGTTAAGAGGCGGTGGATCATCGTGCATTAAGCTGCCATTTTATGCTGGTAGCTTTGGATCGAAGTAACCGGGATTGTACGCTGAGTGCTGGTGGGTTTCCTGAAAATAGAAAAGGAAAATTATCCGTTTTAACGTTTGATTAATATATCTAAGAAAGGCAATTGGTTGTTAACTTCAATCTCATCAGTGAAGGTTATTTTGGGGTGTAGCGTGTTGATTTTATCCAACATATTTTGGATACTTGTGTCCGGGATCACTGTTAAAATGTCATCCCCGTACCTTAACCATATATTTGGCAATACGTCCTGCTCTATTTTGTCCTCCAGTGATGCGAAGAAGATTTCACTTAGGAGTGGGGAGAGAGGATTACCCATCGCTACACCCGAGGTTGTCTTGAAGTATTTTTCCCTGAATGTGAAATAATTTTCATTCATGCAGAGGGAAGCCAACCTCGCATATTGTTTAGCCTTTCTCCTCCTTTCTGTTGTCGAACCAAACCGTAGTAGCCACTCTTCAAATTTTGTTATTGCCTCTTTTACAGACGTACTGGGAAATAGAGCTTTGACATCAAATGACACTTGGCGTTCATTATTCGCCAAAACCCCCACTACACTCAATATTTCAATCAATTCTTTCGAATTTTTGACAGACTGTTTCCCGTTGATAAACCCCAATTTTTGGCATTCCTCAACCAAACACTTCGCAATGGAGTTAGAATTTGCAATAATCTCCCTCATTTCATTGCCTGATTTGTGTATTTTTGGTTGGCATCTACTTCTGGGTAAAGAGGGGTTTGGCATCCGCAGCCGGGCTGGGCTATCAACCATTAAAGAGCATTCTTTTAGCGCTTTCTCTACTCGTGGTAGTGGGTCATTCCTCAATTCAAAGTATAATAGTTTCCTCCAGTCAACTTTTCTATTACTAGGTTGTCATAATGTTGCTTATCGATAATTACAATCGCATTACCTTTCTTATTCTGCAGTTCTCGTACATTATTCGTTTCCTGCTGGTCAGCAGACTTCTGAATCTTATTTTGGTAAGCGATGGCTTTTGATAATTTGTGCTGGATTTCCTCCTTCGCTTCGTTGTTCAACTGGCAGGTCAGTTTTTACGGCGAAGTTCCAGCCCTTGTTGAGGAGATCCATATCCTCATTGCTGAAATGAATAGATGATTTATTAATAACTTTATTAGGAATAATAGGAATAGTACTTACGGTTGGTTTTTCCTGTCTAGTGCGCAGTTTTCTATCAACAGGTTGAGCTTCTTCCTTAGAAGCGAGTGACCAGGTTTCCTCACACCGTACCACCAGAGACTTCATCTACTCGTCTTTGATTTATCTAAGAATAGCTGCATTTGGAAGTGCAATAGTCCCTATGTACTCATCCACAAAAGGTCTCATCTCAACGCGCAGAGCATCCGTCTGTTCTCCACTCAACCCCTCCACTGGTTTGCGGTGTCCTATGCAGATCCGATCACACAAACTGTCATAAAACCAGTTCCGTTTACGTCTCTGGCTTTCCTAAATGGTGTAGAAGAAATAGCTAGTGGTAGGGCTTCCTTTGTAGTCCCTACGCCACTATATGCACTATTCTTTGCGCGGAGCTTCATTGTCGGAATGCATACTGAAGATCCTTTGCGAGTAGAATATCATCATTGTTCCTCGCTCTCAAAGTGGAGATAATACTCTACAATTTATTAATATGATTGAATTTCAATCTAACGAGGAAAAGTTGGAGCACCATATGGTTACTGCCCCTGAGCATATTCATACTCTTTTGGTCCAGTTCGAATACCAAGCTAAAACCCTCGTGGATGGGACGATATCCCCTGCCTTCTTTCGAGCACCAGGTATATAACATACGATATGTTTTGTTCTGCGCAGCTCCGTATTCACAATAGTGAACTCAAAGCCGGGATTACCTGCTAGAGCCACTTTCTGGCAGCCTCATCAGTGCACCGTAAATAGGAAGGCCTACCGCGAAAACTTTGATTGTTAAATCTTGGCTTCGTTCCAGGGTCCAGCATTTTTTTCTACAAGCACTCCAGAAGGAGGGTATATCGTCTCTCTGATATTTTGCCATCCTTGAAGGAAACTCTCACCGCATCAGTCAGAAATGAGGCTGTGCATACGTCCTCTTCCTTCCCGACTTTGTGTCCATATTCCTATGGAAGAGATCAGTTTCGTTGAGATCTCTCTCGCTGATTTCATCATCTCCCGACACACCGGTCCTAATCTCCACGGGGCGCGCAGACGCGTTGGTCCTACGCTTCTTGCGCACATTACCGCTGCCAGTGGAAACTGGTGCGCCCAATGTGGTACCACCGGGGTTACCAGTGTGTCCCCAGCTTCTGTCGAACATTCTACTGCCTTGCGTCCGATTTCTCTAGACATTATCGCATCTGGTGGCGCAACAACATCCATGTCATCATTCCCAAGGTACTTCACCTTCTTCCGCAGTGGCTTCCTCTGCTACCAGCTTGGAGCCTTCCCAGGTTCACAGTAGCGTCCACGTTATCAGCTTCATTTTCTTCCATTCTTCCTGGTAAGGGTAAAGGTGAAGGTTCTGACAGGCAGTATTCAGCCTGTAGTCTCTCTCCTTAGTGGCTGAACTTTCCTTCTGCCAAGCCTTCCTTTTCCGCTTACCGGTAGATTTGGGCTAGTACCGTAGTACCTACCGCGATCGGGCCGGCCATATTCAGATTTCTAGTTTCTCAAAAGGTGAGAATTTCTGTATTCTTTTTTTTTTAGCTGGCCGCGCCCTAAATGCAAACTACGACAGACTCCCCCACCAAAACAATGTTCTGTCCGAGGGAGAGGATAAGCAGATACTCCCTAACAACTGATGTTAGCATCCGAAAGATAGAACAGAACCAAGATTAAGGTTGCTTACAATAGCTTCAACTTTAAAAATATATTTTAGAGTTTTATAAATCTCCATAAAACAATTGCCCTATAACGTTGCAAGCAGGTATTACGAGAGAAGACTGCAGCTTCTACGTTCATATCAACTCCATCGTCATCAATTGTACCGAATCACCCCCACAAAATTGAAACTCAATTATATAATGAGCTCGAAAAATAAACAAACAATTTACGTCCAGATATTCGCAGCAATATCTTCTCCAAAATACTTATCTATTTGCCAGTATCTCCATTCACGTCTGCAATACTCCCCGCTTATAGGCCTACGTTGAAATTAAATACGTTAGACTGTGTATTCGGAGCTATCTGCACTTATCATTGGAAACATCTGCGCAACGATAATATATATGTATGTCGCAACTGTTGATAACATCAAGCGTAACTTGGCGAATAATAAACGCTTTTAACACTTTGAAGGCGATAGTCGGCACCATCATAAACCCTTGCGAATTTTGCTTTTCCTTTTGCTTGGTTGGAGATGACCCTCTGATTGAAGTATCGAAGTATTGCTCGGAAAGTATGCATATATTTCCATCTTAATAAAATAAATCCCTTGTTGGAAATTTACTTTGTATTTAATTAATAATTAATTGACTACACAAACAATAATCCAACAAAATCACACGCAAAATAATGCAATGCAGATTTAAAGAAATAATGGCTAATAAATTATTGGAAAATGACATGGGAGAGAATCTTTCGGGAAGCACAATTGCTGTAAACGTGTCTTCCTGGAAGGCAAGTCTAGTCAAATTCAGAGTATTCACACGAACGTCATCGCACTGATAACTTTATCAAATTCATGCCAATAAAATGCAAATCATAACAGTTGTGCAAATACGAAACGGAGCAAAGTTACGGACTAAATTCGCGTTCAATATCTTACCTGAATAATCACCTTAATCATGATAAATAACAAATTTGAAAGAATTCACCCTGAATCACTCTGAAAGGGAGGGAAGATACTCGGATAATTTTGTATTGCAAAATGCAAAATTTTCTCCATTTTCCATTTCAATGATATGCCAATATCTTCATTTTTTTCTAAATAAATATTCATTGCAAAATATCTCATATTTTCTCATTTTTATCTACAGGTCCTTCAGCATTCTCTAAAAGTCATGGATTGGAAAACAAAGAAGTCAATTTGCCTCTCAAGTGATTTGTGAACTTGATATTTTTAAAAAATCAAGGACGTGATATCTATCGATGAAAAAGATATAACGAGAAAACGAACTCAATGGTGTTGGGATAGATAAAAAAAGTGTAAGAGCGTGAGCGTGGGTGGTTTAAGATGCACGTACCCTCGCTTACTTCAAACATAAACTACACAAATGTAACCGTTTCAACTTCAGCATCATCATCAGCACAGGGCGCAACAGCTTCATCTGTTGGCGGGGGACAAGCTCATGCACAATCACACCAGCAACATCACCGACAGGTTACTCAACAATATCAACAACGTCATCAAAAAGTACAGTTGCACCACAATCAACAACAACCCCTCCCAAAGCAGCAACATAGTGCGTTACCACTCTCAGCACCACCCTGCTCTTCGCCAGCATCATCGTCGTCGACGCTAACATCCTCATCAGGATATTTTAATCCTCCATCGTTGTCGTCAGCGTCCTTGACGTGTTCAACATCTTCATACCCAACGACAACTACATCCATATCAGCTCTAAGTCAACAACAACAACTAGTGCCAACATTGTCGGCAACAACGGGAATAGTAGCCGAGAATAACAGGAACAACAGCATTGGTAGCAAGAGTAATCAACAGCAGCGTCATGGCAATGTCCTACAAGAATGTGATACGGAGGAAGAGGTAAGGGTGTTTTCTTTGTCAACATACTACTTGAAATTTTACTCCTCACCCCAACTCAACTCCCCACGCTGCTTTTCTTTTCTCCATTCGCCCTGGTATTGCACCCTTCGCGTAGCACCTTATTCTCTAAGCCATCCCCAATTCCAAAGCGAGGGAAATCAGATGATATTGTCTTGATTTACCATTCTGTTATCAAAACGTCTCCTATAGTCCAACCTACCCTAAGCACAACCGTATATGCCTATGGTTGCAAGAAGGGTGGTTTAGAGCGCATGGAATATGGGGGGAAGAAATGTTCCATCTTTGCTCAAGCACCAAATGGGAGCTAAGGGCGAGTCAACGTAATGGGAAAGTCATTTTATGTGGCATCACAAAGCGTGTTGAATGATTTTTCTATCTGGCTTCAACCTCCAACCAAATTAACTCTCATAGAGGGAGCAAGGACGAGAGTTACCAATAACAGAAAGCTTTCCACTTTTATAGTCATCATATCTTATTCTCTCAAATCTGAATAATAAACTAATACACATTCCTAGTGTCCTAGTGAAGTTAGAATTTTTTTTTAATCATCTTTTGTTTGACGTCATTCATTGTCGAGCACACTTAAACTGCTCCCCATTCTCTCCGCTTCTTATTAAGTCTAAAGAAGTTGTGAAACCGGAAGCTGGACGCTTCAAGTATGAAAAATGTTGTGCTTTTATAAAGACATTTGGGTGTGCATTTGTTCCATTAGTACGTAGCACGTAATATATGCCTATGTTATGTAAGAATATCCAGGTTCAGGTGATATTGACATTCAAAGTCAAATTCAAATTTGAAGCAACAAATTTGACCTATTATAACCACGTTAGTATTAGTGCGATTTCCACCAAACTTTGTAGGATCATGCTGCATGTTATACTCCATATTGTTGTATGATGCTAGGATGAGCTTTAGGGGGGTTTGCAGCCAATTACTAAAAATTATAGTATTTATTTGAACAGATATCTGTATGGGGAGTATTTCGGAGCCTAGGCACCATATGGTGGCAGCTTTGTGATTTTTTCAGATTTTTCGGTTGGGTAGTTTCGAAGAATGGGTCCATTAAAGAAATGATTACTTTCGACCCCCCGCACTCCCCACCTTTCCAACAAATGTTGAAACGGTTTCGGAAAGTACTAACCGATACCTTTCATTTGATACCCCACATGACTATATTTGATGAAAAAAAATGTACACCCTTGTTTTAGATGTGTGGAGACCCACCTTAAAGTCAATGTAAAATTATGTAACTCACTGTATGCGTGAGCGTTTACAGTTCCCACGTTTGCACCAAATTTGGTGTGAGTCGCTACAACCATCTCCGAGAAAAATGCATGTGACGGACAGAAAGGCAAACAGATAGTAAACCGATTTTAATAAGGTTTTGTTTTACACAAAACATATTGGGTCTTACCCAAAAGCTACGTATTTACTTCTACCCCACAGTGTCACATGTCGATCCTTGGGAACAAAAATAATAATAATACGGCGGCTAGGGCAGCGTTGGCACACCCATTTGATTCCATATCGCTGCTTCAAAATATAATCCCGACAAAGGTACAGTTACGTTCCTGGTGGTGTTCTTAAAGGCTGATTTTATAACCACAATAAGACCTCGGCTGTGGCAAGCAACAACGGTGCCAATCTACACTGAGTGCTTGGCACAATATTCTTACTGGTGGATGCAAGACCTACCTAAATCTCTACCGAAGTAAAGAGTACAGCATCCGAGTTGAAAGGCACCTCCCCGTTTAAAGCCCGAAGGTATCTTTGCCTGCTTGGACGTAACCACAGCACCTACGAAATACCCACTAGGGGATCAACCGCTAATAATCGGGATAAAAGTATATGAATCAAGACTTGTAAATTCAGGAAGCTATCCCCTCCTCGAAGGGTTTCGTGGCCAAAGCCACTTGGATGAGCCTCCGTGTCGGCTCGGGTCTGATGTAACTCTTGAACCATTCGCCTACTATCAGGTTGTTGCACATGAAATGGCCCATTTGGTACTCAAATTTGAAACGACTGTAAAGCCTACAAATATTTATTTAATTAATCAAAATAGGTGCCAGTCATTTCAGAACACTTCTCCCAGCGAGATACAAGAGCATGTATGCCAGTTTTATCGTGTTGATAAACTCGTCGAAGGCAATTTTGATGGCCTCTTCATTCCTAAATTGTTTTTCCGGCAAAAAATGATCCAAATGCTTAAAAAAGTGGTAGTCGGTTGGCGAAAGGTCCGGTGAATATGGTGGGTTAGGCAGAGTCTCATACTGCAATTCGTTCAAATTTTGAACCGTTGTTCTGGATACATGAGGTCGTGCATTGTCATGAAGGAGTATCACACCATCTCTGTTGACTAATCTCCGCCGTTGAATACTCAATTTCTGGTGGATTTCCTCGAGTTGGGCACAGTATTTCTGTGCATTTATCGTTTCTCCAGGTGTCAAAAAGAATAGAGGATAACTCCAGCTGTAGACCACCAAACAGTCACCATTACCTTCTTCAGATAGAGGCTCGGTTTCGGCATATGCTTCGGTAGCTCATCAGTATCTAGCTATTGTGATGATCGGCGACGATTGTCGTATAATATCCACTTTTCATCACATGTCACTATTCTGTGCAAAAAGGGATCTCTTCTGTTGCGGGAGAGTAAAGAACTGTAAATTTCCATTCGAAGCGCCATAGTTTGTTCTGTAAGGGCATGCGAAACCCATTTGTCGAGCTTCTTCACCTTCCCAAGCTGTTGCAAGTGTCCGGAAACTTTTGTCCCGTTTAGCGCGAATACTGTACGCCCGGTTTCTCTGCAATGTCTCTCAGAGACTGATGTTTGTCGGATTCGACTAGCAACCGCAGCTCGTCGTTGTCAATCGATGGTCCTGAAGGTTTACGTCGCCTGACCGGAATTTTTCGAACCACCGCCGTGTGGTTCGTTCGCTTACCGCATCAGGTCCAAATGTGCTGTTAGTGTTCCTGGTCACCTGTAGGTTCTCCTCGACCACTTAGTTTTGCTCGGCCGTCGGGGTTCCTGCTCCTTCTTCTTCTCTGTAACCTCAGAACACCTCGTAGTGTAATAAGCACATGGGCATTGTTCCGAAGCTTATATTTCAACCAACTTAGCACCCTCTGCCCGGTAGTTACGCTGTTCATTGATCTCTATATGTCGGCTGTGTGCTGGGGAGCTCTTCGCTTAGACGAAGGGATTTATGTGGTCATTCAGGATCCGAGAAGTGATCCTAATATTAGTTGCCTCTGGACATTCATGTTTGTTAGGTGTGTAAACTCCAAGCTAGAAACCAAAGTCTCACCTCGCCTCTCAGAACATGTCCTAGTCCCTGCATACAAGCAGCAAGCTGATCATGGAAATATGTTCGGTTTATCAATCAGAATTGCCGTCTCGGAAAGTTGATTGTAGTTCGCATATTATTTTCAGCTAATGTTCTGGGACTTTCGCACAGTCTGCTTCAAACCGTGTTAAGTATACGGTTCTGCAAACGAGCTCCATGTTTGAGGGTTCTCGATGGATTTTCCCATTGCCCACCACCACCAAAACCCCTGTGCATTTTGGAGTAGCCCAACTGCTTGACACTTAGTGCAAAGGTCAGGTAAAATCGGGCATCTGCCGAGCTGGTGGGAACTCGAAAAAAAATAATTGCATCAATATACCAAGCCTGCTTTGCGACGGTCCACACGCGCCGAAACATCATCTACATAACAACCAAGCGCAACTCTTAGCAACAGTTGCAAAGATCTAGCCCTAGGTGAGAGATAATTTCCATCCTCATCTGGTGCTCTCATGGACATCAGGGAGCGTTCTCAGGTAATACCTGAATATTCGTAACAGTTAACGCGGAAAGAAAAAAAAAGTCTACTGTATCTACTATATCTCCCCATTATATGAATTATAAAGAGAGATCGAAAACTGTCAGCCTGAACTCAAGTCGATAATCGGAAGATCGGCGCACATGTAACGTTGGCTAGTATAATATCCAGCTCCGCGTAGGTTTTCGTTAGGATTTGGCCCCTGGTGTTCATCGCCAGGCTTTTCTTCACCGTAAAACTTACATCTCATATTGTGATATTTAATTTGTCTTCCATATCCATGTCCATATCGCGATCTATCCCTCATCCACATAGCGCTACTGTATTTTCAGTCATCATCATCAACGGGGCAACAACCGGTATCCGGTCTAGGCCTGCCTTAATAAGGAACTCCAAACATCCCGGTTTTGCGCCGAGGTCCACCAGTTCGATATCCCTAAAAGCTGTCTGGCGTCCTGACCTACGCCATCTCTCCATCTTAGGCAGGGTCTACCTCGTCTTCTTTTTCTACCATAGATATTGCCCTTATAGACTTTCCGGGTGGGATCATCCTCATCCATACGGATTAAGTGACCCGCCCACCGTAACCTATTGAGCCGGATTTTGTCCACAACCGGTCGGTCATGGTATCGCTCATAGATTTCGTCATTGTGTAGACTACGGAATCGTCCATCCTCATGTAGGGGGCCAAAAATTCTTCGGAGAATTCTTCTCTCGAACGCGGCCAAGAGTTCGCAATTTTTCTTGCTAAGAACCCAAGTTTCCGAGGAATACATGAGGACTGGCAAGATCATAGTCTTGTACAGTAAGAGCTTTGACCCTATGGTGAGACGTTTCGAGTGGAACAGTCTTTGTAAGCTGAAATAGGCTCTGTTGGCTGACAACAACCGTGCGCGGATTTCATCAACGTAGCTGTTATCGGTTGTGATTTTCGACCCTAGATAGGAGAAATTGTCAACGGTCTCAAAGTTGTATTCTCCTATTCTTATTCTTCTTCGTATTTGTATTTTCAGTACAGTTCACAAATAACCGTTACGACTATATTCGACTCTTGAATGATTTGTAAAAGCAGGTCCTGAGCTACCTTCCAGTGGTTGAGGTTGCTGTGTAACTCCACATCCACGATGACCAGCAGCTAAAGAGTTGGAAAGAACATTTAACCGTACCACATCCGATGAACTTTATATTTTGTGGATAAAATGGCTAGCTATCGGATACGGACTGTTCCTTCAAGCAGAAGGGAAATCATCAAATACTATCTGGAAAGCTTTATCGTTGCTGTTTTCCTCCGGATCCGCCTGCATTAACGGATCATTTTGGAATAGTGCTTCTTCTTTTGTCCCGTTTAGCGCGGGGTCGGCTCGTTGTGATCAGTTTCGCTATTAGGCTCTATCAAATGCCTGATCTGGATCTCGAGGCTTTTAAATCCCCATCCAGCGTATCAACCCAGCGTTGTTTCGGGCGGCCTTTTGGACGCTTATCATCGACTTTGATGTTCAGAGCAATATTGACAAGTGAGTTCTCGTTACCGCGAATTACGTGTCCATACCATCGAAGACGCCTCTCTCGCAATTTTTTCACGATCGGAGTTTAAATCTTCGCTTCACCTGCTCTTCATCAATTTCGAGAAAACTTTTGACAGCGTGAACAGGGTATGTATCTGGATTGCTCTCCGCACGAGGGAAATTCCGGAGAAACTAATAGTTATTATCAGAGCGACATATGATCGCGCAAAATGTCACGTGCTGCACCGCATCTTGTCACCGATATTATTTCTTCTTATTATCGGTGACTGATCGGCCTGACCTGGATGCAATCGCGAGGCTTTCAAATTCCCATCCATCGTATAAAGCCAACGTTGTTTCGGCCCGCCTTTTGGTCGCTTATCATCGACTTCGATGTTCAGACCAATCTTGGCGAGTGAATTCTCGTTAGCGCGAATTTCGCGATCATACCATCGAAAACGCCTGTCTCACAATTTTTCCACGATCGATGCAACTTCATATCGATCGAGGATATCCTCATTTCGGATGTAATCAAAACGTTTCATCCCACTAGTCCAACGTAAGATCTTCGTCTCCATTACTGCAAAACGCCGTTCATTGCCTTTTATAGTCGTCCAACACTAAGAACTATAGAAAACGACATGACGGACGACATCACAGTAAATTTTAAATCTAAGACATTCGTTGATACGTTGATGACAAAAAACACCTGTTCATCCAGGTTGCGCTAATGCGCGAACCAAGTTCACAATGCAGTTCTCCATTGACTGAGATATTTAAATCACATTGACCCGGGATATTTAAATCGCTCAGTTCTGGGCAGGTCAATACCATTGACAGTCATTGTGTCTACTTGATGATGATCGATCGTCAAAAATTCAGTTTTATTTAGATTCAATCTGAGATCGTGTTGCATGAAACGATCACTCCATTTTTGCATAAGTTGCTCAATATCATTTTTGCTATTACACGCTTGGAAAACATCATCTGCATAAAGCAGTATACCAGGTTTTCAATAAGTTTTGCGTTTCTGTGAGAAAAACACAATTTTATGGTTTGAAATCATCATCAACGGCGCAACAACCGGTATCCGGTCTAGGCCTGCCTTAATAAGGAACTCCAGACATCCCAGTTTTTCGCCGAGGTCCACCAATTCGATATCCCTAAAAGCTATCTGGCGTCCTGACCTACGCCATCGCTCCATCTCAGGCAGGGTCTACCTCGTCTTCTTTTCCTACCATAGATATTGCCCTTATAGACTTTCCTGGCTGGATCATCCTCATCCATACGGATTAAGTGACCCGCCGACCGTAACTTATTGAGCCGGATTTTATCCACGGCATGATGGTCATAGCATCGCTCATAGATTTCCTCGTTATGTAGGCTACGGAATCGTCCATCCTAATTTTGGGGGCCAAAAATTCTTCGGAAGATTCTTCTCTCGAACGCGGCCAAGAGTTCGCAATTTTTCTTGCTAAGAACCCAAGTTTCCGAGGAATACATGAGAACTGGCAAGATCATTGTCTTGTACAGTAAGAGCTTTGACCCTATGGTGAGACGTTTCCAGCGGAACAGTCTTTGTAAGCTGAAATAGGCTCTGTTGGCTGCCAACAACCGTGCGCGGATTTCATCATCGTACCTGTTATTGGTTGTGATTTTCGACGCTAAATAGGAGAAATTATCAACGGTCTCAAAGTTGTAGTCTCCTATCTTTATTCTTCCCCTTTGACCAGTGCGGTTTTATGTTGTTGGTTGGTTGGTTTTTGGTGCAGACGGTGCTCGATCTGGATGAAGACAGTTTGTACATCTCAGGTCGTTCTTCCCCCAGAGTGCTGACGCTGATGGCCTTACGCAATGTGATCGGAAGGCAGAAGTATCAGTCTCACATGGCTGGCTACGCATGCAGTGAAACCCACTGTCTCAAGATGAGCGACGAGTGGGTCTCCCCAAAAACACTTGGCGCAGAAATAGAGAGAAGTAGTGTGGGCATCTCAGCAAATCCTGAGGAGAGCTTGAGCCCATTTCGGTGAACCGCTAGGTGTGATGGACGCGTCACCACCATCTGCAACACGTTAGGCGTGTATGCTCCTTTTTTCCTTGCGCAACGGAGAGTGTAAATCCCATGTACAATCCTTGATGAGGGTATCCAATTACCAGGTGAATGTTGCTGCATAGTAGCCAAAAATGCGTCATCTCAAATATCTCTTTACAAATTTCTACTCCCTGAGTAGCTACATTTTCAAACTTCATTTTAACTTGCTCACCATAATCAAATGAATCGCTGCTTCCATCGATAATAGTAACAGCGGTCGGGGTATCCCCATATGCCATCTTATGATACGCTGTTCTTTGTCGAGTTGATATACGTATCTTCCTGTGAAGTACCCTTGTCTAAAGCCTTGCATTCGGTTGTTAACGCTTCCTTTTAGGCTTTGACTTGCTGCTGGCACTTTTTTGCTTAACCCCGAAAATCATCACCTTGTTGCTGGATTTATTTAATTCGAGCATCGACCACCCTTTCTGTGTTTATCTGGTAAGATTTATTTCAAATCTGATCAAATCTACCAAGAGAATTTCTACTAGTCTACTGCCTCTATCATATTGGAATCCATTTCAGTTTCCATGCTCACTATGGTAACACTCTGGTAACAACGTTCGAATAATCAAAGCAATCATCCAAAGGACTGTTACCTTCCTAACTCTTCCACACTTTTCTAGTGTGATCCTACAAAGTCATGCGATAACCAAGGCCAGAAGGAATATATGCAAGGGCAGATTTCAATGGAATTACGTGTGGCGCGCTCTTATACTCATTCGCCTGATTCAGGATTCCACGGGGATAATGATCCCAGATCTATCTTCCAACAAATCGATTTTCATTTTTATCCTCTCCATCATGATTTCTTTCTCAATGCAAAAATCATAGGGAGAAAAACGTTTGCAGAGTCAGTTTTTGCAGAACTCATTCCACTTTTTAATTTTAAATGCACATTTCCCGGGTTTTATTCGTATTCACCTCCCCGTTCGCTCGTTTCTAGATTCGCGTGTGCTTCTATCTCCACAAAAAGTGGAGGAGAAGAATCCGA
Organism: Hermetia illucens; assembly: GCF_905115235.1. NCBI lineage: Eukaryota > Metazoa > Arthropoda > Insecta > Diptera > Stratiomyidae > Hermetia > Hermetia illucens. The sequence goes on along the minus strand of NC_051854.1, from coordinate 80,805,203 downwards.
CGAATAGGCATATCTTCATAATCTGCAGCTTTCCTACTATTGAAGGGGATGTATTGTGATGTGATATCCCAGGTCGTTAAACTCCTTCAAAAATATCTCTTTGTTGCTAGTGGTAGAGGACGATGCCGCTTGCGTCCTTCGTAGTAGCCTTTGAAAGGATAAAATCTACGTGATTGTGCATACATTGGTTTTTTTTTCTCGAATTTCAAGCTGTTGTTAAGATATTGAGCTAGCATTGATGTCATCGAAAATGTGGTAACAACTCCAAAGGATCGGTTCTTCTTGATATTTATATCACAAAAATATTGGGTTGGGGAAAAAATAATGTCGTATTTGTGATGGAATTTTAACGCTTTATTTAACATACTTAGAACTATCCGATTTAAGTCAAATATGCGCCATTTTGTTCGTAAACTTGTTGCCATTTAGAAAGCAACTCCATTATCCCCCTCTTATAAACCCCCGCCCCCCCCCCCTCCTGATTTGCAAAAAACTCAGACACCCACTTTTCGCAAACCTCTTTTCAGGCGAACTTAGTAGCACCAAGAGCGTTTTGTATGGACCGGAAGAGATGGTAATCACTTGTTGCCAGGTCCGGACTATTCGGTGGGTGCGATAGAACATCTCATCCGAGCTTCCGTAGCTTCTGGCGGGTCATCAAAAATGGGTCAGGCCGAGCGTTGTCCTGGTGGAGCAGAACACCATTCCTATTGACCAATCCTGGCCGCTTCTGGTCAATCGCCTGCTTCAAACGGTCGAGTTGCTCACAGTAGAGGACCAAATTGAGAGTCCGGCCATAGTTGAGCAGCTCATAGTGGATGACTCCCTTCCAATCCCACCAAACACACAGCAAAACCTTCCTGGCCGTCAATCCGGGCTTGGCGATGGTTTGGGCCGGCTCGCCGCGCTTCGACCACCATCTTTTTCGCTTGAGGTTGTCGTACGTGATCCACTTTTCATCACCAGTCACCATCCGCTTCAGCAGTGCATCGCAGGCGTTGATTCGGTCCAAGAGATTTTTTTCCGTCAACTCGTGTGGCACCCAAACATCCAGCTTTTTTTGGAATCCAATGTTCTGCAAATGGTTCCAAACGATTTTATGGTGTTTACCCAATTCCTGGCCAATCAAGCGAATGCTCACATGCCGGTCTACTTGGATGATTTCGACGATTTTATCGGTTTCTACGATTCTTGACCTACCAAGTAGGGACGTATCTTCGTCATCCACTACACCAAAACGAAATCGATCGAACCAACGCTATGCTGTGCGAATCGTTGCAGTATCGGACCCATAAACTTCACAAATTTTTTCGGTCGCCTTCGTTGCATTTTTACCTCTCAGGTAGTAAATGTAAAATATGACGAATTTCTTCCTTAATGGACTCCATCTTTGTCGCGCTACAACTTGAGACGGAAACGTACGATCAAAAAACTGTCAAAAAAACACCTGTAGCCTAAATTGTTGTCTTCAAATCGACGTATAGTATGACCCGATGCGATAAGTACAACACAAAATATGTTTAAGTGTCGACATCTATTGACAAAATACAACATTACTTTTTCCCCAACTTAATACTTCCATTGAACTGCCCATATCGTTAAGCCTGGACCTACCTGACTATTAAACTCTACATTAGCTAAGACTAACTTTCGATATACTGGAAAGGACAACAATGAGTTAATTTATTTACTACCTCCATTGGGAAGCGCACAACAGTCTACAGTGTAAATGAAGCTTTCTATAATTGTATCTTTCATCTCTCCATCCGGTTATATATTATACATTCTAGATATCCCCAAGCAACACGATTCCATTAGTCATTTCCCTTCACTTGACAGCATCCTTTTCCCAGACAATAGTATTAAGTTTCAATGAAATAACCAAGTTTCAGGGATAGAGTAGACAATCTCGAAAACAAAATCCAATATTCAAACTGACGGTTCCAGATATGCAATCAGATAACTGAATTCGAAATATTTCTGGAAAAAACCTCACATTCTAATTGGATAATCAAATTAAGTTTTATACCCTTACGAAGTCTTAATGTCCCTATCCTTGGACCAAAATTTTCCATGCGAATGTTCATCATGGATATGCAACTACACACATATGTAAATACATTATCCTATGAGCACTCCATTTACTTTCATTCTTCGCACACAAACGCATCGTGACAATGAGAGATACTCGGCTTCCGTCCATTGGTGCTCTGTACAACGTGCAGTATCTAATCCAAAAATACTTCAATGGACAGCATTTACGCTACTCCAATCCAAAATTGCAGAAACACCAACAACAAAGTAATAGTTTTAGCTTCAACCAGGAACCAATATTTTCAATTTGCTGCAGGGGACCGTTCTGTATCTATGCCGAGTAGAATGTTTGCTTATAAAATGTTCATGTTCTGCCCACATCTAGCCCGCACCACCCTTTCACTGACTACGTTAAAATTGGACACTGTACGCTTCTGTGTAGAAGAAACCCAGGCGGAAATATTGCGCTTTCATTAGATGCAATTGTTTAAGATAAGATGTTTTTCGTCACATAATAAAAAATAGATAAAATAGGCATTAGCTGAGTCACAACATTTGGTAGGTTACAGCATAAACACGACTAATGGATAATACATGCGAGGTGTGACAAAAAATGTAATTAAAATGACTTTTTTTTTACCAAACTTTTCAATTTTTGAAAGAACATCATCCCCTTCAAAGTTGTTCCTTTGAGCCGCTATACATCGGCGAAGTCTATGCTGCCAGTGTTGATTGCAGCGCTGAAAGGGATTAAATCAATATGCCCTTTCCATTATACGTTAAACCCTCGATGATCCTCAAAATAACGTCCTTTAAAATAAATTTTAAGGTTTTGTATACGTCTCTATCCAGCATACGTAACCGCGCTTTTCTAGTCTCCTCTGCCTTTCGCAGTTTACTCTGGATAGATGCGACCATGGAATTGATCCCATCACAGTCTTCCTGACATACGAACATTCTTCGCACCAAATTTTTTGGTTCGAGTACCTCTTCTAGAGTCTCCTCCAGGTACTTCCTTTCTTCCACAAACCTTGGACAGTGGAAGAATACATGCCCTGGGTCCTCTGGGACTCTATTGCAGTATGGACAATAGGGTGAGGTATCTAGTTTAAACCTCAACAGGTACTGGCGATATCCTGATAATTAATCTCACCGTGCCGTCTCTTCAACCACTCCTTGATGGCAGGTATGAGCCTGTGGGTCCACCGAGCCTTTCCCGAGTGTTCGCAACGCTCTTGCCATCTATTTGGAGATCTCTTCCTTTCGGCGTTCCTCATCTGCGATAAAGGAGAGATAGACTTCGCGTTGTATATATTCGTCATCTCATCCGCCAAGATGTTAATGAGCATCATTCCAAAGAAGACGAATGCTGCATCCTATGCGACAGTCCTGAATGCCGAGCACACCTTTAGGGCTGTTCTTGTGTAGACTAAACTCAGTTTGTTAGCGTTAAATGTAACCTGCAATGCCTTTCCCCAAACTGGAGCTGCATAGAGCAAGATCGAACCTCTCTACCCTAGCTATAAGCAATCTTGAAGCATGCCGTGGCCCTCCCACGTTCGGCATCATCCTTGCCAATGCCGCACTTGCAGTGGATGCTTTGTCATAAGCATACTGCACGTGTTGCTTAGAGCTAAACTTCCCGTTTATTATCACTCCCAAGTATTTGATGGCAGGCTTAGAAGTAATGATATGATTCCCAATTTGAATACGGATAAAATTTCTTTGACGGCACTTGGTGATGATGACCGCTTCGGTTTTTTCCTCCGCAAGTGTCAGACCAAAACTCTCTAGCCAACCCTTAACAGCACTGATCGCTTCGCATGAGTATAACTCAAAGTCTTCGAGGTGCTTTGCGACCACAACCAGCGCTATATCGTTGGCGTAACCCACCACCGTACAAGTACAACGTTTTACATGATGTTCCACAGCAGTGGGCCCACTACGGAGCCCTGTGGGACACCCGCAGAGACAGCGTATTCCTGGGGTTCATCATCAGTATCATACCAATGTCAATCTTCTCCAGAGATTTCCGTATTAGGTTCCAATTGCCCGAATTGAATGCATTTCTCACATCCAGAGTCACCACCACGCAATATTTGCTAGTACTGCCCTTTCCATGGATTGCATCTTCGGCCAAGTCAGTAATCATGTTAATGACATCAATGGTTGATCTGGCTTTACGGAACCCATGCTGTTGATCTGAGAAGCCTCCCAGGCTCTCAACAACCGGGAGTAATCTATTATAGATTACTCGCTCTAACATTTTCCCCACAGTGTCCAAAAGACAAATAGGTCGGTAGGAGATTGACTGACCTGGAAATTTGCCAACCTTAGGCAGTAGCACTAACTTCTGTCGCTTCCATAATGCAGGAAATATCTCCTCCGTCATGCACGCTTCGAACAACTCAGCGAACATGTCCGGTCTGGTTTTCACGGCAAACTTAACCCTATTCGGCACGCCACCCAAACCCGGAGCTTTGTTATCTCCTATCCTAGCGCAGATCTCTAGCAGCTCGTCACTGGTGACTGGCGGTATTGCCGTCACATTCAGAGGTCGCTGGAAGCTGTCAGTGCCATCCTTTTGCTGGGGGAATAACCCCCGGATAATTTTTAGCAAGAGTGAAGAGCACGTGATCTGCAGAGATAATCGGCCTCTGAATCACCCCATCATGATTCTATAGGCGCTCCCCCACGGGTTTATGTCCGCTTCCGAACAGAGCTCCTTAAAGCATTCCCTAGCTAGCATTGCTCCGTTGGATGGCGATCTTCAGGGTTTTGCAGGCTTCCTTATAGGCGCGCTCTTTTTGTCCTTGGTCGATTCTGCCTATCGCCCTCTGAGCCACTCTTCTGGCTCGGTGACAGGCTGATCGACGACTAGCCAATTCAGTATTCCACCAGTAAGTCGGTCTTCTATTGGGGAATGAGCACCTCCTAAGCATGGACGCATCACACGCTTTGACGATGCATTGGGCCACATGGACAACTCTTTCCGTAGATGCGCCTGCTTTATGAGGTTGGTCCAACCACACCTCTATGAAGGTCTGCGCATTCAGAGCTTTAGCGGACCAGCCAGACATCTTTCTCGATTTCGGTTATGATGGTCTTCTGCCCGGTGGCTCCACCCATAGCTCAAAAAAGATTGCCTGGTGATCGCTACGTGTGTAGCCCTTGCTGACGCACCAGAACATACCACGTGCCAGTGCAGGGCTGACGAAAGTTAGGTTTACGATTGAGGCAGACCCCCTTTGTGAAAGGTGTTTACATAACCTTCGTTAGTTAGAATTATATCCAAATGTGCAAAAGCGTCTAATAGACTGCGACCCCTTGCATTTGCTACCTGCTACCCCTTCACGGGCCCGAGCATTGAAATCACCAGTAATCACCCTTGAACTACAACCCCTTGCGTCGAGAACAAGACTGTCAAACATTTCCTCGAATTCGGGCAGCGTCATGCTTGGTGGGGCGTAACAGTTGTACATATATACCTCGTTTATTTTCGCCCACAGAAAGTCGATGTATATCTAACTCCCAGTATATTGTATGGCTTGTCGACCACATGCCCATATCGCCGCTCCACCAGTCGAATCTGTAACCCATACGCCACCGTCATTGTTTCTATAGGGTTCATTAATGATGGCAATTTCCACCTGGGATTCGTAGGTGGTCTGCTCGGGTAAATCTCGAGCGGCCCTAAGATGATTGAGGTTTATTTGAATAAATAAATAATAAAACCTTTCCATCAAATGATTTAATTAAATCGCTTTCTAAAAACTAAAGGGACAATGGAATTTTTAACTATGAGACACGGAACTGTCATGCTCTCGTCACTCCTCACATCTTCCTTTTCCTCAACCTTTGTCCCGTTCCCAAGCGGGGTCGGCTCGTCGTGATCGGTTTCGCCATTTTATTTTATCAAATGCCTGATCTGGATATAATCCCGAGGCTTTTAAATGTCCATCAAGCGTATCAATCCACCGTTGTTTCGGCCGGCTTTTTGGTCGCTTACCATTGACTTCAAGGTCCGGACAAGCTTGGCAAGTGAATTCTCGTTAACGCGAATTACATGACCATACCATCGAAGACGTCAGAACAATATTTGAAAGTAAAACGATAATAAAGACATTTTGGGATTTTCAAGAGTTGTAAATATTAATGTAAATTAAAATAAAATGTTTTTAATTTAAACTAAGTGACAAAAAGTGTCACGCCAGCAGTCCAATGCAACATTTTCGTCTCCATTACCGAAAGACGCCGTTCATTGTACCACTTCATCCAAGTCGCATTAATGGAAACAATTTCATTACGCAGTTCTCCACTGGCTGATAGCATTGACCCGAGATATTTAACTCGCTCAGTTCTGGGCATCAACGCGAGCAGTTCTTCCGCGGCAAAGGAAAAGCAAAGGGATAAGGAATATAGTCCCATTCTCTCACTGAAATTATTCCTAAGTTCGAAGAGATACAAGGCTAATAATACTAATCAACTACACAACAAAGTTAATTAGTAGTAAACTTATACCTACATTCCGCATGTCCATCAGGGTGGACAGAATGTGTCCTTGCAGCTAACACTTTGAAGATCGCTCCATTATAAGCTGAACATAGTAATCTCATTTGGATTAAATTAGTCTCTAAGTCTGCGTACCATGGCACATTTATTCTGTAAAAAGTAGCTTACATTTAGTGCAAAATTAAACACAAAATAATCTAGTCCTTTCATTAATCGATCGAGGAACGTGATCCTTCATATGATTGACCTTATTGTCGACATGGTGCCTTCACTCTCGACAGAGGTCAGAGTCGCGGTTGATTCTATGCATGGATGTTGTCACCGTGGACATGGCAGCATCCTCATCTTGCACAGATACTACCTCCTTACGGTTCGCAACAACCGGTCAAGGCGCTACTGGGGCGCACGTTGCCACCTGCGCCAGACACGACCACTAAAAGGGTGGCTAACGTAATGGCGGCAAAGGTTGTCATGTAGAAAGAAAATCTTGGATTTATCTCTCATGGGTGTTGAATTTCCCGATTTTTCTTGAGTTTATAATTGGAAATTGCAGGACACTTTCCGCTCGCTGCGCGAGACGTATTTATTTGCTCGTATCGGAGAAATTATCACCAACAATCCAGGAACAAGAATGGAAATGACCCCGTTTGCTTTCACGCTTAATAGGAAAGTAGAACACAATCGCAATCCACTTTTCACATTTAAGTGGCTTCGATCCGGCGGAGCTTACTATTCGCCAATTTTCTCTGCGGGCGGCCAACTATCTCCCATCCTTACAATTTTCGATCTCCCAACCTCAAAAAAAACGTGTACGACACCCTCCGCACTTGTCACCTTTCTCTTCTTCTTCTTCTCTTTTTTTTTCGAAAAAAAACAAATTCCCCAGCAATGTAGCGCGACAAAGCAGAGCAGGGCGCCACACGGACAAACTTCCCTCACGTGGCAGAAGTCCGAAGATTCAAATTTGAAATTTAGAATTTTAATTCTAGATTGGAATATTAGAACCTCGAAAGCGACCAGGAAAATTATATCGGCGTAACAGGACGTCATGGATCACAGCTATAAGGAAGAAGAGTCAAATATTATTGTAGCTCCACGACGACAACCGACTATGTAAATAAAAGCCCGATTAAGATCTATATATCTCCATGTTCCCTCAACATCCAGCCTCCCTGAAAACCTAGATAACTTCTAATAGATTCGACAACTTTCAGAGAAACAATAGCTCAAACCAACCAATCATCATCTAGAAGTTCTGACAGACATCAGGTACCAAATTTCCCGATGGCAAGTAGTAAGCAGAAAAGCATTGCATTGAATTTCTACTCCGGCACATGTCGGGACTTGTTACAAATTCACCAACACAAACATATTGTCAAGCCTGCTAGTCGCTTTACGTGACGATGTGTTTCCCCCGTGCCTCCCCTCCGCCGTTTTCTCCTAGTCTTCACTTAGATACAAACAGTGATGTGGAGAGTACAAATGAAGTAGTTTCAATGAAAAGGTCGCACCGCCGCGGAACCACGAGTATGAGTCAATGGAGGTTTCTTGTGGGTTCCTCTAGCCAATTCCCAAACTCAGTGAGAACGGTTCAGTGCACGCATGATTACCACTACACGACCAGTTCTTAGCTAGATTTCCCATATTGCTACGAGAGTGTAGTATCTGCTCAGACGTGCAGGCTTCCCATGACTGCGACCATACATGCATGCACCCACATAGTTTGTTTGGAAAGATACGCGGAATCGAGATGCAGATACTCCATTGGACTCGTTTGGAGAACGTCTCGTACGAATGTAGGAAAGTAAAACGCTATATAGTTATGGCTTGATGACTGTTCATGTGTTGGTATCGCGCGCGACTATACAAAACATTGCCCTGACAAAGCAAGTGGTTTTCTAGTTCATTGTTTACGTTTACTTTGTTCGCATGCGATTCATTTCGTTGAGTTGCTCGGCATGGAAGCGAGCAATGCTGCTTCCCATGGAATGGATAAACAACGTCCAATTGTTCTTCGGGTAATACTAGCGTATGAGGGTCTAGCGAATCTGTATCTCTAGAGGTTCCTCTAATGAAAGCAGATTTGTATTTAAGATTGCTTGGCACCTGGCTTCTTACATGATAAACTGAAAACACTAGGCAAGGTAAAATGCAGAAAGATTTTCGCATCTTTGTTGTGTATGTACAACACAAAGGTAACAGGCAAATTATATTTACCCATTTTTCTAGAACCCCCTCATTAATTCGGGATAGAAATTCAGTCATTCATATAAAGGCTAGAAATTTTAAACTTAGATTTCAATAATTGGAATTGCATAAACTACCTGCAGAAATTCGAAATCTAAAAATGCAATGCCCTTTTTAAGGTTTTGTGTAAAACAAACCCATACACGCAAAAGGGGGGTGTACATTTTTTTTCACCAAATATAGTCATGTGGGGTATCAAATGAAAGATCTCGGTTAGTACTTTTCGAAGCCGGTCTTAGTTTTGACATTTGTTGGAAATGGGGGGGAATGCGAGGGTCGAAAATGATCATTTATTTAACAAACCCATTCTCAGAAACTAGCCAACCGAAAAATAATAGTATATTATTATAATTTTCAGTAATTGGCTGAAGAAACCCCTTTAAGTACAGCCTAGCAACTCGAAATTTTATAGCAATGTATGCTATAATATAGAACATGATCCTACCAAGTTTTGATGGAAATCGCACTATTACTAACAAAGTTATAATAAGTCAAAGAGACAATTCAACACTTTGAATGTCAGTATCACGCGAAAGTGGATCATCACCATCAACGGCGCAACAACCGGTATCCGGTCTAGACCTGCCTTAATAAAAAACTCCAGGCACTCCGATTTTACACCGAGGTCCAATAATTCGATATCCATAAAAGCTATTTGGCATCCTGACCTACGCCTCGCTCGCCCTTATAGAGAGGGGTCATCCTCATCCATACGGATTAAGTGACTCGCCTACCGTAACCTATTAGGCTGGATTTTATCCACAACCTGACGGCCAAGAGTTCGCGGTTTTTTTTTTCGTTAAGAACCCAAGTCTCTGAGAAATACGTAAGGACTGGCAAGATCATTGTCTTGTACAGTAAGAGCTTTGACCCTATGATGAGATTTTTCGAGCGAAACAGGCTTTGTAAGGTTACATAGGCACTGTTGGCAGCCTACAACCGTGCGCGAAACTCATCGTCATAGCTGTTATCGGTTGTGATTTTCGACCCTAGATAGGAGGAATTTTCAACGGTCTCAAAGTTGTCTTTATTGTTTTCATTCAGCCAGGGCAATTCGATATTGTTCGTTCTTTGGTTTTTGGCGCTAACGTTGCCACCATGTACTCGCGCCGTCTGTTCGATCTAGATGAAGGTAGACTGTAAATCTCGAGTTGTTCTCCCATAATGTCCTATGTCCGGGCCTAGCAAGATAGCGGAGAATATCTTATAGATGATACTCAGCAACGTGATACCTCTATAATTGCTGCACTGTGTGATATCCCCCTTTTTATGTATGGGACAAATAATGCTTCGTTGCCAGTCGTCAGGCATTGATTCGTGGTCCTTGAGTATCAGTTGATGAACCGCTTGGTGTAATTCCATCGGCTCCTGGCGACTTATGGTTTTTAAGCCAATGTATTTCCGTGTTTGGTGGTGGCAGCATTTGTTCGTCGTCTTCGGTTGGCGGGACCGCCAACTCGCCAATATTTTGATGGTTAAGCAGTTCATGAACATACTCAACCCATCGCTTCAATATGCCTATTCTGTCTCTCTCTCTCGGCAGGATGAGCATCGAAATGTGTAAGGCTTCATCCTGCTGTCTTGTTGGTAAAACTTCCGCATCTGGTGCGGTTGCTGCCGATACTTTTCGAGGGCAGGCTTCCTTTTTTCCTTCTCCTTTCCTTTCCTTCCTTTTCCTTTCCTTTCCTTTTTCCCGTCTGTGAAATCGTTTCTCTGCTCAATGGAGTTCGCGATAAGTCTCTGCGGGTGCCCGCGTTCTTTGAGAATACAACATCACTTGGTATGCGGCATTCTTCCGTTCCGTTGCTAGCTTACATTCATCGTCAAACCAGCCGTTCCGACTTTTTTGTAGCGGGGCCAAGTATGTTTGTGGCCGTATCAATGATAACGCAGGTGGTTGTGAAGATCATTTGTTGATGCTTCATCTCCAGGACATCTGTTGGCTGCGATTATTGCGAGATCCATTTCTTCCTTATAGCTGTTACGGGAAGCCGTGTTGGGAAAGGCTTGCAAATAAGGTAGTGATCCGAGTCTATATGGGCCCCCTATATTTTTTGGCATTCATCAAGTCTGACAGGTGGCGGCTTTTATTCAACGCGTGGTCAATTTGGTTGAAAGTGATCCAGTCTGGACAGACCCACGTATGTTTCGAGACGTTGTTCCTTGTCTCAACGGGGCTCTCATTGTGGTTACCCCGCGGCGGATACCAACGTTAACCAATAAAGACGTAACTGCCGATAAACCTGAAAACATCCATGCCAATTGGAGAATGCAGTACAGTTCATCACCTCGTGTTGAGCGTAACAAGTGTGATTTTCCAAAAATAGTCTGTCAAATTTAATGGTGAGCTTGTTAATGTCACTTCATTTGAAGTTCGACAATGGTAGAAATCGGACTTGTGGTTAATCGGCACACCTAATGACACCACCAGCGGATTCCCCCGAGGTCAAGCAACAGTTAGCCCAACAGTCTAGGTATTTAGTAAACAGATTTCATTTCAACGCCGACAGAAAAGTTTGGAGAAATCAGCTCAATCCATTCTACGTATTAACGTACATTACCAAGAAAATTTTGACATTATATTGTAATTGGATACGCAATGACGTAGCTAATTTCAGGTAAAATTTTTAGAATAAACAATGATTTTGAAGTTTATAATTGCAATCATTAGCAACCAAGTAATAATAATAATCAATGGTGCGATTGCCTATCATAAGCAAGCTCCCACCAAAGCAGAAAGATTCTCAAATTGGTATAACATGAGTTCCACACATAACTAGGGGTTTTCAAATGATATTTTCTAATTCCAACATTTCTTTCCACATTTGTTGTAGCATGGGAGGAGTAAAGACTACAAAGCTCAAACGTAAAGACCCATGCAAGCAAAACATGTATATAAAAATTGTGATATATATATATATATATTGACTGCCTCCCCAACACTCGTGGGAACAAAATTGGGGATAATTTTTCAAATTCTTTTGATGGGACCCCAGGGACACGAAGACAGTACCCAACACGGTTAAGGGTCGTTCAACAACACCAGAGCGGCTCTTCGCCCTTGAATGTTTTGGCGGTTAAGCCGTCAACCACCAGGGACGGGAGACCTAGGCGTCGTATGGTTTGGACGAACCAACTTAACGAATTTATCGTCCGTGCCTATTATCGTGTCACGGATTTGGAACGGAATCGACTCCATGACGCGTTCATAACCCGCTTCCCGGAACTAAGTCATGTTCCGGAGCAGAACGTTGTCAATCAATATCGGGTGTTAGTGAAAAATAATCGAGTTGTCCTACCAACTAGGCAACAAATATTCCAAGAGGTTTCGCTTGAGCTCGGTCTGGAGTCACCAACTTACCGGACTGAACAAAGGAGCAATACGAATACTGCACTTATAAGGCACTCCATGAACCCAGTAATCAGGAGAAGCTTAGTGACTGGGGATGTCGACCCAATTTATAATGAAGCTTTGACCGCATTCACAGAGTATGCTGAGATTCTCCCAGACGCTAGGCCAAAGATTCCAAAACTGAAGTTTACTTCGGCAACTACTAACATCATTGCTGCCGTTGACAGCATTTTGACTGATCGTTTGGCTAGCAAGATTACTGCTACAGAGGTTCACAGCCTGATCTACGTTGCAGCTGCCACGGTTACTAGTCTCCATAATCAACATCTTAGAGCGAATAACAGAGGTATGCGCAGCAGGACTTTATCGTTCTGGGTATTTCGACTCAACAAAAGAGTCGAAAAGTTGAGAAAAGAGATTGGTCGTGTCACGCAAGCACTCCTTGGAAATCCATCGCCAAGAGTGCACAGATGCGTTGCGAACATCATTGGAAACTACCATCTGTCCAATGATATACCAATGGAAGAAATCCTCGAGGTGCTGGTGCAGAAACTTGCGGTATGCTCCAATCGCATCCGTAGGTATCAAAAGAGCTTTCAGCGAAGGACAGACATTACCTTGTTCTTCCAGAACCAACTGGGATTCTACAAAAATCTCACCAACTCAGGAAGGGAAAGTAACCTCGATCTGGATCAGGCAGAAGACTTCTGGAGAAGTGTTTGGAGCGAATCCAGCCTTTGCAATTTAGAAGCAGCCCTTCACAAGGCAGGTAACTGGAAGGCAGGGGTTCACAACTTCTGGCTGAAGCGATTCAAAAGCACTCACAGGATATTGGCAAATCAATTTAATCAGATGATTGCCGATCCTGATTTAGTTCCACCATTTTTCACCAAGGGGATAATTTTCCTCATCCCCAAGGAACAGGGTGTCTCTTGCCCTTCAAAATGTCGACCAATTACTTGTCTTCCTACCATCTACAGGGTACGGCAGCATAACTTCCTTTTTTCAAAACTCAATAAAAACTATTGTATGCATCGGAAGATGTTTATTTATTTATTATAATGTAGGTACATGTCTAAAGTTTTTATTTACATTGTTTTGAAGATCAAATCTGTTAGGTGACGTCCCCCATTCTCCATACATTGCGTAAACCGATTTGTGGCGTTTGTCATGACTCTTGTTAGCATAGCAGGTGTTATGTTGACAATTTCTTCTTAGATAGTGGTCTTCAAATCTTGTAGGGTTCTTGGACGGTTCACATAAACACGGGATTTCAAAAAACCCCAAAGAAAAAAATCACAAGGGGACAGATCGGGAGAGCGTGCCGGCCACTCCAAATCGCCTCTAATTGAGATAAGGCGCTCTGGAAAGTGTTCCCTCAAAACAGCCATCGATGTTCTTGAAGTGTGTGCTGTTGCACCGTCTTGTTGGAACCAAGTGTCCTCCAAATCCAGCCGTGGGAAAAAAAATTTCTGTAGCATGTTTACATACCGGTCCGAATTCACTGTCACTGTAACCTCATTTTCCTCAAAAAACCAGGGACCAATAATTCCAGCTGAGGAAATTGCACACCACACTGTGACTTTGGGTGAATGCAAAGGCTTTTGATGCAATTCTCGAGGGTTGGTGTCAGCCCAGTAGCGCATGTTTGGTTTGTTAACCGACCCACACAAATGAAAATGGGCTTCATCGCTAAAAAAACAATAGCACCCTCGGGAACGACATCAAGAAGAAGCTCCCACGCGTTCATCCGAAAATTGAAGTCACGTTCTGAAACTTCCTGCACTATCGCCATCTTATAGGGATGAAAATAAAGATCATCACGAAGAATTCTTCTCACAGAACGATCAGATAGCCCAAGGGCAGATGCGTATTTGTGCGCAGAACGCCGTGGCGATCGCAACATTGACGCTCTCACTGCTTCAATGTTCTCAGGTGATCTAACGGGCCGAGGGACTCCAGTTCTTCCTTTTGTCGCACTTGCAGTTTGTTTGAATGTAGTGACCCATGTAACAATTGATTTGCGGTCTGGGACGGGAGCCAACGGGGCTAAATTAAAGCGATTCCGAAATGCACGCTGTGTTGCAATAACCGAACATTGGCTTGAAAAGTAAACCTCAACGGCAAAGGCACACTCCTCACTATTCCAACGCATGATGGCGACTGAACCGTGTCGGGACAAAACTTTACAGTATCCCCTCTTGAACGAGACCACTAGCGCTCCGCTATGACATCAACTAACTGAGTGGCGCGCATTTTAAAAAAGGAAGTTATGCTGCCGCACCCTGTACAAGGTTTTCATTTCAGTTCTGTGCGCGAACATCTCAAAACATCTTGATGTTCATAAATTGATAGCTGAGGAGCAAAAAGGATGCGCAAAAGGCTCCCGAGGCTGCAAGGAACAGCTTATAATCGATACGGTAGGTGTAAAGCAGGCTGTCCATCAGAAACGAAATATCTCGACAGCCTACATCGATTATAAATCAGCCTTTGACTCCATATCACATTCGTGGTTACTACAAGTGTTACGCGTGTATAAAATCAACCCGAATGTCGTTCTTCTTCTGAGAACAATAATGAAGAATTGGAGCACGAAGCTATCGGTATCCTCACAAACATCAGGAGAGATACCAATCAGACGTCGCATTTTCCAAGGCGACTCTCTAAGCCCACTGTGGTTTTGTTTGGCTTTGAATCGGCTGTCCCATGTACGGGAAAAATAAAATCATGGCAATCAACACCTTCGCCATTCCCGTCCTTCTATATACTTTCGGTGTGATACAGTGGAGTAATACCGATTTAGAATCTGTCAATAGACGGGTAAGGGTAGTTCTTGCTAACAACAACATGCACTATTGAGCTGCCGAAAAATTGAGGATCACTATCCCACGTCATCAGGGAGGAAGGGGGGTATTTGATTTAAAAGCGTTGCACTACAATCAAGTGCATTCTCTTCGTGAGTTTTTCTATGAGAAATAATCCTCTAGCCAAATACATCAGGCTACCGTCATGGCAGACAATAAATTATCTCCTTTGAACTTGAGAAGCAGAGAATGGGATCCCATGTCGAATGTTACTTCAGACCAACAGAAGATCGACATGTGGAAAGAGAAACCCATTCACGGAGGTCATATAAAAAAATTGTTGTTATCAGGCATTGACATCGAAGCCTTCAACAAATGGTTGACTAATGGTGTACTTTTCTATGAGACCGAAGCATTCCTAACTTCAATTCAGGATGCTCCCAACAAAAAATTATAAACGGTACATTCTTCACGACTCCTCACCAACTCCAGTTGTAGGTTATGCAACTGCGAAGAGGAGACCATCCAGCACATAACATCTGTGTGCAGGATGTTGAGCAGTACCGAGTACACCAATCGTCATAACTCCGTCTGCAAGATTCTCCATCGAAACCTTGCGTTGAAGTATAACTTAGTGGCAACCTACCATCCTTACTATAAGTATACTCCGCAGAGAATCTTGGAAAATGATCAGGTCAAACTACTGTGGGATCACACCATTGCCACCGACCACAGTGTTAATCATAACAGACCCGATCTAGTTCTGCTTCTGAAGGAAGAACGAGCGTGCTTTATAATCGATGTAGTCGTACCGTTAGACCGGAACACTGTTGAAAAACAGCACGAAAAAATCCGGAACTACGGCCCCTTTGCAGACGATATGAAGCAGACTTGGAGACTACAAAAGATCGAAGTAGTCCCAGTGGTAATTTCAGCGACGGGATTAGTCCCGCAGAACTTACATAAAGCGCTGAAAACGCTCGATCTTAGGACTGGACTATACATGGAGATGCAGAAAGCGGTTATCCTTGCAACCTGTGCTATAGTCCGAAGAGTCCTATCCGGTAACAATCTGACCTAATGGGTTTCAGTCTTGCTCCGCACTGTCTTCGATTCAAGATCCATGTCTCTGCAGTGTAGGACCACTGCGTCATTGGTTGAAGTGTTTGCGACAATCGGGATGTAGGAATACTTTTTCGCATGGTCGCACACACTTTGCGTTAAAACGCATCATCGCTGTGATGCGGGCCTTTGGATGTTGCCTTCAGCCCATCCTTAGGTTGGTCGCCCCTCGGTCCGGTTGGGCGAGAAGAGGGTCCGTGGGCTTTTTTAAATATATATATATAGTTCAAAAAGCCCACGGACCCTCTTCCCGCCCAACCGGACCGAGGGGCGACCAACCTAAGGATGGGCTGAAGGCAACATCCAAAGGCCCGCATCACAGCGATGATGCGTTTTAACGCAAAGTGTGTGCGACCATGCGAAAATGTATTGCTACATCTCGATTGTCGCAAACACTTCAGCCAATGACGCGGAGGTCCTACACTACAGAGACATGGATCTTATATTGAAGACAGTGCGGATCAAGACTGAAACCCATTAGGTCAGATTGTTACCGGACAGGACTCTTCGGACTATAGCACAGGTTGCAAGGATAACTGCTTTTTGCATCTCTATGTATAGTCCAGCCCTAAGATCGAGCGTTTTCAGTGCTTTATGTAAGTTCTGCGGGACTAATCCCGTCGCTGAAATTATTACTGGGACTACTTGGATCTTTTGTAGTCTCCAAGTCTGCTTCATATCATCTGCCAAGGGGCCGTAGTTCCGGATTTTTTCGTGCTGTTTTTCAACAGTGTTCCGGTCCAACGGTACGGCTACATCGATTATAAAGCACGCTCGTTCTTCCTTCAGAAGCAGAACTAGATCGGGTCTGTTATGATTAACACTGTGGTCGGTGGCGATAGTGTGGTCCCACAGTAATTTGACCCGATCATTTTCCAAGATTCTCTGCGGAGTATACTTATAGTAAGGATGGTAGGTTGCCACTAAGTTATACTTCAACGCAAGGTTTTGATGGAGAATCTTGCAGACGGAGTTATGACGATTGGTGTACTCGGTACCGCTCAACATCCTGCACGCAGATGTTATGTGCTGGATGGTCTCCTCTTCACAGTTGCATAACCTACAACTGGAGTTGGTGATTGAGGAGTCGTGAAGAATGTACCGTTTATAATTTTTTGTTGGGAGCGAAGCATCCTGAATTGAAGTTAGGAATGCTTCGGTCTCATAGAAAAGTACACCATTTGTCAACCATTTGTTGGAGGCTTCGATGTCAATGCCTGACAACAACAAATTTTTTATATGACCTCCGTGAATGGGTTTCTCTTTCCACATGTCGATCTTCTGTTGGACTGAAGTAACATTCGACATGGGATCCCATTCTCTGCTTCTCAAG
Organism: Hermetia illucens; assembly: GCF_905115235.1. NCBI lineage: Eukaryota > Metazoa > Arthropoda > Insecta > Diptera > Stratiomyidae > Hermetia > Hermetia illucens. The sequence goes on along the minus strand of NC_051854.1, from coordinate 80,787,799 downwards.
TTCAAAGGAGATAATTTATTATCTGCCATGACGGTAGCCTGATGTATTTGGCTAGAGGATTGTTTCTCATAGAAAAACTCACGAAGAGAATGCACTTGATTGTAGTGCAACGTTTTTAAATCAAGTACCCCCCTTCCTCCCTGATGACGTGGGATAGTGATCCTCAATTTTTCGGCAGCTCTATTGTGCATGTTGTTGTTTGCAAGAACTACCCTTACCCGTCTATTGACAGATTCTAAATCAGTATTACTCCACTGTATCACACCGAAAGTGTATAGAAGGACGGGAATGGCAAAGATGTTGATTGCCATGATTTTATTTTTCCCGTACAGCTCAGTTTTAAGGACAAGATCCAGACGCCGCTCAAATTCCCCCAGCAACTTAGATTTAATTATTGCCACAGCAGGTGTTGTTGCTTGCAATATGCCGAGGTATTTGTAGACGTCGTCCGAATCCATGCCCTCAATTCGGATGTTATTTTGGCTGTATCCTTCGTTGTCGGTGTGTTTTCCCCGAACAATTGTTTTTATGCGACATTTCTCCAAACCCAACTGCATGCCGATATCCCTGCTGAACTGAATGGTGATGTCCAGCAAGGAGCGAAGTTGGTTCTCGTCTTTGGCATACAATTTGATGTCGTCAATGTACATTAAATGGCTTAATGTACATTTCGACAATATGCCATGCTTGACTTGGAACCCGTATTTGCTTTCATGCAAAAGATGGGATAGCGGATTCAAAGCCAAACAAAACCACAGTGGGCTTAGAGAGTCGCCTTGGAAAATGCCACGCCTGATTGGTATCTCTCCTGATGTTTGCGAAGATACCGATAGCTTCGTGCTCCAATTCTTCATTACTGTTCTCAGAAGAAGAACAACATTCGGGTTGATTTTATACAAGCGTAACACTTGTAGTAACCACGAATGTGATATGGAGTCAAAGGCTGATTTATAATCGATGTAGGCTGTCGAGATGTTTCGTTTTTGGTGGACAGCCTGCTTTACAGCTACCGTATCGATTATAAGCTGTTCTTTGCAGCCTCGGGAGCCTTTTGCGCATCCTTTTTGCTCCTCAGCTATCAATTTATGAACATCAAGATGTTTTGAGATGTTCGCGCACAGAACTGAAGTGAAGACCTTGTAGATGGTAGGAAGACAAGTAATTGGTCGACATTTTGAAGGGCAAGAGACACCCTGTTCCTTGGGGATGAGGAAAGTTATCCCCTTGGTGAAAAATGGTGGAACTAAATCAGGATCGGCAATCATCTGATTAAATTGATTTGCCAATATCCTGTGAGTGCTCTTGAACCGCTTCAGCCAGAAGTTGTGAATTTTGTCAACTCCTGGCGCCTTCCAGTTACCTGCCTTGTCAAGGACTGCTTTAACGTCGACTTCAGTTACGTCAGGCATGGTCATTTCGGGGAGGGCCTCGCATGAACGCATAAGGTGTGGGAGCCACGCTGCTTCTAAATTGCAACGACTGGATTCGCTCCAAACACTTCTCCAGAAGTCTTCTGCCTGATCCAGATTGAGGTTACTTTCCCTACCTGAGTTGATGAGATTTTTGTAGAATCCTCGTTGGTTCTGGAAGAACAAGGTGTTGTCTGTCCTTCGCTGAAAGCTTTTCTGATACCTACGGATGCGATTGGAGCATACCGCAAGTTTCTGCTTCAGCACCTCGAGGATTTCTTCGATTGGCATATCATTGGACAGATGGTAGTTTCCAATGATGTTCGCAACGCATCTGTGCACTTTTGGTGATGGATTTCCAAGGAGTGCTTGCGTCACACGACCAATCTCCTTTCTCAACTTTTCGACTCTTTTGTTGAGTCGAAACACCCAGAACGGTAAAGTCCTTCTGCGCATACCTCTGTTATTCGCTCTAAGATGTTGGTTATGGAGACGAATAACCGTGGCAGCTGCAACGTAGATCAGGCTGTGAACCTCTGTAGCAGTAATCTCGCTAGCCAAACGATCAGCCAAAATTCTGTCAACGGCAGCAATGATGTTAGTAGTTGCCGAAGTAAACTTCAGTTTTGGGATCCTTGGCCTAGCGTCTGGGAGAATCTCAGCATACTCTGTGAATGCGACCTGGAATGCGGTCAAAGCCTCATTATAAATTGGGTCGACATCCCCAGTTACTAAGCTTCTCCTGACTACTGGATTCATGGGGTGCCTTACAGGTGGAGTACTTGTGTTACTCCTTTGACTAGTCCGGTAATTTGATGACTCCAGCCCGAGCTCAAGTGAAACCTCTTGGAAGATTTGTTGCCTAGTTGGTAAGGCAACTCGGTTGTTATTCACGATCACCCGGTACTGGTTGACGACGTTCTGTTCCGGAACATGACTTAGCTCCGGAAATCGGGTTATGAACGCGTCATGTAGTCGATGTCTGTACCCTGATGGATTCCGTTCCAAATCCGTGACACGGTAATAGGCGCGGACGATAAATTCGTTGAGTTGGTTCGTCCAAACCATACGACGCCTAGGTCTCCCGTCCCTGGTGGTTGACGGCATAACCGCCAAAACATCCAAGGGCGAAGAGCCGCTCTGATGTTGTTGAACGACCCTTAACCGTGTTGGGTACTGTCTTCGTGTCCCTGGGGTCCCATTTAAAGAATTTAAACCAAAGTCCCCAATTTTATTCCCACGAGTAATGGGGAACCAGTCAGCCCTGCAACAGAGCCCCAATGTTGCAATGCCCCATGGTTACCTCCAAAGGTAGGGAAGGTATTTGGAGGGGAGCCGCTGAAATACAGTGTAACGTCACTGCAATTCATCCGATAGGCGCGTCGATCCCTTCACCCCGGATTACGGATTTGTTAAGGAGGTTTACTCCCCCTGAACGGGAAGAATCGGTAAGGGAGGACGAACACAAAGGGAAACGTTCTGCTTGTCCGCGGCTACTTATTAACAAGATTAACTTGCGATATTCGTAGCTGACCCGGTGGGTCATGTCATTATCCGCAACCCATGACACGCGCCTGGTCGCATGCAGCTCTGCGTTTGCAACTCAGGTGAGGATAAACCTGGTACGCCTGGTATATATATATATATATATATATATATATATATGGTATGCACCCCAAATTACGACCCCCTTGAATACTTGCTCAAATAAAATTACTAATTCGATTCAAGTATTCTTGGAAGATCAATGACAATATCAATCACAAAACTAGGAAGTTTGGTAGAAATCTTACCACTTTTAAAACTAGTAAATGTAGAGCAGAATTGCGCTTATATTAATTACTCCCCCTTTAATATTGAAGAATGACATGAACATGTATATCTCAAAGCTATGCTCCAAAATTTCTCACATAAGATAATTGCGGAATTTTTCACACGTAAAGCCCACGACTTGTTTTTGTATTCTGAAACCTGCAAATCAATTTTATATTGCATTTTTTTTTAAATGTCATTCAGATATCACATGTGCTTCTAATTTTATTTCCGATTATAAAAGAAAACACTACAGAGAAGTCACATCGAATCCTATCGCAAAAGCTTCAAGAGCTAGCTTGCGTTTAAATAAACAAAAATAACTCAATGAAGCTGTTCAGAGTTTGGTTTAATTGTTATCGCGAGCAAATCATGCTATCTAAACACCGCGTTAAAATTCAAATAAATTCATATGTACACATGCATGTACAATCGAGTACCATACGCTTGGAAAGAAAGACCAAGAAAAAAGATATGAAATGGAAACTAATTTCCAATAGATTGCGCTCGTATTTAAAATAGAAGAAAAAAGATTGAAAAAAAACCTGAAAATGTGGATGACGCAGTCGCATACTATCTTTCATACGAGCAGCGACGTGATCACAAGAACGAGTTTGCGTGGGCGAGCGTATCTATCAGATACATATGTACTCGTATCTGATAATAGTAGCATATATGCCGCCGGAAATCGCAGCTTATTATTTACGTTTTCACATTATGTAGGTAGTACGTAGCGATCTTGATCGCAAATCGGGAAAATCATCATCGATCGTCAATTGAAAAATCTGACTTTGCCTTCGCCAGCTACCACTGACTGAGAAGCTGAATCACTCCATCGTCCGCCCTCTGCTCGGATCGATCGTACGAAAGTCATGATCGGTTGTAGCAGTTGCGGAGATGGGGGGCTACCAGATACAACTTCGGTTCCACTTGGGCGAAAAAACTATGGAATGATTTCAATGGAGCCAATAAGTTTTCCATCGTCATTTTGTGCGTACAAAACTGTTAAGTTGTTGTTGTCATTGAAAGCTACTATACTACAGTACATGCACATAGAGCTGCGGTTCTTCTGTATGTGATAGGTGAGAGTGGGGCTGGTATGAATATCTCCTAAAGACTTAGTGACTATAAGGCTGCTTGTCCGTTGTTCTTTGGAAAACTAAAAGGGATCGTAGTCATTACCTAGTCCAGTAATAGATGTTCACCCAAGGATTCTCTGCTTCTGGTGCATGCAGGCCGAAACAACGGTGGCTTGATACGCTGGATGGGAATTTAAAAGCCTCCAGATTGCATCCAGATCAGGCATTTGTTTGAGCCAAATGGCGAAGCCGATCACGACGAGCCGACAACGCTTGTGAACGGGAAAAAGAAAGGTGCATGCACTAGACCTATTTTCTATCTAGTAATCATAGCTAAAGACAGCATAGGTATATGTGTCAAACATGCCCTCTATTGTTATATGGAGGTAAACCATTATGAGTAGACTGCCTTAAAGCTTACTCCTATCCTGCCTCATATACAACTCTACTATTAACGATCGCTCCAGTCTGTCAGAAACATCATCTAATAATGCAATATGGATTTCGAATCAGTTCTTCCATAGTTTTCCCGGCTTCTTAAATGATCTGACACTATGGATTTTGTTCTTGAATATCTTTTGACGTATTTTCATTGTATATATTGTATATGTATATATTCATTTGTAGCTCCCAGGATGCTTCTTAGTGCCTTTGTCTTTGAAGTGAACATGATATTGATGTTGGTAATAATATTAATTCAAAAATTCGCTTCATCTTTTTCAAATTTCTTATTGATTTGCCAGGGAAAACCGCCTTTTAATTGTCAGGTAACAAGAGCTCCGGTTTTGGAGCTAGAAAAATTTCCTTTTTTTGTGAAATTGCATCAAGGATTACAACTGGGAGTTCTGAAATTCTTTCAAAGGACCGTAGAGGCCTTCCCAAATCCATTCTTACGATAGTCGGAAGTGACCGTGGAAACTTCACAGATGGTCTCGTCTTCACTTTTGAGATCCGTGAACAGTTGGAAAGTCAATTTCCGGGTTTTTCTCACATTTTCAACTTACACATGAGGTCTGATCAAAAAAGCTCTAGGATTTCTCAATAAATCTTTATTACAAATATTTATAATTGTTCTAATTTATCCCCTTCAAAATGCTGCCCTTGGTGGCGAATACACTTCTCCCACCGGTGTTTCCACTGTTCCATGCATCTGGAAAATTCTGTTTCATGTATGCTGTTGAGCTGTTCTAGCGTTTTTTCCTTGATCTCTTCTATCGTCTGAAATCGCTGCCCTTTCACTGGGTACTTTAGTTTTGGGAACAGTCAGAGGTTACACGGAGCCATGTCAAGAGAATAGGGAAGGGGAAGGGTTTTCATCGAGTTTTGGCCTCTTCCGACGAATCTTCTGGCGTAAAGTTCTCAGGGTTTGGAGGTACCGATAACGATTAATTGTCTCACCTTGTACGAGGAATTCATGATGGCCGACGCCCTTCAAATCGAAGAAAACAGTAAGTAACACCTTAATAAACTTGGTTGAAACCCTTCTCATCTCCAATTTTTGGGTCAAAATTTCCTGACATGACCCAAATGAAATGTCGCACTCTTCTGGCATCTCTCGAATCAAACGACGTTTGAAACGCACAAGTACATTCATTTTGGCCATATGAAGTTGTCAATTGAGGTTGAAGGCCTTCCTGAGCGAGAGTCATCTTCCGTTGATATTCTGCCTTCCCTAAACCGTTAAAACCACTCGTGACACCGTGAACGACTCATCACTTCATCACCGAAGGGTTGCTGCACCATTTGACAAGTTTCCTTGAAATTGAGAAAATGAGATTTGCCTAATTTAACATAAAATTTCACGCAAACACGTTGCACCTCATTCACGATCATGACAATAAAAACGCGGAACACGAAAAACAGACTCACTAAAATACCTAAACAATCTGTTTGGAGAATGTTAGAACTACAAAACAAAATGGAGATTACTCAGGCAGGTTCTCGCCACAAAAAGTGAGCGCCAAACCAGCTGTCAACGTTAACATGAAGGTGCGCAATTTTAGAAGTTATGGAACTTTTTGATCAAACCTCGTATCCCGATATGTGCGGTAGCGACGTTCTTTAAGCGCCGGTGGATCAAGTCTCGGGAATCCTCAAATTCACAAAGGAGTAAATAAAACTTTGTCCCTCTCTGTTTTTCACTGTCATCATCCTCAACGGCGCAACAACCGGTATTCGGTCTAGGCCTGCCTTAATAAGGAACAGACATCCCGGTTTTGCACCGAGGCCCACCAATTCAATATCCCTAAAAGCTGTAACCTATTGAACCGGATTTTATCCACAACCGGACGGTCATGGTATCACTCATAGATTTCGTCGTTATGTAGGAATCGTCCATCCTCATGTAGGGGGTCAAAAATTCTTCGGAGGATTCTTCTTTAGGAGAAATTATTAACGATCTCAAAGTTGTAGTCTCCTATCTTTATTCTTCCCGTTTGACCAGGGCGGTTTGATGTTGTTGGTTGGTTGGTTTTTGGTACTGACATTGCCACCATATATTTTGTCTTGCCTTCATTGATGTGCAGTCCAAGATCTTGCGACGATTGCCGCCTGCTCGATCTGAATGAAGACAGTTTGTACGTCTCGGGTCGTTCTTCCCATGATGTCGATATCGTTAGCATAGGCCAATAGTTGGGTGGACTTAAAGAGGATTGTACCCCTCGCATTTATCTCAGCATCACGGACCACTTTCTCCAGAGTCAGGTTAAAGAGGACGCATGATAGGGCATCCCCTTGTCGTACACCGTTGTTGATGTCGAATGATCTTCAGAGTAATTCTATGCTATCATAGGCGACTTTAAAATGGATGAAGAGACGGTGCAACTGATGTCCATATTCCAACAGTTTTTCCATCGCTTCCCGCATAGAGAATATCTTATGGATGGTACTCAGCAACGTGATACCTCTATAATTGTTGCACTGCGTGATATCCCCCTTTTTATGTATGGGACAGATAATCCTTCTTTCCCAACCGTCAGGCATTGATTCGCTATCCTTCCTACGTGTAATTGGTCGCCTCCATATTTAACCAATTCAGCTGTAATTCTATCGGTTCCTGTTTCTTCTATATTTGGTGGTGGCAGTATTTGTCCATCGTCTTCCGTTGACGGGACCTCCCGATGTTCTGGTTGTTCAGTAGTTTATCAAAGTACTCAACCCATTCCTTCAATATGCCCATTCTGTCGGAAATCAGATTTCCCTCTTTGTCTCGGCAGAATGAGCATCGAGGTGTGTAAGGCTTCATCCTGTGACTTGTTGGTAAAACTTGCGCGCCTGGTGCGGTTGCTCCCTGTACTTTTCGAGTTCACAGACCTGTCGGTTCTCCCAGGCTTCCTTTTTCCGTCTGTGAAGTTGTTACTCCTCTCCCCGGAGTTCGCGATAAGTCTCTGCGCATCCCCCGCTCTTTGAGAATGCAACATTATTCGGTATGCAGCATTCTTCCGTTCCGTTGCTAGCTAACATTCATCGTCAAACCAGCCGTTCCGACTCTTTTTCCGGCTGGAGCGAAGTATTTTTGTGGCTGTATTTATGATAATGTTCTTCAGGTGATTGTGAAGATCATTGTTGATGCTTCATCTCTAGGATCTCTGTTAACTGCGGTTATTGCATCATCCATTTTCCTGTTGTAGGTGTTACCGAGGGCTGTGTTGTGGATGGCCTCAGTGTTAACTCTCAGAGGGGATTCTGGATGGTGTTGTTATTTGAGCTCGGAGCACCATGCCAACGAGATAGTGCTTCGAGTCTATATTGGCGCCCCTATATGTTTTGACATTCATCAAGGCTGAGAAGTGGCGGCGTTCAATCAACACGTGGTCAATTTAGTTGGAGGTGGTCCCATCAGTAGAGGCCCACGTTTATTTGTGGACCGCTTTCGGTGCAAACCAGGTACTTCCAAAAACCATTTCGTATGACACTGCTAATTGAATAATTCCCAGTCCGTTATCATTTGTATTTTCGTGTAAGCTATGGGAGCCAACGTATCGCCTGAATAGATTCTCCTTCCCTACTTGGCTGTTAAAATCCCCAAGTATGATTTTGATATTATATCTAGGACAGGCTTCAAGGGTCCGCTCAACTGCCTCGTAGAAGGTATCCTCCTCCGACTCCGCATTCTCCTCTGTATGGGTGTGAACGTTAATGAGGCTTATGTTTCTAAATTTGCTTCGCAAGCGCAGAGTGCATAGCCGTTCGCTTATATTTTCAAAGTTGATAACAACAGGTTTCATTTTTTGGTTGACTAAAAAACCTACTCCGAGTGGTATAGTGACTCTTTTCCAGGAAACCGGTCGTCGTCCAACGCATCTCCTGCAATGCTGTTATATCGGTCCTATATTGGGACGGGGTATCGGCTAGCTGCTTACCAGCTGCATCTCTGTACAGAGAGGGCACGTTCCAAGAGGAAATGCGCAAATCGTTATTCCGTTGTCGTTGCCAGGTTCGTCGTTGTGTTATCCGTCCGGTCGGAGGCTGCTGTTGTGGCTTCATAACAAGTTGTTTTCCGTGTAGGGTTGTCAGCCCTATCCAACCACGAACCTGGAGGACCAGTTGGAACAATTTTCCCGTTTTGAGGAACGCGAGACTCGCCTTCATTCTTCTCCGTCTGCAGCTTTTCGTTAAGAAAGAACTCCCAGCGATCACGACGTGGAGGTGGAGATTGGATTGGGTTTGGTAGTAGAGCTGTTGGTGTTGGTTCAGCAGGCTTTTCCCAGGTTTTAAGCTCCATCGTGGGTACCAATCCACGTTTCGCCCTGGAACATGTACTACGCTTTGACCACCACACACAAGCTAATTTTAAGTGTTGGTGATATGTCCATAAAGGGAGTTGATGCTGTCGTTAATGATTTTCACGAGCGTTCTAGGTTTGTCAACGTTGCCTGCTTTGACATGCGAAGACCAAGTACGGCATAATACATTATGTTCTATATGATGGACCGCAATGCAGAGCCTTGGGAAACACCAGCTATCACAGCATTTCGTTCCGTCATCCGTCTCGTACCAAAGGAGTCTCTCCAAGAGGTAATTCACGATTATCCGAGCCAAGTAACTAGGACAACGAGTTTAATCAGGGTGCCCTTAATGCAACTTCAATTGACCGAGTTATGAGCAGTCCTAATATTCAGCGCCACGCATTCGGACAAGGAATCAGTTAGTCACCGCAAATTATTTCTGACCGTCCATGATCAAGGATATCAATTCATGCATCACATGCCAAAAGTGCTTGACTGCAAATCGTGTGAGGAAAAAGGTAGGAGTGCATCCTCGGTCCACCAAGCGTTTCCACACAGTCCACCTCGTCATCATTGCCCCTTTGGCAGACTCGCACGGGTTCAAGTCCACACAATCCAGCTCGTCAACATTGGCGCTTTGCGAGACTCACAGGAAGGAGGAAACCGTGCATCTGGTTCTTCGCCCTTTTGTTTCAGCTGGGGCGGAACGAGCAACTTTGGTGTCGGACGCACGCAAGTTCCAATCGCGGTGGCCAGGGCATCTCTATGATAACGAAAATTGCTTTTTAATTAAATAATAAAATATATACATAGTGTAGCCATAAGTTCTGTCAGTCCATGCGTATAGCGAGAAATGCTAGGCCACCGAAACTGGTAACCTTGCGCTCAGAGAGTACGTAATCATATCAACACGATGAATTTCGCTAACTACGAAAAAGAATCGCGATTATTGCTTTGCACCAATGTGGGAATACGCCGAAAAAGATTCATAGTTTGTTGAAAAAAAGCTACCGATAAACGAACGATTCGTTTTTAGGACATTAGCTCGATACCGCGAAACAGCTTATGTGATTTATAGACCGCGGGAGGGGCGCTCGCGCTCCGTACGTCACCCGAATATCGTGCATATTTTGCTCGAGCGCAGAAACGAATATCGGCGAAAATGGGCGTTTCAACTCGAAGTGTGAGTCGTATTTTACGAGAAAATCTCGGTCTAGTTGCGTACCGGCGGTGCGTTAATCATATGTTAACGACAAAACGATAGAAAATACGGCGAACTCGGTGTGCTGCTCTTCTGCAAAGATTTTCCGGTAAAAAATACCCCAAAATTATATTTTCTGACGAAAAAATGTTTACCATCGAGAAAAAATTCAACCGACAAAATGATCGAGTACATGCTCACAATTGTTATGAAGCCAAAGAAAATGCTCCGCGAGTCCAACGTCGTCACCATCCGACTTCTGTCATGCTAGGGTGAGGCGTCAAAACTAAAGCGAGCGTGTACGAAAAGATGTTAGAGGATGTAGTCGAGCCATTGAGTGAATCTCTATTCGCTGGAAAGTCGTGGTGCTTCCAGCAGGACTCGACCACCGCTCACAAAGCCAAGATAATTCAGCAGTGGTTAGCGGCGCATGTTCCTGACTTCATAACCGCGGATGAATGGTTCTCAGGCAGCCCAGATTTGAATCCTCTGGACTACAGCCTTTGGGCTAAGTTAGAGGAGACTGCCTGCGATCGAACTTATACCGATTTGGAGAGTTTGAAGGCCAGCATCGTGCATGAAGCTCGAGGAATGCCACTTGATATCGTGCGTGAAGCGATCGATGCATGGCCTCACAGACTTCGGGCCTGTATAACTGCTAGTGGTGACCATTTGATTTGGTTCATTACTTCGTGAGAAATAAAGATTTTTTTGACGGACAGAACTTATGGCTGTACTATGTATATTGGTTTAATAAATACGTAATAAATTTTAATTTCCGATAGGAGTATGCAATATTCTGTCGGTAATTTATCTCAGAAATCCTACCCTTACTAGGCCTCCATTATGTATTCAATGTCAACGGTGTCAACTTCTCAGCTCTTTAGAATACCCACCCCACTTGCATAAGCCAGCCCAAGCAAATTACATAGTCAAAAGGTCTCATCCGAGTGTAGCCTCATCACAGTCCGGGCGTATGCTCTTGTGATCGCTATTCTGTTCGATGATTTTTTTGCAAATTCTACATTATTCTAAAATAAGACTTTTTAACCCCACATCCCCGCATCTTCTTTATCTTAGGTCTGATTCATGGCAACGAGCGCGCTGATCGGAACGTACAAATTTACTATTCTGAAATGCCATACAAATGGTTGGATTTACGAACGCGAGCGTGGATACGCTACTCACCATGTTCGGGGTCCAAATAAACCTCCAAAGTGGGACTGCTCCCAAACATTAAACTCCACTTACTCAGTACGATTTGTGATGATGGGCATGAACAAAGCCTCAGCAACGGCTACCGATATTGCGCACAACAATTCTATCTTGAGTCAGGCCATACTGAACACTCCAAAGACGACTAAGTAATTGTAATTATTGTAATCAGCCGCGTCGGGTTCTAATGTTCTTAGTTTGTGGATAATGTTATTCAGAAATTATCAATAAATCGACTTAATTTGAGTTCCTCTGTCTATTTTTATAATGAGTTGTTTTCGCTGCCGGGTCAGTGCATCAGATCCTCCGTTTTATGATATTAAGATAGATTAATGAATTTATTTTAGAATCGTGTGTATGCTACGCGGTTTGGCCAGAAACAAAAAGTAAGAATGAGAAATGCGGCTCGGACCGTAGGCGGTCCCGCAGCATTTACCCCTGAGAAAGCCCCGAATAGTGAGTGCTTTTCCATTACGCACGTTTACGCAGTATTCTCGCTTTCCCGTAAATATTGATATTTGTTGATCGAAAAAGTGAGAACCCGGTCCAGAAGCATCCCAAAGGAATTGCTACTCAGTTCTGAAAAGTGTAAAGGTGATCATCGTCCCAAGAAATGGTATCTAAAGTCGATCAAATCTAAAAAGTGATGAATTTCGACTTATCGAAAATCGAACTCGGCACTCGCATTGGAAGTCAAAGTTTCTATCGCAACCTAAACGGGGATCCTCAGTGAAATTGTGATTTTTGAATTGGATAATTTCTTCGGTGCAGTTTAGGACATGGTTATATTTCACAATTTAAATTAATAACAGTGAAAAATGGATTGATTAATTTAAGATCGGAGTCCCCATATCCGCAATCCCAACTGGATTTTAGCTCTATAGTGGTACTACTGAAGGACAGTCAGCCTCCAGTTACTTTTACAGGTATTTAACTGGATATCTTAATAATATCATTCTAACACGGATCCAAATAATAATTCAGGATTTATTGCCACAATCTAGTAGAATTTATGGCCAGTTATCACCTTCAGTTGAGCGTGAAGGCGGATGACGATAATTTCACCAGCGTTCAGATTATTGAAAGTCCCATTCTAACCGGTTTGAAGTTGATGACCCAATAACACCATCTTTATCCGGCAGTTCGCAACATTTGAACATGCGTTAATGGAGATGAACTTCGTGTTTACAGTCGGTGGTGATTCACTTTAAGGGCAATGATTCATCAAAAAGGCCAACGACTGAGAACAGGCAAAACTGTTGCTTTACGTTGCAAAAAGTGCAATAGCATTTGCATTTTTGATGGAAAAGGATAACTGTTAGTATTATATGAGCACTAAATGGGATCAGTTCTGTTTCTGTTTGATATTATTGGGTTAAAAATGGTTATTCATATTTTCCCGCTTAAAATCCTATGATGAGAAATAAGATTAGATCTTAGATATAGCTATCCATTGTATTTGGTGTAAGTTAAAGCAGCCAATGATGAATGTACCTTCTTTGTTTGACCAACCCGGCATATTCTTAAGATATACATTGACAGTTTTCATTAAAGACAATTTAACTTTTGCAAATAATAGGGCACTAACGGCGTGGGAGGGTTTGCTCTACTTACTTAAAACTACTTAAACCAATTAAAACTGTTTCAATTCAATTTATATTAAGATTAGCCAGGAGTGTGAAAGAAGAAAAAAATATAAGGCTTTAAGATTGTACGCACGATTTGGCAGGACCTTCTTTTACCCCTGTTAGTAAAGTTGCCAAATTCGTGGGTTCGAGTTGTGTAAAACAAAATCTTATTAAAATCGATTCAATGTCTGTATGTCTGTCACACGCACTTTTCTCCAAAACGGCTGAATTGATCTGAAATTTGGAGGACAGATGGAAACTATGAAATCCCACGCATACAGCGAGTGGCATAAATTTAGGTGGAGTTTAAACATGCAAAGGGGAACTCAAAATTTTTTTCGACCGGATATAGTCGTGTAGGGTATCAAATGAAAGCTCTCAATTTGTACTTTCCGAAACTGACACTAGTTTTGGTGTGAATTGCAAAGTGCGTGAGTAAGGAGTCAAAATGTACGCACTTAAAGTGAGACAGGACTCATTTTTGGAAACTACCCAACCTAAAAATCCGAAAAAAAATCAGGGTGGTGCACTTAAATGAAATCAAGGCTTCAAATATGTTCCATTTCGATATCTGCTCAATTTAACTTACTAATAGTATATTACTAACTTTTAGAAATTTACTGAGAAACCCCCCTTAAATTCATGCTAGGGCTTGCATCAGCATAGAGTTCGTCCTAGGTATACTAAATGTTGCACCGACATAGAGGATAGCCTCACATGCCATGTTTCATGAAAATCCAACTATTAGTGTCAAAGTTGCGAATTGACAGCATCCTAAGCCATACAAATAAGACGCTGACGTCATAATTAACGAGAATAATTGACATTCGAGTGAAATATTATTCCATTCAAGAAGAATCTAATTCTCCCCAGCCTTTTTGTAAAACAAAACCTTATTAAAATCGGTTCAATGTCTGTCTGCCTGTCTGTCTGTCTGTCACAAGCACTTTTCTCAGAAACGGCTATACCGATTGACACGAAATTTGGTGAGAAGGTGGAAACTGTGGACCTCCTGACATGCAGTGAGTGATATCCTCCTACGTTGAGATTTAGGGGGGGGGTCCCCATACATGTAAAAGGGAGGTGTAAAATTTTTTTTCACCAAATGTAGTATATGTGGAGTATCAAATGAAAGGTCTCAATTAGTACTTTTCGAAGCTGGTCTTAGTTTTGAGATTTGTTAAAAAGGCAGGGAGTGGCGCAAAGTGATGATTTCTTTAACGGAGTCATTCTCAGAAACTACCCAACCGAAAAATCTGAAGCCTCTATACGATACCCAAGCCTCAAAATACTCTCCATATCGATATCTGTTCAAATTAAGTTAATAATAGTATATTACCGTACTCTGGGGAAAATTGAGTAAAACCCCCCTTAAGTTTATGTCAGAGCTATAAAAGTTGGTAGTAGTATAAAATATAATATTATATTATCTCCAAGTTTGATCAAAATCATACTATTAGTAACAAAGTTACAGTAGCTCAAAGTTGCCTTACCGTGTAAATTTACAACCCAAAGTACTAAATCTGATATGCTAAATGCATATACATAATGGGCTACATACAAATGGGATAGTTCTGCACTCAAATATACTCACACAAGAAGCAAACAAAACTTTTCATATCTGAAGCGCCCAGCTTCCGGTCTCCCGACTTGTTTATATTTGATGTAGGTTACATTCTTGGTATTTGCTTATAATTTAAACTCAGACTGTGAAGCGTATGAGATTGACTATTATCAATACAGGGCTTTCCATCAAATGATTTATTTAAATCCCTTTCTAAAAATAGAGGGCAACGGAATTTTTAGCTATGTGACACGGAGCTGTCGTGCACTGGTCGCCCCTCATATCTTTTTCTTTGTCTTCAGCCTTTGTCCCGTTCACAAGCGGGGTCGGCCCGTCGTGATCGGTTTCGTCATTTTATTTTATCAAATGCCTAATTAGGATGTAATCCCGAGGCCTTTAAAACCCCATCCAGGGTATCAAGCCACTGTTGCTTCGGCCGGCTTTTTGGTTGCTTACCATTGACTTCGATGTTCAGACCAATATTGATAAGTGCATTCTCGTTAGCGTGAATTACCTGACCACACCATCGAAAACGCCTCTCTCATAGTTTTTCCACGATCGGTGCAAACCCATATCGATCACGTATATTCTCATTTCAGACGTGATCAAAACGTGTCACGCCACCAGTGCAACGCAACATCTTCGTCCCCATTACCGCAAGCCCTGTTCATTGTCTTTTATAGTCGGCCAAAACTCAGAACTATAGAGAACGGCAGACGGACGACATTGCAAAAATTTTAGATTTGGGACGTGCGCTGATACGTCGATCACAAAGAACACCAGTTTTGGAATGGCATGGGATGGGATGGGAGCTCGGTATTAAGATAAGCGGATCATCGGCAAAGTGAATGTGGTCAACGCCGTTATCGGTGATCGGAACGTCAATCGAGAAAATCATCATCATCATCATCAACGGTGCAACAATCGGTATCCGGTCTAGGACTGCCCTAGTAGGGAACTTCAAATAACCCAGTTGTGCACCGAGATCCACCAATTCAATATCCCTAAAAGCTGTCTGGCGTCCTGACCTACGCTATCGCTCCATATCAGGTCTGCCTCGTCTTCATTTTCTACCATAAATAATACCCTTATATGCTTTCCGGGCTGGATCATCCTCTTGCATATGGATTAAGTGACCCGCCCACCGTAACCTATTGAGCCGGATTTAACCACAACCTGACGGTCATGGTATCGTTAATAGATTTCGTCGTTATCTAGGCTACGGTATCGTGCATCCTCATATAGGGTGTCAAAAATTCTTGGAAGGATTCGTTTCTCGAAAGTGCCCAAAAGTTCGCAATTTTTCTTGCTAAGAACCCAAGCCCTTGAGGAATACATAAGGACTAACAAGATCATCGCCTTGTACAGTAAGAGCTTTGACCCTATGGTGAGACGTTTCGATCGAAATAATTTTTATAAGCTGAAATAGTCTCTGTTGACAGCCGACAATCATGCGCAGATTTCATCGTCATAGCTATTATTGGTCGGGGTCAACCTAGTCAGTGTTATCAATTTCGTCGGGATACCGAATTTTCTCATGGCCATGTACACTTTTACCCTGGATATGCTATCATAGGCGGCCTTGAAGTCGATGCAAAGATGATGCAACTGATGGCCATATTCCAGCAGTTTTTCTGATCTATGACTTGCCTAGAGTAAAGCCTCTTTGGTATGCACAAATTATGGGGGGGGTATGGGTTTATTCGGCCTAGCAAGATAGGCAGAGTCAGCTCATTTTAGCTTGGTCCCCTTTCGTTTTTACGTGCCGTACGTAACCGCGCTTTTCTAGTCTGCTCCGTCTTTCGCAGTTTGCTCTAGATAGATGCGACCATGAAGTTGATCGCATCCCAGTCTTCCTAACATTCTTCGCACAAGATTTTCTGGTACGAGTACCTCTCCTAGAGTCTCCTCTAAGTTGTTCCTTTCCTCCACAAACCTTGGACAGTGGAAGAATACGTGCTCTGGATCCTCTGGGACTCCATTGCAATTTGGACAATCGGGTGAGGTATCTAGTTTAAACCTAAAGAGTTACTGACGATATTCTCCTTGCCCCGTCAGAAAGTGGGTAAGATGGTAACTAATCTCACCGCGCCGTCTTTTCACCCACTCCATGATGGCAAGGATGAGCCTGTGTGTCCACTGACCCTTTCCCGATCGTTCCCAATGCTCTTGCCATCTATTTAGTGATTTCTCCCTTTCGGCATTCTTCGTCTGCGATAAAGGAGAGATATACTTCGCATTGTATATTTTCGTCATCCATCTGCCAAGATGTCAATGGGCATCATTCCAGTCGTGAATGCCGAACACACCCCTTTCTTTTGTAGACTGAACTCAGTTTGTTAGCGTTCAATGTAACCTGCGATGCTTTTCCCCCAACGCTGAACAGCACTGATCGCTTCGCATGAGTATAACTAACCATCTTCGAGGTGCTTTGTGACCACAACCAGCGCTATATCGTCGGCGTAGCCCTTCACCGTGGCTTCCTCCGGAAGGGAAAGATTAAGTACATCGTTGTACATGATGTTTCACAGCAGTAGACCCAGTACGGAGCCCTGTGAGACACCCGAGGAGACAACGTACTCCTGGAGTCCATCCATCATCGGTGTCATACCAAAGCCTCCGTTATTGCAAATAACTGTTGACAATAGCTCCAAAATAAGCGGGAATGCGAATCTTCGCCAGAAATTAGGTTATTAGGTTCCAATTAGCCGAATTGAATGCATTTCTCACATCCAGAGTCACCACCACGCAATATTTGCTAGTACTAGCCTTTCCGTGAATGGCATCTTCAGCCAAGCCAATAATCATTTTGATGGCATCAGTGGTTAAGCTGGCTTTACGGAACCCATACTGTTGATCTGAGAGGCCTACTTGGCTCTCAACAACTGGGAGTTATCTATTATAGATAACTCACTCTAGCATTTTCCTCACAGTGTCCAAAAGACAAATAGGTCAGTAGAAGGTTGGCTCACCTGGAGATTTGCCAGTCTTAGGCAGTAGTACTAACTTCTGTCGCTTCCATGATGGAGGAAATATCCCCTCGGACATTCAAGCTTCGAACAACTCAGCGAACATGTCCGGTCTGGATTTCACGGCAAGCTAAAAGACCCTATTCGACACGCCATCCAGACCCGGAGCTTTGTTATCTTCTATCCTAGCGCAAATTTCCAGCAGCTCGTCACTGGTGACTGGCAGTATTGCTGTCACATTCAGAGGTCGCTGGAAGCTCTCTATGCTGCTAAGGGAATAACCCCTGGGTAATTTTTAGCAATTGTGAAGAGCAAGTGATCTGCGGGCTTCCTTATAGGCGCGCACTTTTTGCCCTTGGTCGATTCTGCCTACCGCCCTCTGAACCGCTCTTCTGGCTCGGTGACAGGCTGATCGAAGACTGGCCAGTTCAGTATCCCACCAGTAGTTCGTTCTTCTACTGGGGAATGAACACCTCCTAGCCATGGACCCGTCACACGTTTTGGCGGTGCATTGGACCATATGGACCCCATTAGGTTGGTCTAAGCACACCTCTGTGAAGGTCTGCACATCCAGGGCTTTAGCAGACCAACCTGAAATCTTTCTCGGTTTCGGACATGATAGACTTCTGCCCGGTGGCTCCGCCCATAGCCCAAAGGAGATTGCCTGGTGATCGCTGTGTGTGTAGTCCTTGTTGACGCACTAGGACATGCCACGTGCCCATAATGCAAACATCTGTAACATTTGGATGGGGCGGCCCGAATTCGTACCCTACCCAATCAACTCTTATTTTCTTGCTGTTTAGAAGCTTCTCGCGTATAGCTCGGCAACTTCCACCACAGCGATTTTTTGGCCCCGGGAGTTCGCAGAGGTGAAACCAATCCGGACATTGGTTAAGACGACTATGTTGATTCTCTATACTCCACACATAACAGAAAACATATAGATTTATTATGTTTCGATTATTATGGGAGTTATGTAGTAGGCTAGTTAGTAACTTTTAAAGCTCAAAAAACAAAAAACTATGAAATAGGTGTTGAAATATGTTTTATTCTTCAACAAAATTTCCCTTAATTTCCATGCAATTTTTAGAGCGTTGTTTTCCACCGAGAAATCTTTTAAAATTTTTGAATAAATAGAAAAAGAGAGCGATCTGATAAATAGGATAAACTCATAGAGTGTATGCAGCAGATCTATGGGCATAATGAAACATTATTTTTTTGTTTTTTAAAAAAAGGGACGAAGACGATTACGGTTGCATACCAGAGCAGAGGCAACTCATCAGATGCTGCCTCACTTCTGCCCTGGGAGCAGCGTGACCGAAGCGCCTGTTATATGCTCCCTTTTATAATTCTCAAAACATAAGGATGCGAATTATATCCAACGTCCTCGAATTATATCCAACGTCCTGGTACGAAACCGTAGCCGTCTTCGTCCCTCTTTGGGTGTTAAACCCAACCCCAAAATAGGAGTCTGTGGACCATACAAACTGAGAGCAACTTGCTCTTCATTTGGTCCGGTCCAACATCTAGTGGATGGGGATTTAGGATTCCTCAATCCCTAAACAAAAAATAATTTTAATAAATAGATATTGCCCTTACAGTATGTCAGGGCTGGATCATTCTCACCCATACGGATTAAGGGACCCGCCTATCGGAACCTATTGAACCGGATTTTATCCACAATCAGATGGTCGTAGTATTGTTCATAAACTATTATCCATCCTAATGTAGAGGATTACAAATTTCTCGTAGGATTCTTCTCTCGAACACGAATTCTTGCTAAGAACCTAAATATCCGAGCAATACATGAGGACTATTAAGAACATTGTCTTATGCAGTTACACGCATTTTTCTCGGAGACTATAACAGCGATTGACACGAAATTTGGCGAAAAAGTGGGAACTGTGAACGCTCACGCATACAGTGAGTTACATCCTTTTACGTCGAACTTAAGGGAGGAGAGCTCCCCATACACGTAAAAGGGGGATGTAAATTTTTAAATAAAATGTAATTATGTGGGATATCAAATGAAAGGTCTCGGTTAGTACTTTCCGAAGCTGGTCTTAGTTTTGAGATTTGTTGGAAAAGCGGGGAGTTCGGGAGGTCCAAAGTGATCATTTAACGGGGCTATTCTCAGAAACTAACCAACCGAAAAATCCGAAAAAAAATCAAAAAGTGGCTAGGCTCCGAAATACCTTCCATAACGATATCCCTTCAAATAAAGTTAATAATAGTATATTACCATAATTTTCAGTAATTGGCTGCAGAACCCCCCTTAAGTTAATCTTAGCACCACGAAATTTTTCAGCAATATAGGCTAATATAAAGCTTGATTCCACCAAGTTTGGTAGAAATCACACTATTGCTAACAAAGTTATAATAAGTCAATTCAAGAATTTGAATGTCAATATCACCCGAAAGTGTCACATTATATATGCATATATTACGTGTTACCTACTGATGGGACAAATTCACACTCAAATATCTTTATAAAAGAATTACACAAAACCTTTCATACCTAAGGCGTCCAGCTTCCGGTTTCCTAACTTGTTTTGTATTGGACAGATAGTGCCTCTTTGCCAATTGTCAGGCATTGATTCACTGCTCCATACCTTGATCATACCGGTAAGCCCAAATCTCATCCTTGGCTAGAAACAAAAGAATTAAATCAACTTTATTTCATGTAAAACTACTGAAATGTTCTTGAGAAATTTTCAATCGAATCCGGTTTTTTTTTTCAAAATCTGCAAATGCGGCACTTATCTTACCAATAGGTAAGAGGTAGGTCTCTACGAATGTAACTATTATTGGGTATTTTTTTGCAATTTGTTTTCTTTAAAAACATCCAAATAATACTAATTTATTTATCACTGAAACTCGATTAGATTAGATAAAAAGACATCGTTCAGTGTCTGGAAGTGTGAAATTTTGCATCAAATTAAACTACTGTTTCAGTCAATGTCTTCAGTCTTAAGGAGAGTCGGAAGATTCTGAAAGGAAGTGTTTTTTAGGGGTTTTGTTGTTATTTTGCTATCAGTTTTTACTCATTTGATATATGTCCAATGTTACTTTTACTTTTAATGTGAAAGAGCAAGATTACTATAATATTGTCAATTGGCTGGACAAAACCGTGACGTGGTTTGTTTGCGAAAAACCTCCAACAAGTATTTTTGTCAGTGAGTTTTTAAAATCAATTTTCTTCCCTGCAAAGAAGGGTGTGGCGTCAAAACTATACGAAGGAAAATCTGAGAACAAAGGTCTTCAAATGTTTAATCGAATCTAACGGATCTAGAAAAAAATAAAATAATGAACGATGTTTCCCTTACTAGTGTGATATTTATTCAGCAAGTATCAATATTTCGGCGACATCGTCAATTATTTTATTTTTTTTGGTTTTTTCCTGCTAGCAAATAATATGCAGAGATTTCGTCTATTTTGGATATCTTTCTTCATTGCGTCGCTCATCCCTATCAAATTAGAATCAATTGCTTAGCAGGCGGATATTTTTGAACAACGTCCCCAATTGGTTGTATATATGTATAATTTCGGTTCACTGAATCCATTGGGAACCAAACGATTCCAAACAGCCTTATTATCAGTATTTACCTCTATATATAGGGTAGAGCGCTAGCGTCTCAATTTCGTTGCCCTGGGTTCGAATCCCAGTCGTCCTTGGTGTTTGTGTTTATCTCGCTGCTGTGAGCTTATCATTTACATATAATTAAGTGTGATAATAATGAAACTGAAGCAGAACCTCAGTGAAAATGAAGGGCATAAAAATAATAACAACAGAGACAATAAATAGAATATATATCGTAATATCCCCTAGAAGATACATAGCACCTACGCATAATCGCTGCCGGTTCGCTGAAATATGCTTCAGCCTTCTCCAGGTCGCCCCGAAAAGCCTACTTTCCTCCTGTTCTAAGGCCACTCTTTGTTAGTGCATTGGCGTGGTGTAGTCAACAATGAAATTGCCGCCTTTTCTAAAATGTGACCTATCAGCTGGCCTTCTAACATGTCTATTGCACCTGACTTCGGCCACTTTCCATGTACTGATCCCATATAATAGTATATAGAGAACAGGCATTTGTCACTTGTCATGTTTACCTTCCTCAGGGAAATACACTCGGATGAGCGCAATAGTGACCGCATCGCTTCCTAGTGTACCATTACAGTCTCTAACATGATTCAAAGCCAAGTTTTAAACTGGCCTATTGCGCCATCCAATCCATATGCAAATGTGAAAAATTTGGTGCATTATAGAACAAATTGGATATATTATTTTTCGAAATAAGCACCTTAATGGGGGATATATTAGGTTGTTGCACATGAAATGGCCGATTTAGTACTAAAATTTGAAACGACTGTAAAGCTTACAAAAATTTATTTAATTAATCAAAATAGGTAGCAGTCGATTCAAAACATTTCTCCAAGCGAGATACAAGAGCATGTATGCCAGTTTCATCGTGTTGATAAATTCGTCGAAGGCAATTTTGATGGCCTCTTCATTCCTAAATTGTTCTTCCGGCAAAAAATGATCCAAATGCTTAAAAAAGTGGTAGTTGGTTTGCGAAAGGTCCGGTGAATACGGTGAATGAGGCAGAGTCTCATACTGCAATTCGTTCAACTTTTGAACTGTTGTTCTGGATACATGAGGTCGTGCATTGTCGTGAAGGAGTATCGCACCATTTCTGTTGACTAATCTCGGCCGTTGAATACTCAATTTTTGATGCATTTCCTCGAGTTGGGCACAGTATTTCTGTGCATTTATCGTTTCTCCAGGTGCCAAAAAAGAATAGTGAATAACTTCAGCTGTAGACCACCAAACAGTCACCATTATCTTCCTCGGATAGAGACTCGGTTTCGGCATATGCTTCACTAGCCATTGTGCTGATCGGCGACGAGTATAATATCCACTTTTCATCACGTCACTATTCTGTGCAAAAAGGGATCGCTTCTGTTGCGGGGAAAGTAAAAAACTGCAAATTTCCATTCGACGCGCCATATTTTGCTCCGTAAGGGCATGCGGAACCCATTTGTCGAGCTTTTTCACCTTTTCAAGTTGTTGTAAGTGCCAGGAAACTGTCGAATAGTGTACGCCCAGTTTCTCTGCAATGTCTCTCACAGGCTGATATTTGTCGGATTCGACTAGCAAACACAGCTCGTCGTTGTCAATCGATGGTCCTGAAGATTTACGTCGCCTGACCCGAATATTTCGAACAACCGCCGTGTGGTTCGTTCGCTTACCGTATCAGGTCCAAATGTGCTATTAATGTTCCTGGTCACCTCCGCTGCTTTATCACCGAGTTTGAACTCATACAGAAAAAGTATACGTTCTTAGCTCTTTTCCAACCTTTTTTCTTTTTTATTCACTGTTATCACAACGATGGTGAAAACTGAAATGACTTCTTGATTAAATGTAAGAGTATTTATACTTCATTATCCGCGCACATCAGCACCAAAAATCTGATGTCTCATGCGCGATGCGTCCATAGGCGAATCCCATTTCCTCATTCCAGGATGGACACGTATCATCTTAGAGGATCCCTGTTCTTAACATATGCCCAGCTAATGAATTATGGCCAGTCAGAATGCGCATAATACTCCTTCAAGACATTTGCTTTCGGCAGGATAAACTTTGCAATATGTTTGTTTGGTTCTGACAGGAAACGTTTGGTGTATTTAGCAGCATTAAGGTTCCGCCACCTGTCATTTTCCCAAAAATGGCTTGTTCCTAGTTTTTGATAGCAACATTAACCAATCATACTGGTACTCCAATTGCTGGTTCCGGTGCCGGCATGAAGGAAATTGAACCCTGTTTTGCTAAGGCATCAGAGATCTCGTTTTCCTTTACACCACAGTGATCAGATACCCAGAGTAGTTCAATTGTATTTACTCGAGAAATAGAGTTCAATCGGTTTCTACATTCCTGAACGATTTTTGAAATGATTAAAGTACTGCTCAACGCCATCAAAGCAGCTTGACTGGAACTACACATTGCGAGGCGCCTACCTTTTAACCGCCCATCAATCAACCACATTGCTGCTTTTAGGATCGCATAAACTTCAGCCTAAAAAACCTAAGCCCTCCATGTCTAGGCAACAGTCCCCCTACACAGCCGTTAAGCTGTGAAAGTTGGTTAGCTCCTTGTCTACAATAACTCCCAGATACTTCACTTCTTTGGTGAGTTTAAGGGTTATACTCTCATCTACGGAAGACAAAGACAAAGTTTTCCCAGTAAATAATACCATTGTGGTTTTATGTGTACGGGCCTGAAGCACCAACTGTCAATCAAATCAACGGTGCCTTGTATTTCTACACACCATTCCGATACCCCCACCAGCATCCGCATAAGTTTGGGCGTGTATTGGCCTACATAACGACGAAATCTATTAGCGATACCATGACCGTCAGGATGTGAATAAAATCCGGCTCAATAGATTACGGTGAGCGGGCCACTTAATCCGTATGGATGAGGATGATCCACTCCGGAAAGTCTATGAGGGCAATATCTATGGTAGGAAAACAAGACGAGGCAGACCCTGCCTGAGATGAAGCGATGACGTAAGTCAGGACGCCAGACAGCTTTTAGAGATATCGAATTAGTGGACCTCGGCGCGAAACCGGGATGTCTGGAGTTCCTTATTAAGGCAGACCTAGACCGGATACCGGTTATTGCGCCGTTGATGATGATGATGATGATAATTGGCAAATTTTGCAAATCGCATAGTAGTGACTCGATCAACATACTCCACAGAAACGACAATACCACATCTCCCTGGGGGCAACCTTTCGTTACTTATGTTGTTAAGGAGCGATCAACACCCACTTCAGTACACAGCAATCTCTCCATTATCATAGCGTTGATCCACTTAGTTAAAGTTTCACTGGCACTATGCATCACAAAGTTTTTAAACGACGCACAGTCAAACGCCTTTCAATGTGTATTAACACCTTCCTCTATCTTTGAAACCAAAGAATGAAGAGTAAATTCACATGACTTTCCACGCTGATAAGCATGTTGGTTTTCGCTTAGTGGTTGAATAAAACATCCTCGAAAAATTTTTCTTAGAAGTTGGTCTAAGTGCTCTATACTCTCCCTTAGCATCATCGAATAGATTTCATCCATGCCAGGTGCTTTGAAGTGTTCAAAGTGTTCAGCTTTCATTTTTTCATTGATAAACATCGCTCTCGCAGTGTTCCTTCCTAATAATTTATTGTTTTCATTCACTTCTCTCATTTTGTGTACTTCCCAGAAAGTTTGTACAGTCTTAACTCTCGAGTTCGTGAAAATTCCATCCAATTTTCTAAGAGAATCCAACTTGGCCTCATCCTTTTAGGGACTCGGCACAGCATGCTCTAAAGGAGCCTCGTTTACATCACTTAACGAGCTTCTTATATTGAGCATTCGCATCACAAAGTATTAAGATTTCAAAATCACTTGATCCTGTATACACTGCCAGATCCCTTACTTCTTGCTTCGGCGTGCACAAGGAATCGCAAAGTAAGTAAGCAGTGGCAAGTATGACATTTCTCCTCCTGCCATTAACTCGGTATTGTATCGCCACTAGGTCCTGGGACCAGAATTGTCTCAGCATGGTTGCCTCTAACAATTTTGACATGAGGACGCAGACTATCAGTCTTGAGAATCTCTCATCGAAAAAGATCCCAGCCCCCTTTAATAATCCAACATCACAGATTTTGTTAAATTGAACTCATGGCTATTATACCAGAAATATGTAAGGGCAGTCCTGCAACTTTGCCACCCTTGCTTTGTTATGCTGCAGATTCATTTGACTAACCTTTATGTTTGTAGACATAAGTGTTACCAGCTTTTTCTCGCGGATACCTCCGTACATTGTGAAGATTGTCCTTACCTGGATCTTTATATGAAAATAAAGAGGGGCCAACGCCTGAAGAGTAGCCAGAAAAAATAGATGGCTTCCCGGATTAGTTTAAAATTATTTACGACTTGTGATATCCAATATATAACTTACCTCATTTTTTTCAGATTCCAGCATCTGTGATCAGCAGTATTGGCACAATAAACTGCCAACAAACTACTAGCCATCAAATATTTTTAGTATCAACCGCATCGAAACCATCTCATACAAATGGGTCAGCGGGAATATACGAAGATCGTCGTGAGGATCCAGCCTCAACAGGAGGAACTACAATACAATTGACTCCTCAACAACAAATAACTAATCCCACATCATCTTCTCCATTTAAAATGGTTATATCGCAACCAATGTCGAACCAACCGCGTCCTCATCCTAAAAAGCGAAAATTCAATCCTGCCGATCTTGAAGAGACACCGAAAACACACGCATCGCCCTCACTGTCATCCTCGAACGGCGGTGCTTCAGGAGTAGGTGGAGGAGGAACCTATAAGAATGGCAGCTATTCCATGTCCGCTGAAAGCAATACCAATGAACGAAATTACGCACCGGCTTCGGATATTGTATATTCGAGCCGAGCGACAACAATAACGCCAGCAGCCTGTACAGAATCAACCGCACGTAGTGCACCTCATCCTTCACAAATTGTTCGTACTATCCATCCCCATAGTTATGGGGATGGCGGCGAAAAGAAATTCATTGTGGCTAGGTAAGCATTAATAGTGTTTTTAAGTCACCCCTAATAATTTATATTAAGTCACTAATTTCTTCTCAACCCGACAGCTCACCATCAAGTTACAAATTAATGCCGCATACGAATCAATTACCCTCAACTGCAGAAATCATAGATTTAAAAGAGTGGACAAACACTAGAGTCTTAGCATTAACAAATGGCTACTACGCACCTGGTGTCATACGCAAAACGGATGAAAACAATTCGGTGTTGGTTGAATTCGATTCACCGGACAATTGTACAGAAATGTATAGTGATGTATTCACCTCTAGAATCTTTCATGTGATATTAGATGCTAGCCCATCGGCTGCCCAGGTAGTTTACAGAATGAAGCCAAAGTGGATGTTGGATTTCAATACTCTAATTTGCTCTTTTTTCATAGATCGCCCAAGGAACGAAAGTTTGCGTACGAACTCAAATTGAGGGTCGTGCTGAGCATGTGTTCATTGAGGGTACAGTAATTCAAGTGCACGCAGTTACAAAACAATTTTCCGTACAAACCCGGGATGGTATACAAAAGGTAATAGTTCAGCACTCAATCAATTTATTTTCCTTCATTAATCCCATCTTTACTGCATATTCCCTTTCCCAGCTGGTCAAGCGTGCCGACTTAAGATTATTACTGCCACCATGGTGGGATGAATTAAATGACGTTAGTTCTCCTAATAAACTCGACATGATGGACCGTGGTCACAGAATATCAAGTAAATCGCACTCGTCAGCGATAGTCGGAAACGAGTCAAATATTATCTATGGCAGTAGTCGCCCTGATTTGGGAAAATCGGTCACGCCAGCGACCTATGTAACAAGATATGAACAAAGTGGCAATGCATCCCATTTACAACTGCATCATGTCCTTCCTACCGTGCAACCCAGCAACGATGAATATTATCGAACCGCATCGACATCTCCTCTGCAATCGTCGAACATCATTGTCGAAAACAGTGGCCAACAGCCTACAGTTGCAGGTGGCGGATCAATTCCTGAAATCATCGTCTCACAAGGAATGCAAGCTAATATTAGCCCCTCAGATGACTTGCGGGCACGTCATCAACGAAATTATGATGAATATGAATCTGATGATGAACTTGGACGGGGTGAAATTCCATTTGGTGACGGTGATGTTGAAAAACTATCAGGCAGCAGTAAAAGAAGTAGTATGCAAAGTCGTGGGAGTACATCGAGTCTTTTAGACCAAAGACTCACACCAAGATCTCAACAAGCAACACCTCGATCTCAGGCGGCTACACCCCATCGATTCAAAAAAGGCGATGTTGTACAATCAGAGTCAGGTGTACGTAAGAAATTCAATGGTAAACAATGGCGAAGATTGTGCTCAAATCAGCAATGCACGAAAGAATCTCAACGTCGAGGGTATTGTTCACGTCATTTAAATCAAAAAGGAAATGCACTACGTTCGTCTGGACCTAGTCGATTTCCAAGGTAATTAAATTGAATGTTTTGTTTACTTTTATTTGCCTCCGACTGCTGTTTTGAATGCATAATATCATTGTGTTTCTATTTATTCCGTTGCAGTGATATTGGAAGTAGATCAAGTAGTAAAACACAGGTTGATGAAGAGACTTCAAGGGATTCGGAAACTTCTCCACAATATCGGGTCCGAACCCGGTATGATCCAGAAGAGACTGATGTTGCAAATATGTTAGGTGAGTTTCTATTTTTTTCTCTGTCTCGTATTCTCAACTATGCCTGCTCACGTTCTCAACGCTGTAATTTTTTATCGATAAAATAATCATTCGATTTTGTCGAAAATCTAAAGGTCACATCATCATCATCAACGTCGCAACAACCGGTATCCGGTCTAGGCCTGCTTTAATAAGGAACTCCAGACATACCAGTTTTGCGCCGAGGTCCACCAATTCGATATCCCTAAAAGCTGTCTGACGTTCTGACCTACACCATCGCTCCATCTTAGGCAGGGTCTGCCTCGTCTTCTTTTTCTACCATAGATATTGCCCTTATATACTTTCCTGGCTGGATCATCCTCATCCATACGGATTAAGTGATCCGCGCACCGTAACTTATTGAGCCGGATTTTATCCACAACCAGATGGTCATGATATCGCTCATAGATTTCATCATTATGTAGGCTACGGAATCGTCCATCCTCATGTAGGGAGCAAAAAATTCTTCATAGGATTCTTCTCTCGAACGCGGCCAAGAGTTCGCAATTCTTCTTGCTAAAAACCCAAATCTCTGAGGAATACATGAAGACTGGCAAGATCATTGTGAGACGTTTCGAGTGGAACAGTTTTTGTAAGCTGAAATAGGCTTTGTTGGCTGCCAACAACCGTGCGCGGATTTCATGGTCGTAGCTGTTATCGATTGTGATTTTCGACCCTAGATAGGAGAAATTATCAACCAGTGACCAGTGCAGTTTGATGTTGTTGGTTGGTTGGTTTTCGGTGCTGACGTTGCCACCATATATTTTGTCTTGCCTTCATTGATGTGCAGCCCAAGAGCTCACGCCGCCTGCTCGATCTAGATGAAGGCAGTTTGTACGTCTCGGGTGGTTCTTCCCATGATGTCGATATCGTCACCATAGGCCAGTAGTTGGGTAGACTTAAAGAGGGTCGTATCTTTTGCATTTACCTCAGCATCACGGATCACTTTCTCGAGAGCCAGGTTAAAGAGGACGCATGATAGGGCATCCCCTTGTCACAGCTACATCAAATAATGGAAAATTTAATGAAATGAAAAAATGATTGCTGAATATCGAGGCAAGCTTTCAGATCTCTGCAATTGAAGGACTATAAATTAATGAATATATTCTCAGTTATGGTGTAGGCAATTGCGTTGTTTTCCTTAAGTACTTCGCCTTACTTCTCAATCCAGCTTTCTCCAATCCAGTTTTCTCAATCAGCTAAAATAAAGAGAGAAATTATTGCGAAGTTAACTGAAATGAGTTGACAAAACTACAGTAAGTAAGAACGTATTGAAGCATGATGAAGCTCGATAAAGCAAAGCAGAGTTATGTTCGGGTATAAAGTACCGTGTCTCTCTTTAAAGGTCTTCATTAATTTTCCGGCAAACCTTTTCGAAGATGCTACTCCTTTGGATCAAGTTTTAGTGAGGATTTCGGAAAGTATCAACGAAACATACCAAAAGGGCGGCTAAATCAGTTACTGCGAAGCACACTACATTAAATAAGAGTGACTGCAGCGCCACAAATGTGCATATGGCTTTGGCATGTTCCTTAGCAATACACAATGGTGTTAGTAGAGAGTCTTATTGAATCATGAATTTTGAAAAATTGATAATGCGATTCCTTAGAAACAGCCCATCTTTCCATTACCACCACCCTCAGCTCAGCTTTTGAAGTCTTTTGAAGCGAATCATTAAACATCGGGACCAAGATCGTTTTGCATTCTACATTGTTTTTGTTTTCACGCAAATTCGTATACGCACCCTCAAATGTACTTCTTTAAGTTCATCAGGAATCTAAATGCCAAATTTGCTACTTTTTTAAGGGGTCATCCCGTATCTCGGATCCGAGGAATCGATTTTTATTTCTGGCATCAATTGTATCTAGATATAGTGTAGAATATATGGGAAAAGTGATTTTTTGATATTCGGAGTCGTTCGGAAATTACAGTGTCACATGCCGTAATAAAGCGCGTATTAATCGGTACGAATGACATTCGAATGACTTCACTAAAATCATAAAAATTGAAGCTAACGCCTTACATGTGTTTTTTGAAGAAACCTAAGGTTTATGGACTAGATACAGCAGATTAATTGTCAGTTAAGATTTTATGGTTAAAAATCGCATTCTACTTTTCAAATGCGTTTTTCTCGAAACTACATATTGAAAATCTGCTGTCATCATAGCCCAAAATCTATTCAATGAAATTCTTTGAAATTTGCACGACTTATTCAGAACATATTTCTATGGTCCGCAAACTAGGATAATTGCGATTCATTCAGTAGTTTTTTTTTATTCATTAAATTGACAAAAAAAGGCACAAATTGCTTTCATTATTTTTTAATAATCCGCACTATTCGAAAATGATCCGTAGGATGTTGATGTGGTCAATGCAGTAGGATCCGGAGCGGAAATCAGCCTGCTCTTTGTCGAACAAGCTTTGCAAATTTTCTTTGGTGCGCTCTAGGGTTATTTCAGGTATTATCTTTGCAATGGCAAGGAACACATAGATAGTCCTGCAATTGTCACACTCAAAATGGGTGCCCTTCTTCGGAATCTTAACGAACATCCCCTTCTTTTACTCTCTGGGAAAAGTCTCGAATTCCCCAGATTTCTGTACGAGTGGAAGTAGCAAATCTGCAGAAACTACGATAAATAACTGCGCGGGGGACCATTGAATCCAGCGACTTTACTCCTTTGGAGTGCAATAATGGCCGAGATGATTTCCTTTCTACTTGGAGGAACAGTCCGTATTCGGTGACTAGCCATTTCATCCAGAAGAGCCGAAACTTCTCCGGATGTCATACGGTTAATAGTCGTGGTATAGTGTTCCTTCCTGAGTCGACTGTTAAAGTTCTTCACAGAACCTCAAAAGATTTGCAAGCTCTTTCAGGATGCAATATACACTTCTGAAATCATTGTGTTCTACAGCACCTGCCGCTCCCCTTACCAGCGCAATAAAAAATTCCCGTTGTCACGGCGCACACTACGCTGAACTTGCCAGGATTTCGCGCGATGTCCGTCACTCGCAGTGGTCAATATAAACTAAACTATTTCCCCGCCATCTCGTTCTTCAGTAAAAAAGCTACCATCCTGGTCATTAAAGTGGCAAAAGTTTTTAATACGTCGGCACATTGGAATCAAGTTTTGACTGTCAATAGAGATCTCATCTTCCCTCACAAGTGTCCAGTGTATTACAAAGCTGTTTTTGGTATCCTTACACCACATGTTTTATCTGATGCTCTACATATTTATCACACTCTCGGCTTAAAGTAACAACCACCCATGTGCATTATATCACAACTATACAGACACGAGTATGATTACGTCACGATTCTGCACTATTCAGGATCAAGTCATCCTGCTGTACCAGGAGGCTCAAATTTTGCAAGCAATCCCAGACTAATTTTATACCTACTTGTATGGCACTAGCACTGACCACTGTTCGATTAATCGAAAGTAGTAAGCTTTTTCTGCCTCCATATATCCATCGATCTTCAGAAATATACATTTTGCTTTAAAAATGATCACAGATTGAAAAATTGGTTTCCAATACTTTCGAAAATTACCCCAAAAGTCTCCTTCTCTTGAATCCACCATTCTACTAGCTCTGGTCACATAAACACTCAGTTGAGTCTAATTGTTATACTCTATAGTTGCCCTTACACGATCAGTATTTGATCAGTCTACCATAAGTCAATCCATCAAAAATGGACTGATGAAATACTGACAGCCTGACGTGGTCAATATAAACAAGCCCACGAAAAACTTTTTTTCGTGAATGTTTTTAAAGATTCGAACCATTCAGAAGTCATGATTCGATTCAATCACAATGGCATTACACTCAACTCATCATCAATCCAACCATACTGAAAGTTTTTATTTAAAAATTTAAATTTCCATCAGTCCGTCAATCATTGCCATAAAAATACCCTAGACGATCAGTTTGCCATAATTTTGTCATTATGACTGACGCCAAACTGATGAAATACTAATCGTGTAAGGTCATTCATTGACTTATGGTAGATTGACGATATGCGAATACTGATGGTGTAAGGTCAGCCTATGACTTCAGGGCTGTTTTTTTTTGGATTTAATTCTTGGGGGCCTTGATTGAACAGGTTATTATTATAGTGTCACTACACATGGATGTGTGGCCGACGCAACGCTTTTGACAGAGGAAGAATCACCCATATGTAACTACGTATTAACTGTCTTTCTGCGAAATTTCAGTCTTTAAGCCCTTCGAAACAAAAGTATTGAAAAGCTGACATCTTTCTTTAACTTAAAGAAACATCTACTTTCCAGTAGAATAAAAGATTAAAATTGCCGAATGGGTTTTTTCCAAAAGTTCAGTTCTCTTTGATAAACCCTTTATTAAGGCAACAATCGCAATTTACTCATAGACACACTCATTGTGTCTATCTAAAATCTATGCTATAATACCCACCCCCAACTAAACCGTCAAAACTTTGTAAATCATGTTATATGTATGGTATACAATATATAGGCGGACGTTTTTCCTAAAATCCATACAGTGAAAATATCTAATAATAAAATGAGTAATAAACTTTACACACTTCTCCCATTTTTACATCTGCCAAAAAATCATCACTTACAGCTCTCACTCAGTTTGTTTTGTTTTTCTAAACGATGCATTTCACTGGTATTCTTTCACTCTTCAATCTGGCAATTCTACAATGTATGTACATGTTAAAATGACCTGTTTTAGCGAAAAACATTCAAATCCATACAAACACACACACACACTCCATTCCGTTACCCGATAACAGCCACTTCAGTTACCTGCCATCACCCACGCAAAAAGGATGAGCCTCATAATTCGTGTCGGTCCTAATACCGATAGTATGAAAGAACTGTTTTTGTGTGTGACCCAGAGAGTCTTTTGTGTAATTTTTGGAAATCTGTCCGAAATTTATTCATAATTTAAATATGGAACCTTCCCCATTTGATCATGGCGCGATGTTGTATCTTAAATGCTTAAGTAAGAGACAAACTTTACAGATTGTTAATTTATTTGGGGAAATCCCTAATTGTTTTTGTTTCCAAATTTAGTGTCGTTAAGCAGTTCGCGTTCAGCGACGCCGTCGTTTTCATCCCCAACGAATCATGTGACGTCGCCTATGAACACGACCCAATCCCCAGTGCCAGTGACCAATCGGCAACACTTTTTTACTCCTATCGGGGGGCCGGCACCATCGCAGGAGACCATAATCAAATGGAAAAATTCAGCGAGCCCGGTTTATAGTGGATATCAAGTAATCAGACCGGAATCGGTACGCCCCCAACAAACTGTTCAACCTCCACCGCCTGCTCCACCCGCCCCAGTTCAGCCGACTCCTGTTGCTCACACTACCAGTGTGATTCGGATATCACCAGCATCTTCGAATAATTATCAATCATTTCACCCGGTTATAGGAGACCCCACACATTTAGTGCCACTTTTACCAGCAACAGAAAAACCGGCTCCAAAAAACGGTGAGAATACAATTTGTCTTGGTCTTGCATTTCAACTTGATACGAATGTTTTGATTGGTTCCCAGGGATTAATCAGGGGTCGACGTATGCATGGCACTCGCTCCTGCCTGTGATAGACTCCCCCGCTAAAACTCAAACCAAACTCGTAGCCACCCCAACATCTAAAGCAGCTACGCCACCACCATTGGAGCCGCCGATTAAGGATGAAGATGGTGAGTTTACTAGAAGTCGCATGATAATGTTGAAAACTATTTGCTTTCTTTTGTAGACAGAATGCCAAGAAAGTTTGAAAAGGTTCCGATTGATTAGTTTGCAAAATCATTTCAGATCAAATGGACGATGATGTATTCGAGCCAGCTCCAGCATCATCGACTCCAACTTCATCAACATATCGGCCTGTATTATATAGTGCAAGTAGTATAACCAGCGGTAGTAATACTTACAGTACTATTAAAGAGAACGGCAACTCATCAGACACTGAAGCGCATTCTCATGACCAACAAATGAACACTAGTGATACATTAACAAACTCAGGAAAGACAACCTCAAATCAACCGAAACCTGTTGAAAGTGATTCAGGAGCAGGCAATGCCGGAGCTAATTTAACTAAGCGACGAACTCAATCTTTGAGTGCTTTACAAAACGCCAAGGAGCCGGGAAGTCCGTGTACTAAGGGGAAAATCCGTCGCCCAATGAACGCTTTTATGATCTTCTCGAAAAAACATCGAAAATTAGTTCACAAAAAACATCCAAATCAAGACAATCGAACTGTAAGCAAAATTCTGGGTGAATGGTGGTATGCCCTTAAGCCGGAAGAGAAAGCAAAATATCATGACTTGGCTAGTGCCGTGAAAGATGCCCATTTCAAAGCGCATCCTGAATGGAAATGGTGTTCCAAAGATCGAAGGAAATCGTCCAGTTCAACGAAGGATGCCCGCGATCGAACTGATTCAGTTGATGGTGTTGATTCGCTGGACGAGAAGAGTCCAACGACACCAGCTGATCATCAGGTTCCCAGCGGAGCTGATATTCCGCTTACAATAGCAGCATATAATTCGACAGAAGAAATTGATGTAACTACCATAAAAGATGAAACGAGTAGCCAATTTAAGGAATCAATGAGCAATAACAAAATTTATGGAGATCATAATAAGAATACGAACGATGGGCGTGAAGATTTGATGTCGGATGACGAACAGGTAAGATATTATATAATGGCTACAATCAATCCTACCTTCTTGTGTAACCACATTCAAAATTTAGACAAGTTTCATGGATGTGAGGCAGCAGTTTCCTTTTTAACTGCAATTCAGATTGATTTATTGGCGTTTTTTTCTAGACAATTACTCAAAGGTTGTTACGTATCTGCCTATCGGATTATGCTTACATAAAGAACTTTGAGTATAAAAAGCATGATTTTCTCCTTATATTTCCAATCGAAGGATTCTAGTTGCGTTCGTTACAATTGTTTCGTTTCCTATTTACAGAAAATACCAGTCTTTTATGTTTTGCTTTTCTCTGCCCCAATAGTTTGTAGAAAATATAAGCCAACGGTTTCGAAGTACAAACTTTTACTCGCAACTTTCGACATCCCTTGAGAGAAGACTAGAAGAGCCTGCTCTTCTATTCTGAAGAAACCGCCATTGTAGATCACCATCAACAACGGCGCAACAACCGGTTTTTCGCCGAGGTCTACCAATTTGATATCCTTAAAAGCTCTCTGGCGTCCTGACCTACGCCACCATCTACCTACCCTACCTACCTACCATCGCTCCATCTCAGGCAGGGTCCGCCTCGTCTTCTTTTTCTACCATAGGTATTGCCCTTATAGACTTTCCGGGCTGGATCATCCTCATTC
The DNA here is from genome assembly GCF_905115235.1 of Hermetia illucens. NCBI lineage: Eukaryota > Metazoa > Arthropoda > Insecta > Diptera > Stratiomyidae > Hermetia > Hermetia illucens. Next base: position 80,752,535 of record NC_051854.1, on the reverse strand, counting down.
ATACAAATTAAGTAACCCGCCCACCGCAACCTATTGCACCGGATTTTATCCACAACCTGACGGACATGGTATCGTTCATAGATTTCGTCGTTATATTGGCTACGGAATCGTCCATCCACATGTAGGGGGCAAAAATTCTTCAGAGGATTCTTCTCTCGAACGCGGCCAAGAGTTCGCGATTTTTCTTGCTAAGAACCCAAGTCTCCGAGGACTACATAAGGACTGGCAAGATGATTGTCTTATGCAGTAAGAGCTTTGACCCTATGGTGAGATGTTTCGAGCGAAACAGTTTTTGTAAGCTGAAATAGGCTCTGTTGGCTGCCAACAACCATGCGCGGATTTCATCGTCGTAACTGTTAACAGTTATGATTTTCGACCCTAGATAGGAGAAATGGAGAAATTATCAACGTCTCAAAGTTGTAGTCTCCTATCTTTATTCTTCCCTTTTGACCAGTGCGTTTTGATGTTGTTGGTTGGTTGGTTTTTGGTGCCGACGTTACCACCATATATTTTGTCTTGCCTTCATCGATGTGCAGCCGAAGATCTCGCGCCGATTACTGCCTGCTCGATCTGGATGAAGGCAGTTTGTACGTCTCGGGTCGTTCTTCCCATGGGAAGGGGCATCCCCTTGTCGTAGACCGTAGTTGATGCCGAATGGTCTTGAAAGTGGTCCTGCTGCTTTTATCTGGCCTAGCACATTGGTCAGGGTCAGTCTAGTCAGTCTTATCAATTTCGTCGGGATACCAAATTCTCTCATGGCCGTGTACAGTTTTACTGCTATCATAGGCATCAAGTCAATGAAAAGATGGTGCAAATGATGTTCATATTCCTACAGTTTTCCATCGCTTGCCCCTCAGAGAAAATCTGATGTGTTGCTGATTTGCCTAGAGTGAAGCCATTCTGTCGGAAATCAGATATCCCTCTTTGTCTCGGCAGGATGATCATCGAGCTGTGTAAGGCTTCATTCTGCTGACTTGTTGGTAAAACTTGCACGCCTGGTGCGGTTGCTCCCTGTAGTTTTCGAGTTCACAGACCTGTTGGTTCTGCCAGGCTTCCTTTTTCCGTCTGTGAAGTCACTTCTCCGCTCGCCGGAGTTCGTGATAAGTCTCCGCGCGTGCCCGCGTCCTTTGAGAATGCAACATTACTCGGTATGCAGCATTCTTCCGTTCCGTTGCTAGTTTACATTCATCGTCAAATCAGCCGTTTCGACTCTTTTTGTGGCCGAATTTATGATAACGTTCTTCAGGTGGTTGTGAAGATAATTTGTTTATGCTTCATCTCCACGACCATTGTAGATCGCTGTCATTTATTTTGATGACACATGGTTCGAAACTACCTTTTGTCAGGATCTTATAGGATGCGTACGAAAATGAAATACCTTATTTTTACAAAAAGAACCGCACTAGTTATTATGTGGTTGCTTTTGTGGCTAAAATTTTGAAAAGGAACTAATGAAATAGATTACTCAGCCAATTCCGTCCACTCTACTCAACTTTTCGGAACCTTTATTTAACTTTTGATCACGTGCGGCTGCTTCAACCTCGTTTATTGAAGTGAGCTCGATGTGTTTCATCATTTGATCGTCCCAGATTGTTCCAAGCGTGAGGCCGTGTTGACACATCTACTGGGTTAAACAGCTTCTCGAAGTATTCCATCCCACCTGTCATAATATCGTCAGAGTTCTCTTAAAAGTGGCCTTGATCATCCTTAAAAGGCTCTATCTGCCGTTCCTCCAGCGAACTCATTCTGGGCCAGCTTTGTTTCATCTGATAATTTTCAATTAAGCTAACCTGACCACCTGTTTCAATGAGTGACGTTTTGACTCATTGAACACAACTGAACTGGTTGTCAGAGGCAAAGTTCTTTCCTCACAAAGTGATCTAACAACAGTTTACACAGTACCTCAGAATAACTGTGATTTTGTAAAAGACTACGAACAGAGAATCGATATCGGTTTCAAACTTTTTCTGCTAGTCCTGCTACTTAAACTCAACTTTCTATTATAGATCGAATAGTTGGTGTCATTTTTGTGATTTAGATGAGATTCGAACTGCTGATAACTGTTATTTTTCTTCAGAACTAGCTCCCACTCGAACTACCTGATAAGACAATTTAAGGCTTTTTAATATACAAGGTCTCTAATAGTTAGGGGTTTTGTTTACTTCTTTCATAACAGCAAACTCAATCAAATCAGGGATTTTGCAGGGGCCAGTAGGTCAGAGTGTTGACTCACCTCCAGATAAGCAAGTTAGGCGGTTCTTCAGGGTTGCTCTTAGAAGCTGTTAAAGTAAGTCACTGTTTCCAGTGCGCTAATTTCACTTAGTTACCACCTGAGATTAAGAAGTACTGACCAAATGATTCTTTTTGAATTCTTCCAAGGTTATTTTACGTTTAAAAGAACAAGTACCATGCTACGGGAAAGGACTGCTTGGAATTTTCAATGTTGATTGCAAAGTAGCAAAGGTAGGTAAGGTTATCGCACGCTACATCTATACCAGCCCTCCTATATGGTTAAGTGTAAGAGGTGAGGTGCTTGGTAGATAGGTATCAGCACCCGCTCCGAAGAGGCCAATTAGCGCTGCAATGCGCCGTTTTGATGCCAAAAAGTCATAAAACTCCCTAAGACCCTAAAGCAAGGAGAACACACTCCAGCTGGTTCACATCTTTACGAGTTCGCCCGTAGCATTTATGAAAGATAGCAGCTACCTCACTCTACATCTAAAAATCTGTTTGAGGTCCTCAAAAAATTGTTTACCTGTTTACCTAGTGTCTGCAGCATAGCTGAAGAGTTTCCCTCCTCCCTGCAGCTTCGACAATGCGAATTGTAGGGCATGATGTTCCGTGTAGATCGCTACCCGTCTAGCCTAAAAGCTCTCGCGGTTGGTTCTTGTTCTGTGCAAATTTAAGACTTTGAATGTGAATATGGAGTGGATATTCTCACATAATACATATGCATATATTACGTGCTACAAACTAATGGGGCAAATGCACACTCAAATCTCTTTATAAAAGAAATACACAAAACCTTTCATATCTGAAGCATTTAGCGTCCGGTTTCCCGACTTTTTTATTTATTTGAATTATTTGCCGCAACGCTTTATTATTTTTAAATCTTTTTAATGCATCTTTTGCTTCCTCAAGTGTAGATTGTGGGGCAGTTGCCTGTATGCTTCGAGACTCATTTGATGTGCGTAGATTATGTTTACATCATTACAAAAACCTCATTGAAATTTTGGATTTGTTGATTTCTAATCTTGATGGCGTCTTTCAATTGACTCCACTACAGGTCAGTGCAAATGTTCTTGTAATACTCCAATATATGCTGAAGTATGCCATTTCTTCGTTCCTGAGATTTTCGATATCGAATCAACTAGAATGAGCCTTCTATTCCTATTATTTGGCTTCGTTGAAGCTGCTTTCTTTTCTCGTTGGTTATATTATGGGGACTATGGCCCCCAATAGTTCCACCGTGAATGAGCTCTTTCTTGGTGTTTACATCGTAGTCGCTGAGTAGTGCTTTCATATCATGCGGAGGCAATAAATAAAACACTAACTCAAGGGGACTATAGGTTTCATCTTTTACTGATTAATCATTGTTTTCGTTGGAGCATGTACGTTGATTAGTTAGACGTTGAAAAATGTTGTTTCCACTCGAAGCGCTTCATTTCCGCCGCTGATTGTCCCGAAGTCTGTGATGTTATCGGCCAAATTCTTATGGACGACAAAGCTATGCCCTTTTCTCACGTTCCAACTTTTTCCCCGCTTTTAAAAATAGTGTGGGTTGGAGATCAAATGTGTCACTGCCTAATGATTTCGTTTGATGGATCGCCAGGCAATCTATCTTGTACTTTCTGATCTGTTCAATAAGTGCTCCAAAAGGGCAAGGATTGCACGTTCCAAACTCACAGCTTTTCTTCCGTTGCATTGTCAATCCGACGTTTCATGTTCTAAGAATATAACAATGTGATTATGTTTTCAACTTATTGCACAATAGTCAATCTGGACCAATCACTTTTACGGCATAGAGAACTCAGCGTTTAGGCCAGGCGCAAGTTGAGACGAAGTGTGACACAGGATAACGCAGGGTGGCGTAGAAAAGCAGGAGCAGAAACCATTTACGAGCAGGTAGAGCGAAAGCTGACATATATGGTTGCCAATGACCACTTTTTGGGCTATAGCGTATCAACCACATCTACGCGCCCCCACGATTTTCTAAGGTCCCTGCACTCTTTCTCTACTGTTCTGTGCCAATTGCCCTTAGGACGACCCACCGTAGCCTGCAACGCAATTGTTGCCCCTCCTTAATGTGTGATCTATCCACTGCCACTTTCACCTTCCGATCATAGTGCGTACCAGTGCCAGGCCTGTGCGTGCCGATCAAATTCTTCGTTCGAAATTGTATCAGGCTGGCGTACTTAGATGATACGACGCAGGTAGGTGTTCACGAAGGCTTGGAACTTTCGAGTAAGGTGAGGTTCACTGTCCATGTGCTACTTCTATATGGTAACACAGAAAGAACACCGGTACATAACAGTCTGGTGATTGGTGTTGGAATAACTGCAAAAGCAGATCTATCGCCGCTAAATGCATCGGGCAACATCCAATTCGGTGCTCATTAATGGAGTTAGGGAAAGTGCGATGATCCGTCCTTGGTTTTATTGGCGGCTATCTTCAGTCCAGCTCTACTTGCCTCGCTTTCCAAATACAAAGCTATTTGGTCAAGGTCAAGCATGAGGAACGTCACCGATAATAAAAAGAAATAGTATCGATGACAAAATGCAACCGTGACGAACTCCGCTTTGGACCTTAAAATCTTCCGAGATTTTGCCGCGGTGCAGCAGTTGACATTTTGCGCTATCATGCGCTTGAATGAGAAGTCGATCGTTAAAATTCTTCACAATAGCAACGAAAGAATCTCTGTTATTGCATAGCATCGTACAATTATGATGCTCCTTAACCTGGACCGGAATCTTGCGGTCAAGTCTGTCAGAAACCGACTCCCAAGTCAAGAGAGCGCACCTTACGGTAGCCGTCAGAAACAACCAGATGCGTCGAAATGTGATGCCTATTATGAATACCGATAAAAATACAATAATATCCCGTGAAGGCTTTTAGAAAATGTTAATGCTTTTCCATAAAAAAAATAATAATAACGTTTAGCGTTAAGGATTATCTGATGAAAATAAAAAACTATCATTGAGGAATTCACAAGCAATTTTTTTAATTACTTGGATTTCTCGAAGTGGCTGCTACTTTCCAATCAACGCAGGTCACACACTCTAGTGAAAACTGTTAGGCGAACGCAAACCTTCGCTTACGGACGCTCTTAAGCTGCTCCACGTCACCTTGCTACCTCACACTTGTGGTATTCCATGCACTCTCTCGCCCAAATATGACCGTCTTCGTTCATGGACTACCAGAAATACTTGCTAGTGAATAGTCAGTGCGTCGTCCAAATGTCATACCTAGAAGTTGCAGTGATGATCAAATATCGACTGCGGCTGGGATGTTAATCTCTGACATCCCGAACAAATCGTCAGCGACTAAGTTCTTTTTACTGGACACCTGCATTGAGGTGTTTGCAAGTATAGGCATTTTCCACTTCCCAACATAGTATCTGGTTTTTCAGACTCCCCATTTCTTTACTTTATAGCTGTCTACGAATTTGCATTAATATGATACATCCCCCATCCTTATTTTTCTTAGATGGTGATATCGGAGGATTGTCACGGGAATCAAAACGAGCACGTAAAAATCGATTTACAATGTGCCGAAAAGGTTACAGATTCTGATGTGGAAGACAACGTTTTCGAGTCAAACAACTACAACAACGACAAGGTAAGTAACTAATTCTCTTTGTGAACAAAGTTAAATCTGACACTTCTTGATATCCTTCTGTAGCATTCCGAATCAAATGAGGGTAAAAAAGTTTTGGAAAACAACAATTTACTATACACAAATTCGAACGAAATCCAATCGAATGAGGAGTGTAAAGCAAATGATCGTGATATAACATTAAAGCCAAAACCAATCAAGGCTCGGAATGTAGAAAGCAATGTTGTCACCTATCAACCAGTCCCATCTATCTATAGTAGTCCAAAAAATCCAATTGGTGTGACTCCATTTCAGCCAACAGGTAATTCGGTAGCCTATCGATTTCTAGCGAATGAGTCCATATTTCGAAATGTTTCCACTTCACTAGGCGGTGCGTTCAAAACAATGCCGGCAAGTCCAAAAAGTGCATTAAAAATGCCTAACGAAATCAAGCAAGAGGACGATCCTAAAACACCCATACATATTAAACAAGAAGTCCAATCACCATACAATATCAATGGTGTCGCAACTGTTTTCACATTTACTGCACCTCATGATCAAATTCACCCAGACGCAGGTAAAAATTCGAGAGACTACGGAACTAATGGCACACAGCATCATGCATATCTTCTACAACATGCGTTACCTGGAAGCGGTACTGTTGAGGCTTTCGTAAATAGTAATAATATACAAAGTACAGGAAGTAAAGGTAAATTTGAAGCAGCTGCTGGTACTAAGCTGGCAAATCATCACACTAAACTCATTAACGAAACGCATGAAAATCATGAATCATCTTCATCGACATTAGCATCACTTGCGGAACCTTTGCCTAAACTAAGTAGTACTGCTTATACCAATACGTTGAATACTAATAGCTCAGTGAACCCACCAACTTCTACTAACAACAACTGTGCTTATACCACGACAATAGTCCTTACTAATTGTAATAACGCATTACGCAACCAACATAACATTCCCGCCCAAAATGACAATCGTAATCACATCGTATCACAATTATCAAACAATAACCCGCATCAAGCTGGCTGTGACGCAGACACTTCATTACAATTAAAGTTGGATTCTTTGAATGAAATTATTCAGTCATCGTCATCAACTTCAAACGTCTTCGATGCAATCATTTTGGATGCGATTAATTTAAATGGGATCAGGAGTAAAGCGCTATTTGATGCTAAAGAAACACCGAACGACAACAAAATTACCTTGGAGCAGAAATCGCCGAGCGCAGGAATAATCCTGCTGGCGTCCAGTTCACTCTCTGATCTGATGACCAGTGCACCTTCATCTAACATTCAACCACCGCAATCATCATCATTGCCCATCTCATCTCTGTCATCATCCAATTCATTAGCTTCTACTCATTTTACTAACACATTGTCCGAACCTAGGAATGATATCATTAACCACTGCAGTAGTACTAACGCTAAGAATGATATAAATAACAAGTATCTAGTAAATGATAAGTCTAGTTTGAAGAATCACGCGATTTTTATGATTAATCCGACCACGATTAACACTGCTCACGTTACACCAACAGCTACAACCCCACAGCATCCGCAACAACAGCAAGCGCAGTCGATTCCGACAAATCAATTGATTGGCCAAAAGCATATAATGGTGCAGCTTAATAATAGTTCAAAGGTAACGATAATTTTTGTTTTGTTGTGTGTATTACTGAAATGATGAGTGCCATTTTCGTAGCTCGCTTTTTTACCAGTGTCCCGTCAAAATATCTTAACCAGCGCTTCAAATGTAATGAGCTCGACTTGTCTTCCGGTACATACAGTATCTAATCCGAATAATAAAACGCCAAATACCGTGCAATACGTTTTAAGCAAAGGGATCGTACTTCAAAATTATGGTGAACACCAATCATAATGAGAATAACGATTCAGGTTTCGTCTAACCGTTCTCTTTCTTTCATTATTTCAGATCAACCGCCACCTGATTCTCCACTATACAAAAATTTGCCGGCAACACCTAAATCCCTATCAGAAGGTATGAAAAGCACTGTAAATTCTGATAGCGGTGCTGATGCTGATAAACAGCAATCAGATAATGACTGTGATGAGCCCGAGACGAAATTTGTCTTAGCTCCAACGCCTGCACAATTGGGTCAAGCGCCACTTCAGCGAAGATGTAAGGTTTTCGTTTAAAAGTGCTTTCAGTTCATTGCCTAATCCTGTCTAACTTTCAGTGGCTAAGAGTGGCGAAACTCCACAATCACATTCTTCTACTGATCCTCCTATAATGATTAATTTACCCACGACAATTCACTCTACAGTTTCTTCATTACCAACACCAAATTCGGCAAGTGGCAATGAATATCAAAGTCAAATCTCACCGACAAAGAAACCATTCTCGAAAAAACCAAAAACAGATGACATGGATAAGTAAGAGATTTAATTTTCTGAGGAATTTCTTGTCTAGATTAACATTTCCTTGTCTTCCTAGCGTTTTGAAACAAGTGGACTTTGAGAAGAAGTTCGAAAGCTTGCCGCAATTCAAACCCGCAGATTGCCAATCGCCCAGTGCTATATCAGTCCCAAACTCACCACGAATCTATAGTACCAACTACAAGAAAAAGAATATGATTCAGAAGATTCGTAAGTTTTGCAAGCTCCATCATATGAAAACTTGGTTAACTTTTGTTGTTTTTGAACAGAAGGTGAAGATGAGCCATTAAGTGCAGGTGCACTTCCAACATCCACAGCATCATCCACATATGTCGGCGGCACGAGGTTCTTTGGACCAGACTTCAATATAGAGCAATTGCGAGGTATCTTATTGAATCCTGAAAGTTTGTGAAGTTTTTAATGAAATAAATTTAGGTGACATGGAAGCTGAAAACACCGGTCGTTCGCCTCGTACCCCACAAACTCCACTGCAAAGTGCACGTTCCCAAGATGCAAACGAGAAGGGTCATCGGAAAATATTAGAACAGAGACGACAGTTAGTTATGCAGCTGTTTAGCGAGCACGGAATGTTCCCATCAGCACCAGCTACGGTGAAGTTTCAAGTAAGATAATCATTATCATATTTTGATAGCCTTTTCCTTTATATCGTTTTTATTGGTTCTTTTTTATGTACTTCACAGGCTGAACACAGTCACATATTTCCTCGAAGGCAAGACTTACAACTCAAAATACGAGAAGTGCGTCAAAAGTATATGGGTCAACCAGGTTTCACACCTCAATCGGCTGGTCCAACCACGCCCATTGAAACTTCAACAGGTATGGTTGCCATTCCCTAGAAATTTCAATTAATCTTAATCTTTAATTGATTAAATAAAAAAGCGAAAACTTGTTGCCAATTTAACAAGCTTTTAAATTATATGTCCGGATAGCTAAGTGGTTAGAGCACAAGGCTGTCGTACGGAAGGTCGCGGTTCAAATCTCGCTGGCGGCAGTGGGATTTGTATCGTGATTTAACATCGGATACCAGTCGACTCAGCTGTGAATGAGTACCTGAGTCAAATCAGGGTAATAATCTCGGGCGAGCGTAATGCTGACCACATTGCTTCTTACAGTGTTCTGTAGTGTACCGTTACGGTCTTGAATGAAGTGCTCTAACACACTTCAAGGCCCTTATCCAATATGGATTGTTGTGCCAACGTTTATTATTTAAATTATAGCCAGCAGAACATGGCGCATCGACCACATTAACGCGTTATTATTACCGGTCCGGCGAAACTCTCTGCAGGTCTTCCTGTGAAGCCCTCCTCTACAATTCTGCCCAAATGTTCCACTTGTCGACCACTCTGAAAAAGTAGACTTCATTCCATGGTACAGTATGCAATGAAGTTTTCGTCCTTTCTTAAAGTGTGACCTATATATTATCACTTCCCCCTTTAAGTTAACAAGTTTACCGGTACGTGCCCCATATGCCGACGGCGGGATCCGTGGGGTCGTCGCAGTACTATGATACGGCAGTAGCAGGTTTTCACGAAGGCTTGAAGTCTTTGAGTAATAATGGTGCTCAATTTCCAGGTACTCTTCCCATATAACGGCACGGAGAGAACATTGGTGCGAAATAATCTCAACTAGATGTTGGCGTTAAGACGCATTACCAGATTTCGAGCTAAGCAGTGAAGACGGGTCTAGCATTATTAGTTCGTCGAGCGACATCAAGTTCGGCACCGGTCTCGAAAGAAACAACGCTTTCTAGATATTCAAATTGATTGACGCCCTCGATATTCTGCTCATTACTGCAGATAGAAAGAGTGCAATCACCCGTCAGACTGTTTTTGTTAGTTTTTATTTTCAATTCGACTCTGCTTGCCTCCTTCTCCAAATCCAGAGTCCGTTGACCAAGATAGATGACTCGGTGAGAAAACAAGCAGTGGTCATTAGCTTACTCAAGATGTTTGAGGAAAGGTGACATGGTTCATTGAAACCCTCCACGTTCTTCGAACAAGGCAACATTATGGACCTCACCGATAACAAGAAGAAATAATATCGGTCGGAGGGTGTAATTCTGATGAGTGTCGCTTTGGGCTTTCAATTCCTTCGGAATTTTACCTCTGTACAGCGCATGGTATTCTCCGGATTGCCCTTACTTTCTGCACAGAGCATCCCAGATCATCTATTAACATTGTCGAAAGATTTCTTCAAATCGATGAAAAGTAAGTACGTGAAGCGGAGATTTAAACTCCGGATATTGTTCCAAAATGATTCGAAATATGGTCATATGTTCAAAGCAGCCTGCTCTCTGTACGATCAAGCCATCGAGATGTTCCTTGATATTAATGATGAAAATCCCTTTGGGAAAAATATGTGTGACGTCTATTTAAACCGTAGCAATGACAATTAGCCAGGACACCAAAATTGTATAACAGTAGAGCGAATATTTAATTAGGATGAATGATAACAGATGCTTCTGATGTCAATAAGGGAATCCTGTAAAAGGAGCAAAGTAGTTTTCTAGGCAAGTATTCACATGACTTTCTGGAATGTTCCGCAGGTTATTAAACAGCCGGAAGTCCGCTCTCGGAGTTAGTCTGGTTCTTGCGTTAGAACTGATGGTGTCGGTTAGAAACGCGCCTCAAATTATATCAGTTGGTCTATAACTAATTGGGCATAATGTTGTGTAATTAAATGTGAAATTAACGTTTTTGTTAAATTTATAAAACGAAACCCTGAGGTTTGGGGCTGAACACTACCGGTTTGTTGCGTTTGCCAGGGACGCAGTGCGAAAGCTGAAGCTGCCACCACCACCAACCACGCGAAAAACATGGCTGGCGTGCCTAGAGATCTCGACTCCTGCGCGCACGTCTTAATTAGAACAGACGCCTCCCAAAGGCCGCTACAACCAAATTACAAAGGCCCCTTTGCAGTCCCCCTGTGGGACCCAAATATTTTAGGCGCAACGTCGGAGGCACCTTGGTCCCTTTTTCCAGAAAGAATGATATCAACTAATGAAGACAGATATTGAAAAACAGAAAAAAAATTAACCCACAAACTTTGGTACAACCAAACCAAGTAATCGCACTGTCATTATAAAACGTCTATTTATTTCATATGCACCATTGCACATATTTTACGTTGCACACAATTGTCACATGTCACTGCGATTTTGTAGCCCAGGTCATGCATTTCGATAGATTCGAATTTCACGAATCTGTCACGTGTTTCACATTTTATGTTCTGAGAAACACCCATAAATACGGTGCGGCTAGTACTGATCCTTAGAGTTTGGGGACGGGAGTGGCTACTTAGCTGGTTGTTGCGTTTAGGAGAGGCTCTACAAGGAATAAGATCGAATATTTCCTGGGGGCTGTGACGGTTATAATAATGATAGAGAAGAGCAAGGCATCCAACATTTCATCTGTGTTCAAGAGGCTCAATTTGTGATGTAATGCTCACATCACCGATGAGTTTAAAAGATCTTCGTTGAACTTTATCAAGAACGGACAGTGCAGTGATACCTGCACCCGCCCAAATGTGAGAGTTTTATTCGAGTCTAGGCCTAAATTGACTCTTGTAGATCTGTGCTAGATCGGATGGTGAAAAATATTTTTTGCAACATTTCACAAACCCCAAACATTTCATCGTATTTTTCGTAATGCCGAAGATGTGGTCGGTCCAGCTGAGCTTGCTAGAGATGTTAATACCCAGTATGTTGAGCGAGGGTGAGTCGGTAATATTCACACCATCGAAAAGAATAGATTGTGAGGAGGGGGGGGCACATAGTTTATTCGATATGAGACAGCATAGGGTTTTAGAAGCATTGAAGTGGGTGGGTGGCAGAACAGTACCTTTAGGTACCTCGCGATTTAGGGTAGGAAGTTCTGATTCAACACGGTCTAATACAATTCAAATGGAACGGCCATTAAGGAAGCTTTCAATCGAGCTTGTCATCAGGAGGGCGGTGTGCCTTACTCTGTCAAAAGCCTTCGAAATATCAAGGGCATCTTTGGTCTCGCCGTGATTATGAAGACAATGATTCCATTTTTCCGTGAGAAGTGTCATCAAGTCACTGGTCGAGCGCATAGAATGAAATCCGTATTGCTTGTCGCTGATAAGGTGGTTTGAGTCAAAATAGGTCATTAATTTAGAGATGATAAGTTTTTCAAAAACTTTGGACGGAATTGAAGTTAATGCTATGGGTCGGTAGTTAGCTCCTTTTTAAGCTTTTGTGTGAAACAAAACCCTGTTAGAATCGATTCGATGTCTGTCTGTCCGTCTGTCTCTCTGTCACACCCGATTTATTCGGAAATGGCTAGACCGATTGTCACGAAAATTGGTGGATGTAAGGGATAACATAGTATCCAATTTGGTCAAGTTTGAAGAAAATCCAACTATTATTAACAAAGTTGTAGGAGGTGAAACTTTGTCATTTTTTGTGAATTTTGTGCATTCTACAACGTGTATGACGTCATCATCACATATCAATTCGTCAATACCACAACGACGTAAGTTCATAAGAATGGGGTCGCAAAGAATTATTTTGTTTTAGTTTTTTTAGCCATTTATATATGAATATCAATTACTCCAAACAGACATGTGTGTATGTATGTATGTAGTATATACGTGCTAATGAAGTTTGCGGGAAATATAATATGTAATTCAGATAGCTATATTTGTACATTAATCCAGCCGTATTTAATATACGTACTATATATGTACATATGTATGCTTTTGCGAAAGAAATGAACCAGAAATATGGGTACGATCAATTTATATACGTGCATATATATGCAAAGTATTCGGAAATAGGCAAATTGTTTGTTTAGAGTGAATATATCAACGGCTGTAATATGTACGTATGTCTTGTAGTTTGGAAAAATATGGAGGAGTATGTTGGACTTGTAGCTATATACGGATAGAAAAATGTGCGTTGAATTTTCTTACATAAGATGAACACAAAACCTTCATAACCGAAGCGCGGGCTTCCGGTATTGCGACTTGTTAAAACTATGTGGGATGAATGAACGCATACCACTTAGAATTATACTATTCATGCAGTCACATAAGAAGTCCACATTCTTCACAGCGAACGCCGTAGACCAGTTTATAACACTTATGTATTTATTAAACGCGACTCAGTCAGTTCTGGCGTAATCGCTTGGTGGAATAAGGGCGCTTTTTGTGTAGAGATAGTAGTTTGTGGAAATAATGCAGTGGCCCGAACTCTCTAAGGACGGCTATGGAGACTATGTACTTCTCAGGGTGTGACGACATGAAAAGATCCAGAAGTTGGGCATTTTCACCTCGTTTATCTGGTCTATCTTGTTGAACAATCTTCTAGTTGCCGTAAGTTATGAGACTGACACAGAAGCTCGACATGTCTTCCCACCAAGATTGTGGTCGCTGAAAATCTGAGCCACTATACATTATGCATGTTGATATCGCTCGCAATGACGATTTCAGACAAGGGGAATTATTGGGTTAAATTATCAATGTTAGAAGCGGGTGCGTCAAAGAAACGTACAGCATCAGCATCTGAGGAATTAGGGCTGCTATATAAGAAACAGAGGAATATGATATGCATTGAGAGATTAATTCTAATCTAGGCGTAGGTGAATTCCAGATTACGACTGCAACATACACAGATTGGTTATGCTGTGGTCACCTGCAAATAAAACCGAAAGCGACGATTGCGTCAAAATCAGCGGCAGTGTTATGTTTGTTGTGCTGGCTTTGAATTGATAAACCGCTATCTTATGTTTCAATTGTATAGGCCACTATGTAAGGTGGAATATTATAATATGAGACCGACTCACCGCGGCGTATCCAATTTGAGCAAAGGGCATAGATAAGCCCCTTACATTGGCAATTTACTAAAACTAATTTAGTGTAGTTGAAACTAGATTAAGTTTCGCCGAGATGAAGAGCGATCCCGGCGCACATCCGCATAACGTGCAGCACAACCTGAGCTCATCCTACTAATGGCTCTTAAGCTCGTATACAACTGACTACAAGGATTTGTAAAGTCGAACCGAGTCATGTACTTCACGCCCTTAAAAAAGCCGGTTTATAGTAACGATGGAACGATCGCCCCACGAGCGCCGTCCGCTCAGCCTTGCGGCCGTAACGAAGCGCGTTTCAAACCGCTGTAACATTCTTTCTATTGCTCAGATTGCTATAAAAATTTGAGAAAATGTTCTCAAGTAGTTGTACCTTAACATAATAAAACAAATTTCGAATTTCTGCAAAACAAGTCGGGAAACCGGAAACTAGACGCTTCAGGTATGAAAGGTTTTGTATATTTCTTTTATAAAGAGATTTAAGTGTGCATTTGTCCCATTAGTATGTAGCACGTAATATACGCATGTATTATATGAAAATATCCACTTCCAAGTGATATTGACATTAATTGTCTTGAATTTGCACAGAAGCGACAGTTATGACCTAGTATAACTTTGTTAGTAATAGTGCAACTTAAGGGGGGTTTCCTGTCAATTACTCAAAATTATAGTAATGTACTATTAATAACTTTATTTGAACAGGTATCGGTACGGAGGGTATTTCGGAGCCTAGGCACCATGGCAGTCTCCTGGTTTTTTTTTTTCAGATTTTTCGGTTAAGTAGTTTCTGGGTACGGGTTCGTTAAAGAAATTATCACTTTAAACCTCCCGCACGCCTCACCTTTCGAACAAATGTCAAAACTAAGCCAGGCTTCGAAAAGTACTAACCGAGACCTTTCATTTGATACATTTGATGAAAAAAATTTACAAACCCTCTTTTGCATGTATGGAGACTCCCCTTAAATTCGACGTAAAAGGATGTAACTCACTATATGCGTGAGCGTTCACAGTTCCCAACTTTCCACCAAATTTGGTGTCAATCGCTACAACCGTCTCTGAGAAAAATGCGTGTAATGGACAGAAACACAGACAGATAATAAAAGGATTTTAATTTTGTGTTTACACAAAACCTTAAAAAAGGTATACAACCTCTTAATAAGGTTTTGTTTTACATAAAACCAACAAATGAAATCGTCGAGCATTTAATTATTCTTAAATTAAAAATCTACAGATCTTTTCATACCCGAAGCACTGCGCTTCAGATTTCCCATTTGTTTATCTATATAAATTTCCAATGGTATATTGTACTACTGACAACCGTGAAATGCATAGACTACAACCAAACATTTAATTTCAGGACATTCAGGGGATCTATCGCAACAACAGCAAAGTCAACTGCAACAACAACAAATGCCGCAATCACAATAAAAAAAACTTTTCGATTTCAATAGTGAATAAAATTTGAAAATAATGATACATTTACGCAGCAAATAAATCTATATAGATAAAATCTATATTTAGATGATAGTAAAGATGAAAAGGCAACGCAGCAGCATACACAAACAAATAGAATATACAAGCAAATAGTTACTGAAAACAATTTTTAAAGGAGAAACATTTTTATCAACAACTTTAATACAAATTTAAAGAGAGAGGAAGTAGTGAAAACAAAATCCAATTAATCAATTGGAACCGATACATATGCATACATATATATTCATAAATATATAGAAGCCATAATCACCGCAACATAAAAAAAAAAATAAAGAAACGAAGAAGCTAATTTTAATTTGTTTTAGTAAATTGTAATGTCGCTTTTCATTTAGACAATTTATCCATTTTTAGTCTTGGAAATTATCTAAAACAGAAATAATAAACATATTTAAAGATGAAAACAGGTAATAATACAGTTAGTAGAATCAATAAAAGGATTAAATAGATATTTGAATGAATACATATGCAAGCAAGAGAGACGAACGATCAAGGAAGAATGTTTGATGAATGTTAAACTCGTGGTCATTCTGAGTGTAATTACGCGGTATTTCCTATTCGCTAGTGTTGATTTATATTTTGCAAATACCGATATTTCGGGAACCACTTCATCACCCTTCATCAGTACTAACAGGTCTTGGCTTGTTAGTACTGATTAAGGGAGCAAGTGGTTCCCGAAATATCGGTTTTCACCCTTCATCAGTGCTAACAAGTCAAGACTTGTTAGCACTAAGTCTTGACTTGTTAGCACTAATTAAGGAAACAAGTGGTTTCCGAAATATCGGTGTTTGCACAATATAAATCAACACTAGCAAATAGGAAAAACAAGTTTTTATTATTTCAAATCCTTGTCATTGTATTTTATAGTAATATTTTGCTGCTTTCTTCTGTTCTCTATTTTTTTATCTGCAACCATGAAAGTCCCATCAATTTTAAAATGAATTTCATTTCAATTTTCTACTATTTATAATATTATAAAAAAATATTTTATAGTAGTATGTTAGTATCTTTTTTATTCTGATAATTTGCAATTTGTAAATATTTCCTAGAATAGTAATTTTAGTTTCGAACATGTATAATTGTAAAGTTGGAAGTGAAAATAATTGCAATTTCGAAAATAACTGGAGAATTGCTAAAAAGAATTTGTATAAGGTTCCTGTCTGAAGTCCATTCTTAGTATTTTTAATAAAATGAAAGTATGTTCTTCTAAATTTGTAATTGCATTCAATTGGAAAATTCATTATCCTAGGTGTTCTTATTAAACAGTTTTTATAGTAAATGCGAAGTAGAAAAGATACAAAAGAAATCCTACCTAGAATTTACAATTATTTGTAGCTAAATGGACGAATAAAAGTTACAAGTAAAATTTTCCACATTTATGGAGTAACCAGGTAAGCGACTTATCTTTTCATTATAGTCAAAATATTTTGAATGGTAAATAGGGAGCTCAGGACAAACTCACAAAATGAGAAACTTCAGCTCTAATACTATGCAAATTCTTTTTCATTCGCTTTGGCTCCAATGAATCTAGAAGTATCTTCTGTAATTCTAACGTTACAATTTTGTTTGAATAGTTAAATGTTAGAATAACTTCCTTTACCGTTCTAAGTAGTCAATTAAATTCTTTTTAAACATTCATTAATGTTTCTTACTCAGAAAAAGTCAAACTTGAGATGGTTTTAATAGTTGGGTGCCAACGAATATGATGCGTGCATCTTTGATGGAATGAATACATTCAAAATAAGTTATCAATATAAAGTAGTGAGGGCTAAGTTGTATGTAAACGTTATGATAATGTCGTGTTAATTTAAAATACGAAACAAAACAATTAAATAGATTTTAGGTTTCTGTTCAATTTTTATTTGTTACATTTGTTAAGCAAAGAGTATAATTTGATAAGATCGAGAGCGCAGAAATAGATAATAATGATTATCATTAAAGTAAATAGTAATTATCCAAGTTTGTACGACGATTACAGTAAAAAGTGAAATTATATGCACCACACAAGATAATATTATTAGGAAATAGAAACTTATTGCAATATTGAATAGAATGCGGGTGTATAGATAAAACTATACATTTCACGACAAGATTACAATTAAATGATAATGAAGTCACAGAACAATAAAAATGTCTTTTCATTTTTATATAGTCGAAAACAGAAAGTAATAATATCAAGGAAAAAAAAGTTTGTTATCATACTTAATTGAAATATTAACAAGATTTTAAAATGTATTGAACAAAACAAATTACAGGAAGTAGGAATAACGAAAATCGAATGTTAGGATAGACTTGCTACAGAAAGACTATATCAACTATAATATTATCTCGCTTAAATTCACATGTCGCACCTTCTTTATGAAACAAGGCCTATGTACGTCTACAATTATTGTTTTTCAAATTTTGTCCCAGCTTCCGTCATTATATAATTAACCTTTAAAGTGACATTTCTTCGTCGCGATGTACGCCTAATCGTTTTGTATTTTATCTAATTTATTTTGAAAACAACGATTTAATCAATGATGCCTCTAAAATCTACCCATTGCATTAAAATATTGACCCTAAGAAAGACACAAAGAATGCGGCAGATACACTGTTTTAAGATCAATGTAGAACGACTAGTAGCAGAAGAAGGAGGTCAATGGCCTGTTAAAGAAAAGTATTTTTTTTTTTTTTGAAGAATTTCTACATTTTACATTTTTTATAACGCTCATATGCAGTGTTATTATTTTTATAGTATGAATCTTCAAGTTCGTCAAAATATGCATTTACAGCATTGATAACTTCCTCGCTGTCCCCAATTTTTTTACTTCCGTGTCATTTTCGAAGTTAGGAAATAAAAATTACGTGTTCTTGCGGTAAGGTATTAGGTTGTTGCACATGAAATGGTCGATTTGGCTATCAGTCATCTCAGTTTTGACCATCGTTGTGATAACAGTGAATAAAAAGGAAAAAAGGGTGAAAAAGAGCCAAGAACGTATACTTTTTCTGTATGAATTCAAACTCAGTCATAAAGCAGCGGAGGCGGCCAAGAACATTAACAGTGCATTTGGAGCTGATACGGTAAGCGGACGAACCACACGGCGGTGGCCGGAAAGTTTCCGGTCAGGCGACGTAAACCTTCAAAGTGAGCCACGTGGACATCCAGGACCATCGATTGACAACGACGAGCTGCGTTTGGTATTCGAATCCGACATACGTCAGTCTGAGAGACATTGCAGAAAAACTGATCGTACACTATTCGACATTTTCCCGGCACTTGCAACAACTGGGAAAGGTGAAAGCGCTCCACAAATGAGTTCCGCATGCCTTATGGAGCAAAACATGGCACTTCGAATGGAAATTTGCAGTTCTTTACTCACCCGCAACAGAAGCGATCCCTTTTTGCACAAAATAGTGACATGTGATGAAAAGTGGATATTATACGACAATCGTCGCCCATCAGCACAATGGCTAGATGCTGATGAGCCACCGAAGCATATGCCGAAACCGAGCCTCCATCCGAAGAAGGTAATGGTGACTGTTTGGTGGTCTACAGCTGGAGTTATCCAGTATTCTTTCTTGGCACCTAACTCGAGGAAATCCACCAAAAATTGAGTATGCAACGGCCGAGATTGGTCAACAGAAATAGTGTGATAATCCTTCACGACAATGCACGACCTCATGTGTCCAGAACAACGGTTCAAAAGTTGAACGAATTGCAGTATGAGAGTCTGTGTCATATTCACCGGACCTTTCGCCAACCGACTACCACTTTTTTAAGCATTTGGATCATGTTTTGGCAGAAAAACTATTTAGGAACGAAGAGGCTGTCAAAATTGCCTTCGACGAATTTATCAACACCCGACAGTTGGACTTTTACGAAACTGGCATACATGCTTTTGAATCTCGCTGGGACAAGTGTTTTGAATCGACTGACACCTATTTTGATTAATTAAATAAATTTTTGTAAGCTTTACAGTCGTTTCAAATTTTAGTATTTCGTTTGCAACAACCTAATAATTTATTTTCCCTGTACAACTACTGAACTTAGACTGCCACCTTAAAACTATCATAAAATGCGTCTTATTTATATTATACATTCATTTCATTTCACATATTTTCTCAAAAAATTAGGAATCTGGTTTGTCTTCTAAAAAACCGCAACAATAAGGGTAATCTTATATTTATTTTCTTAACAACAAGTTCATATCATAAACATGAAGATAATAGTCTTATCTTATATAATAGGTTCTATTGCCTGCCAACAGCCGTGCGCGGATTCCATCACCGTAGTTGTTATTGGTTGTGATTTTCGACCCTAGATAGGAAAAATTATCAACGGTCTCAAAGTCCTATCTTTATTTTTCCCGTTTGACCAGAGCGGTTTCATGTTGTTGGTTGGTTGGTTTTTGGTATTGACGTTGCCACGATATACTTTGTCTTGCCTTCATTGATGTGCAGCCCAAGATCTCTCGTCGCCTGCTCGATCTGGATGAAGACAGTTTGTACGTCTCGGGTCGTTCTTCCCATGATGTTGATATCGTCAACATAGGCCAGTAGTTGGGTGGACCTAAAAAGAATCGTACCTCTTGCATTTACCTCAGCATCACGGATCGCTTTCTCGAGGGCCAGGTTAAAGAGGACGCATGACAAGGCATCCCCTTGTCGTAGACCGTTGTTGATGTCGAATGGTCTTGAGAGTAATCCTGCTGCTGTTTTACCCTGGCTATGCTATCATAGGCGGCTTTAAAGTCGATGAAGAGATGGTGCAACTGATGTCCATATTCTATTCTATCTACTAGTAATTTTTCAGCAGTTGCGTCTGGTTTTGTACTTGCAAATGACTTCGTCGTCGTTGGAGTGTTTTTGGTTAGCTCTAGGACGACCACGTTTGCGCTTTGACGTATTTTTTCTTTTTGATTCCTTTTGCTTCTCTTTTTCTATAAGTTTCTGCTGTTTTGCTGCCTTTCTTTCTTTCCTTTTTTCAGCTGCTAATTTTTTCTTGGCTTCTGCGGCTGATTTTTTTTAGCTGTAAGGCTTGCGCAGCTCGTAATGACTCCAGCATCATCGAATCCGTAAGAAATGCAGCTGTACGTCGCTTCCGGCCTTGATTCGATGGTTTGCGCAGTTTTGGGAAATGGCGGAATATTTTCAATTGAAATTAATTGGCGGGAACTTGGTTGACCGGGCTCTTGATTGGCATACGATGAATCAGCCCCTTGACCTGATGGTGGGCATTCGAAGGACCAGCTTCTTAGTGGGCATTTGATGGGCCGGCCTCTTGATGGGCATTTACCGGAGCAGCCTCTTGTTAGGTATTTGATGGACGATGATCAGCTTCGTACAGTCGATCAGTTACAAATCCCGACATGAAATCATCTTCCGAAGAAATGTCAAATGGCCACTTGATCTGAATCCAGCGACGATATTCATGCTGGAAGCATCTTTAAACAACAGCTCAGCGACCAGTTCAGCTATGAGGTCGATAGTAATAGGAACACCAGGGTCTCTATTGAGAAGCTCCATACAATGGCTGATGTGCGGAGGTAGAGTTAAAGCATTTGAATATTATTCTCCTTACAAAAGTCTAATCGAGCAATTGTGATGTATTGTATGTATTCGTGATTATCCATGATGAGCAAAGTTTTTTCAGTGCTAGATCGCGTAATATTTGAAATGCTGCTGCCATTCCTGACCCGTTTGCTACCCCTCTTGCATTCGCAGTGGTATGTAGTAAAAATCTGCTCTAGGATTTTGCTCGTGGATAAATGAAGAATGGCGAGATGTCGATCGTCTGCAGCTGACATTGCGTGTGCCATTGTCACATTCGTACGCCAGAACTTATTGCGTCAACACATCTGGTACTTTTAGGAGCTACAACGGGTTAGGTTTTGTGGACAGTCCCATTTCAGCCATATTCCAAACATCAGCAGCATTATACTGATGTGAATTACGCACATTTTCGTAAGTGGCAAAGAAGCGTTTACGACTGACTTATTGAAAACTGCGGCACGACCAATTGAAGCTTCGTCAGAATTTTTCGCGAATCAGAAATCAGGCACTTCCTTGATGGCTCCAATTTTTTTCAATTTCCGTGCGTATTGAAAAGCTAGTGAGCGTATTTGTTGATATGAAAGTCCGTAGAACATATTTGCTGCTTTTAGGGGGGTCATCCCGTATGTCGGATCTACGGAATCGATTTTTTTTTTGGCATGAATGGCATCCAGATATAGTGTAGAATATATGGGCAAAGTAATTTTTCGATATTCGGAATCGTTCGGAAATTATAGTGGTAAACACGTGATGAGTCGCATGCCAGATTTATGTCGCCCGTATTTATCGGTCCGAATGACGTTTGAATGATTTCACTAAAAGGACAAGAATTGAAGCCAAGGCTGTATATGTGTTTCTTCAAGGTTTTGTGGCTAAAAATCACATTCTATTTTTTAAATGCGTCTGGAAACTGCATATTGAAAATCGGCTGCCACCATAACCCAAAATCTATCCAACGAAATTCTTTGAAATTTTCACGACTTTCATTCAGAACATTTTTCTACGGTCCGCAAACAAAGATAGTTGCGATTCATTCAGTAGTTTTTTTTATTCATTGAAGAAGCCATGAAAAAAATTCACAAAAAAAGTTTAACACGGCATCAACAATTTAACTTTCAATATTTTTTAATAATCGTAGTTTGCGGACTGTAGTTAAGTGTGTATGTTAAAATGCCTTTCACGTTTTTTCTTTAAGATGATTGCAGCGCTCTCTAGCGTGGCAGCAGAAAAACACTTTTTTCTGGAGATGGGTGAATAAATTGCTCTGCATTTCAATAACGAACTATGCAATCGGACTGGAAAAATTACTATGCACACTCAAGATATTACTAAATCTATGGTGAAAAATTCGTATTTGTATCTCTGTCCAGTGCTTCACAAAAAATTTCTAAACCAAAAATTCTTGGGAAGATTATCCTCTCAGAATCGAATAAAAGTTCGTAATTTTCTTGGGAAGATTATCCTCTCAGAATCGAATAAGAGTTCGTAATTTTTCTTGTGAAAAGCCTAAATCTCTCAGGAATACATGAGGATTGAAGAAGTAAGATACTAAGTGTGGGGTGTGTGCGTGTGGGGCTTTTCGAGCGGAACAGTTTTTAAGGTTTTGTTTGTAAAACAAAACCTTATTAAAATCGGTTTACTGTCTGTCTGTCTGTCCGTCTGTCTGTCTGTCTGTCTGTCCGTCACACGCATTTTTCTCGGAGAAGGTTATAGCGATTGACACCAAATTTGGTAGAAAGGTGGGAACTGTGAACACTCACGCATATAGTGAGTTACATCCTCTTACGACGAATTTAAGGGGGGGTCCCCATACATGCAAAAGGGGGGTGTAAATTTTTTTTTCATCAAATATAGTCATGTGGGGTATCAAATTAAAGGTCTCGGTTAGTACTTTTCGAAGCCGGTATTAGTTTTGACTTTTGCTGAAAACGTGGGGAGTGCGGGGGGTTGAAAGTTGTCATTTTTAACGAACCCATTCTCAGGAACTACCCAACTGAAAAATCTGGAAAAAATCAGGGGACTGCCACTATATGGTGCCTAGGCTCCGAAATACCCTCCATATCGATACCTGTTCAAATAAAGTTAATAATAGTATATTACTATAATTTTTAGTAATTGACAGAAAAACCCCCCTTATGTTCACCCTAGAATCACAAAATTTTGCAGCAATGTAGGCTATAGTATAGATCATGATCCTGTCAAATTTGGTGAAAATCGCACTATTACTAACAAAGTTATACTAGGTCAAATCTGCGCTCCTCTGCAAATTCAAGATTATGAATGTCAACATCACTTGAAAGTGGCTATTTTCACATAATATTTGCATATTTTACGTGCTACATGCTAATGGGTCAAATGCACACCCAAATCTCTTTATAAAAGAAATACACAAAACCTTTCATACCTGAAGCGTCTAGCTTCCGGTTTCCCGACTTGTTTAAGCAGAAATAGGCTCTAGTGGTTGTCAGCAGCTGTGCGCGGTTTTCATCTTTATAGCTGTTATCAATTGTGATGCTATTTGATGTTGCTGTTGTTTTACGTCTTTGTGTCAATGTCTTCAGCATAGCCTAGAAGTTGGGTGAACTTAAAGATTATAATGCCTGTGGCACCTACCTATTTTTTCTAGGACCAAGTTAAAAGGAGCGGATCATCCCCTTGTCCACAGCCGGAGTATATCTTACTTATGGTACTCAATAATGTTACACCTCTATTATTGCTACACTGAGTGATATCCTATGTTTAGGATTTTGTGTAAAACAAAAATCTCTCTAAAACGAAAAATTTCAGGAAACAAAACCTTATTAAAATCGGTTTACCGTCTGCCTGTACGTCACACGGGACCGGACGGTTGTAGCGATTCACACCAAATTTTCTGAAAAGATGAGAACTGTGAACGCTCACACATACAGTGAGTTACATAATTCTACATCGAATTTAATCAAATATAGTCGTGTGGGGTACCAAATGAAAGGCCTCGGTTACCGTTCTTAGTTTTGACATTTGTTGGAAAGGTGGGGAGTGCGGGGGGTCGAAAGCGATCAGTTCTTTAACGGACCCATTTTCAGAAACTACCCAACTGAAAAATCTGAACAAAATCAGGAGGCTGCCACCATATGGCACCCTGGCTCCGAAAGACCCTCCATATCGATATCTGTTGAAATAAAGTTAATAATAATTGGTTGCAAAACCCCCCTTAGCTTCATTCCAGCACCACGTTTTGTAACAATGTACGCTATAATATAGAACATGATCCTACCAAGTTTGGTGGGAATCACACTATTACTAACTAAGTTGTAATAGGTCAAAGTGGACGTTTCTTTACAAATTCAATACTGAATGTGGCTATTCTCACATAATATATGCATATAACATGCTACGTACTAATGGGACAAATGCACACTCAAATGTCTTTATAAAAGAAATACACAAAACCTTTTATATGCGAAGCTTCCGGTTTTCCGACTTGTTATGTTCAGAACAGAGAATATCTTATTTACATATACAATCACCATGCATACACTGTCCCAAGCCTTGAGCATAAGCTGACAAACTACTTGGAGTAGTTTGTCGCCTCCAAATTTAACCAGTTCGGCTGGAAATCGACCGGTTCCAAACTACTTGTGGTGCTTAAGCCTATGAATTTCATGAACCATTTCTTCTAGTGTCCGGATGGCTCTAGTGGTTAGATTTCACTGGTGGTAGAGGGATTTGTTATCGTGACTGGATGCAGGACACCAGTCGACTCAGCTGTGAATGAGTACCTGAGTCCAAATCAGGCTAATAATCTCGGGCGAGCGCAATGATGACCACATTGCCTCCTAGAGTGTACTGTAGTGTACCGCTACGATCTTGAATGAAGTGTTCTAACACACCTCAATGCCCTGATTCAATTGGATTGTTGCGCCAACGATTATTATTACTTCTTCTATACTTAGGGACAGTATTTGTTCGTCAAACTCAGCTAGCGAAATTTTTCCTCTCCACTCCCGCAGCAAGTGCGATTGTTCACTAGCAGGTTTCCATTTTCTGTTTATGAAGTTGCTTCTTCGCTCTCCGAAGTTCATTAGCATTATTCTGCCCTGTTGGTAGCGTGTAGTCATCATCAGACAAACCAACCCCCTCCCCCTTCTTTTTTGTGACTAGAGCTACAAATGTTTATGGCCGTTCCAATGATATCGTTCTCCAAGGGTTGGTAAGGGTCAGTTGTCGATGCTTCATCTTCAGGGCATCTGATAGCTACTATTATTACGATATCCGTTTCCCTCTAGTGGCACTTGAGGTGGTGTCGCCATTCGAGCCCCGCAAAAAAGTAGAAAGTATTGTATAGCTTCAGATTTGTGTTAGTTTCAGTCATTCATATTCTGATTTGATATAGGCAGCAGTTTTACTTCAGCGTTTCAGGAATTTGATACCTTTTGTACTTCGCAGTATAATTTGTCTTTTTTATCGATTATTTTGTGAAACGTTCATCATCTACGATGCAGGCACTAGAAATTGATAGATTAGATTATTTTTTCCTTCTTCAATGCCAGCCCAATTTCAGCTTTGGTCTCCCGGATGCAGACAATTCAATGTTGCTACCGCGATCCCCACCTGGAAACATTCAGCAGTTCCTTTCCGATATCCATAACAGAGTTCCCCCCCCTCAATAGAGTTCTGCATGGTTTTCCAATTGGTCCATTTCGCTGTAATTTTCTTCTTTTTTCGTTGTATGCAGTTGACCCACTATAGTTTTCGCAATTAATTCGCTACTGATGCCATTGGATATTCGTAGAGTCCTCTTGGTGCTGATTTGAAAGCTTAAAACCTACCTGAAGTCGACGCCATGTTCATCTGTGAGAAGGTGAGGGACAAATTTGGCTGCAACCCTTCCCATGTGCAAATTTTCAGATAAAATTCATGATATTTCGAAAATCTCATAAAGTTGATCAGTAGTTCGGCGACTGACTGTTTTTGTTGACATTTTCGACATTTATTGACGTTGAGAGGCATTCTGAACGGGGTTAGTCTTAACTGACATTTTTCCATTTTCAAAACGTACAAATCACTCGTAGATCCTGGTTTTACTTAGCGCAGCATCCTCATAAGCTAAAGCATTACAATAGTTTCCGAGGTCGATTTCCTTAACAGGAAATAACACATCACAGCTCCTCATTGCTCTTGACAATCTGCCATTACATTTTCGGCGAAATGGAAAAGTCGGTTTACTAAAAAAAACTCCCATGAGCGAATCAATGCATTCGGAACGACATAACTCCGAATACTGACTCAAGTGGCGTGATCGTAATAGACATTCGGTCGAGGAATAGATTCCTCCGCTCTCCCTGCCAAATGAAGTTTATTAAGCGGACTTGTATGAGGCAAAATATAACAAGTCCGATGCGCAATGCTTTTTTTGCAAGAACGTTAAGTACAGTCTGTTGGATACAATGCGAAGAAAATTGACGAAAAAGGATAATAAAACCCCTGCTGAGGGCGAATAACAACAGAAATTGTATTTTTGTAGTCATAATTACATCCGGGCAGAGCTGAAAAATCGTAATCATAATATCGTCCTTCATTGGTCAGTAGCATAGATTAGACTAAACATTCAACTAGAATTGTTTTTCATTATTCGATAAGACCATCAATTCCATCAAGTATTTCGCGCAAAATAGTACATTCGCGAAGCGTATCGTCGAAGTAATTTCGCAAGTTCTCAAATGAAGTCCATTACACGAACTTGTATGAAGCAATATTCAAAAAGTCCGATGCGCAACCCAAAATATGCACGCACGTCGATTGTCCGCGCATAAAATCACGGCATTGCATATAATCTTCAAGTTTATGCAATTAGTGTATGCATATTCCTATATTGTATGTTATGAAATTCACTAAAAGTACACATACCTCCGGCCTAAATTCAATTTTTATGAATGGAAGCGGCGCGACTAATGCAAATGACATTCATAATTAGGACTTGCAACGCAAGTAGTTCTCAAAACGAATTCATTCAAATTAATTGCATTAGAAACAAGTCAGGAAACCGAAAGCTAGACGCTTCAGGTATGAAAGGTTTTGTGTATTTCTTTTATAAAGAGATTTGAGTGTGCATTTGTCCCATTAGTAAGTAGCACGTAATATATGCATATATTATGTGAAAATATTCACTTTCAAGTGATATTGACATTTAAAGTCTTGAATTTGCACAGAATCGACAGCTTTTACCTATTCTAACTTTGTCAGTAATAGTGTTCTATGCTGCAGCCCACATTACTGCAAAATTTCGTGATTCTAAGGTGAACTTAAGGGGGGCTTTGCCGCCAATTGCTAACAATTATAGTAATGTCCTATTATTAACTTTATTTGAACAGGTATCGGTATAGAGGGTATTTTGGGGCCTAAGAACCGGACAGTGGGAACCGCTTGAGCTTTTTCAGATTTTTCGATTGGGTAGTTTCTGAGAATGGGTCCACTAAAGAAATGATCACTTTCAACCCCCCACACTCCCCACCTTTCCAACAAGTGTCAAAAGTAAGACCGGCTTCGAAAAGAGCTAACTGAGACCTTTAATTTGATACCCCACATGACTATATTTGATGAAAAAAAATTTACGCATATCTTGAATGTTTGATAAATACCCAATTTCTATGTGCTACCATACATTTTCTCAGAAAATATCGATGTACATATTCGCAACCATATTACCCTCCACGAATACGAATCGAAGTATAAACAAAAATCTGAATGCAGCGGGTAACGTTAATTCGTGCAATAAGGGGCGAACTTGTGACTTTTTCTTTTTTTACGACACAGTTAAAATCTGTTTATTGAAAGCAGTGGTATATTAAGGTAAGGGATTCGAAGAATATTGTGTAAAATTTCCATGAAGAAATAATGCAACGGCAGCAGTTATTCAGAAGCGTCTCAGAAAAAAGTAGAATTGCGGTGCCACTCATAGCACGGTACTGGATCATCTGAAATCAAAATGTCAAAGTTATTTCATTAGATGATCAGGTAACGCTGCGAAGGTTTTTCGAAATTTCAGGAGGGCTTCGAATTGAAAAACACGGTCGTTGGGGAAAAATTTAGCAGCAATGTAGGTTATAACATAGAGCTTGATTCTACCAAGTTTGGTGGGAATCCCACTATTATTAACAAAGTTATAATATGTCAAAGTTGTCACCTCTGTGGAAATTCAAAATTTTGAATGGCGATATCACTCGAAAGTAGAAATTCTCACATAATATACGCGTATATTACGTGTTACGTACTAATGGGACAAATTCACACTGAAATGTCTTTATAAAAGAAATACACAAAACCTTCCATACCTGAAGGGTCTAGCTTCCGCTTTCCCGACTTATTGCTCCAGTCCACGACGAATCATGTCCTGTTTTGTCTGTTTTTCAACTCCCGGCGCCGCTCAAGTGCTTTAGTGAGATTTTCCAAATAAGTTGGTTCGAACTTTCATTGTTTTTCTGCATAAAACTTCTGACTGTTCCAGGAGGGCATCTCTCTTCAGATCTTCATAGATAGGCTAGATGACATCTAAAACATCCTTGGAAACAACACTATGCGAGTACATGTATTTGAATGAATCCAATGCATTAGCTCTTTGCCATTCGAACCACAAGTCCGCGCTGAGTCATGTATGAGGTTTGGTTGCTTAAACCACAGTATCTTCCTTAGTTCAACTTCGATTCGTCTTCAATCTTCACACAATATTCGTGAAGGGATCCTCATTCAGAAAATCAAATACAAAAAAACGCAAAAAAAAAATTTAAAAACGTTACCTCCCCTCTCCCTTCAAGCGTTAAAATGAAAAAAAATAACTTGTCCTCTTATTTGAGACTGATTCGTGCCACGAATGGTCAATCCAGACTATCTTGAACCCAAACTTGTTATTGATCTTGGTTGCCTTTGTGAGGCGAATTAGCTGCGCTGTGATATGTCTTGGATTCTACGACGATTATTTGACGAACATCGGAGCTAAATTCTCAGCACTTCTTCAGGGTTTGTTTCACAATGATGGGTGGGATTGTTCTTAATCGATTAGCTCTGAAATCACCTTAGTCCCCCGCCATGGCATTCTCTACTAAATTTTTGATTTCGTCCACTTTGCAGGATTAACAGTGCATTGAAGCACTCCTGTCTGACTATTGCCGACATAGCTAATCAAGAAGTACAATCTCTTTCAATATTTGATTTTATTTTCTGAATACGGTCAGCTTTCAACAACTTTAATTCCCTCCAGTTTTGTTTATAAAAGACAAGGTCAATTTTAAACTAAAAGTAAAATAGATTGAAAAGTATGCTGTGGTTTAAGTGTAATGGAAAATCAAGTAGTAGAAAACCCTTATTGTCTTAAACATTTTGAAACTATCATAAGAAATTAAAAGAAAAGATAAATGCATATAATTTCCGAAAGTTCCCCATAGAATATTCCGAAAAAAAAGTATCTAAATATTATGCTCAGAGAAAAACTAAAATTGAATGTGTAGAAAACCAACGAAATTAATGTTAGTAGTATTCTAAGTGTTTGTTCTTTTACAATTTTTATACCATGCACAAAACATATTTAAATAACGCTTCAAGAAACAAGCTCAAGTGGTTCATGTGCTGCTGCAACATGATTTTCAATAACATTTGATGATGCCTCGTAAAGTGATAGAAACTAAAAAAAGTTTAAATCACTATTTCATGCAAAAGCCTCTCTTTGTTATAATAAACCAGATTTGAGTAGCCCACATACCTTTCTGCTTATTCGGTTCTACCATCCAAATTAAGTGTTGAAATATGCATAATTGCACAAAATCAAGAGAAGAGACTTCCTTATTAGCCCACCATTATATACATCATCTCGGGAACCATTTTTACGAGATTTCACACTAAAGGAGAGAGCACTTCCTTCTCGAAACACTGTAATCTTGGTAATGCAAAAAAAAACGTTTGGCCAAAAGAAAATTTCTCCTCTTGATTTAAAAATTGACTAAGGGGGCTACCCTCTACATAACAATTAAATTAAATAAAGGAGAAAAGCACAAAATTATGTAAATATGAGATACTATCGATTAAAAATCTTTGAGTTACATTTGGTGGTCTGGTCATGCATATTTCAAAAAGTTAAGTAGTTATTGACCCAAAAAGATATTCTGCTTAATCCAACATTAATTCTTTCAATAAATTAGTATAAAAACATCCAAACCCTTTCCCACTTTCACTACCTCTTCGCAAATGTTCTACTACTAAAGTAAATGTTTGTCTATTGTATAATGTTATAAGTATGAAAACAAATTGGAAATAGTGTATACCAACAATTACAAATTTTTGATAATACTGCAGATTGACAGATACGTAATTTGGAATTACAATAAAATAACAATTGAAGTCTGTCTGGAGATTAAATATAATTATATTCTAAGAAAACAGAACGGAATGGTAAAGAAAATAGTTAATAGAATACAAAACTTTCTTAACTCCGGATACAATGATATATTGGATAAATTTCTATAATCATTTCTTTTCCTCATTTACTTAAAAGAATTTGATAAGAAAATTTTCCTTGAAAGCTATTAAGACGGCCAGTCCTTATTTAGAGACAAATAAATTTAGAATGCATACAAATCAGAGCCAGATCAAAAGTGCCTCCACGTTTTTTTTCGGCTCAACTTGTTAATGGAGAGGTTCACGTTCACCTCTACTTTGGTCTAACCAGGCCTGACGAGACGAGTGTGGAAATGGATGGATTCTCCCGAGCCCGCAGTTTTCTTGGAGACCCGAAGTAGAAATTGAAATGAAGAAAAGTTATAACAGGGGGGGCTCGCACAGTTTCCTCCATAAACCCATAGTCTTTTCAACCCGGGCGTGGACTTTCTCTCTAGCACCTTAGATCCACTCAATCACTCTTCGATTGGACGGAGGTGTTCTCTCGACTGAATTCTGTTACCTCTTTATTCGATCTAAGATCAATGTGTTTGTTACGCTAGGTGCGATAGCTGTTCCATCGTTGGATACTTATGCCAGTTTACAGGATATTCCCGGTTCTTTGCTACTCCTTCCGATCAGAGCTATTTCCGTTAAGCACCTGAACTTTGACTATCTATGCTCTTCAGCATCAAATCGGAAATGGACACCTAAAAAATTTAATCGTTTAATGGATGGTTACAACCGTGATTTAAGGGGATCATCCCGTGTGAAGGCCGTTTTTTTTGGCTTTTTAAGATTTTGTGTAAAACAAAACCTTATTAAAATCGATTCCCTGTCTGTCTGCCACACGCACTTTTCTCCAAAACGTTTAAACTGATCCGAACGAAATTTGGTGGACAGGTGGGAACTATGAAACCGCACGCATACAGCGAATGACATAAATTTAGGTGGAGTTTAAAGGGGGCTGCTCGTACATTACTAATAGTATACTACCAACTTTTAAAAATTTACTGAAAAACCACCCTTAAATTCATCCTAAGACTACCAAATTTCGCGGCAGTATACAGGGCTACATTTCGCATATATATGCCAAATTTTATGGAAATATCATTAACACCATAGTTATAGCAGTTCAAACCGAGCGCGAATTCACTGCTTGCAAAGCCATGCAAATGAGATGTTGACGTCATAATTAGCGCGAATAATTGACATTTGCGTGAAATATTAAAGTCGCATTTATGAAAAATTTACTTCTTCCCAGCCCTTTTAAGGTTTTGTGTAAAACACTTATGTGAAACCTCAGCCTCGAGAGATGTGTCATAGAGAGCAGTATCGTGCATACGCACGTCAGGTTTCATCAAATCATTAGTATCAAAGTTATGGCAGTTCAAATTTATCAATTTTGTGCGAATTAAGAGCATCCTAAGCCATACAAATAATATGGTGACATCATAATTACCGAGAATAATTGACATTCGAGTGAAATATTAAAATTCCATTCATGAAGAATTTATTTCGCCCCCAGCCCTTTTTGAGGTTTAAATATCTCGAGTCAATGCTATCAACCAAAGGAAAACTGTGTTATGCTCCTCACATAGAGACACATAAAACCTTTTATACCTGAAGTGTCAAGCTTCCGGTTTCCCGACTTGTTTATAAATTTTTTGTGAACGCTGCCACCGTCTGCTGTAGCCTGGCCACCGTCTGCTGTAACCTGGCCACCTGGTTTAATGTGTCACGCGACACCTCGCCTACCACTGGGTCGCGCGGGGGCCTCATGGACTTTGTTGGCGTTGGTGACCAACGTGTCCAGAGAAAACGAATCTGGAAGTCTCTGCAGCTACAAAGATTGTAGTATTATTATTCTGTTAAGGGAAAGTTGCACCGCATCCTTAAAGAACTATTGTGCCGCTTTTACTGGCTATAATGTACCTAGTATCTCAAGCAGGCCTATAACGGTCAGGAACTTTTGAATATTCCCTACCTCCAGATCTTTCAACTTTGTATCTGGTATTAGGTGTTCTCCCAGATGCCTCGACCTACTTTGCACAAATGCCGGACACTGTCCCAGGACTTGTATAGAGTTTTTATCATAAAAACCTGCAGCCAGTGTCCGTAGATATCCCTAGCTTCCCTAGGTGATAGTTTAGCCGACAGTGACCAGTGAGAATTCCCACTACGATTCGGAGTTTCATTTTGGTGAAGTTTAAGGAACCCTTTGTGCGCATGGGTTTCTATCCCCCAATAAGCACCCTGGACTGCTCCATCCCTGGTAGGCCCGCCTAATATAGTTCTCTCAACCGTTCCTCTCCATTTCTTAGAGTCATAGCCATGAAACCGTTTCCCATTCCACAGAAGGGTTCTAGCCCGTGTAAAGGCGTCCCTGCTCCCTTCCTGGCTAGTTCGTCCGCTGCCTCGTTGTCTCCCAACCCAGCATGGCCTGGAACCCAGAGTATCGAGACCTTGTTGGACGAGCCAAGTACATTCAGTCTCTTAAGGCATTCCCATTCCAGATTAGAGTTCACCTGATTGGACCTGAGTGCCTTGATCACTGCTAGGCTATTGGTGAGAATAGCAATGTTCTGTCCGCTGTAGTTCCTTCGGAGATTAAAGGAGGCACATCTGTCTATGGCGTATATTTCCGCCTGGAATATGCTAGTGTACCTACTTATTGGCTCGAAGTACATTTTCCTTATGAGTGAAATTTTGCGGTGTTTCCAACGATTAATTAATTGAAATAATAAAAACTTGTTGTTTCTTTTTCGTTGGTGTGGATATTTATTCTTGCAAATACCGATATTTCGGGAACCACTTGTTTTTTAAACAATGGGGAATAGCAGTTACCCAGATCTGAGTTCAACCTAGTGTCAACCGGTTGCTTGCTAATGAACCAGCTTTCATAAGCATCCAGCTGGTTAATCTTTCTTACCTGCTTTAGAACCTTCAAATCCTCGGCGCTTACTTTATGGCCGCATTCCACCATAGATTTAGTGGGTTTTCGGGAGTACTTTACAGCCAGCTCTGCCTCCTTCATGTGCTCCCTAAATCTGGTAGTTGCCAATCTTTTTGTTTGTCCGATATACACCTTCGGACAATCTGAGCAGGCGATTTTATAAATGCCGCTCATCTCTGGGGGTAATTGTTGGCTATAGAGTGTAGTGAGATTACTACGTTCTAACCTTCGGGTGTGTTTCTTAATCATAGTGTCTATGGTGGCGCTGGGGTACCCGTTCTTCATAGCCGTGTCCATGATGTAGAGTTTTTCGCTCCGGTAGTCTTCCTCTGTGAGAGGAATTGTTAGGAGGCGGTGGATCATAGTGCCATAAGCAGCCATTTTGTGCTGGTAGCTGTAGAACGAAGTAGCCGGGATTGTACGTTGAGTATTGGTCGGTTTCCTGAAAATAGAAAAAGTAAATTATCCGTTTTGACGTTTGAGTAGTAAATCTAGGAAAGCCAATTGGTTCTTAACTTCAATCTCATGAGTGAAGGGCCTTCAGTCTCACCATGCTTTCGATTCAGCCACGCACCTAAGTTGCCGATGAGCCGCGCTGTCTATCTGCCTCTAGTTTCATTTTGCTAAGAGAGCTTCCACTTGTCTAAAGTGCGTTACCGTTCTTCGCGAGCAACACAACCTCCCTTGGCTTATCTCTCTTGCGCTTGTATATGGCTTGACGCTCCTTAGCAAGAAGGGCAACGGGGATCACTCCCGCGATCACCATCACGGCCGGTTTAGAGACAGTGCGGTATGCATACGCCACCCGCAAAGCTCCCCGTCTGTGTCCTTACGCGAGACGTTTACGATATACCTCCTTGTCAAGAGCGCCAGCCCATACCTCTGCGCCGTATAGCAGGACAAACTGCGTTAAACTCATCAGGAGACGACACCTGCTAGACGTAGGACCCCTAATGTTTGCCATTAACCTACTTAACGCCGAAACTCCAGCTGCAGCCTTGTTCGCTGCTGCTTTGATTTATTCAAAAAAGCTCGTCTTTGAGTCAAGAGTCAACCCGAGATACTTTACCGCTGATTTTGACTCGATTATCGACTCGCCGAACGATATGGGATGCAGGGCCGGAATTCTCTTTTTAGTCAGGATGACTACTTGGGTTTTTTCCATTGCAAGGTTGAAACCACGAGTAGTCATCCATCCGCTTACCCGTCGCATCAATATGCCGAGTCTGCTTGGCGCCTGTTGAACAGTGCGTCCAGCAACAAGCGCTGCAGCATCATCTACATAGCCGACCAGGCGCAACTCTTCTGGCATATCGAGTTTAGGTAGACTGTCATAGGTAGCGTTCCAGAGGTCTGCCTTTAGGATGGATCCCTGTGCTACCCCCGACGTGACCTCCATCCTCCTTTGACCCTCTTCTAGTGTTTCATAGAGCAGGGAGCGGTTCCTCAGATAGTCCGTCAATATCCGTAAGAGATAGTTCGGCACGTGGAAAGTATTGTCTAGTGTGCCAAGAATTTTTTTCCACCTTACGGAATTAAAGGCGTTTCTGGCGTCAAGCGTTACGAGAAGCACCACCCGTCGAGTTCGACGGCTGTGTGCCTCCGCTCGTCAAACGGCATTTTGCCATCCTTGGAGGAAACTCCCATGGTAGCAGTCAGAACAGAGGCTGCAGCTTGCGTATACGCCCTCTTCCTTGCCGCCTTCGTGTCGGTATTCCTATGGAAGATACTAACTACATTGAGATCCCTCTCGCTGATTTGATCACCTCCCGCGTGGATGTAAGCCCTGGTGCGGAGCACAATAAAGCGTTGACCACAGCAGATGTGTTGGTCTTATGCTTCTTGCGCGCATTACCGCTGACAGAAGAGTCTGGTACGTCCAGTGTGGATCTTATCGGGGTTTCCAGTTTATCCCCACCTTCCGCCGGAGATTCCGCTTCCTGCGTCCGATTTCTCTGGACGTTACCGCGACTAGTGGTACAGCCATGTCCATGTCCTCATTCCCAAGGTGCTTCATCTTCCTTCGCAATGCTCTCTTCTGCCGCCGGCTTGAGGCCTTTCCAGGATCACGGTGTCCGGACCGCTTAGAGCCTCCACGTCACCAGCTTCCCGTTCTTCCGCTCTTCTGGATCGTCTTAATAATCATATTGATTTATTATAAGCATTTTCATTTCCTGTTGTTACTTTACAACAAGCACTAGTATGTATAAAAAACAATCTTTCGGCTTCAACGTTTCGGAATTGATACAAAAATTACCTTTTTGGCAACATATTCATAGATAACAAAAGTATGAATCTAAATACATAAAATAAAGACAAAAAAAAACCAATGACAAAACTGATCGAAATTCAAAATTCTAAAAATTTTGATACATATTCTAATGTTGATACACACAATGTTGGTGGAAAATATTAAGTGCTTTTAACTCAGTGTTTTAAAATGTAAAAAATGAAATTTCTATTGGTTTCCCCTTTTGAATGTGGTTTTCCTTTTCAATTATTAGGAAATAAAGAAAACTTAATTTTTATAAAACGAAACTTTTGAAAACAAAGAAAAAATACAACAAATATTGAATAGATGTTAAAATGCAAATAAGAAAAATGTAGAAAGTATGTAATCTATATAATATATATTTTTTAATGGAACTCTGAAAAGAGGATTGGAGACAAAATGGAATAAACGTTAAGACAAAATACAATTAATATTAAAATAACAATACAACTTAGGCAAATTATAAACAATTGAACACGAAGTGGCATATTTACAACAATGGAGTGCAACAAAGAGACTCGAAAGAGGAAAAAGTCGGCATGAAAACATATTTATTAAAAAACGTTACAAATGTAATAACACAGTTTTTTCTATAAGTAGTGGTTAGTTCGATCGAGTTACTTATTTACAAGACATTTTTTTTGCGTATGCATAAGTTTAAGATAGTTTAGAACTTATTAGATTATAAAATGTTTCCATGTAATGTTTCTACGTGCTGAAATATCAGAAAAGCAGGGGATGAAACTCTAAGCATCCCTTTTCAGGTCTCAGTTTTGAATTCTTTGAAACTCCTTTTAAATAACATTATGGAAAAATGTGGTATATGTTGTCACTTTAGTCCCTCCAATTTGGCGGAATTTGAATTTTATATATAAGTAAAGTATCATCTTTCATGGTTCAAGGCATATACATTTGAAATTGAAAAAAAAATTGATATTGGTCAAAAATTCCAATTATTGTAATTAAGGCAAAAGGACATAAAGACAAAAAAAGTTTTGAAAAAATTATAATGTATCAAGTAAATTGTGTAAACGTTTAGAGGAAATTTATTCTGTATAAAGTATACAACAATATGTAATATTCTAAGAAAAGTTATCGAACACAGGACAAAATTAAAATCAAGATAAATAAATTAATTTAATCAGTTCAAAACAAAAAAGATATCAATAAAGCCCGAATAACTTAACCTCCTTGCTAACATCACTTGAATTCACGCCCCTGACCTTGCACTAGCGAAAACCTGATATAGTTCCCGCTTTACAAGAAGAAATATTTAGATTATCGTTGGTCGACCCCAAAAATGTCTATGGCAATTCGACCTCAAACTCTTTTTCAAATAGAAACGATGACTTACAATACATCCAAACCTGATCAACTATGCAAATTTGATCACAGTCCTTCCTACATTATACAGCATGCGGCTGATTAACTGCATTTTGCTAGTTTTGTTGAAAACAAAGGGGGATGGGGCGAAAGGGGACGATTACTTCAAGGACCCACTACCCAACCTAAAAATCTGACAAAAATTATAATAGTCCATGCACATGGTATCCGGTCTAGGCCTGCCCGGAACGCCAGACATCCTGGTTTTGCGCCGAGATCCACCAATTCGATATCCCTGTCCGGCGTCCTGATCTACGCCATCGCTCCATCTCAGGCAGGGTCTGCCTCGTCTTCTTTTCCTACCATAGATATTACCCTTATGGACTTTCCGGGCTGGATCATCCTCATCCATACGGATTAAGTGACCCGCCCACCATGGCCTGTTGAGCCGGATTTTATCCACAACCTGACGATCATGATATCGCTCATAGATTTCGTCGTTATGTAGGCTGCGGAATCGTCCATCCTCCTGTAGGGGGCCAAAAATTTTTCGGAGGATTCTTCTCTCGAACGCGGCCAAGAGTTCGCAGTTTTTTTTTTGCTAAGAACCTTCGAGGTCTTCGAGGAATACATAAGCACTGGCCACATTATTGTCTTGTACAGTAAGACCTTTGACCCTATAGTGAGACATTTCGAGCGAAACAGTTTTTGTAAGCTGAAATAGGCTCTGTTGGCTGCCAAAAACTGTGCGTGGGTTTCATCGTCATAGGTGTTATCGGTCGTGATTTTCGACCCCAGATAGGAGAAATTTTCAACGGTCTCAATGTTTTGGTCTCCTATGTTCATTGTTTTCGTTTGTTGTTGTTGTTCATTCTTTCGGTTTTAGCTTTGGCGCTGACGTTGCCACCATGTACTTTGCCTTGCCTTTATTAATGTGCAGCCCAAGATCTCGCTCCGCCTGGTCGATCTGGATGAAGGTAGATGGTACATCTCAGGTTGTTCTTCCCATGTAGTAGTTGGTTGGGTGGACTTAAAGAGGATCGTGTCTCTTGCACTGACATATACATCGCATCCCCTTGTCTTAGACATTTGTTGTTGATGTTGAATAGGGATCCCGCTGCTTTTTTTGTGGCCTCACACATTGGTCAGGGTCAGCCTAGTCAGTCTCATCAATTTCGTTTTGATACCGAATTCTCTTATGGCCGTGTACACTTTTACCCTGGCTATGCTATCATAGGCGGCTTTAAAGTCGACGAAAAGATGGTGCAATTGATGTCCATATTCCAAAAGTTTTTCCATCGCTTGTCGCACAGAGAAAATCTGATCTGTTGCTCATTTGCCTGGAGTGAAGCCCTTTTGGTATGGGTCAATGATGGTCTGTGCGTATGGGTCTATCCGGCCTAGCAAGATAGAGGAAAATATCTTATAGATGGTACTCAGCAACGTGATACCTCTATAATTGCTGCACTGTGTGATATCTCCATTTTTATTTATGAGTCAGATAATGCCTCTTTGTTAGTCGTTAGGCATTGATTCGCTGTCCCATACCTTGAGCACAAGTTGATGAACCACTTGGTGTAATTGGTCGCCTCCATATTTAACCAATCCGGCTGTAATTCCTTCGACTCCTGGCATCCTATGATTTTTAAGCTGATGAATTGCACGGACTCTTTCTTCTACAATTGGTGGTGGCAGTATTTGTCCGTCGTCTTCAGTTGACGGGAACTCCAACTCGCCCATGTTCTGGTTGTTCAGTAGTTCATCAAAGTACTCAACCCGTCGCTCTAA
The DNA here is from genome assembly GCF_905115235.1 of Hermetia illucens. NCBI lineage: Eukaryota > Metazoa > Arthropoda > Insecta > Diptera > Stratiomyidae > Hermetia > Hermetia illucens. Next base: position 80,713,685 of record NC_051854.1, on the reverse strand, counting down.
TGTGCCCATTCTGTTGGAAATCAGATTACCCTCTTTGTCTCGGCAGGATGAACGTCGAGGTGCGTAAGGCTTCACCCTGTTGACTTGTTGGTAAAACTTCCGCGCCTGGTGCGGTTGCTCCCTGTACTTTTCGAGTTCACAGATCTATTGATTCTCCCAGGCTTCCTTTTTCCGTCTGTGAAGTCGCTTGTTCGCTCGACGGAATTCGTGATAAGTCTCCATGCATGCCCACGCTCCTCGAGAATGCAACATTACTCAGTATGCGGCATTCTTCCGTTCCGTAGCTAGCTTATATTGATCGTCAAACCAGCCGTTCCGACTCTTTTTGCGGTTGGGGCCAAGTATGTTTGTGGCCGTATTTATCATAACGTTCTTCAGGTGATTGTGAAGATCATTTGTTCATGCTTCATCTCCAGGATCTCTTATTGCAGCATCCATTTCCCTCTTATAGGTGTTGCGGAGGGCCGTGTTGTTGATGGCTTCAGTGTTAACTTTCACCTGATTATCAGAGGGGATTCTGGGTGGTGTTATTATTCGAGCTCGGAGCACTATGCCAACGAGATAGTGATCCGAGTCTATATTGGCTTACTTATATGTTCTGACATTCATCAAGGTTGAGAGGTGGTGGCGTTCAATCAACACGTGGTCAATTTGATTGAACGTGGTCCCATTTGGAGAGGCCCACGTATGCTTGTGAACCGCTTTGCGCGCAAACCAGGTACTTCCAACAACAATTTCGTGCGATACTGCTAACTGAAATAATCCACAGCCCGTTATCATTGGTATCCCTATGTAAGCTATGGGAGCCGACGAATACAGACTCCGTCCCTACTTGACTGTTGAAACCTCCAAGTATGATTTTGATATCAAACTTGGGACAGGCTTCGAGGGTTCGTTCTACTGCCTCGTAGAAGGTATCCTTCTCTGACTCTGCAGTCTCCTTTATGAGGCTTATATTTCTAAACTTGCCTCGCAAACGCAGAGTGCATAGCCTTACATTTTCAAAGCCGATGACAGCAGATTTCATTTTTTGGTTGATTAAGAAACCTACTCCTAGCATATGGTTTACTGTATGGCCGCTATAATATATGGTGAAGCGACTCTTCTCCAGGAAACCGGTTCCTATCCATCACATCTATTGTAACGCTATCACATCAGCCTTATATTGGGACAGGGTATCGGCTAGCTGCTCAGCAGCATTCGTTATGTACAGGGAGCGCACGTTCCATGAGAAAATGCACAAATCGTTATTCCTTTGTCGTTGCCGGGTTCGTTGTTGTAAAATTCATCCTGTCCGAGGCTCCCTCTGTGGCTTCGTAACATCGGATTTCCGTGTAGTGTTGTCAGCCCTACCCAACCCCCAACCTGGAGGACCAGTTGGTACAATTTGTTAAGTTTTTAGGCGCGGGAGACTCGCCTTCATTCTTCACCATCTGCAGCTTTTCGTTAAACAAGAGCTCCCAGCGGTCACCACGTGGAGGTGGAGATAGAATTTGGTAGTAGACCTGCTGATGTTGGTTCAGCAGGCGTTTCCCAGGTTTTATGCTCCATCGTGGGTACCAATCCACGTTTCGCCCTGGGGCCGATACGACCCTTTGACCACCAAATAACAACAATATAATCCGGATGTACATACTTGCTAGCTCAAAGAATCACGTTCATTACAAAATAATTCCAGGATCCAAAGCAGGAAAAGGACGCTAATTAGAGCGGATAGAAAAGGAACACAGGAAATATATATGTATATATAAGGTAGGAAGCAGACAACCATTTGGAAAGTCTCGACACGGATAGATCGGTTTGATTTACAACACGATACTCAGTTTTCAAAATTGAAGGTGGTTTGGCACTACAGGTGAATAGAGAAGTAAGGAAAGAACGCGCAAAATTGGGCCCCTGGACACACAATGTGATTGTTTCCCTCATGAAATAAGGCGTATAGGCGGCATAGAGAGATTATTTAGGGGAGACCAAGGCAAATCGTGACATTTCGGGTTCGAGAATTTTTCCTGATTAGACTGTTGTAAAAAAAAAACAATTACACGAAAAAATTTAGCGTCTTTTCTGTGATATTTATTCAACGTAGAACATAAAATACTAGACCGTGTCTCATGTCACGAACTACCCCAAAACCGCCGGAAATCATTTCAGAGGCCGGGGCAATTCGTGACACTATTTAATTAATTGTTATAACCAAATCTAGCATATTCTAATGACTTTCTGAATATTATTAGAATTTTACAATGGTAATGTACTGGAAAAACATATTTATTGACCAAATTTTACATAAATCAAATTGGATATACAAAAAAATTATTGAGAAGGTACTTCAGTCATCATGAGAACTGTTACAAACCTTTTTTTTTAAGAGAAATCATCAGATATGTCGCAGACAACTTGTCTTGGGCGTCTACGTTGTTTGCGAACTGGTTAATTTATGAAAGGCTACTTCCTCAGATTCTCCTTGGTTTTCTTGGACTTTTTTGCTCCCTCATCCACCAGTGCATTCATTTCGGTGGAATCAGTCAGAATTGCAGTCTTTCTGCGTTTTCGACCTTTTTTTGTCACCTTTCTTTCACCCGCTTTTGGAAACGATCGAATGGATTAGCGGGAGTAATATCATCATCCATTAGATTTGACCCTGAGCCATTCGGCACATTGTTTCCAGTAGACGCCCTTGACCGTGGTCTTCTTCACTCCAATCTCTGTCAGTGACATGACCGGGCGAGAAGTCAATTTCACTAAAAATATCTGGATTCAGTGGAAAGATTCCTGCCGCTCTAAACCTAGATGTTATGTTTGAATTTGTTGCAGTCAAGGGGAATGCGGAGGTGACAATCAAAGGAATGGAACGAATACAATATATGAATCGTCTTTCCAGGATTTCTTAATATCAAAACATTACAATATTCATTGTAGCTTTTTTTGACTGGACCGAAAAATGTCGATCCAACCGTTATATGATTGTATTGACAAAACTGGAGAGCTTCAATAGAGAGATGAGATTGACGATGAAATGAGACGCACTGGATTTGTTGCTGAAGCTTGAAAGTGGTCTCGAAAATGCCTCAAAAACAACATAAAATCGGAAGTAATCATCCAGCCACTCTTGTTTACGCCAATGGGTGCGTTGGACACAAAATGACGTTTGAAGTTTACTTGTGAGAATACGAAAAATGGTGGCATATAGCTTCCTTGTGCTGATACAGCCAACGCCATTGTCACAAGAGTTCTTCTTTCTACCGAGGTGATCCGTCCAATCCTTTGCGGCTTACAATTCTACAGGGAGTGAATGCGGTGATAAGACCAGTTTCGCCCATATTGTAGATGGATCGTTCAGAATAGTCTATTCGGTTGTACGTGGTTTGTAGACAATTCCTTTTTAGGGATTGAGGAGTCCTAAGTCCGCATCCATTTAATGTCGGACCGGACCAAATGGAGAGCAGCTTGCTCCCACTCTTTATGGTCCACGGGCTTCTCTTTTTGATTAACACCCAAAATTCAAAAATAAAAAAAGGGACGAAGACGGCCACGGTTTCTTACCAGGGCAGAGGCAACTCCTCAGATGCTGCCTCACCTCTGCGGATGGATACGGACTTAGGACTACTCAATCCCTAAAAAGAAATTGTCTAGCTCCGGCCAAGTTCTGGTCCGAACTATGGGCGCATTTACGCTGAATGTAATTCGTACCCTTGTGTTTTACGTATTATAAAATCGAGCGTACAGCATCTGCGAGCCGCTTCGGTTACACAGCTGCGGAATTTGGTATGTCCAAATTCATTTGTCTCGCATACTTGGAGGCCAGTTTTCGTTATAGCTCCACGAGAAAACGAAGAAGGTATGGCACGATTCTTGGTGGGATAACTGACCTCATTGGCCAGATATAGACTACTTGTCTTCCCCAATAGAAACACAATTCTTTGATTAATTACATATTTTATTATATATTTCATTTATGTGCTCATGTACTTTTCAAAACTTAGGAATTTACCAGACAAATATTTTTTACAACTACCAATCGATCAATATTACATGGACAATAACATGACGAAACCTAACTTAAAATCTTAAGTTTTCATATTTGTAGTAACTTATAAATACTAATCAAAAGTAAAAATACTTGAAGTGATCTACGCTTTTTATAGCATTTGAGTGGAAAAGAAGTCGAATTACTTCAACTGTTGAAATTCGAGCAAACATTTCAGTTCTCTCAGGTTGTCATCGGTGCTTGGTTGCTGGGCTGACTTGCAGTCGGTGGCGCTGAGACTGGTTGTTGGCCAATCTGTGGTTGGTTCGAAGCATCAGAAGCGTTCGACATTTGTGTTGATTCTGTGAATGAATTCAAAAAACAATACGTAAAGATTAATGATGTTTCATAATTTCTTGATTTTGATTCTTTGACTTTCATCATTTTAGAATGGGATAAATACCTGCAATCGGAGTGTTAGAGATTTGTGATGGAGCTGTTGCACTAGGAGCTGGTGCAGAGCCAGGAGCGCTGGGGGCACCAGCAGTGGGTGCTCCCTGCCATTGTCCTTGTTGTTCTTGCTGCAACCGATGGTGAGCTTGTTGCCGTGCTCTGAATTCTGCGGCTTTCAGCTGCTCCAAATGGAATTGCTGTCGTTCCGTAATCAGTTGCTGCCGTTGATACTCAAGTCCCTCTCTTTCTTTTTCCATTGTAGTCTCGAGCTCCTCAAAATGGCGTAATTTGATTTCAAGTTTCTTCATTTGTGTTTCAACAAGCAGTGCAACCAACGACTTGATTTTACGTTCCTCAAGTGCAGCTAAATGTTTTGCTTTTACTGCAGCTGAGGCTAGAGCCGCAGCCGCAGCGGTTTGCAGATTCGCCTCATTGAATACTTTGCGTGCTGATTCACCATTTTCCTTGGAACCATTCGTAGCCTCCGTACTAGCCGCAATTGACTGTGAACTTTCAGTGGATGACTCTTCCGTTTTGACATCCTTATCGTCACCAGTTTTTTCTGACTTAACATCCGGAGATGTTTTGTCTGTTGAAGAAAGAGGAGTGTCTTTCTTTTTATTTTCATTACTTTGTGAGTCGGGTTTTTCTTTATCAACTTTCATAAACGAATAACGAAACGTATACCAAAAAAGAATAGAACAAAAAGCATATAAATGAAAGAGCAACAGAAACAAAATACTGAGGGATGGAGAGAAAAAAATTGCTTTCTAACTTTTTTTTAAAATTTTTCCGAAACCCGTAAATTACAAATATGTGGATTATGATGAATTGAACCCTCGATTATTCGAAAAATTAAATTTCCGTGCTGTTTATCTGAACGTGAAAAGCATATCTGCTATCTCAAACAATCCTCTCCTGCTAAAAGATAGAAACTTGCTCCGCCACATAAACCATAAATATTACCAATCAAGATTCATTTTTTCTCCCCATATTAAACCAAGCAAAATATTACCAGCATCTTTTTTACTAATATCTTTCATTTCTTCATCTTGATTTGCATTTGTTTTAGAACTGTCATCTTCGTCTTTATCCGGACCTGTTCCTGCAATTCCGCTATTCGCCAGACCAGCGTATGGGTCGAATTTTCCTCCAAAGCCAGATTTCTCCACATTCTTGAAGTGAGCGTCCATTATTGATGATGGCACCTCATCCTAGATATTTTCAAATAAATTTAGATAAAAAAGATGGTTTCATTAAAAAATTTTGTCAACATTACCTTAATCGCTGCAAATTCTTCCATTGCCGCCTTTGCTGCTGCAGCTGCAACGCGTGGATCTACAACCGACGCCAAAAATGCAACAGTCGACATAATAGGATTGCCAGATTTACTGAAAGGAATCGGTTGGTAAGCAAGCGGTCCCAAAAATCCACCGTCATCCTCCAAATATGGATCTTCAATTGGGAGTCGAAGGAAATGCAATATACATTCATCCTGTGTTCGAGTACCAACATGTTCGCAGACTTTGTTCCAATCATCCTTATACATCTCTAAACCTTCCAGTAACAGTAACGTTTCCTGATCTGTCCATTCTCTCACCATATTTGCAGCAGTTTTATTTTTCATAGCGGATGGCTTCTTTGCATATTGATCAAGTTTCAATCCGAACTGCTGCCCAGGCGTTGATTCTGTGCCTCCCTCAACCTTTATAGCACCTGGAACGGAACCGGCGGAAGCCGCCTCACCCTCCTTTGGTTTCTTATCAAGATCTATGAGCGATTTAGCAGCCGATGGTTGAGGTGTTTTCTGTGGATTAACTGGCTGAAGACCCGACGGTGTGTCGCTTAGAATATGGAAATGAGAGGTTGGTGGAGGGCCCATTGGAGTAGGTCGCAAATCGGCGTCAATTTGATAATTGATCAAACCCCACTGTTCCAGGAATGCATGCACCCGCATAATAGCACAGACATCACCCGCCAAATTTCTACGACAAGCAGTGCTTGTTAAATACTCAGTCGGATTAAGACGGTATGTATCGATCATGAAATTTCGATATGCCATATATATTTCGGGCGTTTTCGATTTATTTTTGCCATTGAAAAACTCCGGCATAGCCCGTTTTTCAATAACATGAATGGAATTATAATCAAACCAAGCGGAATATGATGGAACAACAATGTGATGAGTTTGTTCGGTTACATTATCTTCCATATCCTCCTTTGGTTGGAATTCTTGAGTGTTACTGTTATCGCTCGTTTTCCCAGTTTGCGAGTCTTCAGCTGTACGCTCCATGTCTTCATCGAGATCAGTTACGGTGCCACCTTTCAACGGCATCAATTCGTTGTCGCGATGCTTGGAGTTTGTTGCTGGGGCCGGACTCGCCGTAGACTGCCCCGTTGTGAGTTTCGTCACTTCAGTAATGTTGGGCTCAGATGGGGGGTCCTCCATATCCCGTGTCAGATCTTCCTCGTCGTCACCTTCACCACTACGAGATTTCTTTTGAAAAACTGCTGGCGAACTATAAATCGTATGTGAACCTATGTTCTCCCAAATTACCAGGCCATGCATAGAAAGGAAGTGCAGACTTACCGTTTACGCTTTCCCAATTTCAGCACAGGGGATGGCGACCGCCGTCTCTTCTGTTTATTACCAACTCGTTTCTTTTCGTCTCCGTTTGCGATAAGATCATCAGCGGACAACCGCATTTTGTGCATTTTCTTTTTGCCTTGTTCGTCGACTTCATAGTCCTCTTCGGTCATCCACTCGTTGAATTGCTCCATATCTAAAGCCCACGAGGAAGAAATACGCCAGCGCTCAGCTGGAGGTGCAGGACTATCAGGAACGGTTTCCTACAAATTCACATTATGAATATAGCTCTTTTTGAAGGAAACATTAGAACCCCAAAATTACCGGCAAATCGAAAATATTCAATGTCCAACTGTCATATGAGTCAGGATAGTAATACCAGTGCATCATTACATGTTGGCCACGTTTGAAAGCTGGCCTGGCGTACTCGTCGGGATACGGATCGATTATTGGGTAAATCACATGTGTTGCTTCCTCCTCATCAAGCACTACTTCCACCCGACGACTAGCCATGATTTCTTTGATACGAGCAGCCAATTGTTTGTCAACTTCAGGTCGAATGTAAACAAATGGCAGCCGGAAACAATCGGCTTCAATTAATGCAGTTTCAATTTCAATCAAAAGCTGATTGTAGGGATCCTTTCTTGGAGGATTCTTGACGCTAAAATCAAATTTTTTGCCTCGTTGAAAGCGAAACATTGTCGCGAATAACACACAAAGTCCACCACCTGGTTTAAAATCTAGAAAGCATTTCATCTAAGCATAAAAGAGAAATAGATAATACCATGTCAGATAATGATCATCTTTCGATTAAATAAATTCTTAAACTATAAACTTCAACATTATTATAACTTTTTTTTTAACTGAAGAGCCACGTTCAAACAAAGGGAAGAGTTACAATGGAGGGATGAAAAAGAATTTAAGGGGGTCATCCCGTGTGAAGGCTGTTTTTTTTAGAAATTTTTTGTGAAGAGCTGGATAAAGATACAAATACGAATTTTTCACCATAGATGTATTAATATCTTGAGCGTGCGTAGTAATTTTTCCAGCCCGATTGCATAGCTCGTTATTGAAATACGGAGGAATTTATACACCCATCTCCAAAAAAAGGTGTTTTTCTGCTGCCACGCTAGAGGGCGCTGCGATCATCTTACAGAAAAAAGTAAACGGCATTTTAACGTACAGACATAACTATAGTCCGCAAACTAGGATTATTAAAAAATATTAAAAACTAAATTTTTGGTGCCGTGTTAAACTTTTTTTTTAATTTTGGTGTTTTTTCAAGGCTTCTTCAATGAATAAAAAAAAAACTACTGAATGAATCACAATTATCCTAGTTTGCGGACCGTAGAAATACGTTCTGAATAAGTCGTGAAAATTTCAAAGAATTTCGTTGGATACATTTTGTGCTATGGTAGCAGCCGATTTTCAACATGCAGTTTCGAGAAAAACGCATTTAAAAAGTAGAATGCGATTTTTAGCCACAAAACCTTAACTGACCATTAATCTGCTATACCCAGTCCATAAAACTTAAGTTTCTTGAAGAAACATATGTACAACCTTGGCTACAATTCTTATCGTTTTAGCGAAGTCATTCGGACCGATAAATACGAGCTTTATTACGACGATCGACATAAATCGAGCATGTGACACTATATCTAGATACAATTGATGCCAAAAAAAATCGATTCTGCGGATCCGACACACTGGATGACCCCCTTAAGAACAACTCGGGAAACCGGAAGCTGGGCGCTTCAGGTATGAAAGGTTGTGTTTGCTTCTTCTATGAGTATATTTGAGTGTAGAACTATCCCATTTGTATGTAGCCCGTTATGTATATGCATTTAGCATGGATGATTTTACTCAATTTCCCCGAAAATATGGTAATATGCTATTATTAACTTAATTTGAACAGATATCGATATGAAGAATATTTTGTGGTAGTTTACTACTACACTAAGAGTGTCCAAAAACACATGAATATGGAAACAAAGGATTGTAACTCTCCCAGTGGTAAGAAGTCACAGACTTTGAATCCACCCGCGACTCTGAGAAATCAGGTCGTGGCCGAGACACGGATTTTGGAGGTGTCACCTAATTCATGTTCCCCCACGGAGAAATCTGTGGAAAACATGCTCTACACTTCATTGGAAAACCTACACCCGGTGTCTACGGCGCGGTCAGCCAAAAAGGATAGTACAGCAACTCCCTTAATGAGAGGAACTGGAAATCTGACTACGACCGGTCGGTCGGTCACACTGTTACCTAACTCTTCTAAAATACGGAGGAGGAAGGCTCGGCAGAAGGAAACTTGAGCCGCAAAGGAGAAAAAACTACAGGCTTGCCTGTCAGAACTTCCTCCTCCGCCTGTACCCGGAAAAAACGGAAGAAAGGGAAGCTGGTAATGTAGACGCAACTGGTCTAACGCCGGTATGTCAAAATAGATCCATGCAGCCAGGACTCGTTGAACCTGGGAAGGCTTCTAGCCGACGACAACGGAAGCCACTGCGAAAAAAGAAGAAATTTCTTGGGAAATAGGCACGATTTTGCCTCTCAAGTGTAAAACCTCTCCTTAACACAATTCTGTTCTAATAAACTTGATTGATAAATAGTCGTTATTTATTTCCAAAAGTGAAGACAATAATGACACCGAAAACAAGGAAGAATAGTATCCGCTACAGAATACAACATCATCGGGCTCTGCTTTGAACTTCCAATTACTCACAAACTTTACTTCGGTCCAACACATTTTGTTCCATATGCCGTCAATAGCTATTAGTTTTCCTGCAATGCTCCTTCGGCTTAGAACACTATAGATACCCTCCATATTCACGTTGTCGAAACCTTTCTCGAAATCGATGGATAGCAAGCGATTCGGAATTCTTAGCACCGACCACTATTGCAAAGTACTAGGTGGTCAGTGCAGGAAAATCCAAATCGGATGCGAGCCTGCTTCGGTCAAACTTTCGAGATGTTCTTTCATGCGTTCCAGAATAATTTTAAGCAACTATCTTTGTGGCGGCAAAGGGCAGGCAAATACCTTTACAACTATCGCACACAATCCCCACGAACAACTTCCGGAATCTTCCCGATCATTTCTTCAACCCACTCCCCGGAAAAGAACTCAAATTCTCAGAATTTACGGATGTGTGGAAGAAGCAGCTCTGTAGGGACAACAAGGACTGCTATAAAAAGTACCACGGCGAGACCCGCAAGTCCAGTGACCTTGCTCTGTTTGAGCCAAGATGATAAAAAGTGAAATCGTCTCAGTTAAGAGGAGTAGTCCGTATTCGCATGTTATGGTAACTAGCTTTCATCTTTAAGAAGTAGAACCTCACCAGATGTTATCCAGTTGAAAACTGATAAAAATTATCCTCCGCCTCTTAAGTTGCTCTTTGTCGTGGATAAGCAGTATAACATTGTAGCAGTTTCTGCCTCCTTGACTAGCACAATAACAAACTTCCTTTTGTCACGGCGTACCCTATGCTACTTTCCGAGATCTCGTTCTCCCATACTTGCAGTCGCAGTAAGCGCTTTCAGTTCCCTATGCTCTTTGATCCGATTCCAACTTCTGGCAGTCAGCTTGGAAATTCCACGTTTGTTCCATGTAATGTGACAATAACAAACCAACAATTTCGTCGGCATACGGGCCAGATACTCGTGGATTTGTTGATAAGAAAACCGAAGTGGCAGTGGGTAATGGGCGATAAGGCACAGAACAATGAAGGAAAATGTGATATCGCCAGAATGTCCTGGGGTATGCTGAATCAAAGTGCCAGGAGCCGACAGAGTTTGGATCTGGGTACGGTTGACATGCTATGCTCCAAATAGAGGTTTATGGTAATTAGTAATCCTAATCAAAGAAAAATACTTCAAAATTTGAAGTTTTCAGGGTGAAAGTCCACAAATTTGTAGCTCTTTTAGCCGCCCATCATGATAACAAGGCAATACTGTACCTACATTTTGAATATCAATCTCTAGTTAGCAACCCCTGCACACCATTACTCGCAGATTTTAACAGTATATTTAAGTTTCGGGAGGACTCCCTGGGAGCAATAGGCTATTTTGTAACTATCCTACCCTAAGTATTCCTGAGGACTTGCCGTTGCCTTGTTAGGATAGTTTAGAAGCTTGATATCGGAGACAGCAGAGGAGCAGTGAAACAGGGGAACAATTTCCCTAGCCAGCTTGGATAATGGAGATTCTTTCTTTTGCGCTTTGTAAGATTAGTTTTTATCTGAACGATAAAATAACGAACCACTCTATTCACGAATGGTGGAGCTGGATGCGATATTGTAATATTTAGATGAAATGACCCTTTCATCTCTTAAGTTGCTTATTTTCATAGAGAGTGTAAAGAATTTAAGGTGGGTAGGATGCTGAGAGCGATCATCCTAAGTGGCCGACAAATTCTTTACAAATGGCGCCCAACGTGGGGCCCATTTGTAAAGAAATTAAGGTGGGTAGGATGCTCAGAGCGATCATCCTAAGTGACCGACAATGACCTAGCGGGCAGAGCTATCTCATAAACCTAAAAAAATTGGCGAAGTTGACCGTGAAGGTCCGCCCGCAAAGATTGAAACTCCATCAGGCTCCAGGGTCGGGAATGTGGGGGATCCTTTGAGCGCTTTGATCCCTCACGCTTCATTACTACAAAATTAACGTGTCTATTCCGATGCGTGGGTCCGAACCGGATTCCAAAATAGACATTACAAGGGAATTCGCGACGGCCTAATGAATAACGACACAGAACGCGAGCTAAAATTGAAAAATAAAATAAAAACGGCTCGATCGTGCGCGTGGAGCCGTAAACCTCCTTGATCCCGCAGAACCTGTCAGGGACATCCTCAAAAGACAAACTGGCCTGAGGATGTCAAGGAAGGGTGGGAGCCTCAGGGGCCGTGCCTCATTCAAGATCTGAGGCGAAAGAGGCAATAATCGGGACTCTGATCCGTCGTGGATCTTCCCCTCCTTGATCGCGGCACTCGGGTCCGGAAACTTACGGCTCCACGTGCGCGGTCGACCCGTTTTTTTTTATTTTTCAATTTTAGCTCGCGTTCTGGTCGTTATTCGTTAGGTCGTCGCGAATTCCCTTGTAATGTCTATTTTGGAATCCGGTGCGGACCCACGCATCGGAATAGACACGTTAATTTTGTAGTAATGAAGCGCTCAAAGGACCCCCCACATTCCCGAGCCTGGCTAGCTAAGAGGCGGGCAAGAACGTGTCGACCGAGCACTTTGATGGAGTTTCAATCTTTGCGGGCGGACCTTCACGGTCAACTTCGCCAATTTTTTTAGGTTTCTGGGATAGCTTTGCCCTCTAGGTCGTTGTCGGCCACTTAGGATGATCGCTTTGAGCATCCTACCCACCTTAATTTCTTTAGAAGAGACCAAAATAAATGTCGAGCTCCATCGAACCCCCTGGACACCTGCATATAAAATGCAGGGCCGTCCCCTCCTCTCTCTTCTTCTTCTTTAGCATTTGTCCCATTCAGAAGCAAGGTCGGCTCATCTTGATCGGTAGCGCCATTTTGCGGCAATCCAGAATACCAAGCCAAAGTTGTTTCGGCCTGCCTTTTGGTTGTGACATACGTCTCCTCCTCCAAACCACAGTGAGAACTATTTTCCCCGACCATTGCAGAGATAGGGCACTTGGTTTTATGAACACCAGTTACAGGCATATCTACTACTATATGGCGCAGAATCAAGTCACACTACACGTAAAATAGTTACAATCTTAGTTTAGGAATTTGTGCAAACCCTAATGAGGACCTCGACACTACCCTCTGGCTACCAAGTAAAATTCGATTCTTTTTCCTTTCTTCAGCTTCAACTTTCACTACCTATCTCATCCCTGGATTGGAGAAGTTTTTGTTGACTAATACTTTCAAAGATTTGCAGATCCATGTTTTTGCTGGAGGTCTTACCACGCGAAAATGGTTTTGCAATGGCGGGGTAGAGTCACTATGAATGCGGGCTATTTGGCGTCCTAGTTGGTTAGTGTTACGAGTGTGGTCCGGTCTTTCTGATTCTAAGAGGACTTTACGTTTAGCCGATCCTTTGCAGTTGGTGAAGGCAGGAGGTATCTTTTCCTGAATGCTAGCCTAGGATTCCCTCCAGATCCCCTCAAAATAAGATGATTATGGCTATGCCTGACTCTTCCTGACCTGGGTGTTATATATATTCCGAAAGAGGATACCTTTCCCTCTGCTTCCTGGCCTAACTAACTATGATCGTTTCGCTCTCATCACATAAGAAGGCGAAAAAATTGAACCCACATAAAAACAGAATTTATAATATAATGTTAGTCAGCATCATCATTTCACAGCGACATTCTATTCCATCTATGGGGTGTACGGATAGACCGGAGTAGGTCCTTCCTTCGAACCATATCTTCCACATATCTTTGCCGAAGCAGTACTCATATGAGTATCTTTCGGTTTATGGCATCCGACAGGATTTCGGGGGAAAATCACAACAAGGTCGTGACTACAGGGATCTCCTCCTCAGAATGTAGCCGACAACTTTACCTCACCCGTAGAGATTTGTGTGAGTACCAAACCTCTCCTTTAATGAACGCCTCATCAAAGATTAATAAGTCTCCTACCTCCCAAGTTCTAGTCAATAGCGAGTCAACGAGAAATATTTCACAAATATGCTCTAAATTAGTTTCACTTGCACGGTGAACAAAATCTGACGAAAACAAATCAATTTCCAATAGCTCACCGGTATCTTAGTGATTGGAGGCTCTATAGCCGTTTTCCCAAGCTTATTCTCGTGATATTGCATAAATTGGATAAGTAGCTGGGACAGCGATTCTTTGGTAATCGTCTCTGTAATCCACTGAAATAAAAAAAACGCATTCATTAGCCTGGGAAATTCAAAGCACTTTACAAGCCATGTTGGCGTGCAATTGACAGACGGTTCCCGGACAAACCGCAGCCATTTGTAGGCGGCGCGGAGTCTTTCTTACCTTCTTGCAATTTTTCTGCAACCACAATCGGATCGTTTCCAAGCCTTGGAGACATTCTGGCGTTTGGTAAAATTCAATGTTGGGTGAACCGTCCTTCTTAGGTCCGATTGCTGCCATTTTATTAATATTTCAAAGTTTTCTTTCCACTAAATTCAAGCAAGTTGACAGACAAGCGAACTAACTTTGTTTACAGCACATTTCAATGGCGGCGGTCTAACTTACAGGGGATGAAATCTGGTATGGCAATGCTATACAGATGCCGGTGGTTTTGGTGGTGAATTTCACGCAAATTCAGTTCAGTGGTATGAGGGAAATTGTATGTGCTGCATCGAAGAAAATTGATTTAAGTAACGAATAATTGGTGGGTAAAAAAGGAAATAAGTAAGCAAAATTGAAATTATACAGTGGATCAAATAACAAAATTTCGTAGTACATCATAAGTCTCATCCCAAATTGAACGAATCCAAGGTGTTTTCTAAAGAAAAATATTGTTTTAAGGACGAAGTTTACACTAACGAGAAATATATAAAACTATTCATAAAGCCTAATGAGCGCAATATTGCCCACATTACGTCTTAATTTTATCACTTTTACCAATCGTTTCGGTCTTGAAATGAAGCGCTCTAACATACCTCAACAATTAGATCCGAATTGGATTCATGGGGCATCGACTATTATTATGCTTATCAGAAGGCGTCATAGTCAAAGGCATAAAACATAAAGAAGCGACCACTAATATATATGTCAAGATGACTAGTTGTTAAATTAATAAATATAAAGAAAAGGTGATACTCATCTTTACTATTTTAATAAGAAAACTCCATTATGATAATATGCAGTAGATAGGGCGCTGATGAAATATTCGTCACCCATAAAATATGACTGATAACTCTCAATCCTAGACTTCATATTAGGCTCACTGTTTCGTTATCTACGCTTAAATGCAATACGCCATAATCGTTAGACTCATGTTTCTTTTTTGTCTTTACGTTTTGCTTAGATCTACACCATATCTTTCTGACAATTATTTACAGTGAGCAAAAGTGAAATCCGGATACCGTCGTATGAAATACATACATAAGTGCGCAGAAAGGGAGTAAAAGGAGCTGTACGTGTTTCGTTTTTTTTTCAAAAACGTTACATGCAGTCTGTTGGATACAATGCGAAAAAAAACAATGAAAAAGAATAAAATAAAACCTTTGCTGAGGCCGAAAAATAAAAGAAACTCTTTCGTATTCTAAATTGAAATCCGGACAGTACCAAAAAAATCGTGACAATATCATTAGAAACTCAAACAAGTCGGGAAACCGGAAGCTTGACGCTTCAGGTATATAAGGTTTTGTGTTTCCCTATATGAAGAACATAACGTAGTTCTCCATTGGCTTATAGCATTGACCCGAGATATTGAAATCACTCAGTTCTGGACAGATTACTGCCATTGCCAGAACTGAGCGATTTAAATATCTCGAAGGGCAGATTACTGTCATTGCCAGAACTCAACGATTTAAATATCTCGAGTCAATGCTATCAGCCAATGGAGAACTGCGTAATGAAATTGTTTCACACATTAATGCAACCTGGATAAGTGGCATTCCCCAACTAGTGTTCTTTGTGATCGACGTGTCAGCGCACGTCCCAAATCCAAAATTTACTGTCGTCCGTCTGCCGCTCTCTATAGTTCTGAGCGTTGGCCGACTATAAAGGACAATGAACGGCGTCTTGCGGTAATGGGGACGAAGATGTTGCATTGCACTGGTGGCGTGACATGTTTTGATTACGTCTGAAATGACAATGGGTTTGCACCGATCGTGGGAAAACTGCAAGAGAGGCGTTTTCGATGGTGTGGTCACGTAATTCACGCTAACGAGAATTCAACAACCAGTATTGGTCAGAACATCGAAAGCAATGGCAAGCAACCAAAAAGCCGGCCAAAACAATTGTGGTTTGATACGCTGGATGGGGTTTAAAGGTCTCGAGATTACATCTTGATCAGGCATTTGATAAAATAAAATGATGAAAACCGATCACCACGAGCCGACCCTGCTTGTGAACTGAAGGCTGAAGAAAAAGAAAAAGATGTGAGGAGCGACGAGTGCACGACAGCTCCATGTAATATAGCTAAAAATTCCATTGCCCTCTATTTTCTAGAAAGCGATTTAAATAAATCATTTGATGGAAAGCCCTGTGTTGATAATGATCAACCTTATACGCTTGCAGGGCTTTGGAAGCAGTAAATTCGCGCGAAATTGCTAAGTTTGAACTGCTATAACTTTGGTGTTAATTGCCAGATTTCCACGAAATTTAGCACGTATATACGAAATATTTTTCTCTATGCTGGTACAGAATTCGGAAGTCCTAGCATGAATTCAGTAAATTCAGTAAAATTCAGTAAATTTCTAAAAAGTAGTAATATACTATTAGTAAGTTTATTTGAGCAGATATCCGAATGGGACATATTTTGAGGCCTAGGTTTTATCTAGGCGCACCACCCTGATTTTTTTCGGATTTTTAGGTTGGGTAGTTTCCGAAAATGAGTCCTGTCTCACTTCAAGTGCATACATTTTGACTCCTTACTCACGCACTTTGCAATTTATGCCAAAACTAATATCAGTTTCAGAAAGTACAAATCGAGGCCTTTCATTTGATATCCTACGCAACTATATCCCGTGAAAAAATTTTTGAATCCCCCCTTTGCATGTATGGGGAGCCCCCTTTAAACTCCACCTAAATTTATGCCACTCGCTGTATACGTGGGATTTCATAGCTCCCATCTGTCCACCAAATTTCGTTCGGATCGGTTTAGCTGTGTTGGAGAAAAATGCGTGTGACCGACAGACAGACAGACAGACATTGAATCAATTTTAATAAGGTTTTGTTTTACACAACTTTCGAGAAGACATAAGTTTTACAACAACTTTCGAGAAGACGTTCCATCAAAAATTGATAGACCAGTAGCTTACTCCAAAATACAATAAAATTGTAGTTTGGAGTAAGCTACTGGTCTATCAATTTTAGACTTAACTACAAACAGAAGGCAATATCTAACGTTCCATCAAATATTTTTCGTCAGAAATGGAACCTTCGCGAAGCCTACTGTCGACAAAATCTCGCGCGTTCTCAATAATATTGCAGTCCTAGGATTGTGGAGAGATTTTGAGTAGTTCCGGACAATTGAACACTGCAACATGCACGTTTTTCAAGTCACTGTTTTGGCATATCTTGAATGTTTGACAACTACCCAATTTCTGGTATGCACCATAGCATTTTCCACTTTACTGTGATTTTCAGATTTTTCAGCTCGGATTTTGTGTTAGGCTTTCTCTACGCTTTTACTTTTGCACCGCTGGAGAATACATTAAATTTGGACTCGACGACATCACCGCAAAACGTTTGATCTTTAAAAAGATTGTTCTGAGCAAACTCAAATCGCTTTACTTAATTGACTTCATTAACATAAGTTTTATTCATGCAATACATGAAATGCATGACTAGGGAAGTGTCACGGTAGGGAGGGAGATATGGATGCATATATGTATATTGTATTTTTTAAAAAATTTGCATGATAGCGCGGAGAAACTGAGTACTTGTCAAACATTCAAAATATGCCAAACAGCGACCCGAAACATAGAGTATGAAAAACACGCATGTGTTAGTGTTCAATTGTCCAAAGCGCCTTAAAACCTCCCCCCAATATTATTCAGAACCTGCGGGATTATGTCAACGGTAAGCTGCGCGAAGGTTCCATTTCGAAGCAAGAGTTTTATTTTATCCTTTTTCATTGATATTTATTGCATTGTATCCAACAAACTGTACGTAATGTTCTTGTGAAAAAAACGAAACACCTACAATTTCTTTTACCACTTTTCTGCGCACTTATATATTTCATACGACGATGTCCGGATTTCACTTTTGCTCACTGTATATCTATTTCAATATAATACTGACCAGTATTTTTAGATTCTACATTAACGGAAGAATTACTTTATCATTAGCGCTATATATTTGGAAAATCCCAAAATTACATCATTTGACTCATATTCATGATCAGTACTAAGCGATATTCGAGTATCGTGAACATTTTTTTTAAAATTGTTCATGCATAAAGAGGAAAATTTTTAATTTTGTTTGAGTTTACTTCCGGCATTCATATGCACCAAATGGATAAAAAGAGAAATTAATATCCCACATTAGAATACATGATAATGAATTAAATTCAAAACAACAATTAAGCTATGATGAAAGGATAAAATATTTGGGTTTAAAAATTCTGTTCATAACTATTTCCGAACCATTAGAAATATTCTGGGGAACATGAAAACGTTATAGTTTCTTCCTTAGAAACAGTTTAATTTGAACCACGAAGCACATCATGACGAGGTATAAGTATATTGACATAAATCATAGTCAGTTACAATTAACCACTAAACCGACAACAAAAAGTTTACATGAAAGTTATCAAACGAATATTCACAAATGTGCTATGCAACTTTTTAATACAATGCGGTGTTCACTGACAAGCGTTCGTAGTACATGCTATTAAGATTAAAAGATTTGAGGTAACGCACTTAGTGCTATCCTCCACACTGGAAGTTGAAGGAAGAACTCGAGAAACAGTCGTGGCATCAGCAGACGATATCCGGATCCAATCGGATTAGTCGTTGGACTGGCGGAGTTTTGCGAGAGGAAGGCGCTACCACTTCTTCTCGGCTGCGATGCCAACGCTCACCATGAGGTCTATGGAAGCAGCGACATTAATTGAAGAGGCGAGAACCTTCTGGAATTCATCCTCAGTAATAAGTTAGAAATACATAACGTAGGGAACACGCTACTAGACATAACTCTTATGAATAACTTGGCCAATAATTGGAGGGTTTCGCAGGAGCCTTCTATATCAGATCACAGAATAATAATAATAATTCGAAATTGAGGGCAACTCGAACGTAGATAGATTAATAAGGAATCCCAGGAGGACAGACTGGGACTCCTACACAAGACGCCTGAATGGAAGCATGGTTCATCTACAGGTGGGTGGTGATCTCAGGAGCGAGAAAGAGTGGTGGAGGGCCTCAACACAGTCATCATTGAGGTATATGCGGTCAGCTGTACGACTAAGGCAATCAAGTGATCAAGGGACGTACCGTTGTGAAACAGCAACCTAGCCAGAATAAGAAAAGAGGTCCAAAAACTTTTCAACCGGGCGAAACAAAACGGGCACTGCTAGAGGTACAAAAGAGCACTGACGACGAAACAGCCTCAAGAAATTCTGTCAAGAGAAAGAACAAACCACAGAAGCACCCAGCAAGAAGATGGGACATTTACCGAGAATGAAGAGGAAGTATATCTGCTTTTCATCACCCATTTCCCGGGGTCCCAGCCCACGGCGGAAGGCAATAACATTCTGCCTGACACCCCAACATCGGGCGAAACAGGGGAAAAAGGTGAATTGGAAACTAATGAAAGAGGTATGCTCGAAAGCTAGCGTAAATAGACGCCATTTTTCCAGGACTACTCCCGAGGCACCTTGAAATTATCTTAGGATTTCTTCTAAGCGTAGTAAGGAGCACCATAGCCTTGGGATACATACAAAGAGTATGGTGACGGGCAAGAGTGGTCTTTATTTCGAAAATGGGTAAAAAGAATCCTCTTCATCATAAATCTTTCAGACCAATCTGCCTGACGTCGTTCGTACCAAAAATGGTGAAAAGGGTCATAAAACTAACGGTCTAATGAATAATCCCCTACATCTTTAGCAAATAAATACAGCTAATAAACCATTTACTTTCCTATTTTTAACACTCCGTAAGAAGTAGTCTCGCTCTTTCAAATTGGCCTTGTGGCAGGTTGCGCCGGCTCTCAGTGCGCCTAGTATCGCTCCGCCACACACCCATGTCAAACAAACACAAACGATTATCAAATTCATTAATCGAATCGTTTTCATTATAATTCAAGACATAATTGGAAAGTTTACATTTTTTAATGGCGAAAAAATAATTGAACAAAACGGGAAACCGGGAGCTGAACGCTTCAGATATGAAAGGTTTTGCGTATTGCTTATATGTATAAGCATATTTGAATGGGCGTTTGTCACATTTGTACCTAGCTAGAGTGTAGAGTATTTAGTGCGTCAAAACATTCACTTTAGTATTATACTGACATTTAAAGGCTTAGGATGCAAGAAATTTATACAAAAGAGACAATAAATGCATGGACCACCATCTTTTCAGATATTGGGGTTGGGTAGTTTTTGAGAACAGTCCTTGAAGAAACTGACTCTTTTCGGTTCTCAGCACTCGGCCGCTTTGCAACCAATGTCAAAAATAATACCAGCTTCGGAAAGCTGATCCCACCTTTATAGTTTATATAAATTATCGTAGAGAAACATGAGGACTGATTTTTAATATTCAAAAACTGTCCAGAGGTAAGAGTAAGAGGAAGTAGAGAAACTGCGTTCGCATTCTAAATACTGATTTGATTTTGACTTATATGGAAAACCTGGGATAAGTCGTCATACTCTAAACAGAGGTATTTGGATATCTTCAAGACAAATGCTTCGATGGGGAGATAATTAACGACATCGAATTTCATGTGATCAAGATTATATCTATTTTAACAGCATCGAGCTCAATTAAATTTCCAAGACAATGTTCCCTCTATTTTGATAAGAAACAGTGTGGGCTAAGAAGTAAAATGACTACAGCTATGACTCAAGGACACCCAAAAAACTCTGTACTCGGTATCGGACGAAGCGACTTTTGTAATGACTAATTTTGTGACAAAAATCGCATATTATAGAAGGTTTTATTATATGTTTCTGATTTACATATATATCTGTTAATACACAATTATTTGTTTGGTATACAAAGATATCAAGAGGAAGTTGAACTGATCTTATAAGATGTTTCACAGTACACTCTTGATGTTTAATCGAAACTTCCGCTCGTAGTGTTTATTTAAACTATCTCAATAGATCCAAAAACAGATGTTAAACAAAGAACACCTACTTACTAGCCATTGGATATTCGGCGGGATCTGTTATTATTGTTTATTGTGCTCTTAGCGCCAGATACTTGCAAACATTGGAAGATAAGCTCCATGCTCCATTCGTTTACTTTTTTTATGTATGGTGGTGGAAATCTTAAAAAGACACTGCTGCGCCGCTCTATGTTTGCGCTCGACCCATCTTTCAATATACGCGGCTTTTTCGTAATTATCTCACCGTTGCTGCTACCTCCTGTACAGCTCCTTCCTAGTGGCTTTTAGGAGGCCTGCAGTTACTTCGACCGGATTCACTCCAATTCATTCATTCATTCCAATATTTGGCATCATCGTTGCTAGAGATAAACTAGCATTTGCTGCCTTTTCGCGAGCATAGTCCAGGTGCCCCTTGAAGCTCAACTTGGCATGACAATGTTGTTTTTCCTGCGATTGGTAATAAGGACCGCTTCCGTCTTATCTTCCGCCAGGTCCAATTTCACCATTTGGAGCCATGCCTTGATGGCATGAATGGTTTCACTTGCATACATTTCAACGTCTTCCCAGTATTTTACAATTACTACCATTGCCAGCTCGTCTGTAAAACTAATCAATGTTGCCTCCCTTGGCACGCGAAGGCCGAGCACTCCGTCATACATTGTGTTCCACAGCAGGGGCCTCAGTACGGAACCTTGGGGAACACCTGCTGTCACAACATATTCCTTCTGTCCGTCGTCTGTCTCGTACCAAAGAAGTCTCTGCGGAAGGTAACTCTCGATTGTCCCAGCTAAGTAATCAGGGACACCCAGTTTAGCCTGGTTGCCCTTAATCCAACCTCAGTTCTCTCAAGGCCGTTTTTGAACAACAACTGTATTTTTTAAATTATCAGTATTTTAAATTTCAATCAAATTCAAAGCCACTGAAAAGTCCGCTTCATTGTGTGTGTGTCATAAATCGCGCCAAGGGTAAAAGGGTTAAACTTAATTTCGCGTGTGCATTATCAAGAAGGAGGGTGAAATATTGTTGTGCGCCTTGCTGCACATATAATTCAGCAAAACCCCGCTGAAAGCTTTTTTAGCTATTAGTGGGGTATAGTGCGTCAACCACACCTACGCGCCGTTGCTCGCGGTTATCTGAAATACGCTTGAGCTTTCCCACAACTTCCTGACAAGCTCGCACTCATCCTCCACTGTTCTCCGCCAAGTGCCCTTCTGGCGGACCACTCGTTGCCATCCATCTTGGGAGGGTGGATTCCACTGCATGGCATAGCTCGCAATGCAATTATCGCTCCTTTTTAATGTGTGACCTATCCACTACTACTTCCATGTTCCTATCACATTGCATACGAGTGCCAAGCCTGGGCGTAAAAGGCTTCGTTTGTTTTACTTTTGCGAATCACCGGTGTCTGGATAGCTGAGTGGTTATAGCGCAAAGCTGTCGTACGGGAGGTCGCGGTTCAAATCTCACTGGTGGCAGTGGAATTTGAATTGTGATTTGATGTCGGATACCAGTCGACTCAGCTGTAAATGAGTACCTGAGTCAAATTAGGGTATCATAATCTGGGGCGAGCGCAATGCTGACTACATTGCCTCCTAGTGTACCGTTACGGTCTTGAATGAAGTGCTCTAACATACTTCAAGGCCCTGATCCTTTTGGATTGTTGCGCCAACGATTATTATTATTATTATATAATCGCCGCCCTTGTCTGCCCGTTTCCTCACGATCGTTGCTACTATATTTAGCATGAGCCTCTGAAAAACCCTTCTTGCCCGGAAACATGCGACTCACAGACTTGCTATTTCGTTGTTCCACCAGAACTTGGGTTGCCCACTGGGGAAAAGTCGCCTTCTGGGCATAGTGGCATCGCATCCTTTCGTCATCCATTGAGTGACCTGGTTGGCCTTTTCTATAGCCATACCAATCAAGGATATATCAGGCTCAAGCGGCGTAGAGGACGTGTTCCCCTCGAAAGCTTTGGCCGTCCAAATAAGCGAACCACGCAGCACTTTGTGCGAGCTCTTTTTCGAACTTAATCAGATTACTTGGTGATTACAGTGAGTGTAGTCTTCACTAACTTGCACAAGCAACTCTTCTGACGTATGTCAGGTCCATTATAGATCGCAGACCCCTGAAAGCGTATGAAGTCCCATCATTCACGAGTACCACGTCTAGCTCCGCGGATGCTTTGAGGAGAGCACGTCTTCTCACGTTCGTTGTCCGCAGGACAATGCAACTAATGCAATCAGTTTTTTCTTAATTGAGATATAGTAATATGCAAACACTCTGGAAATCATTCCATAATGAACTGCTGTATTACTGGACTTTTACGAGTTTTATTGTTTTAAGAAGTTTTAGCCAAAAACAAAACGAGAGGTTTATGTAAAGCCGAGGAATGAGTGCACAGGAATGTAAACTTTTCAAGAAGTTTTGGAATATATTGTTAAATGTAGTAGTTGTTGATGCAGTACGTCTTCTAATTAGTTAACAACCATACCTATTGCTCATGTACTCCAATCTGGGCGCATGATAATATTTTCTATTTACGATTCCTCATTACTAGGGGTACTCGTAATCTCATAACTGATTAACATCAACATTTTCAAAAGATTAATCTGAGAGAAATTTACGCAACGAAATTAAATCATCCTTATTTTGCCTTAATTTTATTATCTTCAGGCTGGCACATAGTTTATCAATTAATTCTATGGGAAATCTGCCGGATACAACTGCGTACTCTTTGAATTTGAACTAAACGGTAGCGGCCATGGGAAGTCATCAGTTATGTAAATAGTATAAACTTTACACAATTGGCTATTTTCCTGACAATGTCATCAATCACCATATTGAAATAATTAAAAGAGCAATATCCGTTCATCAGGAAAAATACCTTCTTGACATTTATAAAACGCCGGCACTCAACATATTTACTTAACACACCACAGTCACCTGAACCGATTTCACCGCAACCATGGAAACCCCACTGACAGCTGCCTTAAATCGTGCTACATCCACGGAATGGCTGACAGTATAAATTTGGCTTTCGGACGATGTCTGCTTTCCCTGAAAAGATTCGGAGTTCCCTTCAAGTGTGCGATAATCACGGCCGGGTTAAGCCAAGTGTCAAATTGAAAACAAGGAGGAAAGTGTGAGTGCGTGGAAAAGTGCCCAAGTGTGAAATTCGCCCGACTGGCTGGAGGTTCCTATTGGAATTGACCGCTTCTGGACGCGAGCAGGTTACTCGTGACATCTACGCGGACGACGAAAGCGAAAGGACCATCCCGGGATGATGGGTAGGTTTTCTTTCACTTATTTTGTTGGGCCCCGAATGCCTTCCGTTCCCCTTGACGTGGTGCTAACAATCGTTTTGCCGTGGAATGTGCAGCCTCAGGCAGTGCAGGCCACTCGCCCATTTACGATTTCGGAGCTAGAATTCGTTCTGATCGCTTCGCACGACGGAGTTTGGCCTCTGACAACTTTCCCGTTCCTGGTGGTGTACGACCACGGCAGCAATAATTACCCGAGCATTTGTGGACCGTAGTGCAAAGGCGCAGATGTTCTTTTGGCTGTGCGAGTGTGTGAGTGCGTGTTTAATTGCAATTGAAAAAAAATCGGGCCAGAAACCGTTGGCTGATAATCTTTCCGAGCGATTAGCTATGTCGCGAGAAGGTTTATCGGCGTTGGTATTTCAAGCTGATAATTTTCTAAGCTTGGAAATTGCTGGCGTAGCCAATGACGAGGACGTTCGCATCGCTGGGTGTAAGCCTACTCTGAGCCGTGAGTGCGGTCCTGTCTTCTGCTTTCAATTGACATTTGGGTTCTTGAGCGGAGCTGTCAAAGTGGCGTGCGATGGGGACAATTACTTAATACGAAACGGTTCGCACAGGTGCATCGAGCTGCAGGCGGTGTGCAGCTGCGATTTTTCTCACCACGCCGCGGTAGTGTTGCCGTAGTTTGGAATGTTATTAGAGGCTTTAAGTGATTGATGGTTGAAGATTTGGGTCAAAGTAGGGTCTGATAAAATGTTTCTGTGGCATCTGTCGAGCGTTGTTTTTATCAATGTTTTTTTTTTTTTATGATTGGCAGAGCAAATGTTATGAAGTAACGCGAATGTAACATTCAATGATTTATTCTTTGTGGGTCAAATCAACTAAAGTCGAACATAAGATATATTCAATATTCACTTTTTTTTCTAGGGAAATATCTACATGTATTCTTCTTTGTAATTTAAAATTTTAATGACGGTCCTAAAGCTGCTTGTTTAGTTATCCTAATATATACAATTTATTATTCAAATAGGTATGTATTCCTAAACTACCACATGACTATATATCCACTCTTCCAATGGTTTGTAAACAATTCCGGCCAGGAATAGGGCAGTTGACGCAGATGTTGATCCGAATAATTGGGGGAGTGAACCATGATAAGGCCTTAAAGCGACTAAACAGGCGGTATCAAACACGAATGAAGATTTTGGGCAACACAATCATTTTGTGGATGGCCGTTTTGTGAAAATCCCATTTTACGGACAAATAAGTCTTATGGGGAAGAAGAAAAAGTTCGATAGTTACCGAAATGATGTAGCATTTTGTTACCTTACTGAAGGAGATCGACATCTCATCATGTCGTAAATTGCGCCTTAGCTGGTTTCAGCATCGTGGGTGACGTGGCACCAAGGATAGAAAATCGTTCACTTTGTTTGTCATCTCCTTTTTGATGAGATATCGGGCTGAATAAATTCCTCTTTTCAAATACATTATCGTCGCCAACTAAATTGCGAACATAGTCGAAGTTGCAAGTTTGCGGATAAGTTGCAGCAATGTTTGCAAGAGTATCAAAACAATTCGATATTTTCAATCTCAGGTTGGTAACTAAGTTGCACTTTATGATTAGGGCCGTTAGTATGATTTCTACACAAAAAGATCTAAGAATGTTTTTAATAATATTGTATGGTCTGTGTCTGTGTCAACTTGATTGACAATCAGGTTTCACGTTTTTCCTACTAGGGTCAATGAGCTATAAAGTTTCAATAAAAGGATTTTATGGGAACACAAATACTTAACCGTGAATCAAACAATTTTTATCACGGACTGTGTACTGACGCAATACACCCTGCGCGGTTACTCATATAGCAGTCCTTTTTTCATTGCACTTCTGGATCTAGAGAAGGCGTTTGACCGTATGTTACACAACATCATCTGATATGGTCTGATAACACTTATTGTCAGAGAAACTGGCGCGCTAATTTAAATTGCTGGTATCGCCTTTTCGCTTTCTTCTTGTTATGGACATTTTCACATGGGATATCCAAGGCCCAACGCCCCATATACTACTCTATGCGTCTCATAGAAAATTTGATCTCGAGCAACTTATTCAAAAATGGAATAATCGCCTTATGAAACATAGTCTGAGATTGAATCTGATTAAAACAGAATTTTCGGCGGTTGAAGAAAATCAGGATGAGATACCGTGCCGGTATGGTAATGGTGATAATCTTCGATTCCCGGGAATTTTGCAGCAACTTGAATGTTCTCCAAGGCAGACAGTCACGGCAGACTATTCCAAATCTGTTTCGGCCACAATGTTACGTCTGTAATGACTTATGATCGATGGTCAAAAGACAATCTTGAGTGTGGCGATCATCAATATGATAATGCCGAGGAAGGGAGAGAATCTCAGAGCCTACGCCTAGTTGCACTTCTGAGGCGGGAGAAGCAGCAATCTTTCCCTTCGATTGCGGCACTCCGGTCCGGAGTTTTACTCCACGCGTGCGTTCGTACCGTGCGGACCTATCCATCGGAGGAGACGTGAAGTTTACCTTAACGCTACGTCAGAGATCAAATTGTTCAAAGCACCCATCAGATTATCGAGCATGCAACTACGTGTCGACGGTACACTTAAATTGAGCTTCAGTATCTGTGGGCGGACCTTCATGGACAATTTCGCCAACTTTCTTCTTTTCGATTTTTGAGATAGTTCCCCCTCTTGGTCGTCTCCAGCTATTGAAGACTTCTTTTGACCATCGACGAATCACATAAATCATTACAAGTCATTTAAAAACAAATCGGAATACCGGAAGCTGGGCGCTTCAGGGATAAAGGTTTTGGGTTCATCTTATGTGAACAACTCTCTATGAATGCTTTTCCATTCATACATACATACAAGAGTGCAAAATATTCCGTCATATATTGCCAAACAAAATATGCATATGTCCATACATATTAAAACATAAATATTGTGCCCAAAATTGATCTAACGCATCTTCACACATTTCTGCATTATTTTCGGGGGGTTGGATTGTGATCGGTTTCGCCATTTTATTTTATCAAATGCCCGACCTGGATGCAATCTCGAGGCTTTTAAATCTTCATCCAAGGTATCAAGCCATCGTTGTTTCGGCCGGCCTTTTGGTCCTTTACCATCGAATTCGATGTTCAGCCCAATTTTGGCAAGTGAATTCTCGTCACCGTGAATTTCTTGACCATACCATCGAAGACGCCTTTCTCGCAGTTTTTCCACGATCGGTGCAACCCCATATCGATCGTGAATATCCTCATTTCGGATGTGAAGCCCATGGCGTTTTACGTAGGCACCTGTCCTCTTCAGACACGGATTGATTGTGACCACAATCCGTGACACCTAGCCCCGCTGAGAAGCAACAACGTTACCAGTCTATACCAAGTGCATGGCTTAGCATTCATACTGGTGGATGCAAGAATTACCTAAATCTCTACCGAACTATGGAGTACGGCACCCGTGTTGATACGCAACACCACGTCGAGGCCCGAAGGTCTCTTCTCGCTTGAGCACAACCACCATGAAACTCCCACTAGGGGGGCTCCTGTTGTATGTGAGCTGTCCTCACATACAACAGGAGTTCACCCGAAGTATGTGAGTCAAGGGGCTTTCCCGGTTCCCATGGTACCAGTATACCCCTGGTAAGGTTTCGTGACCAATTTGCCACTTCAGACGAGTCCCCATGCAGACTCGGGTCTGATCGCCCTGATTAGGCCTTTGGAGCATTCGCCTACTGAATCACGGCCGGCAAACCAAAGTGATTATAGCGTCTCCCGGTGCCACCACTATGGAGGTTCTCCTCGGCCACTTGGTTTTAGTTTGGCCGATAGGGTTGCCGCCCCATCTTCCTCGCCGCCACCTCTGAGCACCCTCATTTCGGATGTGATCAAAACGTGTCAAGGGACTAGTCCATCGCAACATCTTCGTCTCCATTACCGCAAGACGCTGTTCTTTGTCTTTTATAGTTAGCCAACATTTAGAACCATAGAGAGCGACAGGACGGATGACATTGTGGTAAATTTTAGATTTGATACGTTCGTTGATACGTCGATCACAAAGAACACCAGTTATGGAGCGCCACTTTATCCAGGTTGCGTTAATGCGTGAAGCATTTTCATAACGCAGTTCGCCATTGGCTGATAGCATTGACCCGAGATATTTAAATCGCTCAGTTCTGGACAGGCCACTGCCGCTGACAGTGATTGTGGCTTTTTCATGGGTTTCGGTCGTCAAAAATTCAGTTTTTTTAGATTCAATCTGAGACCGTGTTTCATGAGGCGATCATTCGATTTTTGAACAAGTTGCTCGAGAACATTTTTCTGTAAGACGCTAAGAAGACATCAACCGCAAAAAACAGTGTATAGGGCGCTGTGTGTCGTAAATACAATTTATATGAAAAATATGTTGTTTTGTGCTAGTGACTTGCATTCAGATCCTCTCCTGTAATTTTATGGATGAATAGCTAGATGATTGAAAAATTCAATGAACCCTAACACTCCTTCTATGATCAATGAGCTCTATCATTAGCTTCAACTATACCAGCAATAAAGATACTCAAACAATTAAGGTGTTACATGAGTCACGGAAATGTTAGAGATTAATATAATAGTCAAAGGAACCAGGAATTATCGATGTCGATTTTCGAGGCACTTTCCATTCCAGTGAGATATACCAACTAATTTCAACAATCAAGGTGTGACACATAAAATCAAATACTTGGATCTAAGGCTTCTTGGCAAGCAATACGTAGCAGACAGGAGTCCTAGGAAATCTGCAGGGATAAGAACCCTGTCTCAAGGTGAGTTAGATTTTACGACGCGAAAAACTGCAATCTTAGGAAATTCTGTTCCTGCGGTAGTTTACCTAAGTGGCGTCCATTTCGAGTTAATTTTGCTTCAACGTAATTACCCCCTGTAGATTCGAATTGTCTAGTGCCATTAACTAAGATGTGTAGTAATTGCATGGTAATAAACGCTGCGCTATGAAGTGCATCATTGTGCTATAATGCGATCGCCTTTTTTGAATGACACAAATAGTTTTATGATTGACATAGTATCAAAAATATAGATATGTGGCAAATTAAGAAAGTTTTTAAGTGTCCGCTGAAAGAAAGCCCATGGATAGGAAGATAGGAAGATAATCACTAAAAGGGGTGTGATATGGAACTATGAAAAGGTGGAATACTACTTTTGGTTTTAAAGTATACAGAATTGTTTTAAAGGATTATATACAGTTACAGTGTGTGATATGACATTTTCGTAATTTTTTTCCGACAACATAGTTAATGTTTACAAAAAATATGGTTAGCAGCATAAAAAAAATGCCGATTTACAGCTGTTTTCCAAGAGTGCTATTTTTGGGAATGGTTTGCGGTGGACACGATAACTCCATAACAATTCCGCCAAAATCAGAAATTTCGTTAATATTTCGTATTATCTAATCGTTGCACAAACGAATTGTCAAAAAACCAATTATTAAACAAGTCAGGAAACCGGAAGCTTAATGCTTCAGGTATAAAAGGTTTTGTGTTTCCCTTGGTGAGGACCATACCGCAGTTCTCTATTGGCTGATAGCATTGACTCGAGATATTTAAATTGTTCAGCGCTGTCAGCTGCAGTAACCTGCCCTGAACTGAGCGAATTAAATATCTCGGGTCAATACTATCAGCCAATGGAGAACTGCGTAATGACATTGTTGCACGCATTGATGCGATCTGAATGAAGTGGCATTCCACAACTGTTTTTCTCTGTGATCGACGTATCAGCGAAAGTCTCAAATTTAAAATTTGCCGCAATGTCATCCGTCCTGTCGCTCTCTATGGTTCTGGGTGTTGGCCAACTATAAAAGACAATGAACGACGTCTTGCGCTAAGGGAGACGAAGATGTTGCATTGGACTGGTAGGGTGACACGTTTTGATTTGAGGATATTCGCGATCGATATGGAGTTGTACCGATCGTTTTTTTTTACATCCCCCCTTGAGCATGGGGAGTCCCCTTTAAACTCCACCTAAGTTTATGTCGTTCGTTGTATACGTGGTATTTCATAGTTCCTATCTATTCACCAAATTTCGTTCGGATTGGTTTAGCCGTTTTGGTCAAAAATGCATGTGGCAGACAGACAGTGAATCGATTTTAATAAGGTTTTGTTTTACACAAATACCATAATATTTACTTTTTTAAGATGTAAAAATTTCGATTTTTCTACTCAAAGGAAATAGGTTTTAAAAGAATTGAAAATCCCTCGTTAAACGATTAGCAGCTTCTCTTACGGCCGCAACTACAAACAGTATATACGGCGATGAGAGTTCAGAAGGACGTACAATTACGCTGGACAGCGATTTGAAATTTGGGGAGAATATGAGAATATTCAATAAAAAAAATTTTCGATTTCCGTGACCATCACAACTGTATATAATCCCTTACGGTGCAGCAATACTCAGTCTGTTTTTTTTTGTCAAGGCGTATCACACCCAATTTTGAAGTAAACTGCTAGCTTTGAAGCCTATAGATTTCATAGGTTATCCTATTTTTCGCGTTTGTGGATTAAGAGTGCCTCAGTAACAATCAGTTTTCAACCAAAATTTATAAATTACTGTCATTGCAATTTTTTCGTTTGAATTTATAATTTGGTAATTATTTGGTTCTGAAAATAAACCAAATATGAATTAGGTGTTTAATATAAGCGAATAGAAGATTCGAATCAAACAAAATATCCTACACGCGCTTCAGACCTCGTGGCTGAGTACAGAAATATGTGTTTCTAATGTTTGAACAACTGAACATTAAAGAAATTACCTGTATTGCTTATTTAGTGAATTGTCTGAATTTTCAGATATTGTTTCCAGTTTTGGAATTCATTTAAACAATATCATAGCTATATTCAGAATAATAAATATATTTTTCTTAAGTGGAATAAGAATATTGGTGGGTCAATGTCTTGTTTAAAAAGTTTATGTATTTATTTAAAAAAATAGGCGTTCGCCATTTGAATCGATATCTGTTTTTTTTTTTTTTTAAATTAAGTTCTTTACTTTTTCAAGCCAATAGAACTTCGGGGATACATGCATCCTTTCCTTGAAATTTGAGGAGGTTTGTGTTCTATAAAATTGAAGATTAGCTAGACATGATATGATCTTGTGTATGGATAACAAATAGTGGGTCAACGTAATTAGTATTCAAGGCAAACAAAATGAGCTACTTTCATTGAAAAAAGGCAGAAACGCGTGGGCTAATTTCGTTTTTTGCCTTCTATGACCCACAGAAGAATACTGAATATGGACGTCAAGCATTTTTTCCACCATTGGCATTAACCAATCTGAAATAATAAAAAACTTGTTGTTTCTTTTTCGCTGGTGTAAATCACTATTCTTGCAAATGCCCATATTTCGGGAACCACTTGTTCCCTTCATCAATGCTAACAAAACTCAGCACTGATGAAGGGAACAAGTGGCTCCCGAAATCTACACCAGCAAAAAAGAAACAACATGTTTTTTATTATATCAAATAATTAATCGTTGGAAACACCGCATAATTACACTAGGATTAATCAATCTACCCGCTGTAATTTCGGATTTTTTCCAAGAGTGGAATTTTTGTATTCGTATAAAGAACAATTGGTTGCAGTGTCTTTTGATAATTTGGATTCAATTTAAATAAGTTCATTAAATTTCCCGGAGGAATTGTAATGCACTGTAGGTGGCAACACATGTGAGAAATAACCAATACGTCACAAAATCGCCTATCAAGGAAGGATTCTTATACGGACTATCCGACTAAGATTCTGTATATAGTAAGTAGTATATGTAGCATAATATAGCGATCGTGGAAATCTATAATTTTAAAATGTTTGGTCCGCCATGTTGGAATTGATTTTTGATTTTAAAAAACTTTTGATAAATTCACGTTCGACACCCACGAAACCCTTCATATAAACATTTTAGTCCAAATTGATATTAGATAAACATTTTTTCAATCCGCCATATAGGATCTGCCATCTTGAATTTTATTAATTTGATTCAGATTTGAAATCAGCGACCCCAAAAGTCGTAAAAGAATTGATACTGGTCTTGATAACTGAACAAACAAGAAAGTTACCGCAAGATAAACTTTCTAGAAACTTTAAACGCATTTTTCTCGAAACCATATTTTTCATCATAATTTCAAAGACAGATCCACATTCAAAGTCTGCCCAAAAGATAAACATTTTTGTATGACTTATACCTAAAAAGAGAATAAAAAAAGTTAATTCATATTTTTCAAGCCAAAGTCCAAGTAAAAAAACGTGGATGAAAATATAACTTTTTTAAATGTCCCTAATTTGGTTTACTTTTTGTCCAAATTCATTCTAATTAGGTATAAATCATAGAGAATTTTATAAATTTTAATTACTTTAAATTATTACTGAATTCAGTTCACTATAAGAGATTGCGGGATTGAAGTTTCCGGACGATGTGTGCAGAGGCAGACGAGAGCTGTCATATTGAATATCATCGTAGTAAAAATTTCCATGCATTTTAGAATGACGAACACATACAACTATTAAAACCGCAAGTTTGTATGCCTTTTCATTGTCAGACAAAAAACTCTCAAACTTTGCTTTATTTTCGATCAAATCTGAAAAACCTTCCCTTAATGAAGATCCGATCATGTGGATCTCCATTCTTCAGGGAGTTGTTGACCCAGCCAGTTATGAAGTTTCCCCATTTTCTTTGCCTATTGAATCTACAAGATTTCGTCAAGCAATTCAAGCAATCCTACCTAATTATTTTTTTTTTAAGTTTGGCGGCGTAGACTTTTGCGATTTACCCTATGATCAAAAAGTACCGGGAAAACGACTTAATTTTCAGACCAATTTATTTATCTCCTACAAAGTAATATCCATGTAAAGTAACATACGTGTCCCAGCGTTTCACCCTCTGGTTTATCCACCCCTGGTAGACCGGCTAGCAGATGGGCATTAGTTTTGCTCTCTCGTCGCATTCTGCTTTTCGGCTTCAGTAATCATGCGTCATGAAGATCGGATCATTATTCGCTTCAGAAATTATGTCCTCAGCAATCGTATTTCGATGTTGTTTTTGTACGATATTCAGGTCTGTTGGGACGAGCCGGGATGCGACACATATCATAGGTAAAAGTTCCACCACAATGTGCTAAGTCACATTCAAATTCACTAGCAATCTCACTTAGGCTGGTATGATGATTTTCGAGTATATTTTTTTTCAATTTTTTTGCCGTTTTTGTCGATGCAAAAATGTTTTTAAAGTCGTTTATTTGTGGCCATGCTGATTCTATGATTCTATTTCAATGAATGAAGCCCTTGTTAGAATAGACCCATTTCAGAGAAAATTTTTGTAAGCTAGCAAAAACGACGCAGTTTCTTTCAATTTGTTCCTATTTAACATATGGTGAAATTCAAGCTATTTTACAGCTCAAATACAATATCTTCAGAATGTTAAAATAAAATAAAACGATAAAATTGATTGAATAAAGCGTAATAGTGTGATACCTAGTACAGGTGAAATCATCAAAAATTATTGTTATAATAAATCCCTTTTATCATTGTAATATAACTTTTTGTTCGTTGAAGCTACTCTAGATGCTAGTTGACGTAATTCCACCCTCACAGCAAGTTTTTTGCCGGCAGAGAGGAGGCTGGTATCCGCTCTGGATCTTTTAATATCGGCCACATCAACACCCTGTGGATCATTTTCGTGCAGTGTGCGGAATTTAAATCACTGCTCTATTGTTTTCCATCAATTTCCACAGCTTCAACAGAGACTGTATGTGGAATGTTCTACGCAGGAGGGACATTCCGTAAAGACTAATGGCTACTACATCATCAGAGTGACATATGAAGGTGCACCATTTCATGTGCTGCTTTTTAAAGTATTTGATGTCCAAAAATCCGCCAAAGTTCTGTCAACAACACTTTTTCTTCTCATTATCGATGAGCCTCGACTGAAGCACGTGGCGAACTTCAATAGACCATTTTGTTTTAGGTCCAACATCTTGGTTACGCTAATGATATCTGTTTGCTTTTTCATTGAGCCATAGGCTTTGGCAAAATTTCCGGATTTGAAGAAGGAAGCAAGTAGAATCGGACTGATGGTAAATGCCAACAAAACCGACGTTCTCAGTTTGAAGAGTCATCAGAGTCAGAATATCGAAAAAGAACAATTTTTATATCTAAATAGCTTTGTTTCTGTCAGCGGTGATACCAAACTTGATGTCGCCCACCGTCAGCAACGCTAAGTCCGTCTTCGCTATTTCGTCCAAAATCTGGGAATGAATCTGCCAGCCAACATTAAGTTGTGGTTAGTCCGTGTTACGTTGTCTTTTTTTTGCTCTGTGATAACAGCATACGGAAAGTGACACTGCTATTCGAAAACTCCAAGCTTTCATCAACCCGCGTTGTCATTGAAGTACTCTGGCATGAGACAATATCAAACGGAGAATTTGTTTGGCATGTTGGTCAGATATCCGTGGACGTATTGATCAGAAGGCTGGATGGAAACTACAATCTTCTGGGAAAGTCGTGGGGATGCTGAAAACAAATCGTCCGTGTGGAGATATGGTTGACGCGCTATGCCCCACTAGCGGCTTATCCGTCATTTGAATGTAATATATTCGTTGGTGCATGTTTCAAACAGGGATTCTAACAATGGTGAACATTGAAGTTGAAAGTATTTTATAGCTAGTCCCATGACAATCAAGCTGTTGTAGAATGCTGGGTATAGTGATTAGGGAGCGAGCCAACGCTATTAAAATCATGATGAGGTCGATGAGCTGATCACAGAGAATATTACTCTCAACAATTAATTTTTGGGGGAAGTTGATATGGCATAATTGATACCAATAAGAATCTTCAGATGGAAAAGATAAAGGACCCGCTTATTGCTCAGAAAATCATACATTCGTTGTTATATTCACAGGGAAATTAAATGACAAAAACATAGCAGATTTCTTCAGTAACTGTGAAACTGTAGGATCCAGAAGTAATCGTTTGAAAAGTCATTCCTCCATTATGTCTCTTAGATGTTAACATATTGGACCCCAGAAAATAGATATGCTTTCGGAATATTGCAACCCAGTTCATTGGAATTATAATTTTGGTTATTTTGCTGGCCAGTACCGAGTAAAGACTTGGAATTTAAGCAAAGCTGGTTGGATCATGTTTTGGCTTTATTTCTACCATTAGCAGTCGAATAGCCAATCAGTTTTAAGTGGTGTATGTAACATAAAGTTCTTTTTTCATTAAATGCTAATATACATTAAAAAAGAACAAAAGAATTACTTCTTTAAATTACGAAAAATATTTCAAATATCTATATAGGAAAAACCTGAATCAGACCTTCAACTGTTAAAACCTTGAAATAAGATTTGTGTGCCGTTAACGCAACTAACTAAAAGAGCAGAGGGAAATGATAATCTGATTACATTCATGATAACGTAAAAATAAACATCAAATTCTATTTAATCCCTTTTCATATAGATTATGTTCATATAAAATCTAGATAAGGAGGTAGAATGAGTAATCACTCAAATTTGATTCAATTTTACACTGATATATGAAGCAACAGCACATACATATAATAAGACCGGTAGGTGGTATCCAACAATTCACAGAATATAGCATGTTCAAGCACGTTCACTTTGTAAATATTAATATAAATGTAAAATGTAGGCCTCTTGATTTATTGGAGTAAACGTCAACAAACGTTAGTCTAATATTTCAAAAAATAATCGCAATATTCGATATCTTTTCTCAGAAATTTGTCTTTACCCTGGGAATCAAAAAACGGTTTTCTTTTAAGCGATAAGTTCAAGAAAAATATAATTTAGATATTTGAATTAGCACATGAACTAAACCTAAAGTAGATGTGGTCATATGATCCCCCCCTCTCCCCTAACCGTTGTTTTGCACTAAAATCATAAAAATTAAACGCGGGGTCACTTAAAAGAGAAGAATGTTTTTTTGAATGGGAAGTATTCGATGTCGGGGCTAAATCAGAAGGTGGGGAATTTTACCGTGTTATTTTTAGATCAGTCGTGGCAGTGGACCGGTGAATGGAATGAGGCAGGCAGTGTTTTGAAAAGATGAAAGTCACACAGTTTGAACATCAGAAAATGTTGACGGAGAAGATGATTGACATGAAAGAGGCTTCCCTCCAGGCAAATGAGCAACACATCAGATTTTCTCTCTGCGGCAAGCGATGGAAAAACTGTTGAAATATGGCCATTAGTTGCACCATCTTTTCATCGACTTTAAAGCCCCCTATGATAGCATGGTCAGAGTAGAACAGTACACGGCCATGAGAGAATTCGGTATCCCAACGAAATTGATAAGACTGACTAGGCTGATCCTGACCAATGTGCGAGGCCCAATAAAAGCAGCAGGATCACTCTCGAGACCAATCAACATCAACAACGGTCTAAGACAAGGGGATGCCCTACATACGTCCTCTATAACCTGGCCCTCGAGAAAGTAATCCGTGATGCTGAGGTAAATGCAAGAGGGACGACATCGACATCATGGGAAGAAAGGCCCGAGACGTACAAACTGCCTTCATCCAAATCAATCAGGTGGATATCGGCGAAATCTTGGGCTGCACATCAATGAAGACAAGACAAAATATATGGTGGCAGCATCAGCACCAAAAACCAACCAACCACCATCATTAAACCGCACTGGTCAAACGGGAAGAATAAAGATAGGAGACTACAACTTTGAGACCGTTGAGAATTTCTTCTCTCGATAACAGCTACGATGATGAAATCCGCGCACGGTTGTTGTCAGCCAACAGAGCCTATTTCAGCTTACAAAAACTGTTTCGCTCGAAACATCTCACCATAGAGTCAAAGCTCTTACTGTACAAGACTATAATCTTGCCAATCCTCATGTGTGTTCGAGAGAAGAATCCTCCGAAGAATTTTTGGCCCCCTACATGAGGATGGACGATTCCGTAACCTATACAATGACGAAATCTAGAAATCTAGAATGATCCAGCCCGGAAAGTCTGTAAGGGGAATATCTATGGTAGAAAAAGATGACGAGGCAGACCCTGCCTGAGATGGAGCGATGACGTAGGTCAGGACGCCGGACAGCTTTTAGGGATATCGAATCAGTGGACCTCGGCGCAAAACCGGGATGTCTGGAGTTCCTTATTAAGGCAGGCCTAGCCCGGATACCGGTTGTTACGCCGTTGATGACGATGATGAAGCCCATCTCAATTTGAATGGCTTTATCAATAAATAAAATGTTCGATACTGGGATTCGGAAAATTCAAGAAACCTTCACAAAACATCTCTACACAACTGTCCTCGAAATATAATTCTGTATGCTATTGAGGGGCGGATTTGGTGGGCCTTTCTTCTTTGACAAAAAAAACGCTATCATTGTTTTTAATGTTGGCAGTTATATCGCCATGTTAAATGGTTTCGCTTCTTTTGCATTCAAAAATGAATGGATTCTGAAGGGACGTGCTTTGTTCCAACAAGATGGAACGACTTGTCATATATCAAATGCCACATTGAATTTGCTAAGTCGAAAATGTTCATACCACCCGGTATCTCGATGTTGTTGCATCACTTTTCCTCCTCTCTCTATTGAGCTGGTGATATGGTACCTGCATGTTCATCACTTCGCATCTCTCGTACACCTCACATTGGT
Organism: Hermetia illucens; assembly: GCF_905115235.1. NCBI lineage: Eukaryota > Metazoa > Arthropoda > Insecta > Diptera > Stratiomyidae > Hermetia > Hermetia illucens. Next base: position 80,675,770 of record NC_051854.1, on the reverse strand, counting down.
GAGTTACCTGCATCCAACTCGTATTGCTATGTTGTTTGCTCCGATTCCAAACATTCATTTCCTGGCGACTTCGTACAGTATTCTAGCCTCTTTAAATTTCTCATCCTGTCCCTTTGTGAACATCTTAGGAATAACCTCCTTTACTTTTGGAAAACTTCGTTTCCTACGGGCCCTATGGACAGTGTCGAATTTAGGACTATTCTGCTCCTACAGTGATCATGGGTGAAGTTGAGTCAATTTAAATCAGGTACGGAGATATCGGGATTTAAAATTTGTAGTTCCGTCGATTTTTTCGGATAGAGCGAAGTTTTGCTCAACTATGTATATATATTCAGGATCATTTTAACAGATTGAGCCCATTCTTTCTGAATTCGGTGTAATTAAGGACAATTTGGAATTTGATTTTCGAAAAATGTTGATATTTGGGTATCTTATCTAGAACGTCTTCGGAATTACAACTTTTCGAGCAGGACGAAGTTTTGAGTGTTTTGGCCACATGGGAGTAGTTTAAGAGTGATCTTTAGTAGGTTTTTGATAAATAAAGGACATTATCCAAGGCTGAATCAACGTTTCAATTTTTTCTTCGGAGAAAATAAATAATTTCTAACTTCAGCAAATTTCCCGTTGGCTGATTCTGTTTCCATGATCGAATCATAGAGCTGTCGGTAGTTTTTGTCTAGAAAAAAACAGGAACTTTTATTTTTTTGGTTGCATATTTATATCAGGACGCTTTGTGGAGCGATTGCCCCCGTTAATTTCCCCTACTTTGTCCAAATAAAGAAGAAATATGTGGTAAGAGGTTTTCATCGATAAAACTGCATTTTAGGAGTTATCACTGACAAAACACCTTTTGCCAAATTTGATAAAATATAATTTTTCTTTAGAAAATTGAGCAAATAAAATTTTTCTATGTCTCTATGGTGGAGCTCCATGGCAGTGGTCGCAAATGGATTTATTTTGCGTAAATTGGACTAAACATTAAACGCCTTTATTTTCAATCTTCTTTTGAGTCGTGACTCAAATTTGGTGACTATCTCACCACTTTTCAAACAAGTTGGAATGCCGGAAGGTCGCGCTTCGGGTATAAAGGTTTTGTGTTCATCTTATGTAAGAAACTTCAACGCACATCTTTCTACTATCCTCACCCTAAACAGACTGCCTATTTCCGAATACTGTAAATATATATGCACGTATATAAATTGATTGTACATAAATAGCATGTATATTAAATGAAGCTGGTTTAATGTACAAATATATCTATCTGAATTAGACATTACCCGCAAACTTCATTATCATGCATATATTATATACCTGCATACACACGTCTCTTTGGAGTAATTGATATTCATATACAAATGACTAAAAAACTAAAACAAAATAATTCTTTGCGACCCCTTTCATATGAACTCACTTCGTTGTGCTATTGATGAATTAATATGGAATGATGACGTCATACACGTTTTAGAATGCACGAAATTCACAAAAAATGGCATAGTTTCACCCCTTATAACTTTGTTAATAATAAACGGATTTCTTTCAAACTTAACCAAATTGTGCGTTATGTTATTCCTTACCCCCATGCATTTCTGCGATGGACATAAGGCGAGTAGCCGGGTAAATTTTTAAAATGTGGAAATATTATATTACTAACTTAATTGTGCAGATATCGGAACCGGGTATATTTTTAGGCCTAGATTTGGTAGAGATGAACCACTGAGATTTTTTTCTGATTTTTCGGTTGGAACCTCAGAACCCTCACTCCCTTATGTTTCGGTATCAAATATGGAATCAGTTTCGAAAAGTATTATTTGAGTTATTTCGTTTGATAACCCACATGACCACATTTTGCACCCTCCATTCACATGCATGGAGAGCCCTCCCTTAAACTTAACAGAAAATGGCGCCACTTGCTGCATGTAAAGGGAACAATCGACAATCGGTTTAGCCGTTTTCGAATAAATCGGGTGTAACAGACAGACAGACAGACATCGACTCGATTCTAATAAGGTTTTGTGTTTACAAAAACAGTGGTGGTCACTTTCCATGTGCTGCTCCCATATAGCACGGAACACACTCAACTTGAAATTGGCATTAAAGTGGCAAATCATCAGATCAGGCTAGCCAGGCTGAGAAACTTGTCTTTGTTGATGTTTATCTTCAATCCGATTCTGCTTATTTATTTTTCAAAATCCAGAGCCACTTTGCCCAAAATCTATGACTCAGTGGGATAGAGATGTGTAAATCGTCAGGGCTATTTAGTCCATTCGAGAAGAGGTGGATAAGCCTAACCGCTCAATTGAAGCGACAAACAGAATTATATGATCATATCATGTATCGGCACGATGGCCCACATCTAAATTAGCGGAATGTACGAAATGCGATTTGATTCAAGGAACAGCTGGTGAGGTGAGGTGGGTAGCCTGTTGGTGCGATATAGTGCGAGCATAGTGAAAGCCTTCCTTAAGTTCATTCTAGAAACACAAAATTGGAAAGTTTAGGAAAGTTTGATAAAAATCCAACTATAATTCATAAATTTATTGAAGGTAAAAATTGTGTATTTCACGTGAATTTATCGCACTCTAAGACGTGTATGACGTTATCATCATACAAAGTGAACTCATATGAACGGCGGAGTTGGAGTTTGGAAACACATATGGAAATTTCTCACACAATATTAACCCAAAACCTTTATACCCGAAGCGTCCCGCTTAAAATATTTCGACCTTTTATTTTTCAAGAGTCGACTCACCGAAAAAAGTCATATTTCCCACACAGTAAGAGAACAAAGAGATGTCAGTAACGTAGTCAAGATGTTTAACAAAAAATATTATAGTCCATTGGAGAATGAGTAGAAGTTTCTCGGCAAGTCGTGATTGGAGAGGATTGCTATTGCTAGGAACTGATAAAGATGACTTATAGGTACAGCACTCTGCTTCACATACGGGGCCTATTTGAAAACTATTGAATTTACTTTCTTGTATACACTTCCGTTTTAAATATTCAATCCAAACTTGTGATGCTTTATTAAAGACTTCATATGGGTATCTAGAATTGCGCATTGTTTTTTCTTCTGAATGTGATTACAAGCGCTCCTAGATAAAGTGACCTCACAAAGTCAAAGATAAAGAAAGACTATCTTCCATTTTGTTTTGTAAATGGTGAGACGTTCGAGTCTATTTTTTGGGTGATATTATTCATTTTAGGCCTCACTCACGATTCCTTACAAATGATATTTCGTCACGCACGTCTGCACTATGATTAATAGTTTTGCTTAATTAGTCAACATGAAATGCTTTAGACGAAACAACTTGAAACATCATTACAGTGTACGTATTAAAGAATGTAGTCTACATATTATATTTCGCCGCAAAATTGATAAAACCTCTCAATATGAAAAGGCAATGAATTGTCCCTTTGCCACATGTAATTATTATATGTTGCGAATTCTACGTACAATAATATTTGAATTATCTACCATTGTCAGCATATGAACTACACATTTCGATATAAACTTTCCTATATCCTTTTCTCAATCAAAATCTGTGAAATTAACAATCAACTTTTAACTTGTTATTTACAGCATGAATCTCAATGCCCAGGAAGTAGTTTCAGCAAAGACCTCATCATACAAGAACTATGACTTCGCGGTAAGTAGAATATGCACAGCCATTATCATATGATTCTCAAAGTTCATTACTTAAACAGATTGGATCGTTTGTTTATATTATTGGAATCGGGGTCGTCAGCGGTTACGCGACGCGCTGCCGCTAAACAGATCGGCGAAGTTCAAAAACTCTATCCGCATGAACTACACAATCTGCTTAATCGCCTCGTAGGCTATTTGCATCATTCATCATGGGAAACTCGAATTGCAGCCGCCCAAGCCATCGAAGCTGTTCTCAGTAATGTTCCTCAATGGCAGCCAAAATCTAGTCCAATTAAAAAAGGTGAATAATTACCACGGAGTATTTGAGTTTTCTGCAAGGCTGAATATTTATTAACTTTTGAATCCTCGATTGTTTCAGAGAACGAAAATACTTGCGATAGCAAAACTTGCAATGATCCTCAACTGTCGTTTGAAACATTTGATTTGTGTCAGGTACTCCAGCGAGGAGCACGTCTTATGGGTTCAGAAGGAACTGAATTTGATTTTGCAGAAGACAATGACAACAACAGCAGGTTAGTAACATGGACATAATCCTTCCATTAAGAAGACTAATCTAACGATGTATTTCTCACAGTGATAGGCTTGTGAAGCAAAGGGAACTATTGAATGAAAAATTGGGTTTTAGTCAAGCTAATAAATTGGGAATCAATATCAACATCAATGATTTAATTGCGCTCGAAGATATGAAATCTGAAAATAAAAATTGCGGCGGCAGCAGCCAAATGGTGATTTTTTCTAAAGTTGTATTACCGAACTTTGTTTCATTTTCTCATTTCCCCATAGGTCCCGGTTCAAGATATTCTACGGCTGCAACCAAAAACATCTGAGTCGCAAAACTTGAGCTGCCGTGAAATGAATAGAGCTCGTCGAAAAGCTAGACAGAACAACGCGACTGGTTCGCTTTCGCATTCATCCAGCCTAAATAGGAGCAATTCAACCAACGGTTCAATTGACGAACCAGAAAGAAAGAAGATCAAGCTGGACAACATGAATAAAGTTGAAATGTTTTATAATATTAATCGTAAGTTTTCAGTCACTCCCATTTGCTCCATAAACATGGACGACAAGAATTTTGTTCCGTTACAAGCGTTTATGTTTCATTCAATTTATTAGAACCAGTTCCTGACGCAACCGGCTCGTGGGGTGACGCAATAAGTTGGCCATTGGAGCAATTTTCTTCGAGATTATTTTTGGATTTATTCAATCCTAAATGGGAGGTGCGCCACGGAGCAGCGACTGCATTGCGAGAATTGATTAATTCTCATTCCTCTGGTGCTGGAAAGTGTGTTTATATGACTGAAACCGAGGTAGGGTCGTGCTGATCAACTTCTGAAATGCATAAGCTGAATAATCAAAATTATTTATCACAGATGATAGAAAGTCATCACCGTTGGATTGAAGACGCAACACTTCGACTTCTTTGTGTTCTATCTTTAGACAGGTTTGGCGATTTCGTATCAGATCAGGTAGTCGCTCCTGTACGAGAAACCTGCGCACAAGTTCTTGGCACCCTCTTGAAGCAGATGCCAACTGATAAAGTTAGTCAAACAGTCACTATTTTGCTGAAATTAATAAAGCAAACTGAATGGGAAGTTCGACATGGAGGTCTGTTAGGATTGAAATACATGTTTGTGGTACGAGAGGACTTGCTACAAACGTTCTTGCCAATGACAATAAATGACATCTTAATGGGACTGTTCGACAATGTTGACGATGTCGGTGCTGTAGCAGCATCAACTCTTATACCAGTAGCAACTTGGCTGCCAAAACTATTAAACGAAATGCAAGTGTCGAAAATTGTGAAAATGCTGTGGGATTTGCTGCTGGATCAAGACGAATTGACTTCAGCTTGTAATAGCTTTATGGGTTTACTTGCTGCGATATTATGCCTACCAAATGCTTCACAATGGATTCAGTAAGTGATTTATCAGTAAGTGTTTCTATATACAGGACTTATTTCAGTTGATTATTCCCAGAATGGAGTCAATGGCTATTTTGGTGCCTCGTCTCTGGCCGTTTCTAAGTCACAGCACTAGTTCTGTAAGGCGATCAACTCTGCGCACACTGAAAACATTAACAACTAACAAATCTTCAAACGATGGTGCGTCAACATCTCACAAATCCGAAGACAAACACAATGGAAACTCATCTCTTCCATCATCAATGGTAGCTGATATGGATTTCGACTCGAAAACATTAGCGCTGAATTTTGGTGTGCAAGACTGGAATGCACCACTTTTGCAAGAAGCACTTCGTCATGTGTATCAGAGAATCCTAATTGAACCGGTAGAGGATATTCAGGAGCTATGCAAGGAAGTGTGGACAAATTTAATTAGAAATGCTGAGCTTTCAGCTTTGCTACATGCTGCATGTCCTTTTGTAGCTGCGTGGATTTGCCTTGCCATGCAACCGGCAAGACTCGCATTCGATCCATCGACTTTGATTTTCGCCAAACAAAACCAAAGCAAGGTGGGTATGAACCATTGGATAAAATTTATTTTTAAATAAGTGGAATATGTTTAACTTTGAAGGGTGATGTTTTGTAGCATTTTGCCTAGTTCATTTCGGATCTTGATCACACTAGCTGCTGACACTTACATAACGTTTTGTGGTGGGTTTAAATCTCCTGCATTTCTCCGAGGACCTATATAACAGGGAATTTTTAGAGAATTATCATCGTGTACCATCACGGCAGTAATCACATGGCATAAATCTATCTCAAACTCAAAATCAAGAATGTGCGTGAATATATCTTTAACGAACACGAAGGGTGACAAAACGAGTGGGAAACATTTATTGAAACTTCGTTCCTTTCTCTCAAAGGGACGAAAAGAATTGTCCTCAGTCGATATGGCCTGTCGTTAAGTGGTTGTAGAGCTTAGAGATACACTTTACTAAACAATAGAATAATATCAGTCGTAATTTGGTGGAAGCACCCAGTATCACGTCGTCATTATAAATCGCCTTTACCTGGCGAATATTTGTGCAAGATATTGTCATATACATTGAAATAATAAAACTTGTTGTTTCTTTTTCGTTGGAAACACCGCATAATTTCACTCTGATTGTCATATACAGTCAGGCGATCAAATCTCCCCTAAGAAATGCCTAAGAGAACTCATAAGAAGTTCTATCTTTGTGTCATGTTCGCTATTGATCAATGCATTTTAGTAGTTCTGCAGATATGTAGGAGCTGCATCTAATATTCCAAGTTCTACATTCAATTTTCAGCTAAAGGTACGTTATCTATAACTTGGCTGCCCGCTGGCCAGTCATTTTATCTAATCTATGATAATAATAATAATAATCATTGGCGCAACAATCCATATTGGATCAGGGCCTTGAAGTGTGTTAGAGCACTTCATTCAAGACCGTACCTGTACACTACAGGATGCTGACCACATGCATTGCGCTCGCCCGAGATTATTACCCTGATTTGACTCAGGTACTCATTTACAGCAGAGTCGACTGGTATCCGACGACAAATCACGATGCAAATCCCACTGCCACCAGTGATGGATGGATCTATATTATTATCCTATTTGACATTGCCTAACTGGCCTAGCAAATGAAACCGTCAGCAAGCCAAAAACAAAACTTTTTTAAAATATTGGATATTTGTCCAAGAAAAAGAGTATCTGTGCCTAACTAGGGTGGAGTAAGTGGCTTTCCGAAATTAGGGCGGTCCTCTATTCTCAAACATTGAAGCTGCTTGAATTCCTGTCAGGTTAAGCGAGCGTTTAGCTAACGAACTCAAATCGGTAAATTAGTGGGGAAAACAACTCATAAAACGTTTCTCATCTATGCCCTAGGGGTAATCCGATAAAAAATAGCTAGGCAGAAGTTCACGGGAGCCCCCCTAATGTAGAAGGGACAAGGAATCTAGTCAGCAAAGATATTCAGATTCAGTCCATAGCATTCTCGGAAGTCAGCAGCTGCCCGCCCCATCCTACAACTAGAAATCTCTTTGAAATCACCAAAGATTTTTTATCTAGTGACCCCAGCCTGTCTTTAGTTTGAGTTGGACAATTGCAAAGGATATGTATCCTCTTCAATCTGGCCCTAGAAGGTGATCCTGCTCGTGGCAACGATGGGATGATTGTGAGAGCGTTTTAATGTTCTTTAAATTCACTTAACTAATGAGCTATGCTGACTCTTTTTTTTTTAGATTACAAAAACTATTTCTCTCCCAACATCTCACTACAATGTCAAAGCTTCTTTTCCAAGTTAATGATCTTACATGTTCTCAAGTATTCCTCAGAACATCGGGTTCTTAACGAGTAAAATTACGAACTCTTCTCCGCAATTGTTCGCTTCATACAGGATGATAGTACACGGGTATCGAAAAAATCCAGTAATATAATATAATATACTGCCGGGGTGAAGATGATTCAGTCAGGAAAGTCTGTAGGGGCAATATCCATAACACTAGTTTACACTGAAAATCACTACCGGAAATTTCATGTTTATCGATTAGTTTTAGTGTTCTGACGGGAAAAAAGGTAAAATTTATTTATTTTTCACTCGCGTAGTTTTTATTAAATAGTAAATTTATGTTTTTTTCGGATATAATTCCACTTAAAAACCCCTGCAGGGGAAAGAAAGAAAACTAAATTATCTTTCAAACTATATACTACTCCTTCGGATCCGATAAAAAGTGACTGAGTTATAGAGCACTCAAATACAAATTTCATTCAACTTTCGATATTTGGGGACCTGCTCCGCTCTGAAAAATTTTTTTCGAACCAAGAAAAAATAAAAAAGAATTTTTTTTTATTTTTTAATAATAATAATCGATAGCGCAACAATCCAACTAAATTAGAGCCCTGAAGTGTTTTAGAACATTTCATTCAAGACTGTAACGGTGCACTACAGTATAATGTAGGAGGCAATATGGTCAGCATTGCGCTCGCCCCAGATGATTACCCTGGTTTGCCTTAGGTCATTCACAGTTGAGTCGACTGGTATCCGGCATCCAGTCACGATAACATATCCTTCTACCACCAATGAGATTTGAACCACGACCTTCCGCTATGACAGCCCAGCGCTCTTATTACTTATGCCATCCGGACATATTTTTTGTATCGATAATATACAAAATTAGGAAAACTTCGAGCCTAGCCGGACCAAAATGGGATAGTATAGTAGTATACGAACTAATTTTTTTAATTTTTATTTTTTTAAAATTTTCCTCCTTATCCAGTTTCATAAAAGCAGCTTGTGTTTCTTAATGGTAATTAATCTAGTTTGGCAAATCGCTTCATTTGCTTTCTTCTTTTTCTTCAGCCTTTGTCCCGTTCAAAAGCGGAGTCGGCCCGTCGTGATTGATTTCGCCAATTGGTTCTCTCAAATGCCTGATCTGGATGCAACTGCGAGGCTTTTCGGCCGTTGTTTTGGTCGCTTACTATCGACTTCATTGTTCAAACCAATCTTGGCAAGTAAATTCTTGTTAGTGCGAATTAGGTGACCATACCATAAAAAACGCCACTCTCCAGTTTTTCCACGATCAATGCAACCCTATATCAATCGTTGATATCCTCATTCCGGATGTGATCAAAACCTGTCACGCCACTAGTCCAACCCAACATCTTCGTCTCCATTACCGCAAGACGTAGTTCATTATTTTTTTATAGTCGGCCAACACTCAGAACTATAGAGAGCGAAAGCCTGGACGACATTGCGGTAAATTTTAGATTTGAGACGTTCGTTGATAAGTCGATTACAAAGAACACCAGTTGTGGAACGCCACTGCATCCAGGTTGCTTTAATGTGTGAAGCAGTTTCATAACGCATTGGCTGATAGCATTGAACCGGGATATTTAAATCGCTCAATTCTGGGCAGGCCACTGCCGCTGATAGTGATTGCGCCTGTTTAATGGGAATCGGTCGTCAAAAATTCAATTTTATTCAAATTCAATCTGAGATCGCGTTGTTGGTCGGAACTTCTTCGCTTGTTTTCGCTTTCATCTCCACGTGTGAGTGATCCTCCATCCGAAGCCTCGTTATCGATCCTCAACTTCCGCCATATCTTGATGAAAGCAATCGTCTTGCTCATCACTCTCGGCACCTAGGTTGTCAGGGAAAAAATCCAAGTGTTTGAAAGGAAATGCATCTTGATGGTCATATTCGCACCTGAAAATCGAGACTGAATATTTATAATTAACCTGTAAGAGACCTAAGCTGATATCTGTATGCTTATCAACTTCTAATTCAAATTGAGACAAACCACCACTGAATGCATTATTGTCTTCATACAGCGCTTTGATTCGATTCAACCTTGGTGGGTGAAATCTACTTCAGATATAACATCATCTGGCAACTTTTGTCCAAATGCCGAGGAAAGGCCGAAGAACAATTTTGTCCCGTGCAACGAGAGAAGCATTCATGATGTTGATCTCGGGAGATATATTTTCGCCTCCGAGCGGCCATGTACGTCGACTATAGTGTTGCTCACGATTACGACTATCCCATAAACATAGGAAGCATGGACACTTTGTTTGCCACCTTGTAATTATAATAATATGGACACTATTTTGAAATTTCCGCAATTTTTCCAATTGCATTGGCCGTAATTGATGTACTTCAGCATGTTTTCCGTACGATTTTATGAGGTAAGACAGCCTTTAAGCTATTTTTGACTCCAATAATAAAAAGGCGCCATTCAACTAGAGTATATTGCTGCTAGAGTGCAGCAAAAAGACCGGGGATATCGGAACAGTAGCAGTAATTGAGTACCGCAATAAGAAACTTTTCCAGTTCTTTGCATCGCTTCCGTTAGCACGTGATTTTTGTTTCGGAGAACAAATACCCTACTTTCGATTTCGACGAATAAAGTTCGCGGACCAAATCATTCAGTTCGGCCTGACTCACCAAATGCAGTTTTCCCGGTTTGGATTATCCGCTCCATTGGCTCTCAATTTTCCACGTTGTTTATTGTTTCATTCCAAAATAAGGACCACTACTAATTTTGGTTTTAGTAGCGAATCGAAACGTGGCGCTTTGTCACTGACTGCATATTTGGATACACTGCTGAACGTTAACGTAAGGTAACCTGTTTGACGCACAGAAATAACAATCAGTCTCATGACTTATCGACCCTCTTCACAACATCCCTCTTCCAAATGAGAAATATTGCTCTTTGCAAACACCATTTGGTGTCCACGTTTTGTCCAGATAGCGCAAATCCGAAATATTGCTTACACCCTTCACACACTGATTCATCGTTCATCGGGAAACATTTCCATTACTTTTTAAAAACATTTTTTCGCAAACAGCAAAAGTCAGGTGATATTTTACACCTCATATTTTCACTACCGACATACAAATCTACAGAAAGTGCTGTGGTCCTACTTACGGTTACAAACGTTCATAGAAACAGTGGGGCACGTTACTATAACATGAAATAACGATTTTCACGGATTTCCAAAATAATCCATCAATCATATCGACTTAAAAACCATACACCGATCCATGCGAAGATGCGGCGAATGCATTCGTCATTCTCACTCTCTATTACAGCCAGTTGCATGCTCCGCCAGCCCCTTAGTACGTCCCCCACTGATACAAATTCAACCCTAGACGGCAGTTACACCTCCTTAATACTGTGTTCGTGTTGTTTACTGCTAGAGCCGAACATACAAATTAACAAGAAATGCAAAAATAAGTCATTGTGTTAAATCTAGGGTAGAGCTGACATATTGGTCCGGCTGGGATCAAAATTTTCGTAATCAGTATACTATCGGTACAAAAAATAAAACATTTTCTTTTTATTGGTTGATTAAAAAAATGTCCAAGCGGCATCCGAAAAATTCCGAAATTTCCATGAAATTTGAACTTTGGTGGTCTATAACTCGCTACTTTTGATCAGATCTAAACAGATAATACATGGTTTGAAAGATAATTTAGAATGGAATGCTAATTGGTGAAATTGGGCTAGATATTCCCCCTACAGGCTTTGCCAAAAATGACGTTTAAATTTGTCGACCAATGTAATAGAAAAAAATACGTGGCAGACTCTACCTCAGACAAGCGATGGCGTAGGGAAGGACACCAAGCAGCTGCTGGGAATATCGAATTAGTGGAATTAAACCGCACACATTAAAAGCACAATGAATAATCACATACAGTGTATGTTTTATAGATAGCTTCGCACATTTTTTTATATTTCACAATTAAACATATTGAAAAGTGTACAAACGAAAAAGAAAGTTCGGTTTCATCTAAAGTTTTTACCAAAAATATAAAAAATAATATCTAAGAACTCGATCAGTTTTGTGACTTTACTTTAAATGGCATGCTAAGATCTAAGTTCTTAAAAACATTTGGACCTTTTTTTTTGTTCAACTCTGCCACGGTACGAGTATCAATTTCATCTAAGTTCCTTAGAAGGTCAGGATATAGGGCTATTTTGTGTGTTAGCTGTTGCCAAAGGTGCTCGACTGGATCAAATCCGGCGATTGCGGTGGCCAATACAGCAATTCAAAGGACTGACTTTGTAATCACGTCTTTGTCAACCTAGCGGAATGCTTCGGATCATGATCGTGTTGGAATATAATGCCGAAACCAAATGGCAATGTAGTCCTGCGCAGTCATTCTTTCCTATACCAATTTGAAACTATTAGAAGTTATCTGCTGTCGATTAGGGCCTCCCATGACTTCTGCCGGATTTCATACAGTTTTCTGGTGCACTACTATTAAATAGAAAATGTTGGTGCAAACTTTCTCGAACACGAGGTTAAAGATCACGTTACAAGTCGTTTAGATGTGTTGTCTTCAGCAAAAGCGAGAACTCAGTATCTGCTTCCTTGCTCTTGACAACTTGTAGGTCGTAATGTTAATACGAGTTCTATTGTTATTACTACGCTAAATAAGATTTTTCTTCTTTTTACAGGAAAGACGATCACGTCCATCCGACGATTTGGGTGGAAGTTCAAATTTACAGCAAAAATTATACTTAGGAGGAAACGAAGCAACCCCCATAGAAGTCCGAGAAAAGAATGTTATAAAAGCTAGAGTGAATGCAGCAAAGATGTTGGGATTATTGTCCCATTATCTAGTGCAACCCGCACCAGGTGTTGTATATACACCGGATGTCGAGAGCCCCGTTGATTGTTACACGAAAGTCCTGTTAGGATATCTTAATTCGCGTTCATCATTACAACGTTTAGTCTGCGGTAATTAGTCCTGATAATTGAAAATTCGATTGTTATTTTGAAAACTATAAATATTTTAGGAACGCTGATTTCATTTTGGGCGTTATCTGATAATTCTGTTCGCCCGGGCCCCCCGCTTTTGCAGGAAAAACTTAAGATTTGTGTAATGGAGTATGTGTACTATGACGAAGTAGCAATATCTTTTACAAGGTACAATGTCATGTAGGTTTTTTCAGATTAATATTTATAAATGTTCTGGTTTCTTTGCAGATTGTTACAAGAAGCGCATGATTTTATTGCTACCTTAAAGCAATACAAGATTCCTATTACTGAATTTGATAATTGTAAAGTTCTAACACTAGACCAAATACAAATGCTGTGCACTACCATGACTGAAAATTTAAGACGTAACAGCGTATTAAAACCGAAAATTTTAGATTTATTAGAAGAACGTCGACGTGGTTTGCAAAATTCTTTTCTGCAAACCAGTGCTGAACAGAATAGCTATAATGTGAGGTGAGTAAACTAAAGACTTGGCATTGGAATATATCCTTTTGCATGAGGTTTACTTTGCAAAGTTGCGCAATTCTGAAATCTATCTAACCTTTGTATCTTATTGGCATCTTATATACGCAGTACTCAAGCAGCTTTAGCTGGAGCAATCGTCTGCCTTCAATGCCTTCCCGAAAAACTCAATCCTGTGATAAAACCTTTGATGGAGTCAATTAAGCGTGAAGAATGTGAACTTAAGCAACAGCTTTCTGCCGAATATTTAGTACACCTTTTAGATCAAGTGGCTACTCGAAATCCCAGCCCAAATAATAAAATTGTAACAAATTTATGCACATTATTGAAAAGCGATTCGGATTTTACACCAAGTGTTGTAAGTTTAAGTAGTTATTAATCGACTTTTCTTTAATGTCTGAACTGATTTTTTTAGATACATCCGGACAAGACTTTGAATGAAGTCGATCCTGACGATTCTAGTCCAAATCCATATTATGGTATAGTCACGCTATCTAATCAACAGAAATCGAATGAACAACAAAATGGATCGTCGCCGCGTGGACCAGGGCGGCCACCAGTTTCGGAGGTTTCCATTGATGAATCTACTGATTCAGAAGATCCCGTGAGTGTCCTACGAAAACCACCAGAAATCAAAAAAATAATTTGTTATTTTATGAAAATAGTTCCGAAAGCAAACCCGTACCCAACGTGTAGGGGCAAATTATGCCATAGTTGCAATCTGCAAACATTTTGGAGCGCAGTTGAAAGACCGTATTCCAATTTTATGGAATATTATGTTCAACAACATCGACAAGCTTCTACAAGCCGCTCCGTCGCCTGATATTTTAACTGATGCTGCCATAGATCAGGAACTTATAAATGACTTGATGACGTCTTTGCAACTAATCGAAGTTGCTGCTCCACACATTCATAAAGATCTTCACAATGCTTTATTTGAGCTATTGCCAAAGTTAGGTATTTTATTAACACATCCATTGAAAGCGGTAGGTTACTTCAAATATAGGCAAACAGTGCTATATTAATATAAATGTTGATCTAGGTTCGCCATATGGCATCAAGATGCCTGGCTGCGTTGACTGTCCTGGATGATTGTAGAGTTATGAAGTTTGTCGTAGAGAATATTATACCATTGCTACAAACAATAGAATGTGTTATAAAACGTCAGGGCGCTGCAGAAGCGATTGAACGCATAGTTGACAAAATGCAACTGAAAATGATTCCATATGTAGTTCTACTAGTTGTTCCATTACTAGGTGAGTAGATGATTCGTGAAGTTTAGTGCTCTGATTGGCTTATTCAAGCTCCACTTTAAGGTCGTATGAGTGATCCAGATGAGGCGATTCGATTGATCTCAACACATTGTTTTGCAACACTGATACAACTGATGCCACTGGATGGAGCTCATCATGCAAACGCAATAGCCTCAAAGGTAAGTGAATCAAATTTTTATGTAAAATTGAAAATGGAATGATAGGGGTTGAATTGAGATCAGTAATATACAGGGTGAGGCAATTGAACTAGAACTTCTGAAAACGCTATAATTATATTGTGTGCCAAATCAAAAAATGTTCAGAATTACTTGAAAGCATCACATGTTCCCCCGCAAGTGGTTCTGTGGTATTTTGGTCCATTTCCGATTAAACGCTTGCTTGAGATGATCGATGCTTGCTTGCTTAGTACCAACCTTCTCCTTCAAAATACCCCAGATAGAAAAATCAAACGGATTTGCAACCGGAGAATTTGCCAACCATTCTGGGCTGGAAATGAAGTGCGGAACGTTGTTTTTTCACCATTCTTGGTTGACGCATGCTTTGTGAGAAGGTGCGGAGCTCTGTTGAAATATCCCCGATCTACGACCGAAATGTTTGTCTGCCCAGGGCTTTAATACTGCCTCCAAGACAGTTTCGCGATAGATTGTTGCATTTATCTTGACACCATCATCATCAGTGCTGCTTGCTTTCTGGTGGCCGTCCGAAGGTGTAAATTTTCGAAAGATTTCTCTGGCAAGTAAACTCGGTCATTTCGTTTGTTCACAAACTGCTCAATCGTAAATGGGTCTTCATAAAAAAAAACAAATTCAGCATTTGACCACTTTCGGCCTGACGAAGCAATTTCTTGGCTCGTTCCACATTTTTCCTTTTTTGTGTTGCGGTATACGATCGTGTGCTTTTTGTAACTTGAAAGGCTTCAGTTTAAGCTCATTTTGCTCACACTTCGAGCGAATATGTTAGCTTAGCAGCTATTTTTCTATCACTGCGACGGGGATTTCGTTCAATTCGCTTCTTCACTTCCCGAACCATTCCTAATGATGTTGCTGATTTTTTCCACTTCCATATCGTTTTTCAATGCTGCCAGTACCTTTGGAACGAACTATGGTTCGAGGTACAAATTATTAACAATAGCTACTTGTGAATTTCCAGCCAAATTCCATCATGGACATTTTTTCTTCTCACTAAACGCCAATCGTTTGGCACATTTATAAACTATAAAATTGACTATCATGAGGCAAAATTTGAGCGCGCTGTCATGAAGAGTTTGGAAATTACAGCAGTCTGAAGTTGGTTGCAGTTCAATTGCCTCACCCTGTATATTTCTCGTTTTTACAGAGTTTTTAAGGTTTTGTGTAAAACAAAACCTTATTAAAATCGATTAAATGTCTGTCTGTCTGTCACACGCACTTTTCTCCAAAACGGCTAAACCGATCTGAACGAAATTTGGTGGACAGATGGGAACTATGAAATCCCACGCATACAGCAAATTTAGGTAAAGTTTAAAGGGGCGCTCCCCATACATGCAAAGGAGGGACTCAAACATTTTTTTCACCGGATTAGTACTTTCCGAAACTGGTTTATATCTGTTGTAGGTTAAATTCTAGACATTTGCTAATAATATTAAACTCATAGTGTGAAGCGTATGAGGTTAACTGTTACCAATACAGGCCTTCTCCTCAAATGATTTATTTAAATCGCTTTCTAAAAACTAGAGAGAAATAGAATTTTTAGCTATGTGACACGGAGCTCCTCCCATCTTCTTTTTCTTCAGCCTTTGTCCCATTCGCAAGCGGGATCGGCTCGTCGTGATCGGTCTCGCAATTTTGTTTTACCAAATCCCTGAACAGGATGTAATCGCAAGGGTTTTAAATCCCCATCCAGCGTATCAAGCCACGGTTGTTTCGGCCGGCGTTCTGGTCGCTTACCGTTGACTTCGATGTTGAGACCAATATTGGCAAGTGAATTCTCGTTAACGCGAATTACGTGACCATATCATCGAAAACGCCTCACACGCAGATTTTCCACGATCGGTGCAACCCCATATCGATCGCAGATATCCTCATTTCGGATGTGATCAAAACGTGTCACGCATGTCATGCAACATCTTCATCTCCATTACCTCAAGACGCCTTTCATTGTCTTTTATAGTCGGCCAACACTCAGAACTATAGAGAGCGGCAGACGGATGATATTGTAAATTTTAGATTTGAGACGTTCGCTGATACCTCGATCATAAAGATCACCAGTTGTGGAATGTCACTTCATCCAGGTCTCATTAATGCGTGAAGCAATTTCAAAACGCAGTTTTCCATTGGCTGATAACATTGACCCCAGATATTTAATTCGCTCAGTTCTGGGCAGGTTATTGAAGCTGACAGCACTGAGCAATTTAAATATCTCGAGTCAATGCTGTCAGCCAATGGAGGACTGCCTTATGCTTCTCACATAGGGAAACACAAAACCTTTTATATTTGAAGCGTCAAGCTTCCGGTTTTCCGACTTGTTTAAGTATTCTATCGAAACCAATTGTATTTTGAATTCAATGATCTGAAGATAGGATATTTGAGGTGTAGATTCATACTAACGGAATTTAAAACCGTATCTAATTATTCTGAAAATTAATTCTCCTTGCAAAAGTTTGTTATAGCTTAGATTAAGACTACTAACTACGAAAAGAAACTCCACAGTTCGGAGTCCTGTCTTTGTCTGTCTTACTTTTTGTGCTGAATTTCTTCAATTGGCATATATTTCCACTACATAATGGGAATTCAGATGAATAATTTTTATCCATCTGAATACAATTTGAGCTCTCAATTTGTTGTTTAAAAATAATCTATAGCGCTACAGCCCATTTTGAACCTAGGCCTTGTGCCTTTAGAGTACTTCACTTTTGCGCTTATATTGTTTTAAACTGTTCAAGCGACCAAAAAGTGTTATATAGATTTTTGCACGTGACGTTCCGAAGTGGATTTCTTTAATTTAAAAAAGTCTAGGAGGCGTTAAAATGAAAAAAAAAAAAATAAATCTTTACAAAAATAACGCTTTATTCAAAAATTATGACTGACGGCTTAGTCTAGGACAGACGTTGCTTTCTTCATGTCATGAATGTAAATTATATTCACAGTGAAAACCGCTTTGTTACGGAAGGAGTACGAAATCCCAACCCACTTAATGACTGAGCAAACCAATTTTAATAAATTCAAATGGAAAATTGTGCATAGTGAGTTTCTTACACTTAAGATTAACACAAAACCCTTATACCTGAAGCGTCCAGCTTCCGGTATTCCGATTTGTTTCGATGTCGGGTCGGAGTCGGGTTTCAAATCTCCGACCCCAGATGGCATAATGCCACTCATGCTACGCGCACAAGTGGTGCTCACACCGAAAGCGAGCAGGCCATGGGTCCGTGAAGGACTTTTGACCAATCAGCTTCACCTCTTTCGTGTTGAAGACCTTTAAGCGCGCCCTGGACCTTGCACTTATGGACGATTATGGAGAGAACGCTTTTTTTTTATGTCCCAGTATGCCTACTTCATTGGCAAATCTACAGAAACCGCTCTCCACGAGGTAAGTAGCACGCTTGAACGATCATTGCAGTACAAGCAGTATACTCCAGCTGCGTTCCTCAATATAGGGGGAGCATTCAACAACGTTAGTACCAATGCCAGCAAAAAAGCCTGGAACAGTCTTGGATTGGAGGGGTATCTTACGCATTGGATAATATCCATTCTAAGAACCAGGATACGGGAGGTAGCCATTTGACCAGAGCTGTGAGCAGAGGACCGCCCCATTGTGATGCGATCTCTCCTGCTCTGGTTGATAGTGATGGATGAAATTTTACTATTATTGGACAGGAGGCGACTGAATGCGGTGGCGTATGCCGACGAGTTATGAGTGACATTAAGGAAGGTGTGCCAAAAAAAGACCTGATACTATTCACCACGAAGGCAAGAATACCCGAATTCCACTTCCCGAATGAGCAAATATTGGTTCTTTCCTCCAGTGTAAAATATCTAGGTGTAATCCTGGATCCGAAGCTAAATTCAAGATTGAACATAGAACTGCGTGTTAAGAAGGCCTGTATAGTCTTTTATGCCTACAAGAGGACTTTTGCAAAGAAATGAGGTCTCCGGCCGAGTACGTCCCATTCTAACGTATAGTTCTGAGCGAAAAGTGCAATAGAACGAAACTTAATAGGATTCAAAAAACCGCGTGTGCAGGTGCTACTAGGGCTCTGCAGTCCTGCCCGGTAGATGCCCTCAATGTACTCCTACCACCCCTCCCACTAGACCACCACAGAAACGCGCTTAACAGTCTGGGTCCCGCGAGGGACAGGGATAGGAACAGGAATGAGCGGCAAACGAACAGGCCAGGCCGGGCTCTGCTCTTGGTAGTTTTTCGATGGGTACAATTTGTAGCCCGCTGGCGACTAACAAGGGTAGGATCTATTCACAATACTTATCAGTGGCGGACCTCAGATGGCGAAGGCTCACCACCTGACCCAGAGGGAATTGGTCCGCATATAACAAAACCCGATCGCAAGAGCTCTTGTGCCAGACGCGTGCAAATGCATACAAGATTGCGGCAGTCTGCACGGGTCACTGGCTTATAGAGGTTTATGTCGCCAAATCAGCATACCCTATAATTCGTATTGCCGAAGCTGCGGAAAAGAGGGGGAAACCCTCAAGCCTCTACGATTGCATAACTAGCTAGAGCCAGGCTACGAATATAAACCATTCTTTGAGGACCTCAGAGGGATCTCCAGCTGCACGATGGGAGAGCTGCATTCTTTCGTGAAAACTACGAGCTGACGCTGAAGATCTGAGCCGGCTGAACTCCGTCTCCTTGCTCTTATCATAGCAGGCATGGCTTTAAGAGTTTGTGGCATCAAAACTGCAACCACCGCGCTGAATACAGTCCTATGTAAATAATACAACAGAATACATTTTTTTTTATTTCACGTTTTATCTTTTAAATGAAAAAACAAATTAATATGTTATTTCATTTTCGAAAAATCACAATTTCAAAAATACTACTAATTGTGAGTGAAAGTGTGTGTACTTTTCTAATTCATTCTGAGTCACGATTAATTTCCACTCAGATCGGCAAATATTCCATTATCGTGAAAAATACTTTACTAAACTGTTCATATCCTCAATGCTAAGTCCCAGTTCTACGCAATTTTATGCTTCGAAAATCAAAATTATAATAATTTAACATTAAATATTTCTTTCCAGGAGTTACAAGAGCGTCGCACAAAAGATCGGCAATTCCTGGAGTATTTATTCGCACCAAAAACAATTCCAGACTTCAAAATACCCATTGAAGTTGTAGCTGAGCTACGAAGCTACCAGCAGGCTGGCATAAATTGGCTGTGGTTCTTAAACAAATATAATCTTCATGGAATTCTTTGCGACGACATGGGTCTCGGTAAAACATTACAAACAATTTGTATCCTAGCAGGTGATCATTACCAGCGGCAAATTGAAAAGTTGACTCCTTTGCCAAGCATCGTTATTTGTCCGCCGACGCTTACTGGTCACTGGGTTTACGAAGTTACCAAGTTTCTTCCATCGAAATTCCTAAAACCGTTGCATTATGTTGGTTTGCCGATTGGTCGCGAAAAATTACGATCAAAGGTCGGAGCGTATAATCTGGTAGTAGCATCATATGATACAGTACGCAAGGATATTGATTTCTTCAGTTCCATAAACTGGAATTATTGTGTTTTAGATGAAGGTCATATAATCAAAAACGGTAAAACCAAAAGTTCGAAAGCTATTAAGATGCTGAAAGCCAATCATCGCCTAATTCTTTCGGGTACACCAATTCAAAATAATGTACTAGAGCTGTGGTCTTTATTCGATTTCTTGATGCCTGGCTTCCTGGGCACCGAAAAACAGTTTATCAACCGTTACAGTCGCCCAATTTTGGCCAGCCGCGATCCAAAAAGTTCACCAAAGGAGCAAGAGAACGGTGTCCTCGCAATGGAGTCGTTACATAGACAGATTTTACCGTTTTTATTGCGACGTGTCAAAGAAGATGTCCTAACTGATCTGCCACCAAAGATTACCCAAGATCTTCTCTGTGAATTGTCTCCGCTACAAGAGCGCTTGTATGAAGACTTTAGTAAGACACATTTGAATTCCGAATTGAAGGACTGTTTGGAACACATAGACGAAACTCCGATCAATAAAAAGACACACATCTTCCAAGCGCTGCGCTATCTTCAGAATGTTTGTAATCACCCGAAACTGGTATTGAGCCAGAACCATCCGGAATTTGCGAAAATCCAAAACGACCTGGCGTGCTGCAACAAATCTTTGGATGATATTGAACATTCGGCTAAATTGCCTGCATTGAAGTATGATTGAATTATATTCATTTTTTTAGATTTGGTTAAAAGTTTGTACTTTCAGACAACTATTGTTGGATTGTGGAATTGGTGTTGAGAACGTCTCAGTCAATCAACATCGTGCCTTAATTTTCTGTCAATTGAAAGCTATGTTAGATATTGTAGAAAATGATTTACTGAAAAAGCATCTTCCTGCTGTTTCATATTTACGCCTAGATGGAGGAGTCCCCGCTTCAGACCGCCATGAAATAGTCACTAAATTTAATGGAGACCCAAGTATCGATGTACTGCTATTGACAACGCAGGTAAGTGCTTTGGGCTTAAAAATTTACCTCATTTCTGTCCAAATCGAATAAGAGTCAAATTTATTTATAAACTTTCGAATAGTCTCTGCTTAATTGCATTATTTTTCTTTGCAAAATCAACTAAGCATTATCCCGTTCTACAGGTTGGTGGTCTTGGCTTGAATTTAACCGGTGCCGATACCGTCATTTTCGTCGAACACGACTGGAATCCGATGAAAGATCTTCAAGCCATGGATCGGGCCCATCGAATCGGCCAGAAAAAAGTTGTCAATGTGTATCGTCTAATAACTCGCAAGTCGCTAGAAGAGAAAATCATGGGACTGCAAAAATTCAAAATACTCACCGCCAATACGATTGTAAGCGCCGAAAATGCATCCATGGAAACAATGGGAACAGATCAATTGTTGGATTTGTTCAATTTGTCAGACGAATCACAAAGTAATGGAAAAAGATCTAGTGGAGCTACTGGTATGGGTCATTCATCAATTAGTGGGGTTCCTTCGTCGAGTAGTGGCAATAATAGTAATGTTTCTATGAAACAAATTATTGAAAGTTTACCAGATTTGTGGGATCAGAAGCAATACGAGGAGGAATACGATTTAACGCAATTCGTTCAGGGTTTAAAGAAATAAGTAGTTTTTAGCAATTTTCATAGAACGTTTGTCTGCGTTTTTTATTTGCATTGTCGATTTGCTTTTTTACAGTTTTATTATTAGTATTTATTGATAACTGTAATTATAAACATGTTTAAATAAAAAAGAAATGAATTAGTCTTAAAAACTACCAAAATTATTATAATGAACATGACATACTGATCTAAGACCAACGGAAAAAGGTTCATATTTCAATAAGACTTGGTGGAGAGGTGAGAATTCAAACAAAAAGCAAGGTCGTATTGCCTTTACATTCTCCCCTTAGTGGCCCCTGAAAACTTACCAAATATATATCCCCTCACCATACGCTTCCGGAGCGAAGTCTTAGCACTGCATTTTCAGATTTTGGTTAAGCCAAGGGAAGCAAGTATTCAGTTGTTGATACATCGAGTAACATTAATGTAGGTAGGTCCAGGGCCCTTTCCCCAAGGAGTTTTAAGGAAAGATTTCTTCGTCCATTCAAGTACTCTATATTCTCTAGTTAAGGCAGTTTTAAGAACTTCACTGATAACTTCCTCAGGCTTTGTCCTTTCTCGGAGTCGGCTCGTCGTGATTGGTTCCGCCATTTGGCTCTATCGAATGTCTGATCTGGGTGCAATCGCGAGGCTTTTAAATCTCTATCCAGCGTATCAAGCCATCGTTGTTTCGGCCTGCCTTCGATGTTCAGACCAATTTTGTCAAGTGAGTTCTCGTTAGTACGAATTGCGTAACCATACCATCGAAGACGCCTCTCTCACAATTTTTCCACGATCGGTGCAACCTCATAACAATCGCGGATATCCTCATTTCGGATGTGATTAAAACGTGTCACGCCACTAGCCCAATGCAACATCTTCGTCTCCATTACCGCAAGACGCAACACTTGGAACCATAGAGGGCAACAGGACGGATGACATTGCGGTAAATTTTAGATTTGAGACGTTGTTGATACGACGATCACAGAGAACACCAGTTGTGGAACGCCACTTCATCTAGGTTGTGTTAATGCGTGAAGCAATTTTATAACACAGTTCTCCATTGGCGTTGACTCGAGGTATTTAAATCGCTCAGTTCTAGGCAAATCACTGACGGTGATTGTGCCTATTTCATGGGAATCGGTAGTCAAAAATTCAGTTTTGTTTAGATTCAATCGAAGACCGTGTTACATACGGCGATCATTCCATTTTTGGACAAGTTGCTTGAGATCATTTTTGCTATTAGATGCTAGGAAAACATCATCTGCGTAAAGCAGTGTGTAGGGCGCTGGACGTTGAACGTGTGACGGTACCCATAACAAAAACAAAGAGGAGTGGCGGGAGGGCCATCCCGAGTGTCCAGTTTATCGTAAAGATTTTTGTAATGGTTCGCTCGGGTGACAGCGACTGCTTTCTTTGCTTCCCGGTTGGCATTCTTATAAATTTGCCAATTGGCCAGCTTTTTATCGCCGCGAAATTTGCGGTAGAGGCATTTCTTTTCACGGACCTTCATTTCAACATCGTCATTCCAAAACCAAGCATCTCGGTTGATGACCGCTTACCTGGCTTGGTGACGTCGAGGGTTGCAGAGGCCGCTTTGTGGATCGTGTACTTCATTTGGTTCCAGGGTTCTTCCACATTCGTAATGGTCGGTAATCGTGTGAGTGGGATTATTTCTTCTTTCTTCTCACGAAATCGCCACCATTTAATGCGCGGAGGCCCAGTGCGTTCCTCACGCTGTTTTATCGATGGCTTAATTCGCAGGACGGCAATCAACGGCCGATGTTGCGGTGCGATGGTCTCGTAGGGAACGACTTTGCAATTATTGACAGTGGTAAAATGTCGGCGTCTTATGAGAATATAGTCGATTTGCGTTTTACTATTCCCACTATAAAATATAGGAAGATGATAAAATCGTTTGCTGAACCATGTATTCATAAGTTCAAGGTCATGGGTGTCCGCAAAATCGATTATACGCTCGCCACCTTCATTGGATGCTCCGAATCCCTTTCCCCCATGGCACCTGTTACCATCTGCCTTTTCACCCACATGACCATTAAAGTCGCCGGCAATGATGATATACGAGTAGTCGTCAGCAGGCACGTCACAAGTCTTTTCATCGAGAAGTTGCCAGAAGGCATCTTTCTCGGCATCAGGTCGACCTGTCTGTAGTGCGTACGCGGTGAAGAAGTGCAATCAGCTGATATAATGGTGAGCTTCATCAGCCGATCATCATATCGTTCGCCTTCTTTAATGGCATATTGAGTGTGTGGACTACCAAAACAGAGAAGTTTATAGCCATTTTTACCGCGTTCGCGTTCAATGTCGAAGCTTTTGGGACCAGCCCATCGAGTTTCTGGCAGAGCGCTGATATCAATGCGCCTTTTGAGTTCTTCCGTCCTTCCAGTTAGCTTGCCAACATTTAGCGTGCAGACACGTATTTGTTTTGTTCCTTTTGTTCAGACTAACTTGCTTACGTTCTGACGCCGTCCATACAAGAACCCTTGCCCATTTCTCGACAGGAACAGGGCCCGTTCGGCCGCGTCGACTGAGGTGAACGCCCTAGCATTTCTCCGAGGTTTGTGACTCAATCCGACCATCTTGTTTGTAACGACATTGTATGCATTTTCTTGGTCAGCCTGCCGCGGGACCTGTCACCAAGAGAGATCAGGTACGATTTAGCATAGTGGAATAACTCCAACTATACTATATTTACCTCTTTCCCTGATCTCAGCATTTTATTTTTGTTTTACTGAGGATAGTACAGAGTATGTTGCCTCAGACCCTCCTCGTTTACTTGTGCTTGGGATCAGCATACTATTTTAACGGAACTTTTATTATTGATTTCTCCAATGACACGATTTGCATAAACGATGTTGAGTAAATTAGCAAAGAAATCCAATCACTCCAACCTCTACCACTCATCTTACAAGGTAATCTCACGGAAAGGGATATCAAATTCGACAAAGAATACTTGCATAAACTCCATTTGGACAATGTTAAAAAATTGAAATACTTCTCATTTCACAACATCGCAATCGACGCAATAATCGTCATCCTTATAGCAACCCTTGTTTTGCTACTCCTTTACCTTTTCTGTAAAACTTCAAAGCACTCCATCCTATACTTACCCAAATCATGTAAGGCTACCGTTCCCACAATCTCTAAAGCAATCAGTGGGACACTGATTTTTAAGGTGGGATGAGTTAACACCTTCCTATCACTGCCCCAATAAACACATTCCTCAAGTCTGCACTCCCCAATTCCCAGAGTTATATTTCCTTACTTAACCACAGGACACTCACCCAATCAAATTCCATACCTTAAAGAACAAATCCAAGTAAATTCTCCAAGCGCTCATTTCCGCGAATTGAATAACGTCTAGGGCATTAACTTTACGCCAATTTCAAAATTTGTCATTTCATTTATTAAAGAACTAGCTATTTTTCTGCACAGCTGTGCATTTCCGCTGCAAGGTAACTTTAGATTTTACCTATTGAATTATAGTTAGTTGCATTCAACAGCCAAAAAATAAAATTTGATTTAAAACCATTGTTCTTTCATTTAAGATACCATAACTTTTATGCTTCTAATAGTTTTTTTTGATAAACATTTACTAAACAGAGAAAATGTGATATCACTTTGCAACTGTATGAAAGCTGGAGAGCGGTGACTATGCTGTCTTTAAGTCCAAGATGCGCGGATACGAAAGAGGCGAGAATATTTCGTGGGTTTATAACCACGCCTGCCCGCTTTCTATATGAAAATGAGGAGTGCAGTACATGTCTAACCTAAATGCAGCTCCGATCAGTCAAAAAACAACCTTTTCTTGCTGGTTCAGGAGCTAAGTAGCATTATGCCGCCTAAGCCCAGAGATTTATATACGAAAAAGTTATTTACAGCCCAGCTGACTTTATCCTCTATCGCTCTGATAATTACTAGTTTTTCCGGAATGTCCCTCCTACGCAGAGACATATTAACACTGTCGAAAGTGTTTTCGAAATAGATGAAGAGCTGAAGCGGAGATCTAAACTCTGCGCGTTGTTCCAAAAATGAAGCCTGGTCTTTATCGATCAGGCCACCGAAGGGCTCTTTGACAAGTTCTAAACTCTTATCTTTGCGACGACGCAATCTTAACGGTCATCCTCTAATCCATTTCCTGAGAGAGATATCAGACCTTTTGAACTATAAGTAACAACCACATTCAGATTATTTAAAAAATATATCTTAAGAAAAATAATAATTTGCCACGAAACAATTATATTAAAAATCTTTATACAAAATCTTCTTCTGGAATATCATCAACAAGATCGACTTCTTCATATGCGTTCCGGGTACTGATAATTTCTATATCAGAACAAGATTTAAAAGTTTCCTGTGGTCCACACCCAAGAGCTCCTGTGCCATTATCGCATATACCCCAGTTATTTCCTGCAAATAATATACTAGTAACCACTTTCTTAAAGTAAACTCATGATGGTCCTCTTACCAGCGACATATGTCCATCTTAGGACACAATGATTACATGAAACTCCTGCTGGAAGTTCTACCGTGGTCTCGTAGTAAGCCGATGCATAGCTGGTTATTGGATATTTACTTGCGCCATTCCCCAGCGATAGTGGTTGAAAGCAGCTTTCACTTTCACTACCAGCAGCATCAAGATTGCAAATCTCAAAAAAGAAATAGCCCAGATGGCTGGCGGTCAGTTGAGCGCCAACTGATATAGTGCTTCCTGCCTGGTATGTGCTAACAATAACACCGCTTCCAAATTTTCCACCTAATTCATTAGGTCGGGGCGTAGAGCTACTATAATCATCCCCACATATTCCACATTTGCCGCCATTCACCTCCCATTGTTTCTAGAATATAAAATTATATGTATCATAGTATGATTCACACGTATTTTCATTCAAAATTGTATTATATTTACACTCATTCTAAGCTTCAAATAGTAGCAGCTAAATTCAAATTAGCTGTAAAGGTTTTCGAAGCATCCCTTTCTTACTTTAGGGTCTCTACCTTCTACCTTCGTGGTTTCAACAAATCGATTTTTTTCGCATGTTTTGGAAGTCACGGACGTGTTGGGGATCATTTTGAGGGACGAGAAACGCATCAACCGATCCTAGCGTAGGGTTAGTGATGCTGCAAAAAGGACCCGGATTCAACAGAGAGAGGAAAATGCGGCCAACCGAGCACATTTTCTTAATGAGGAAGAAGAACCCTACGGCCCTGGCATTCCAGATTGCATCTGAGTTTCTGCAATCATTTTTTTATTATTTTTATTTAATGACACAGAAAGTAAATTCCTAGTTACATATTGTTCTCAGAGGAGGGAGAGTAGCGAGTAAGTGGCTTAACTTACGCTCAAAACTTACGAAAGAGACAGAGGCACTGGACCCAAGCTGATAGACGTTATAGGACTTACATAGTCTCGGGATTGGGGTATTAAAGTAGATATTGGGTTCTGCAAAGGACACTTCAAAAATGTCCGCACTACGTGTATTAGGAAAGGCAAAACGAAAAATAATTTCGAAGTTGGCAAAGCAGTCCACCAGGTAATTACAGAGTTTAAAAAGGGTACATATATCAAGGAACATGCGGCGTTTTTATCCACATGGGGCAGATTCTTGTTAAAAAAAGAGGGTCTGGGTGAATTTTCGTTGTGAAACTTGAATAGCGTGACAGTCACGGTTGCAGAAGAGGGACAAGACTATATAGCGACATTCAAGGATGTGACAAGGGAGTTGAAAAGCGTCAAGGAGGGCTGGATTGAGGTAAAGTCGGAGCAGGAAAGTAGGATAAAACCAGACATTTCGGAAGTTCGATTGATGATGTCAACGAAGTAGGAATTTAAACAAAGTTTGTCATCGAATATTTCACCCTGGTGTTGAAAGAAGGATAGTAATGAAAGGTGTTGTCCACTAACAGAATCAGAAAAGGATGTTGGGGAAGGTTGAAGCGAATAGTACATCCAATGGCATTTGCTGACAATTAATGTCAACTTGCTAAACTTGCCATCAACGTACCAGAGCATTAAGATTGGACTGCAAGAGAGCACAGTCCACTGGAAACGAAACAGAGGCAAATAATTTAAAGTCGTCTGCGTAAAGCAAATACTGACAGGTGAGGATGGAAGGGAGGTCATTGATAAAAAACAGGAAATGTAGGGGGTCAAGTATGGAGCCTTGAGGAACAACAGATGAAGGAGAGAAGGAATGGGATAAGCATCTATGAAAACAAACTCTGCAGGAGCGGTTGAGAGGTAGGAAGAAAGCCAAGGAATGATTGAGGGAAGAAGTTGAGTAGAGAGAGTTTGGAGTTGCGGCGGCTTTGGAGAAATCAGTATAAATAACATGTATTGCATGCAACGAAGTTGATAAAGACCAGAAGGTTTTATACCATACTTTATCGTTAAAAGCTCCCCATACATGCGAAAGGAGGGAGCAATTTTTTTTTTAACAGAATGTGGCCATGTGGTGTGTCAAATGGAAGGGCTCAATTAGTGCTCCTCGAGTTTAATATCGGGTAAAACATAGGGGAGTGATGGCTCAAAATATGACTCTAAAAAGTGTAACAAGTTTCGTTCTCAGAACCCATCCAGCAGGAAAATCTGAAAAAATCAGTGTTGCATATGAACGAAATAAACTTAATAAAATTAATAATAAAGTTAATAATAAAGCTGAAGCCGGTCCCAACCCCGGTTGCGAAAGGAGGAGGGATGGATAGCTTCAGTCTGAATGGCTGTACGCCACCGCAGCGTCTCAGGGGGTAGGTGAGGAAAGTGCAGGAACTTTGCAGTCTTGCAGATTACTCACTAAGGAAGCTATCTACACACCTGGCAACTAGGGATAAAATGCACCACCAAAAATGAGAAGAAGGAGAAATTTAAGGTCCGGTACGGATAACCGGCGGGAGTCGTCTGACTTGGTGACTGAGTCGGGCTCTCGTAATGGACAGCACGGCGTCGAAACTGCTAGTCGTGGGGCGGTTCGACGTCTAGGTGCCACGACGACCTGGAGCACAGCTCCGCCTGCTGCAGCTGTTTCGCCACAATCTGTGGCGACCACTTCAGCAGGTTCGCGTAGGAAGCGGATGAAATGGACTGAAGAAATGAACCTCTTCATCATCCGCTCCTACTACGAAATAACGGCGGGGGCGGGTACAACATCTTACCGCCCCTTGTTGCACCAGAGATTCGTCGAGCGTTTCCCGCAATTCGCGCACGTGACTGTGCAGCGAGTCGCAGACCAGTACCGCTTCATTACTCGCAGCGACACAATCCCGGCCACCATCAGGGAACGTGTTCGACTTGAAGTCATCGGGGAAACTGGTGACCGAGAGTCGATGGGGGCAGAGGCGGCGGCATCAACACCACCACGCCGCACTGCAGGCAACAGGTTCAGTACTTGCCGAAGCACTCTTCTCCACCGTCCAGCTGAGGTTTCCGCTGAGGTTCGGGACGAATTCCAAAGAGTGTGTATAGAATTCTCGGATATGGATTCTTTGTATAGACCAGGTATTCCCAGGCTCTATGCATCTCTAGCAACTCCGGGAATTCTATCTCAAATCAATGATGAGATTGCATCTCGACTGTGTGCTGATATGTCGCTGCTGCAACTACAATCACTTGTGTATTGTGGTGCAGTTGCGGCTATCAGATTGCACGGCCAGAAGATTCGCTTTCGCGTTATTGGTTTGAGTGACAAAAGAGATCCACCATGGAAAATTCGTCTGGAACGTCGGCGGGACTCACTAAGGCAGGACATTGCTAGACTGATTCAGATCAGCACTGGCAATGCCAGCCGACGGGTGAGAAATAAAGTGCAGAGGGTTTACCGGAACTATGCCATCCCCTGTGAGACACCCGTAGTTGAAATTCTGGACACACTAAAACAGAAACTTTCTGTCATATGCAGTCGGTTACGACGGTATGGCGAAAGTTATTCCAGACGTGTCCAGAATGCAACATACGTGATGAACCAGCAGAGCTTTTTCAGATCTCTCAACGAATCCCAACAGAGCGCCCAGACAATACAGCTCTCGGTGACGGAAGCGAAAGAGTATTGGGGTGGACTTTAGGGGTTACCTGCCCAGCATGCTGAGCATGCTGAGTGGATCACCGCCGAAGGCACCCGCCATGCCAATACACCCGGCATGAATTTCGCGGATGTTACCGAAGAGGAAGTTCGACGAGCCATAAATATCTCGAAGAACTGGAGGGGCCCAGGTCTGGATCGGGTGCAGAATTTCTGGTATAAGAAATTTACCAGCGTACACAATCGGTTGGCACGCAGTATAAATGAGGTCATGAGTCGGCCGGAGGAATTTCCACCTTTCCTCACTGCAGGGATTACCTACCTTATCCCTAAGAAGGACACGGTGCAGGACCCCGCAGACACAAGACCGATCACTTGCTTACCAACCCTCTACAAATTCATCACGTCCATTATTAGTAGAAGGATCAATGCGCACCTCGAGACCAACAACATTCTGTCCGAGGAGCAGAAGGGCTGCCGAGTTGGGTCAAGGGGTTGCAAAGAGCAACTCATTATCGACTCGGTAGTTATAGGACAAGCAACTAGAGGTCAAAGAAACCTCTTCAGTTGCTATATCGATTATGCCAAGGCTTTTGATAGCGTTCCGCATACCTGGCTAATCGACATCCTACATCTGTATCGCATTGATCCGAAACTAATAAAGTTTTTGGCGACAGTCATGGAAGGGTGGCATACCACCTTATCGGTGCGTACATCTGAGGGTGCTAATACCTCAGAGCCCATCGGTATACGGAGGGGCATCTTCCAGGGGGATTCATTGAGTCCTCTTTGGTTTTGTATGGCACTGAACCCCCTTTCATGGCTACTGAATGATGCTAGAGGGCATGGTTTTGCAATAAAATATGGCCTACGTACTAAGTGCGAACTGACACACTTGATGTACCTAGAAGACATCAAGCTGTATGCTGGTACTGACAACCATCTTAGAAGTCTGTTACGAATAATAGACATGTTCAGCCGTGATATTCGGATGGAGTTTGGATTAGACAAATGTCGAATCCAAGCCAACCCCAAAGGTCATCACGAGCCGCATGCCGGACATAGCATTGGTGACCTCCACATCGAAGCTATGACCGAGACAGACTTCTTCAAGTACCTAGGAAGTCTGCAATGAACCCATACTCGAGTTAGTGATCTGAAGGATGCTCTGCTGTTCGAATTCCTGCGACGTGTAAAGTTGGTGCTGAAATCGCATATTTCGGGGAAGAATAAAATAAGCGTGTTGAATGTATTCGCTACCCCTTCATTGGCTTATGCATTCGGAATATTGCCGTGAATGAAGACCGATCTGGAAAACGTCCAGCGGCGGATACGGACAACTATGTGTAAATTCGGAATGCATTATCCAAAGTCTGCCGTGGAGCGAATGAACTTGCCTCGTGACATCGGAGGTAGGGGCGTGGTTGACGTGGCGGCACAACATATCGCCAAGTCGACTCGCTGCGCGCTTATTTTTACAGTAAAGAGCAGGCGAGCCCCTTGCATGCGGCTGTCTGTAAGGCAGACTGTGGACTGACTCCACTTAACTTGAAGGATCGATCTTTTAATCCTCTGAGTGGGGTGAAGTCGGACCAGGAGCGGATCGAGGAATGGAAGTCGAAGGCAATGCACGGTAAACACGTGAATTGTCTTTGGCAGCCATTTGTCGATTTGCATCTGTCGAACAGATGGCTGTGTGCTGGGCAGCTCTTTGCTGAGACGGAGGGGTTCATGTGTGCCATTCAGGATTGCGTGGTCGCCACCCGAGCTTATAAAAAGCTCATCATGAAAGAACGGGTGAAGAACGACCAGTGCAGAATGTGTGGTTCGGCGTTAGAGACGTTGGACCATCTCATTTCTGGCTGTACTGTTATGGCACCGGTGCAATACATCACCAGGCATAATGCTGTATGTAAGGTTATCCATCAAAACCTTGCATACAAGCATGGGCTGATCACGGGGACATGTCCGGTTTACCGATATGAGCCGCAAGCAGTACTTGATAGTTCTGCTTACAGCATGTATTGGGACCGGCAAGTTCTGACTGATTGCCATACCGCACACAACAAGCCTGACGTACTGTTAGTTGACAAGACGGGTCGCTCCGCGTATATTATCGATGTTGCTATCCCCCATAATAGCAACATTGAACGGAAATACGTGGAGAAGAAGGTGAACTATGAGCCATTGGCTCGGGAAATCAAAGAAATTTGGCGTCTCGAGCGGGTGGTTGTAGTTCCCATAATATTGTCAGCTACAGGTATTGTACCTAAATCCCTCACGGCTTCCCTTGATGTCCTGGGACTTTCGCACAGTCTGGTTCAAACCATGCAGAAGTACACCATTCTGCATACGTACTCGATGTCGGAGTTCTCGACGGATTCTCCCATTGACCTACCACCGGCCACCACCAACAGTGCCCCTTTAGTTTTTAAGTAGGTAGCCGAGCCTAAATGCTTGGCACTTAGTGCTAGTATTAGGTAAAATCCGGCATCTGCCGAGATTGTGATAACTCGGAAATAAGTTAAAGTTAGTTAATAATAGTATATTCGCATATTCATATATTCGCATATTTTAGAAATTTTGCGCGACACCGTCTTTAAGTTCATGCTAGAAGTACAAAATTGGCTATGGTATAAGAGATAGCATAAAGCATAACTCCGGGAAGTTTGAAGGAAATCCAACTATTATTAACAAATTTATAGAAGGTGAAACTTTTACATTTTATTTGAATTTCATGCATTCTAAAACTAGTATGAGGTCATCATAATATATCAATTCCTCAATACCACAACAAAGTGAACTCACGTGAATGGGAGGTCCCAGGGAAACATTTTGTTTTAGTTTGTTAATCATTTATATATCAATATCAATTACTCAATCTCTACTCAATTCAGCTTACAAAAACTGTTCCGGTCGAAACGTCTCGCCATAGGGTCGAAGCTTTTACTGTGCAAGACAATGATCTTGCCAGTCCTCATGTATTCCTCGGAGACTTGGGTTTTTAGCAAGAAGAATTGCGTACTATTGGCCGCGGTCGAGAGAAGAATCCTCCGAAGAATTTTTGGCCCCCTACATGAGGATGGACGATTCCGTAGCCTACATACCGTCGAAATCTATGAACGATACCACGCGGGTCGGTGGGCGGGTCACTTAATCCGTATGGATGAGGATGACCCAGCCCGGAAAGTATATGAGGGCAATATCTATGGTAGGAAACGAAGACGAGGCAGACCCTGCCTGAGATGGAGCGATGGTCAAGACGCCGGACAACTTTTAGGGATATTTAATTGGTAGACCTCGATGCAAAACCGGAATGTCTGGAGTTCGGCAGGCCTAGACCGGATACCGGTTGTTGCGCCGTTGATGTATGTATTTATATGTACATATATGTTAATGAAGCTTTGGAGTTGTGCCTAATTCATATAGATATATTTATACATTGAACAAGCGGTATTCAATATATGTACTTTATGTGTACATATGTATACTTTCATGCACGAAGTAAATCGGAAATATGTGTATGCTCAATTAATATACAAGCATATATTGCATAAGTGTTTATATCTGAGTGGTTAGAGCACGAGACTGTGGTACCGAAGGTCGTGGCTAGTTTTTAACTTTCTAGATGGTCGGTAATCTAAAGTGAAATTTTAGCAATAGTTCTTCTCGCCCTATATCCATCCAGCTGGAATCCCAAAAGGATCTGTTCTTTTCGTAACCTTCTTCACAGCGGATATTCCCGACCTCGCTCCTTACCACAATCCCATCAAGATCCTAAAATATGTCGATAATTTAAAACTCTATAAAGCACATAGTCTGCGGGGGAAGTTTACCGATACTTTACCAAGTGGGAACTACAACTCAATCCTCAAAAGTGCCAAACGACGGTCTTCCGGGGAAAATGTCTAGGCGCCACCATCATCTCCAACTTATCCAATATCCCTCACGTTAACACGTTTACGCTAAGCCGTATAAGGACTCTCAAATCGCTATATCACTATACGTTGAGTTTAAGGGAGGTATCCCGGTAAAAGAGGATATTGAATGGGTAAAGTATGGCAGCTTTTAATAGCTACTAGTAAAAAAGTCTATCAAAGTGTGTATGGTTCTTATACTCTTGAATAAGCCAGCGTTCTTACTTGCAGCTCACTGCTCTAGATAGTGTTTTCTGCTGTCGACGCTGAGAAGGGTTTCTGGCACATTTGGACATCTTTCGGACGTAGCCAAGCCAAAGAAAATGCCTCCTGCATTCTGCATAAGAAAGGTCCTAAAATGTGTGTTAACCTTGGTCAACGATATGCTAATTTATGACATGGCGAAACCATAAAAATACTAAACTCCGAACACAGACGAACTTTCTATTACCATATACAAATGGTTGCCATTTAGCCATTAATAGGGGATGGCGTGTCAACTACGGTTATGCCCCATTGTAAACGGTCTGCTGAAGTACGTTCAAAATGCCTCCAGAGCTTCTTGAGTAGTTTGCACTCCTCCGCCACTATTCTGCGCCATGTATTTCTGAAGCGACTAACTCGTTGGCCATCTTGGGAAAGTGAATTCCGTTGCATCACGCAGCTAACATTGGAGTTTTCGTCTTTCGTTAATGTAAACCTATCCACTACCAGTTTTCCTTTTCATCAATACGTTTACGAGTAAGTGACCTATGCACCGACGAAGTTTTTAGTTCGAAATTGTATTATATCTCAGTACCGGGATGACATAATGCAAGCAAATGGTGGTGAAGGCTTAAAACTTTCGCATCACAGTGGAGGTCAACCTCGATGTGGTAACACAGAAAGAATATTAGTGCAAAACCTCCTCAACTTGATGTGCAAAAGCGGATCTAGTATTGTTAATATGTGGTGAAACGATGCATTCGAGAGACACAAATTTATCAATATCTTCGACGTTTTGGTCCTTAAACGAGCCAGGAAGTGTGGGATAACCAGAGAGAAATCTGTTTGCCTTCTACTCCAAATCCAAATCAATTCGGTCAAGTTCCATGAAACGTGAGGGAGCAAGAATATGTTAGCAGAATAATCAAATCGTTTATAATCAGAATAATCAAATAGTTTATTCGAAATCAGAGATCTGAACTCCGAACATTGTTCCGACACGATCCGCTAGTTGTTTATGTAGTTTATGCAGAAGGATCCATAGCGGAAACCGGCTTACTCCCTCTCGATTAAGTCTCCGAAATCTTTGATATTTTCCAGAATTATTTTAGCGATTATCTTCGTGACGGTAAGAAGCATGTAGATACCTCTTCAGTTGTATCACTCAAGACGGGTTCCTTTTCTCGAAATCATGAAGAAACTGCAGGAGCCGGATTAAATAGTTCTGTGGGTACATCGTCAGGCTCAACGGCCTTATTCCGGTTGAGTTCATTGATAACAGAGATGATTTCACATCTACTCCCTGAAAAGTCGACCGTTAATGTCACTAACCGAACTGTCGAAAAACTTACGATCACCTCCTTTCTAGAGTTCTTTCTGAATTCATTGTTATCTACCAAAACTTGTGATTCCCTAGTGCAATAACAGATTTCCTTTTGCCACAACGCACACTACGCTGAATATTCCTGGGTTTTGCGAAGTATTAGAGCTTGAGGAGATCATGCTCGCCACCGCCACAGTGCCACAAAAAGGAGAGGAGTGAATACTCCAGAATCGTACCATCTAACCTCACTTAACCCCAAAATGTCTAGCTTATGTAATGTAATACTGGAACTCTCACTCTTCTTCTTTGGCCTTTGTCCCGTTCAGAAGAGGGATCGGCTCGTCTTGATCCGTTGGGCAATTTTACTCGATGATATGCCTGATCTGGATGGAGTTGAGGGACTGTCAACTCATCTAGCATATCAAGCTATCCTTGTTTCGGCCGGACTTTTAGTCGATTCCCATCGATTTCGATCATCAGTCCAATCTTAGCAAGTGAGTCCTCATCAGCCCGAATTACATATCTATACTGCCAATCTAGCAATTTTTCCACGATTACTTCATGACGTGTTATGCCACGCGCCGTTTATTGTCTTTGATAGTCGGCCATCACTTAGAGCCGTGGATAATGATAAGCCGACACTAGGGTACATTTTGGATTTGACAGTTTTAATGGATTCTTAATCCCAACCTCATAGCGAATATTATTGAGAAGATCCCAAATACTCCCTGAAACGCTTAGTTATCACATTCAGATTATGATGACCCGTGCCTCCTCCTTTCTTAAATGGGTTTGGGATTATTTTCGGTGGAGTTAAAACCCGCTAATATAGAAGACAGTAATGCACGGTAAAAAGTTGAATCTTCCTTTGTCAGGTCTGCTGGAACCTTTTCCCGTAACTGCAAATCAATTATCAGTAGATGAATTCATATGATGGAGAACAAAACAAAGAACAACATTATACATTAAGAAAGATCAGACTTGAATGTTCCGTGATAAAGCAAGGCTAGTGGGTAGGGTATCCTTGGAAAATACGAGGCGGAATAGTTAATAACCAAATGTTGTATATTTGGCGTAAAATAGGTGCGATTCTCCGATCTTGGCTTAATGAATGAAGCTTTATGGTCGAATCAATGTTATTCTTGTCTTGCTCCTCCACATTTTGATATTTTGCATAGTATGCGCTGAGTCGACAATTCTTTCATGGCATAGAATGTTGATGTACTATTAATACAGTAATTCCTCCAAGCGGAAAAGCAATCAAAGTCGAAGTAACTATGATTTTCCAAATAACTTTACCGCTTGATACTTAGGAAGTTATCAACAACGCGAATATGGGTTGCACTAAAGAACAGCTATGTTATCCTCGTCGAAGTAACAATGACGAAGTTATTCACGATTCAACCATTATTCTAAATCAATAAGGTAAAATACTCGTAACTCACGTAATATCCTCCACAATATAACGCGTTGTCATCGTAGTTTACCGGAGCTGAACCATCGTATCTCCATCGAGATGATCGTCCTACCGGTTCAAGGAGCATTCCATGCCCTTCCACTGAAACCAAAGCCAAACTACCAACAATGACAAACAGGAAAACCTGCGCGGCACACTTTTTAAGAGTCATTCTAATGATTCCTCCAACGTTCTTGAAGTTCGTTATA
Organism: Hermetia illucens; assembly: GCF_905115235.1. Taxonomy (NCBI): domain Eukaryota; kingdom Metazoa; phylum Arthropoda; class Insecta; order Diptera; family Stratiomyidae; genus Hermetia; species Hermetia illucens. The sequence continues at coordinate 80,638,739 of NC_051854.1, read as the reverse complement.
ACACTATCGAGTCGGGATTGGTGATGAGCCAATTTATAAGGGGATTCATTCCCATTCATCGTTCCTTATCTAAGTTAGTTTTGAAGATAATTTTACGACACCGCCAATTCGTCAACGCTTACCCCATATCTCTATTTATCCAAAATATGGTACCATATGTCATCTTAACAATTTTCAGTGATATTTCTACCAAAAGCAGAGTTACTTCCAAAAACTGAAAAAATAAATTGGGTCTGAGTAAATAAGTGAGATGGAATCGAGTCTGACTTTATTGTCGTAGTGTCGCTTGATACTCCAATTATTGTAGATAATGAAGGAAATTCGGACCAAGCTGCTCCGCATGGGACCCTCTGATAAATATTTTTGCGCGTCACCTAATTTATCTTCTTGGAAAAATTAAATGAATTTTATGCGAATCGTAAATTCATACATACATATGATGAGTAAGACCGCATTTGAAAAATTGAAGGGTAGGTCCATTGGTACATATGAATCAACCGTGTATAGGCTCATTATTTGCGTTCTACAATGGGTCAATATTGGTCAGGGAAACCACAAGTGCAATACCGACTTGTAATATTTAGTCCCTCTATATAGCAACAAAAGAAATGGTTATCGCGGAAAGTAGAAAATTATTACAACATAGTACTTGCCAAAAATAGATGACAATACTTTTTCAATCCAAACACTTTATTATTCATGAATATGGCGGTAATATAATAACAAAATTTTCCAAATTTTATGGCCGTTGTAAAGGGTAAATAAAAGCCTCCAACTTCTTAGCGAGGTTCTTTACTTCATAAACAGGAAGTAGGTACTATATTAACAGCAAAACTTCATGAAGAAACGATAAACTTTAGGACATATCATAATAAAGACAATCTAATATGCCTCTGATAAAATTTTGTACAATATGCTACGTATATGGCGGCCTGTGCTTGCTCTGATTATGCTTGAGGTTAAGGTTGCATAATTCGGCAAGTCCTCACACGACCTCCTCGCGGTGGCCGCTGGAAACTGTCTTCGGACGGGCTAAGAGTATGTGTGGCTGGGCCAAGTATGGGCTCATCCAACTGACGAGGATCTGCTTGTCTGATGGTCATGTGTTAGAGGCAAGCGGATCTAGTGGAGGGAGAGGGGAAGCAACAGCCCGGGGAACGAACTCCCTGCACTGGAACAGGACCCCAAGCCAAAGTGGGTCAGCATACACCGAGGGCTGCGTCGCCAATGGGGAGTTCGGTCTTTATTGCGCGTACTGTGAATACCTTGGGCACCTTCAGTTTCAAATAAGACCCTTACATTGGTGGCTAGTTAGGATGGACATTCTCCCCGGACTACCCGTGGAACCAAAACATAGGCTCATATCAACAAGTCGGAATACCAGAAGCTGGTCACTTCAGATATAAAGATTTTGCGTTCATTTAATGTAAGGAACTCTCTGTGCACGTTTTTCTTTTCGCAATTTCAAAATATTCCTTCATATAGTTCCAAACTTTTAAATATACAGGTATGTACATATTGAAGACATAAATATTAAATGGCGTCCACATATTTGCCAAGCCAAGCGTGTAGACAGGGTGGTTGGTTGCTAGCGCTTGCTGGCGATCTGGCGCGTCCATACACTTGCCAAGTCTCAGCCCAGTCGTAACGCAAACGTGTGGACAGGCTGTTTGGCTTGATATGTGTATGTTCGCTAGTGCTTGCCGCTGGTTCGATGAAGTCTCGGTTTTTTGGCAAAAATCAAAGGGTGTGTGAGAGATGAATGAGCGGCGTCAAATGCAGTGTGTGAACGAACCTTGCCGACTTGGAGCGAACTTCGTCGACGTGGAATTTTCATTGTAAATTGCAGTTGCAAGCGAATTTCTGAGAGTTTGAAGTTCTCAGCAGCAAAACAATGCATCAGAAATATTTTTACTGTGCGGGCTTAAGAAACAATACTTTGCTTACTTGCTTTGAAACGGAAACTAATGTATAATACTTTTGATAATTTTTCCTATCTAGGGTAGAAAATCACAACCGATAACAGCTACGATGATGAAATCCGCGCAATGTTGTTGGCAGCCAACGGAGCCTATTTCAGCTTACAAGAACTGTTCCTTTCGAAACATCTCACCATAGGGTCAAAGCTCTTACCGTACAAGACAATGATCTTGCCAGTCCTCATGTACTCCTCGGAGACTTGAATTCTTAGCAAGAAAAATTGCGAACTCTTGGCCGCGTTCGAGAGAAGAATCCTCCGAAGAATGTTTGGCCCCCTACATGCGGATGGATGATTCCCTAGCCTACATAACGACGAAATATATGAGCGATACCATGATCGTCAGGTCGTGGATAAAATCCGACTCAATAGGTTACGGTGGGCGGGTCACTTAATCCGTATGGATGAGGATCATCTACAAGGGCAATATCTATGGTAGAAAAAGAAAACGAGGCAGACCCTGCCTGAGATGGAGCGATGGTGTAGGTCAGGACACCAGACAGCTTTTAGGGATATTGAATTGGTGGACCTCGGCGCAAAACGGGGATGTCTGGAGTAATTTCTTAAGGCAGGCCTAGACCGGATACCGTTTGTTGCGCCGTTGATGATGATGATACATAAAAAGGGATATATCACGCAGTACAGGGATAGGGACATCATTTATAGCATAGCCAGGGTAAAAATGTACATGGCCATGAAAGAATTCGGTATCCCAACGAAATTGGTAAGACTGACTAGGTTGACCCTGACCAATGGGCGAGGCCAGATAAAAGCAGCAGGATCACTCTCGACACCATTCAACATCAAGAACGGTCTAAGACTCAAGATAACGAACAAAACCGAGGTTGTCAGCTTGGGAAATTATTACACTCGTCTTAATCTGGATTAATGGATCGACATGGCCAAAGGTACCATCGTAGATGATGAATTCACGATGGTGTCTTTGGGCATGTCGTCCTCTGTAAGCCTTCACTATCGATTGTTCTTCTTTTGCATGCCTTCGTTAAAGCCGACCTGAAACACAGTTCCATTGAAAACTGAGGAGTTTTCAAGGAACCATACAGGAGTGACTACCGGACTACATAAAGAGTTCCCTCTGCGTCTTCCTTAAGATTGTTTCGAAGTGGTTTAAGATGAATCATTTTTATTTTTTTCCTCTCTCTCCTTCTATTATACTATGTTCTGCACAGAGACAGGACAAACGAAAAAAATAACATCCGCTGAAGGGACCTATGCATTTCGGATTCGTCAAATAAACTTGACGTAAATATGTACGTGATATTTTAGATAACCTTTGGAAATTTTATCACTATCTATACTTTGCCTAGACCTTTCTCCCTTTACACGAGCTCGCTCATTGTATTCAAGTAGGCGCTGTATGGACGATCAATGGAATCATCCATTTGTTTTGAACGTATCAAAAGTCGAAGTCGGATAAAACGTAAGTGTATTCTAGAAATAGTCATCTCGTTGTTTATAAATATCTGAGAAAATATACGTGCATTTTATTGAAATACTTATATTTGTCCGTGAATATTCAAGAAAGCAAATTGACAGAAGGAAATGGTAGTAGGTATCTTTTATCTGTTAATATATTTTATGGTGCTAGGATCTAATTTGTACGACATTCCTTACAAGTAAATAGGTGCGGCAATAATACATGATTTGTTAACTTTCTAGAATAGTCTTCTTTTCCGCACTTCGCGTTCGACTGGGACAACGGGGAAGGACTTGCAGGCATGGGTTGCGGAATGTCCTTCATTCAACACACTGACAATTGTGTCCCTCGTTTTGTTTTGAAAACAGCTCAGTGGACTTTTCATGGCAAGACCGTCTGTCTGTTCATAGTATAAGTTATTTTTACCAAAAGTTTAAAGTAGTGAAACATTCCCGGAATAAAACGGTAGTGTTATTCGGAACTTCTCGACTTCTACAGCACTTCGTTTCGAATACAACTCCCAAACTAACCAGTATATCTCTTCCGGCAATCTTTCACCACGCCAACATTGTGCTGAAGTAAGGGGTGAGAAATTCTGTAGATAATGTTCTTAGGAATTGATCCAATTTCATCAACGGCGTAATGATCGTTATAGTAAGGATATCTACATTAACATCCCTGTTTTGTCCGGTTTCCGGTCATACGATACCCTTGAGGCATACCTGGGGTACTGGCTTATGTTATCGCTCCATCCGAGGAAGAATTTGTCATTTTTTAATTTTTTATCATTGTTGCTGTCCCTAAAGGCTTTCTGGGCTAGGACATTTTTACCCATACAGATTAGATGCGTCATCCATCATAACCGAATGAACTGGATTTTATCCAGAACAAAGTTGCCGCGATATCGCTCATAGATTTCTTTCGTATGTCATGCACTTCGCAAAAAATTCTCCGGATTACTCTCCATTCCAGGTCTGCAGGACATTGAGAAGATCAATGCATGATGTCATGGGTCTTCATACTCCTAGTTGATAATAACTGCTTGCTCTCCCACCGAATCATGGGTCTTAACGAAAGAACTTTGGATATGCAGAAGGTAGTCAAAATCAGACTGAAGATAGGTACCAATAAAGTCAATGTTTTCAGTCGGTTTATCGCTGCTAAAGGGAAAAATAGCGAAAGCATCGAACATTGAATTGTAAACCTAGAAAGTTTTTTTTCTACCGACAGTGTCGCCGAACTTGATGCCTGTCGGTGCATTAAGTTCTTTTAAGTTGTGACAATCTTAAAGTTCTGTAGGGACTTCCACATCAATGTAGAAATAGTTTGAAGTGATGCGGTAGCTGTGAAAGCTACTTGGTTGTCGGAGTAAATAAGAGTTTTCCCACGTCGGTACTTCCTCCGTAGACTCTCGCCAATAAATTTCCTTCGTCTTAATCGTTAAAGCTAGTAAATTCCTCCATTATTGACTATTAGGACGAAACTTACTCGCATTTTATTCTATCCCATTTAGAACCAATGTTTCAATCCTGTTCAGGTGGTTGTGAGGATCATCTGTCGATGCTTGATCTGCAAGACCTCTGTTAACTGTGGTTATTGCGGCATCCATTCCCCCCTTTTTAGGTTTCACCGACGGTCCTGCTGTGGACTGCTTCAGAATTTACCCTTACTTGATTTTCAGAGGGGATTCTAGGCGGTGTTGTTAGTCTAGCCCGGAGCACTTTGCCAACGAGATAGTAATCCGAGTCTATAGTGACTCCGTATATGTTCTCACATTCATTGAGGCTGAAAGGTGGCTGCGTCCAATTAGCAAGTGGTCAATTTGATTGAGAGCCGCGCTTTGGTGCAAACCAGATACTTCCATCAACCATTTCATGCGATAGTGCTAACTGAATAATCCGCAGTCCGTTAATATTGGTGTTTTTTTGTAAGCTCCGTCCACAGGTTGGGGGTTGGGAAGGGCTGACAACTCTACACGGAAAACCGATGTTACGAAGCCACGAAAGGAGCCTCGGACAGGATGAATTTTACAACAACGAACCCGGCAACGACAACGAAATAACTATTTGCGCATTTTCTCATGAAAAGTGCGCTCCCTGTACAGACTGAATGCTGCTAAGCAGCTAGCCGATACCCAGTCCCAATATATGGTTGATGTAACAAGAGAGGCAATGGACAGGGACCGGTTTCCTGGAGAAGAGCCGCTACATCATATATTATAGTGGCCATCCAGTAAACCATGTGCTCGGAGTAGGTTTCTTAGTCAGAAAAAAAATGAAACCTGCTGTTATCGGCTTTCAAAATATAAGCGAAAGGCTATGCACTCTCTATTTGCGGGGCAAGTTTAGAAAGTCTCATAAACGTTCACGCCCCTACAGAGGAGACTGCAGAGTCATAGAAGGATACCTTCTACGAGGCAGGTGAGCGGATCCTCGAAGCCTGTCCCAAGTATGATATCAAAATCATGCTTGGAGATTTCAACAGTCAAGTAGGGACGGAGTCCGTATTCAAGCGATACGTCGGCTCCCATAGCTTACATAGGGATACCAATGATAAGGCACTACGGACTATTCAGTTAGCAGTATCGCACGAAATGGTTATTGGAAGTACCTGGTTTGCGCAGAAAGCGGTCCACAAACATACATGGGCCTCTCCAGACGGGACCACTTTCAAACAAATTGACCATGTGCTGATTGAACGCCACCACCTCTCAGCCATGATGTTGTCAGAACATGTAGGGGAGCCAATATACACTGTCCGGTTAGCTGAGTGGTCACAGCACAAGGCTGTCGTACGGAAGGTTCAAATCTCACTGGTGGCAGTGGAATTTGCATCGTGATTTGACGTCGGATACCAGTCGACTCAGTTGTGAATGAGTACCTGGCTCAAATCAGGGTAAATAATCTCGGGCGAGCGCAATGCTGACCACATTGTTTCCTACAGTGTTCTGTATTGTACCGTTACGGTCTTGAATGAAGTGCTCTAACACACTTCATGGCCCTGATCCCAAATGGATTCTTGCGCCAACGATTATTATTATTAATATAGACTCGGACCACTATCTCGTTGGCATAGTGCTCCGAGCTCGAATTATGACACCACCTACAATCCCCTCTGACAATCAGGTGAGAGTGAATAATGAAGCCATTCATCAAACAGCCCTCCGCAACACCTATAAGAGCGGAATGGATGCTGATATAACCGCAGTCAACAGAGATCCTGGAGATGAAGCATCAACAAATGATCTTCACTACCACCTGAAGAACGTTATCATTGATACGGCCACAAAGATACTTGGACCCCGCCGCAAGAAAAGTCGGAACGGATAGTTTGACGATGAATGTAAGCTAGGAACGGACCAGAAGAATGCTGCATACCGAGTAATGTTGCATGCTCAAAGAACGCGGGCACGCGCAGAGACTTATCACGAACTCCGTCAAGCGGAGAAGCGACTTCACAGACGGAAAAAGGAAACCTGGGAGAGCCAACAAGTATGTGAACTAGAAAAGTACAGGGAGCAACCGCACCAGGCACAGAAGGCGAAGTTTTACCAACAAGTCAGCAGAATGAAGCCTTATACACCTCGATGCTCATAGTCCGTGCAATTCATCGGCTTAAAAGCCATAAGTCGCCAGGAGTCGATGGAATTACAGCCGAATTGTATGGGACAGTGAATCGATGCTTTGCGAACGAAGCATTATCTGTCTCATACATAAAAAGGGAGATATCACGCAGTGCAGCAATTATAGAGGTATCACGTTGCTGGGTACCATCTAAAAGATATTCTCCTCTATCTTGCTAGGCCGGATAGCCCCATACGCCCACAACATCATTGGCCCATACCAAATCAGGCAAATCCGCAACAAATCAGATTTTCTCTCTGCGGCAAACGATAGAAAAACTGTTGGAATATGGACATCAATTGCACCATCTTTTCATCGACTTTAAAGCCGCCTATGATAACATAGCCAGGGTAAAACTGTACACGGCCATGAGAGAATTCGGTATCCCGACGAAATTAATAAGACTGACTAGGCTGACCCTGACCAATGTGCGAGGCCAGATAAAAGTAGCAGGATCACTCTCATGACCATTCAATATCAACAATGGTCTACGACAATGGGTGTCCTACCATGCGTCCTCTTTAACCTGGCCCCCAATGCCTGCCATTGTTGTTGGCAGCCAACGGAGCCTATTTCAGCTTAGAAGAACTGTTCCGCTCGAAACATCTCACCATAGGGTCAAACCTCTTACTGTACAAGACTATGACCTTGCCAGTCTTTATTTATTCCTCGGAGATTTGGGTTCTTAGTAAAAAAAACTGTGAACTCTTTGCCCCGTTCGAGAGAAGAATTCTCCGAAAAATCTTTGGCCCCTACATGAGGATGGACGATTCCGTAGCCTACATAACGACGAAATGTATGAGCGATACCATGACCGTCTGGTTGTGGATAAAATCCGGCTAAACAAGTTGCGGTGGGCGGATTACTTACTCCGTATGGATGAGGATGATCCAGCTCGGAAAGTCTATAAGGGTAATATCTATGGTAGGAAAAGAAGATGAGGCAGACCTTGCCTAAGATGGAGCGATGGCGTAGGTCAGAACGGCAGGCAGCTTTTAGGGATATCGAATTGGTGGACGTCGGCTCAAAATCGGGAAGTGTGGAGTTCCTTATTAAGGCAGGCCTAGATCGGATACCGGTTGTTGCGCCCTTGATGATGATGACTTAATTCTCGGAAGGGCCATTTTAGGTGTGCCATGTTTGGTATAATTGACTTGCACTCCTTCAGTGCCTTCGTTTAATCGAACTGGGCAATGGATTAATTCGAAATATCATCGAGATTATAGTTTTCCGAATACTCGCCGGTCTTATTTCTGTTTGTCCATGACTACCAACGCGCTACCTTTGTCCGCTTTTAAATAGTATGCATCTTTTGGTTTGTTGTTTGGTCAGCTTCATTTTTTTGGAGGAGCGACTGGGCTTACTGTTGGCCTCCGATTTTGCAACTTCGTCCACTTCTCTCCTAATGTTGTATTTTGTCTCTTCTTCAAAATGTTTTATCTTACCCTCAATATTTATTATTGTAGTTTCAATTGGTAGTACAGGTCTAACAGCGTAGCTCATCCTTTTATTCAGCAGTTTTAATTCGTCTATTGTAAATCGGGCGGTCGATTTATTAACAGGGTAGTTGGGTATCGTTTCAATGGAGTATTTGGTTGCCCTATTCGGTTGCGGCTGGGACCTTAATAGGTCCGCTAGTCCCGAAGAAGGAAGAGGAAAAAAGCAGCATCTGCAAGATGTCTTGTGAAGATTCCCCTTGTATATACGTAGGGCAAACCAAACGGCTAGTCAACACTCGGATCAAGGAACATTTAAAAGAAGCTGAGCTAATAAAAAGGGACAGGAAAACACATTCTGCAGTCGCCCGGGATATTGTAAACATGACCATAGAATGGAGAGGGTAACGGTGCTGAAAGAGGTCAAGAACAACAAATTGGACTATTACGATTGTTTCTTCATTGGAAAGAAGGATTTTCGGCTTTGAAGAAGGGTAATTTTCTCAGACGCCCATATACATTCAAGTTTTAAAAGTTAATTTGCAATTTAGACATCCATAGAAAGTACATATTTCAGCAGAATAATATCCAAAACATACGGCATTTAATAGGCGTTTCTTTATAATTGCCGAAAACGGTTGAATACGCCTCCACAAAGTCCCAACATTAATCTCATAGAAAATGTATGGTCTATTTTTAAGAAAAAAACCTTAAAATCGCTTTGCGTACAAAATGGGGAAATATTTCACCAAATTTAGCAAAAAAAAATTAGTTGTATCTATGCCAAATAAGCTTAAGGCAATAAAGAAACGGAAAGGGCACCCAATAAATTACTAAAGCTAAAATTTTTAATCCAATTAAGTGTACGAATATGGATTTTGTTTGGATCGGAATATGAATATTTGTTTGCAATATTTTTTATGTTTGTATATTACTGTTTTAAATAAACAAGGCTATTCCTTGTAATAATTGCTCACTTTTATCTGATTTCGTCTAGTATTTTACAGGCACTTTTCAAATTATTGCTTAAAATGACCGTGTACGAATACGTATTTTGCATAGTGTGTAGTGTAGATGTTGTTGGAATTATTCCGCTGAACGAGGCAGCAAGTGACTACCAAAATACGTATTCGGGAAAATAAACTAAAATCATAGACAAAAAGGAAAGTAGAATCTGTTTTTTTTTTCGGACATAAATACTAATTTCGTGAAAATCAGACATTTTAATTGAGTTATTTGGAAGTATGTAGAAATATCAGTGGTGTACTGACTTTTTTCAGTCGTGAAAATTGTATTCAATTCTTTTTACCAATTTAAAAATTTTGCTTGACTTTTGTACAGACGTTTCCGTTTCCCCTTTTTAAGAATTTTCCTTATATCAATGGGTATGTTCAATACTGAAAACAAGAAGATGTCGCTTTTGTCGGCTCTTAACATCTGTTTTCCTGAAGCTTCTAGTTTTAGTACAACGGTTCTGGACCGTTCTGCCTGGCAACCCAAAAATATGTCAAATTTCTTGCCGCTTTTTTTTCCCGCAGAAATCAACAATGGAAATGGCTCCAATTTGCATTTGTCCGAAATGATTGCTTTAAATGAGACTCTATGGAACTCGGATCTGTGAAGCATCTCTGATCCAGTGATTAAATAGATTTAAGGGAAAATATGGCACTGGCTGCCAGTACTAAAACGGAGGATGCTCGCTTTTCTTCTCAGAATTTCGATTTGCGCAGATGGCGGCAAGTTCAGCGTCGGATCGAGTGGCATGTCGTGCTACTAGCCGATTGCACTCGAATACGCTATTCGTGCTCGATTCGGACGTATTCGTGACAGAAAAGCTCTCTCTGCAGCTTTGCAGCTGACGCACATCTCGGAGGCAATAAATAGCCAGGGCAAGTGCTGGCCTGTTTTATTACACTTATTGTCTCTTTCAAGTGAAGTGCCAGTCGTGATTTTCTGCGAAAGTCACCGTTGCTAATCGTTTCGACTTTGTTGTGGAGGAATTAGAAGTGAACAGAAAACGCATCCGTTTCTGAAATTTTCGTAGCGGAAACAAAATCAATCCAAGGTGAGTTCAGGTATCAATTCTTTCAAAGTAGTTTGTGTTTGGTGAAATTAGGGGCTCGGCATCGTTTGGTGCGGGCTGGGAAGTGTTTTATCGATCGACCGAGCAAAAGTTCCAGAAGGAATCGAAGGCGGTGAATCACGTTTTGTTGCAATGCGGTGCGATGAGGGTGGTCTTTGGCAATCGATGGGCTGCAGATGGCCTGCTTAGCGTTGCAGATATTCCCGGTCCTACTTTCTCGGCCAAGGTCCAAATGGGTCAGGCGTCGCGTGCGGAAGTTTCTAGGGCGAACTCTTGGGTCAATCCACGCCAACCTGGAATGTTCTGCACCGCCTTTGTGGGTTCCCTCAAACCGGAAAGTGACTGACCGGGCGTCTGTGTAGCCGACAAAGGCAAGCATTGGGGTTTTTAGAATGGAGGTTGCGTCATCCATGCCGAATTCGTGATGGTTCTATTAATAAATCCTTAGTTCCCGCGCTCGTTCCGTGAGTTGTAAATTTGAGGCGTGTGAATTTGCTCTATTTCGAGAACACGCTGTCGGGGATATGATTCCATGATTGCCGAAGGGAGTCTGGGTTTCAGCTCTATCGAACGATCTTTCCTTCATTCAAGATTTTTTCATATTAAATATTTAGGACCACGTGATTCTCGACTGCGGACATTTTGTAAGGCACTCGTGGAGTTGTGGGAACCAGCCAGACCGCGTATGACGACTAAATATTCCACTCGCCTTGGACGTAAGCGTCTGGTTATCTAATCAAGCGTTCTCTCGTATCATCGTCTGTTTTCCATTAGATTTCCAACGTAAATACGTACTTCGAACAACTGAAAATGGACTTTTATTCGCGGTCACGTTTTCCCACAACTTCCTTTCGCGCGTATGATATTCTCAGGGGCAACAATAATTGTGGGATTGATCTTCAATTAAATTTCTTTCTTTCCAATTCAGCACGAATTCTCTTATTAAGATCGCTATCTTCCATAATTCATATGGAGACCATGAAATGCTTTAGCGTTAGAACAACCGCTGTTGTCAGTTTTCCTCGCAGGTTGGGCGAACGTTTGAATCGGCCACGACTGGCGGTTGGTTACCTTATGGCGTCGAGCGGGTTAGTGGGTAGAATTGCGAGTATTTCTCATGCTCTCTTGATTGTATTTGCTCGTTACCTGCCCTGGCCGGACGTTAGCACCAGGTGTGATTGCTTCATTGAGTCAGCGTTTTTCACTTGGCCGTGGGTAAATATAATATTTCGCCGAAGGCATGCACCTAGAATTTTCTAGAAATGGAAGTTTATTACGAGAATTTATTGCTGGTGTTGCGAACGTTTGTTCTGGATGAGGGAAAGGGGATGAGGATTACACAACGCGCCAAGTTTCCCATTGACCTTTTAGTTCAGAGCTCATGAATTTTAAAAATCGTGTTGGAAACTTCTATGAATATGGTCGTTTCTCATTAATTGCGATTATGTTCTTTTTATTATGCAATAGCTGGGTGGGTAATGCCTTCGGAAAGGCCAAGCATTCCATATCGTCAAGTGTTTCGGGGGGTTGTCTTCTAGCATAGCTTTGGGTCCGAGTGAAGGCAAAAGAGAATGCTCACTACGATCTTAGTTCTAGAAATAGTTGGGGAACAAGTCATTTGGTTGATTTCTCTGCTTTGAAATGGTTGGTGAAACCCCAAATCGACTAGAAAAATGCAAATGAGAGACCAAATGGTGTTCGTGGTGGTTAGGCATCAACCTCCTTAGTCGTCGTGCCCAAGGTTCAAATCCTGATTTCATCACGGATGTCTGTTTGTTCAGCTTCTATAAGTTTCTAAGGTGCAAAGCATTAAGGGTCTAAATGTTGCTGAAACAATCTCATTGAATATAAAATTCGAGGGAGTAACGATAAGGAAGATTACATGCTGGATGAAGGAGTCAGCAGCAGTATCGGTCAACCGTGATTGGAGCTCCCATACAGTTTCATCGAATTGGGGGGATTTTCATTTGCAGTTCGAACACTGCGGATTGTTCTCGTAAATTCGCCGTGTTATCTCCCAGATAACCTCTTAAAGTTTAGATTTCTCCCAGGAGACTAATAATGTTAGATCCCTTGACAAAGCCAATCGTTGTCCTGTTGATTTTTCTTCCTAATGTAGCACCGAAGTAAGTTCCAACGTTTCGCCGTCTCTTTTTGTGTTCTTTTTTTGTAGGCGCGCTACGTAGTTTTGCCTGCTCAAAGTACGGAAAAGCTACCCATGCCATCACACGCTTCCGGAATTTCGTTATATTTTCGGTGGGTTTTTCTTTTGCAAATTGTTGGCAATAGCTATTAAAGCCATCTGGTCCATTTAAATTAAGCATTTTGGAAAAAGTTACGAATTTTCATTCATCGCGCCAGTACATCATTTTTCTTGCAAATGCAAGGTCAGGGTCTCTGCGCCCTTGTTTAACCAGCGGATATCTCACTGGTTCTTTGTATACGGTGGAAGGATCCTCACTTAACATTCTCCGAACTCTGCATTTTTTAATTAGAAAAATTCATTTTCCGTAGAGTCTGAGCAATATTTAACTGACACAACTGCGTTTTTAGGAAGTGTGCACAAATTTAGCAATTTTCTAGCGAAAGCTGTCGCTAGAATATATAGTGCGATTAGAATGTTTTAAGGTAACATTTTTGTAGTGCGTCTATGGGAAATGTGCACATTTCAGAGGACAATCCTTGGGCATTGGGTCTTTGGGACGAAGAATGATTTTCGTTAATAGCATGACCTCAACTTTTGTGTTTCAAGTTTTAAGAAAGGATTCTTCGTGGATGGCGATTCACAGCATAGCGGAAATGAAACCGCCATATTCTGACATTCCTTCAAGAAATAAGCGTGAGTCTGTGGTCGCTTAGATGTTCACAATAATCAGTACGGCATAAGGTGCTCTCTTATGAACTGGGAGTTAGTCTGACCTAAGATTCTATTAGCTAATTTTGTGTCGAAGCTGACGTACTACAAATTCGTCTATGGTACACATAACCAGTGACTACAATTGCAAACCGGAAGTTTTGTCGGCATTATTTTGACATGAACACTTTTTAAGGTTTTGTGTAAACACAAAACCTTATTAAAATCGGTTTACCGTCTGTCTGTCTGGCTGTCTGTCTGTCTGTCTGTCTGTCTGTCTGTCCGTCACACGCATTTTTCTCGGAAACGGTTATAGCGATTGACACCAAATTTGGTAGAAAGGTGGGAACTGTGAACGCTCACGCATACAGTGAGTTTCATCCTTTTAAGTTGAATTTAAGGGGGGTCCCCATACATGCAAATGGGGGGTGTAAATTTTTTTTTCATCAAATATACTCATGTGGGGTATCAAATTAAAGGTCTCGATTAGTACTTTTCGAAGCCGGTCTTAGTTTTGACATTTGTTAGAAAGGTGGGGAGTGCGGGGGGTTGAAAGTGACCATTCCTTTAAGGGGGCCATTCTCAGAAACTAACAAACCGAAAAATCTGAAAAAAATCAAGAGGCTGCCACTATATGGTGCCTAGGCTCCGAAATACCTTCCATACTGATATCTGTACAAATAAAGTTAATAATAGTATATTACCATAATTTTTAGTAATTGGCTGCAAAACCCCCCTTAAGTTCACGTTAGCAACATGAAATTTCGCAATAATATAGGGTATAACATAGAGCACGATCTCACCAAGTTTGGTCGAAATACCGCTATTACTAACAAAGTTATAATACGTCAAAGTTGTCACTTCCTTGTAAATTCAAGACTATGAATGTCAATGTCATCCGAAAGTGGATATTCTCACATAATATATGCATATATTACCTGCTACGTGCAAAGAAATACACAAAACCTTTCGTACCTGAAGCGTCCAGCTTCCGGTTTCCCGACTTGTTTAGGGTTTTGTTTGCAAAACAAAACCTTATTAAAAATCAGTTCAATGGTTGTTTGTCTCTCGCTGTCGCTTGTCTCGTACAAATGGAATAGTTCTGCACTCAAATATACTCACAGAAGAAGCAAACAAAATTTTTCATAACTGAAGCGTCGAGCTTCCGGTTTTCCGACTTGTTTCATTTTCGATAGAGTTTGAGCAATGCTTACTGACACAACTGCGTCTAAAGCAAGTGTGCACCAATTTAGTACTTTTCTGAAGGAAAGCTCTCGCTCTCTAGTGGGTTTGAGAAGATTAAAATCTGGTTAAGATTCTTGCGGTTAGAGTGTTTTATAGAAAATACTCGCGTTGTAGAGGATAGTCCTACAAGGACATTGGGTCTTTGTGACGAAAAGGGGCTTCCATGTATGGCATGGCCCCAACTTTTTGTTTCAAGTTTTGAGTAATGATTTTGCGTAGTTGGCGATTCTCAGCATAGCGGAAGTGAAATTGCCGTATTCTGGCATTCCTTGAAGAAGTAAGCCTTAGTCTGTCGTCATATGAATGTTCACATTAATCAGCACGGCATAAGATGCTCCCTTATGAACTAGCAGTTACTCTGAGCTAAGATTATATTAGTATTCTGGCAAAGTCGGCGTACTGCCAATTCGACTACACATAACCACTGATGAGGAACCAGAAGTTTTGCCGGAATGGTTTTTGGCATGAACATTTTTTTTTTCAGTGTGCGTGAAAAGGGCATCAATGTTAGTCGTAATTCTCTGTTCAAGACTTGATTTTTGCCATATATTTGCTTGAAATCTGGTCTTGCGCGTCAGTGCGAAACTGAGTCAATTTTGATATTGTTTGTAGATTGGGAATTTTTGGGTTCTCATCCACTTGAAAGATTTGGGGAGAGTTATTCACTTTTTTAATTTTTTTATCCATTTTTTTTTTAAGAATGGTGAATAAAATAAAATGATTGGAAGTCGGCCTTGTTCCCCGGAAGTTTTTGGGCTTGTGAATTAAGCACGAAAGTTTGTCGAATCTACTATGGAATGTTTAAATGTACCATAGAATGGATTAGCGTGCACATAAAGAAAAAAATGCAGTGCATCTTAGTGTCTCCTGCGAACATCATCTCAACATGGTAGACACCCAAGGCATATGTCTAAATTCGATCGAAAAATACCCTGGACTACTTTAAAATAGCCCTTCCCCGAGACCATATTTCACATTGGCTTCCCTTAGTGACACTCTGGGAGAGAGTACAAGAACGTGGAGTAAAATTGAGCCAATAAAAAAAAATTAATAGTCATACTGATATTGCGAAAAAATATATTTGCCCAGGGAGGGAGGTTTCTCAGTTTTTGTATCGTTCCGCTGCCGTATGTTTCAGCTTTTAAAATTATATGATAATGAAAGTGAAGCACAGCTTCATTGGATATAAAACAGGAGGGGGGAGGGGTTATATGCCTTATGCTCCACAAAGGTGTGAAAGAAGTGATATTATTTTTCATTAACTAAAACGTGCAGATTTTATTTAAAAAAAAAACAAGTTGGGTATAAAGGTTTTGTGTTCATTTTATATAAGAAGCACGCTATGCATGATTTTCCATTGGAACATCGCTAAGAATACAAAATATTCTTTCATATTAGGCCAAACTCCGTGCACAAAAGCATACATATATATGTTAGGTAAATTAAGAACCGCTGGAAACCAGGTATGCGCATGTCTATTATAATGGTTGCTACTCGAAATAAAAAAGTGTACACCCTCCTTTCGTATGCGTGGGGAGCTTCCCTTAAAATTCAACACAAAATGATGCCACTCGCTGCATGTACAAGGGACACACGGACCACATGTCCTCATCAGATTTCGCAATAATCGGTTCAGCCGTTTCGGAGTAATTTGGATGTGACAGACATATTGAACCGATTTAATAAAGTTTTGTTTCACACAAAACCTTAAAGAATGAAAGTTGCGAAATTGCTGACATTGACTCAGTTTCTCATCTAATTGCAGTTGTTTCCCATTCCTTCACATGTCAACAATTTTCCATTTATTGCATTCTAAGACGTGTACGACATCACTTTCGAAGATATACTGATATGAACGGCGAAGTTTGGAAATACATATATTAAGGAATATTTTGAATTTTTAGCTATGTACAAATGGAGAAACGTGCATAGGAAATTTTTCACAAAAGATGAACATAAAACGTACCCGAATCGTCCATCTCATAAAATACCTAGAAGAACGTAATACAGAATAGCTTTGTATTCCGGCTTAATCGAAATCGTGGTGTGAATCCATTGGCAATGCATGTTGGTTGTTTTTGTACCGGAGAGGGATGGTGAGAGCTGCTGCAAGGGACCACATTAGAAGTTGTAGATATAAAACCACTCCCAGGCTAAATTCATTTCAGGTGTTTTGAGTATTTTACTCTCCCTAGCTGGAAATACGTCTTATGTCACAGCCAGAGTTGTTTGTTAGAAAATATTAAGATGAGCAAATATTGCACCTCAAAATGCCAATAACTATTAGGGTGGAGATCGATCGTGGTGCCGCCTCAAAAGATACAGTTTCCGGCTTAACATCGCACCCCCGCGTCTGGTCTTTACAAACCCTCACCTAGTTGAGTCTTGAAAATTCGGCAGTTGTGGAGCTCAGAGCGTTTGAAGCTTCACCGATACTTATGGGGCCTTGCCAATGGACTGTTTCTTTATAGCCTTCAGAAATTTTGGAAGCAAGTGAACATGTGCTTATGTCTTGTATCAGATTGCAAATTGGAATTTTTAGTATGTTTGGCATGTAGATCAGTGTGGGTGGACAGAACTAATTGAAGGAACATTTCCGCAGATTAGTTCCATGGGAGGAAGGGAATATAATTTTCTAGTCTGCGTATTTTGCTGACGTTGATACATAACTCTTAATTATGGTTAACTGTCACGGTTCGTAGAGTGGAGTGGATAATCGATGATTTTTCATGCAATGATCAGCGGAAGCTCGGCAAAAATATAAAATCGGTAAATTATTTTTCTGGAATGGTAATATAAGTAAATTTGGCCCTTATGGTTTGATTCTTGCACTTAGTCGAGTCCTCCTAAACCATAATCAGTTCTAAATGAAGATTTGTAAACTTTCCTTAGTATTTAAAGCTCGTTAGGTGTTACGATTGTTTTAACTTCTATAAACCATGAGACACGAGGCATTTTGCAGCTTGTCATGGCCTTCTGGAGGAGGGTTATTACTGTGTCGATTCCCAATCTATATTTCAACGCATTTTAACTCTGGCTTTCGTTAGTATCTGGTCCAATGACCCTGATTAACAATGACACGAAGTCGTCGTAGCTTCGACACTACAATACTGATTGGATCCTGGTCGCTGCCGCTAGACTAATTTTCAGTATTTTGAGCACCACACTAGATCATCATCATCATCAACGGCGCAACAACCGGTATCCGGTCTAGGCCTGCCTTAATAAGGAACTCCAGACATCCCGGTTTTGCGCCGAGGTCCACCAATTCGATATCCCTAAAAGCTGTCTGGCGTCCTGGCCCACGCCATCGCTCCATCTTAGGCAGGGTCTGCCTCGTCTTCTTTTCCTACCATAGAGGATGTCGGTAAATCGTAGTCAGGTTTTTTGATCGAACTTCACATAGTGGCTTATGCAGCACTCTCCTTCCAGCCTAGTTGTCTTTCATGTAGGCGGATAGCCCAATGAGGACAAAACTCACAGAACTTTGACCACTAGATGTTTGGGTGAGGTACTTCCTTAGTGGATGTCGTTACGGTACGAGGGGAGAATGTTCTCAGAATACCCTCTAATTAGCTCGTCGGGATATGCTGAAGTTATGTGGGTCATATGTGCCTTGATGCATGAGGGAGATTCGCCTTTAAATATATACAAATATATATGGTTATTTGATTTTTGGGGCAGAACCAAAATTTCATCAGCTCATTGAAGTCTGAATTCAAGATTCAGGCCAGCCGTGCCTGGGAGTATTCGGAGTTCGTTTCAAAGTAAAAAGATATTATTTCGCAGAATCAATCGCTGAAAATGCCTAGTTGTATTTAATGTCTCATGCTAAAATGTCGAAAATATATAGGAAATTGTGGAATTCGCTCCAGAAGAATGACTGTTCGATGTATTACTCATGGCCGTCCTCTGTTACCGCTTTCTGACATCATCTTTCTACATTTCCTTTTGTATCAAGGTGTTCGGTTTGAGTAAGCTAAATTTCCAGCCTGCCCAGTCATACGTTCACGTTGTTTATACGTGAAAATATAACGAGTTGAGTATTTCATGTTTTTTATGAAATGCGTTTCCCTTCAGAAAATTTCTCGTCACTGCGCGATTGATATTACTATTACCGCTGAATCGCTAATAATTTAAATGGCAGAAGTTAAGATTAGATTGCGAAACTTCAAAAGTTTTTAGTATTTCCATTGATAAAAGCCATTCTGTTGCCGGGTCGGGAAAATTTGTAGAATAATATGATTATCAGAAGAATAATGAATTAGTCGTAATCAGTTGAGTTGATTATAATCATATTCCAAAGTTTTCCGGAATCCCCCTTGATTTGCTATGTATTGGGTCTTGTTTCTCGAAATGTTCCAACACGTGCCTAGTGGCTCACGCTAATAAATGTGGAAACATGAAATAATTGATTTCAAATAAGACTGAACTCTCGATGATCACTGCAATCCAGAATCCATTAGATGTATTTTTAAGTTGGGAAGCATTGTATGTCTAGAAAGGGATGAGGTCAAATTAAACATAATTACTGTCGCACTAAGTGCGGGGTGGCCATGGGACTGGTTAACACCTTTGGGGGTGGGAGGGTGCCTGTATTAAACGTGTTGGGCGAAAAGTTTCGTATAAAGAGACGATATTCGTTCGTTCAAAAGTTGAGGGTAGCGAATTTGTGTCTCAACAGCAGTTATAAGCAAACACTTTGTTTTTTTTTTTTTGAAAATTGCGGGGTCCTAAGTCCGCATCAATTTTATGCCGGACCGGACCTAATGGAGAGCAACTTATTCCTTCTTTGGTCCACAGACCCCTTGTTTAGGGCTTAGCACTCAAACTTTCAAAATATCAGGCGATGATTGAGCGATGAGGCGTTATTGAGCGTAAATCCGCCCTATTGACCAGAGCTGAAAATATTTTTTTGCGAATCGCGGAGTCTTAAGTCCGCATCAACTTGAGCTCTGGTCAATAGGGCTTACACTTAATATAATTCGTAGTTATGTTATGTTCTGCGAATTATATAAAGAAGCATTTAACATCTGCGCTTCGGTCACGCTGCACTCAGGGCAGAGGTGAGGCAGCGTCTGACGATTTGCCTTTACCCTGGTAAGAAACCGTAAAGCAGTCATCGCCTAACACTTAGTTGTTGTAGGGTCTGGAATTGGTACGCGTACAACCCTATAATTACTCTTGTCTTAATTAAGCCAATCCTTGTTTATATGAAAAACTAATATTCCTCGAATTTATTATCATTTCAGATGTCTAAAGCACCAGCTGTAGGTATTGATTTGGGCACGACATACTCATGTGTCGGCGTATTCCAACATGGAAAAGTTGAAATTATTGCCAACGATCAGGGTAATCGTACCACACCATCGTACGTTGCCTTCACTGAGACAGAACGTCTCATTGGAGATGCTGCCAAGAATCAGGTTGCAATGAATCCAGTTAACACCATTTTCGATGCCAAACGTTTGATTGGTCGTAAATTCGATGATCCAGCCATCCAAGCCGATATGAAGCATTGGCCATTCAATGTTGTTAATGTTGATAGTAAACCAAAAATTGAAGTTCTTTACAAGGACGAGAAGAAAACTTTCTTCCCCGAAGAGATCAGTTCTATGGTTTTGACTAAAATGAAGGAAACCGCTGAAGCATATTTGGGCAAAACTGTCACAAATGCTGTGGTCACAGTGCCAGCCTACTTCAACGACTCACAACGTCAAGCTACCAAGGATGCTGGAACAATTTCTGGATTGAACGTTCTCCGTATCATCAACGAGCCAACCGCTGCCGCCATTGCTTATGGTTTGGACAAGAAGGCAGCTGGAGAGCGCAACGTGTTGATCTTCGATTTGGGCGGCGGCACTTTTGATGTGTCCATCCTCTCCATTGATGACGGTATTTTCGAGGTCAAGTCCACTGCCGGTGACACTCACTTGGGCGGTGAAGATTTCGATAACCGCCTGGTGAATCACTTTGTCCAGGAATTCAAGCGTAAGCACAAGAAGGACTTGACCACGAACAAGAGGGCTCTACGGCGCCTTCGAACTGCTTGCGAACGCGCAAAGCGTACTTTATCATCTTCAACGCAAGCCAGTATTGAAATCGATTCGCTGTACGAGGGAACCGACTTCTACACTTCAATCACCCGTGCCCGTTTCGAGGAGTTGAACGCTGATTTGTTCCGCTCCACCATGGAACCAGTGGAGAAGGCTCTTCGTGACGCCAAGTTGGACAAGTCTACAATTCACGACATCGTTCTCGTCGGAGGTTCAACCCGTATCCCTAAGGTACAGCGCTTGCTCCAGGATTTCTTCAACGGCAAGGAGTTGAACAAATCCATCAACCCCGATGAGGCTGTAGCCTACGGTGCCGCCGTCCAGGCTGCCATCTTGCACGGTGACAAGTCACAGGAGGTTCAAGATCTGCTCTTGCTCGACGTTACTCCATTGTCATTGGGTATTGAGACCGCCGGAGGAGTGATGAGCGTACTCATCAAGCGTAACACCACCATTCCCACGAAGCAAACCCAAACCTTCACCACCTACTCGGACAACCAACCCGGTGTATTGATCCAGGTCTACGAAGGTGAACGTGCAATGACTAAGGATAACAACTTGTTGGGTAAATTCGAACTTTCCGGAATCCCACCAGCACCACGTGGTGTGCCACAAATTGAAGTTACCTTCGACATTGATGCCAACGGTATTTTGAACGTCACTGCCCTTGAACGCTCCACCAACAAGGAGAACAAGATCACAATCACCAACGACAAGGGCCGTCTCAGCAAGGAAGAAATTGAACGCATGGTCAACGACGCTGAGAAATACCGAAGTGAAGATGAGAAACAGAAGGAAACCATTGCTGCTAAGAACGCACTCGAATCTTATTGCTTCAACATGAAGGCCACCATGGATGAGGATAACTTGAAGGGCAAGATCTCCGACTCGGACAAGATTTTGATCCTCGACAAATGCAACGAAACAATCAAATGGCTTGATGCCAATCAATTGGCCGATAAGGAGGAATACGAACACCGCCAGAAAGAATTGGAATCAGTATGCAATCCAATTATCACGAAATTGTACCAAGCTGGTGGTGCTCCACCCGGTGGAATGCCCGGCGGATTCCCAGGCGGTTTCCCGGGAGGCGCTCCAGGTGCTGGTGGTGCTGCTCCAGGTGGCGCCGGAGGCTCTGGACCAACCATCGAGGAGGTTGATTAAACGCCGCGACCACCTTTGTTCCATTCCAATGTTATTTAAACTGAAAATCTCCTGATCGCCCAATTGTTTCAAATGGGGATTATAAACCAAATAAAAAAAATTAATTCGAAATGAAATGGTTAATTTTCTTCTTGAGTCCTGCTTGAATGGGTTATTTTTTATTCGGAAAATGCTACCCATAACAGGTGGTCGTCTGATAGAGACAGTCCAAGATTTTCCCTTGTTCCTCCATGTTGACGTTTTGTTTCAGATGGCGAGGCTGAAAGTTCCAGTTTGTAGAAACTAGACAGGATGTAGTTTAGTAATTGTACGTTGGGCACTAGCTCCAATAGCCTTCCGTTTCGGTGCATGTAGTCTGGACACAGATCTCTTGTGTATTTTCATACCAAATGTATGGAAAAATTTTGCTTTTTGAGGCATATTGCAATGCGTTTATATATAGCGATCATTCATTATTGCACTTTATTTCAATCTGTATTGTTAAATGTAAATTAAATTTGATTGATACTGCTTCATGCATCCTAGTTTGTGCATGTGAAGCAAATACAGTCCACTTTCAGCGTTGCGTTGGTTGGAAACAGCCAGTGATTTGAAAATCGGGTTGGGCGAACCATCACATCCAGCGTTGTGTACAAACAATCACTGATTTGTTTGCATTGTGAAATAAAGTTGGTCTAAGTTTCAGCGCTTCTCCTGCACCATTTTTAAGACAATGCAGGTGGAAAGTGGAATCACCATCTTGGTTTTTCTGCACGAAAATGCAAGTCAGAATGTTATCGTGGGATTCGGAAAGGGTGGAAAAAACTGTAAGAGTGGAACTGCTTGTCAGTTCAATAGGTACACATTGTTTATTGGAATGCCAATGCAAGTTCGCTTTGTTCCATCTTATATTGTAAGAAATTATAGGCGATGACCAATACGTTTTCACCTGTTTTTTTTTTCACGCTTCTGTTTTCCCAGATCTTTGTATAATTTGTCTTGCTATAAGGTTATTTTGTTTTCGAATCACATGCGAACCAAATTTATTCTATAATCGCTGGTTTTGATGGAGTCTATTTCGTGAATTTAGTCCTGCCATGATACTATTTGTCAAGGGTGATATGCGATGTAACAGCGCTCCAAGAGATTCCCTGGACCACTATACAATTTATTATACTGGCTATCGAGCTTGTGCTCGAAGTAGATTTCCTAGTCGGCTAAAAAAATAAATCTGCTGTTATCGCCTTTGAAAACTTAAGCGAACGGCTATGCACTCTGCGTTTCCGAGGCAAATTTCGAAATCTAAGGTCCACGCCCCTACAGACCTACGAGGAAGCCTGCCCCCAGGAATGATATTACTTGTAGATTTTAATAGTCAACTAGGGACAGATTCTGTAATCTGACGATACGTCGGCTCGTATAGCTTACTTAAACCCTACCAATGACAACGGACTACGGACCAGCCAACTATCAGTGTCGCGGCCTGTGAGTTGGTCTTTAAGAATACACCCAAAACCTTCCCTGCTTCTCGTAAGAGGCGACTTAAAGGTATAGAAATTTGTGAGCTAGCAATCTGCAAATTTTGAAACACTACCGCTACCAAAACGTCAACGAGTTGGACCTCATGGCAACGACCGTTGGCTATCGAAAACGGACTATGATTGGTTTCTGGAATGTGGGCACCCTCCTCAACAACGGTAACGATGTTCCTCAGAATGCTCACTTTCTTCAACTTGAACGGGAGTTCCGGCGATATAAGTTGGGCATTTTGAACTTACGCGAAGTAAAATGGTGGGATTCTGGAAAGTATTCCTTTCCCTCTTGCGGCACTGTGTTCTTGCACTCTGGAAAGCCAAGTGGTAGCAGACGCGAATCCAGGGTCGGGTTGCTTTTGACGGCTACCGCAAAGCGCGCAATCTTGACCTGGGAGCTGATTTCTGACAGACTTTCAACTGTTAGATTTCGGTTCAGGGTAATGAGTATCACAATTGTAAAATGCTACGCACCAATGGAAAATTCCGATGTAGTGATGCTTATAGATGATTTCTATGAGTAATTAAACGCGGTTCAGAGGAAGCTTCCTAAAGGTGACATTGCGGATGCACGGTCTTGGCGACCGTAATCGGTGGGAGGTTCGTGGATGTCTGCAAATTTCACCGCCTCGTCATTGGTGGCACACTGTTCGACCGCAGAGTCTGTCGTAAGGTCCGTTGGATTTCAACTGACCGACGTCGTACGAGCAATCAGATCGACTATTTCGCGATCAGCTGTAGATTTAGGAATTGTCTTCTGGATGTGCGTAGTAATAGGGGCGCTGACATCGACCTCGGAAGGGATCACCATCTGATGCTCGCTTACGTTCGCTTGCGACGAGGTTCCTCGTTTTGTGAATGAGATGGCTGGTAACCGTAGCATGCGGATACGGACTGACCTCCAAACAGAAGAGAAATCATTTTGTTCATCAATGCACTCAAACGGAGGACGGTCTCCCCACAGTTATTTATCGCTCCACCTGCAGTTATTGCAGATCTGCTGCTTTCACTCGTACGGAAATTTTGGGAATCCCAGAGAGTGGAAGAAGGGGATGATTGTTAAGATTCCAAAAAGGGCACCCGTTGTCGTGTTCCCCACCGTCGCAAAGATAATAGTTAAAATAAGCTTGGAATGCATCAAAGAACATTTCGAAAGTTCGATGAACAGAGAACGGGCTGGTTTCTGCTCCGGACTCAACAGTCTACGGATCATTTTGGAACAGTGTGCGGGATTTAGATCTTTGGTGCACCTGCTCTTCATCAATTTCGAGAAAGCTTTCGATAATATGAACAGGGAATGTATCTGAAGTGCTCTACGTAGGAGGGGCATTCCGGAGAAACTAATAGCTATTATCAGAGCGACATATGAATGCGCAAGAAATTACGTGGTGCACTGAGGTAAAATCTCGGAGGATTTTAAAGTCCAAACCGGAATCCGCCATAGTTGCATCCTGTTGACGATATTTCTTCTTATTATGGGTGACGTTCCAGACATGCCTGTCCGAAGGACGCGGATGAATTCAATGGACGACGACATCTTTCCTCAAACATCCTGACTACGCTGATGACATTTGCTTGCTCTTAAACAAATATGTATTTCGGGGACCAACTGTCCCCTTCTTCAATATGTCTTCTGCCATGTATAAGATATTTTTTGTTATCTTGCTAGGCCGGATAGTCCTATATGCGCAGTACATAATCAGTTCATACCAAAACGGTTTCATTCCGGGCAAATCAGCAAAATATCAGATTTTTTCTCTACGGCAAGCGATTGAAAAACTGAGAATGCCAAGAGAATTCGGTATCCCGACCAAATTGTAAGATTGATTAACAACTGTCTAAGAAAAGGGAATGCCCTATCAACGATGCTGGTGTCAATGCGAGAGGCGCGATTCTCTTCAAGTACACTTAACTACCGGCCAATACTAAGAATATTGACATTATGGGGAGGACAAATCGAGATGTACAATCGACCTTCATCCAGATCGAGTAGACGACCTTCGGGGCGAAATCTTAGGCTGCATCACAACCGATAACAGCTATGATGATGAAATCTGCGCACCGTTGTTGGCAGTTAACAGATCCTACTTCAGTTTATAAAAACTGTTTCGCTTGAAATGTTTCATTATAAGGTGAAGTTCTTACTGTACAAGACAATAATCTTGCTAGTCCTCATGTATTCCTCGGGGATGGGTTCTTAGCAAGAAAAATTGAGAACTGTTAGCTGCATTCGAGAGAAGAATTCTTCGAAGAGTTTTTAGCCCATATATGAGAGTGGATGATTTCGTAGCCCATATAATAATAATAATCGTTGGCGCAACAATCCATGTTGGATCAGGGCCTTCATTCAAGACCGTAACGGAACACTAGGAGGCAATGTCGTCAGCATTGCGCTCGCCCGAGATTATTACCCTGATTTGACTCAGGTACTCATTCACAGCTGAGTCGATTGGTATCCGACGTCAAATCACGATGCAAATTCCGCTGCCACCAGTGAGATTTGAACCGCGACCTTCCGTACGACAGCCTTGTGCTCTAACCACTCAGCTATCCGCACACTGGTTATGGTTACAATAAGAAAATGAGCAAGATCTCGTATTTAGAGAACTGTAATCGAAATTACAGGTGATAATTAGGATTGTAATCATAATCATGGAATCATGTTCAGTGCCGTTTGTGCTTTGAACTAAAACAAATGGTTCTAATAAGGAGAGGAACTAACAACTGGTTTGGTAGTTGCAATTGTGTTTTTGTCCAAATTAACTACAGACAAACAAATGTGTGCAGCAGTTCCAGACATCAGACAGACAGACAGAGATCTGTGCCTATGCCAAACAAATGTCTGTCCTAGTTAAATACTTGTTCTAAACAAAAATTTGTGCTTGTGTCAGACATTAAATAGACAAATGTCTGTCTCAGCTAAATTTCCGTTTCAGTCACTCTATCCCAGACAAGTGTTTGTGTTTGCCTCAGAGAACAGGCAGACAAATATCTGCGTTTGAGTCAGACAAATCTTTCCAAATATTCCAGAACCGCAGCACCATGATGCTCCTCTTTTGGAAGCCAGAAAAAGATGACAACTCAGATGTCCTCTTCATTGGCACCCTGACCACCCTTCCACACATCGTTAAGGGAGGAGCAGTACTATCTGACCCAGGGTAAAACTGTACATGGCCATGAGAGAATTCGGTATCCCGACGAAATTGATAAGACTGACTAGGCTATTTCAGCTTACAAAAACTGTTCCGCTCGAAACGTCTCACCATACGGTCAAAGCTCTTACTGTACTGTATTCCTCGGAGACTTGGGTTCTTAGCAAGAAGAATTGCGAGCTCTTGGCCGCGTTCAAGAGAAGAATCCTCCGAAGAATTTTTGGCCCCTTACATGAGAATGGACGATTTCGTAGCCTACATAACGACGAATTCTATGAGCGATACCATGACCGTTAGGTTGTGGATGAAATCCGGTTCAATTGGTTACGGTGGGCAGGTCATTTAATCCGTATGGATGAGGATGATCCAGCCCGGAAAGTCTATAAGGGCAATATCTATGGTAGGAAAAGAAGACGAGGCAGACCTTGTCTGAGATGGAGCGATGGCGTAGGTCAGGACGTTACACAAGTTTTAGGGATATCGAATTGGTGAACCTCGACGCAAAACTGGGATGTCTGGAGTTCCTTATTAAGGCAGGCCTATACCGGATACCGGTTGTTGCGCCGTTGATGATGATTTAATGGTATGTACCTACCGACTCAAAGCGAAGCGTAATATCATACTTTGCAAGGATGCAGTTCTTACAACTAGGAGGAGTTTCCTTCTAAGTTCGCAATGCTCGGTACGAGATGGATTGGTGTCGCCATGCATCGGCTCACTGGCCTTGGCTGCAAATGAAGACTTGCTGATCGAGCCCTCTTTGCCGCCTATTGTGTTGAAGAGTTAGAATTGTCAGAAACGCATGCTGCTGCTATGATTTCCCCCTAACCGCAGATGCCCCGGATTTTTCATTCCCCTCAATATTGGCACAACCCGGGGTTGTGGTTTCCTAGAAGGCGGCTTGCATGGAGGCATTGTTATTCCCGAATTCGGTTTGACTGGACACCGTTTGCTGCCCGAAGACAGGTGCTTACATGTGGGCCTCAGCAGATGCTGCCGACTGGAGCCCGGGGTCTCAATTGGTTCTGAGTTTAAACAAAGGTTCTCCATTGATGAGTTCAGGATTGGATTGTCCTTACCGAAATTTAATTTCTGCTTTTGTTTTAGGCTTTAAGTTTTTAAGTTTATCATATATGGTTTCCATTGTCTTTGTTTTACCGGGGAAAATAAGTTGATCTCGGCAGAGTTCCGAGACAAAACTGGTTGAAACTGGGAGTCACCTGGTACCCAGAGTTCACTGCTCAGGACCACATGTTAACCCCTGTGAGCATTTATCCTTCGTCATATTACCATTTAATTTCTAACGTTACCTCTGGTTCTTTAAAGGATATTCACCAATCGCGAATAATAGCATTGGACAGAATAAATCCTAAAAAATGTCACTTTCTTAGCATTCAGATGTAGTTATTTGAAAGTACCAACTATTTGGCTGTGTCTATCCCATCTTCACCCAGAAACTCGCCATTGAATTACAATTATTCAAACAAAAATAAGTTAAATTTTGAATATTTTCGAATATTATTCGATTATCGTTGACTACAGGAAGACCATATTAATCTAGTTTTCATTTCCGTGCAGTTAACGATCCGTTCTGACTTAGTGTCAGAACTGAATTTGGTTTGTCGAGATCTTGATGTGACAAAATTCCACCACTGCGTGTGCGGAAGTAATGCAGCCGTAAGAATTGCAAACCGGCCAAGCAGCTTGCAGGAATGTACATTTAATATGAGTGACGCCAGCAATAAACGAACCTCCATACTAAATAGTTTGCAGCACAATATCATATCAGCTCTGGAAGCATATAGACCCAATCGTCGATTGCTTTCAGTAATTTAGGACGTTTTGATGCTAAGGATCGCCGAAAAACGTTTAAAACTTTCCAGTTTGCTGTAATTGCCTTAGTATGTGCTTTGTTGTGCCAGCTTTGTTATCGTGTATTGCAACCAGAGCAGCGTTTATGCCACCTCCTCCATCTTATGGATTGAGATGCGATATCGCTTGTGAAAATCAACCTACGAATAGAGGCGAAGGAAGCCGCTATAATGGTAAAGATAAAGAAAGACCAAATCTTGAACTGGCAGCTAGAAGTCAACATGCCGAATATAAGATGATTTTGAACGATTATGCGCCTTGGAAATTCAATGAGGAAGAGGAGAAGTGTTTTGATGCATTTTACGTCCGAACGAAGCGTGGTCATGATATCGCCTGCCTGTACGTGAAGTGTAACGCGAACGCAAAGTACACAATCTTATATTCGCATCCAAATGCAGTTGATTTAGGAATATTATCTGGATATCTGCTTGGCTTAGGGCAAGAAATCAAGTGTGATATTTTTGGATATGATTACGCAGGTTAGTATGCAGGGTGGCAATTGAGGTTGTTTTTATTTGCGCTTTTCCTTGAAGGCTATGGATGCAGTAGCGGGAAACCAAATGAACAAAATATATACGCAGACGCAGAAGCGGCATACAAAGCTTTACGTGAAAAATATAGCATTCCAAGGGAGAAAATCATATTATACGGTCAAAGTATTGGATCAGTACCAACAATATATCTAGCAAGTATACACTCAGTGGCCGGTGTTATTCTTCACTCTGCGTTTATGTCTGCCATTAGGATGTTATTCCCGAAAAAGATTCGAACAATGTGTGATCCTTACAACAATTTAGAGAAAGTCCCGAAAATTACTTCACCAGTGTTAGTCATACATGGCACGAAAGACGATATTGTTAAGATAATCCACGGTGAAAGGATATATAAACATTGTAAGAATCCCCTTCCACCGCTATGGATACACGGAGCTGGTCACAATGACGTGGAGCGGTACGAGCCCTTCATAAAACGCTTGAAGCAACTTGTGTCTGGTGAACTGGATGGATGTGGCAAAAACGGATTTTTTCAGCGAAATCAAGAACGACCACAATGAAAATGACTATGAAAAATGCTGTTAGTTTTAAAATCTACAAAACGCTTGGAAAAAAATCTAGAAAACAAGACTCTTAAGGTTTACAGAAATAAAATATTATTTATCCAAATTATAGGTTTTTGGTTTCCTTACTAATTAAAGAAACTTAAAGCCAGTTTCGTAATTCTGTTTGTAGGTGGATTGCGAAAACTAGTGCGGGATCATATTTGAGGATAAAATTTCGTGTCTAGTCCCCTGTAAGTGAGCCATCTCTTCTGTTTAGCATTTGCGGATGTTGTTTTATAATTTTCCTACATTCTGACATATTCTGCAAGACGCCCTCCAACGTCCAATGTCTCCGTAACAGAGAGTCCTCGATGCTGAAATGACCATGTCTAATGCAACGAATCCCCGAGCAGAAGGCAACTGACCGTTGCTCAATTGCAATATCATTAATTAAAGCCGCTAAATATTTTTCCGATTCATTCATTGCGTGCACTTCCAATGTGAATTCAGGTAGCTGGAAATGGATTAACTTCATTCCAAATATGACCGGTAATGTGTTATCCGCTGGACGAAATAATCCTTTTGACGCCAGTTCGTATGCTGCTTGTGACTGTAAATCTACGCCACACATTTCGTACATTTTGCGTTGATTTGAAGCTTGCAGTGAGGCGACCATTGCGCCGAGGCGTTCACTCCGCACATGTCCGAATTTTGCTTTCAATGTCACCCTTGAATCACCCAAGAAATTTTCAGTTGCCTTCCCGAAACGTCCGGTTACGTGATATGCACGTAATGGGCGATTTGATTGTATTTTCATCGTTGTGTTTGTGCCATTATTAATTCCTACAACTGTAAATGCTTCATAGATGCTTGAGTCTGAAAATATGATGTCGAAGTAACCTTACCTAGGACACCGCTTGTGTGAGGGCCCAGACCGGCTGCAACATTGAATTTGAAGTCTTTTAACTGATATCGTGGACCAACAGCTAAAACGTGATCTGCTAGATTCTGCTCCTTTCTTATAAGATATTTTTGGTTCCCTCCTGGCTCTATAGCGACCCGCTGTATTGGTTCCCTTACTTTTAGGCTGTTTAAATCTGCAATAAATATAAATAATACCAAACAATTTGCCGATGTTGAAACTTGGGGAATATTCTTTTTGATAGCTCGGAAAATAAAGGTTTCTTTTGGGGTTGATTACATCTAGGGGAATAAAGTTTCTGAATTTTTTTTATATTGTCTATTGTTTTAAAAGAACCCACAGTTAGAATTTGAATCAAAATTCAGTATAGCGCGGTGGTGGTCAAAGGGTAGTATAGGTCCCAGGGTGAAACGTGGGTTGGTACCCACGATGAAGCATAAAAACTTGGGAAACGCCTGCTGAACCAACATCAACAGCTCTACTACTAAACTCTATCTCCACCTCCACCCGCTAACCACTGGGAGCTCTTTCTTAACGAAAAGCTGCAGACGGAGAAGGGTGAAAGCGAGTCGCCCGCGCCTAAAAACGGGCCAAATTGTACCAACTGGTCCCCAGGTTGTGGATTGGGTAGGGCTGACAACCATACACGGAAAACAACTTATTACGAAGCCACAATAGGAGCCTCGGACTGGACGGATAATACAACGACGAACCCGGCAACGAAAAAGGAATAACGATTTGCGCATTTTCTCATGGAACGTGCACTCCCTGTACAGAGATGAAACTGCCAAGCAGGTAGCCGATATCCTGTTCCAATATAGGGCTGATGTAACAGCGTTACAGGAGATGTGTTGGACAGGAACTGTTTCCTGGAGAAGAGTCACATATATTATAGCGGTCATCCAGTAAACCATGTGCTCGGAATAGGTAGTCAGCCAAAAAATGAAACCTGCTGTTATCGGCTAAGCGGCATAAGCGAACGACTATGCACTCTGCGTTTGCGAGGCAAATTTACGAATATAAGCTTTATAAACGTTCACGCCCCTAGAGAGGAGACTGCAGAGTCGAAGAAGGATACCTTGGCAGTAGAACGAACCCTCGAAGCCTGTCTCAGATATGATATTAAAATCAAACTTGGGGATTTTAACAGCCAAGTAGCGTTTGCGTTCTTTGTCGCAATCTAGCTGGTAAAATCAGTCAAGTATTTAGGAATACATCTCAACTTGAAGCTATCGGGGGACCATCATATCCAGGGACAATATAAGAAATCATGTAGATTGTTTTGGTGCTGTAGCGATAGCCAAGACCTGGGGACTTTCACCACAACCAATTTATTGGATCCATAATCCATCCAATCCATTCATAATAAAGCCCATTTTGATATTTGTAAGATCGCCCGGTCAAGCTATCTTAAATCTACCGCCCATTCAGTTGGAAGTGAAACACAAACAGCTAACGATGCACATAGAATCGATCCCTTGGTAATCATCAGGTGGCACTGATGCCCACATATGGTTTCCAGATTTGTCTTTGGGAAGACATACTCCATCGTAATCACCAAGAGAAAAGAATGGTCGATAAATGGTCACGACTCTTTTGGGATTACAAACTTAATGATCTTCACCGATAGGTTATTCACGGAAGAAGAACTGGGCTGAACATTTCTGATGTGGATGACAGAGCACTCGAACATCGCTGGTAATGATCTGTGTGAAGTTCTTTGGCTTTGAATGGGCTGGCTTTGCCTAGGTTTCGGCATGAAGATTATCTTAACCTTCTGCCAAGAGGTGCTCTATACATTGGAAGGACAGTAAAATTAGTAGGTAAAGACCGCGTTCGTAGTGTTCAAATTCAGCTTGTAACATTTTCGTGTTGAAATTTTTGAAGATTCCGCGAACTATCTCCGTCTCATTTCTATCAGCTTTTCTCTCGGAAAGCCTGTACTGTCGGACTACGTGAAAATTCAATCCGGTCTTCCACGAAATTCCAGCTTGACCTAGTCATCCCTGTCAAGGACCCTGCACAGCCTTGGAGTCCTTCTTTCGCCTACCAGTTCGTCACAGTCGCATTTCAACCATTTAACGAGCCTCTTATACTCACGTTGTGAGTTCCGGTAGTTTAGTCGTTAGTCTTCATTCTTAATACTTTTTCAAGTATGATTCGGAAGTGGTCTGGCAAATTTCTTGTGTTTTGTAGCTCTCGACTCCACTAGGGAACCATTTTGCCGCGTTTGCTTTGCGTAATGGAACAAGTTTCTTTAAAACACTCTAAAAATGCAAATTTAGAGTTCCCAATTGATCTTCTATTGCCAAAGTAGTCCTTAGCCGTTTAGAGAGCTGCGCTTTATTCCGAAGAAGTTCATTGAAAGTTGTCCAATCCATTTTCCAGAGTTTCCGTCTTTGTATTGAAGTCTGCTCGCTTGTGATACTCAGACTCAATTCATCTAGCATCCACCAGTCTTTAATCAATTCTAACATCTTCGAAGTGTAGATTGTCAGGTCAATTACTTCACTTCTTTTTTACCCCATGAATGTAGCTGCGCATCCCAAATTCATAGTCACTAGCTCAGGTTCAAATGGCTTCTCTTCTCTCGGATTACATTTGCTATTCTTCCAATAACTATGTTGACTGTTCAAGATCACTTGATTCTGTATAAGTTATCAGATCCCTTAGTTCTAACGTCATTGGGAGACATAACGAATTGTAAGTAAGCAGAGGTAACTATCAAGTTTTTTCTCCCACTATTAATCTGATATCGTAAGACGATCGTAACTAGATGCAGGGAACAGAATTGTCTCAGCATAGTTGCCTCTAATAGTTTTAACATCAGTACATAGTCTCTCGGTCTATCTTTCGTCGCAAAATATTCTAACCCGCTTAACTGACATAATGCCAAAGATTTTGTTAAATCGAAAATAAGGGATGGATGCTTCAGGCTAATTTGACCAGTCTTTATGTTTTTCGACATAAGCTCAGTCTAATATGTAATAATTTCACAAACTGGTATCAAGTCAAGTTCATTCCCGTTTCTAGCTTCTAATTTTTTCCGTATGTTCCGCTAAAGTTGCAGGAGGTAGGATTTATTTTGTATGAGTCTATCATTATTTTTCGGGTTCGGGAAAAAGGGGAATATCATATGATAACTGCCCCTGAGCACCTTCAGACTCTTTTGATCCAGTTCAAACACTAGCTACCTTCGAGAGCCAAGTACCCAAGATCCGATATATTCCGTCCTGCACAACTCGGTATTTACAATGGTAAATTCAGGCCGACCGCCAGAACTCAAAACTAGAATTACCTTCTGGGGCCACTTTAAGGCACCCTCACCATTGTACTCCAAATGGAGAAGCCCGTCCCGTTCCAGGCTTCAAAATTTTTTTCCTCAGGTATTCCTGAAGGATGGTAAATTATATCTGATATTTTCCCATCTTTAGAAGAAACTCCCACTGCAGCGGTCAGAAATGAGGCTGCTACTTGTGTATACGTTCTTTTCTGTCTCGCCTTCGTATTCCTAAGGGAGAGACCAGCTTTGCTGATCTCTCTGGATGTATTCCCTAGTGCGGAGCACAGCAAAGCGTTGCCTACCATAGATGTGTTGGTCTTGCGCTGTATCCAGTGTGGTCTCCCCGGGGTAACCAGCTTATCTTCACCTTCCGCCGAAGATTCCGCTTCGTTGCGTCCGATTTCTATTGGCATTACCGTACTACTCATTCCCAAGGAGCTTTATTTTCTTCCGCAGTGACTTATTCTGCCGTTCTTCTCTTCCTTCAACTTTCTCTGGTAAGGGTGAAGCAGAGGATTCTGACAGGCAAAATTGAGTCTTAAGTCCCTCTTAGTAGTGGAAGTTTCCTCTTACGATTACGGGTTGATTTAGGCAACAGTACCGCGGACGGGCCGATGGTATTTGGGTTTCCAGTTTCCCTTAAGGTACTTTCCTTCTGGCTGACTACTCCGTGGGCACTAAATGTAAACTATCCATTGAAGTGGAAAGTATGCCTTCCACAGATTTCTCAGTGGGGGGCCGGAAGCATCATTTTGGTGAGGCCTTCTAACTCCGCAGGTCGTCCGCAACTTGATTGCTCTTAATCGCCAGAGAGTACACCGCATGCCACAAGTGTAAAGCCACTAGGCATGTAAGGATTCCCCCGCACTACCAAGCGGTTCCACACCATACACCTCGACATAGTAGGCCCTTTGCGAGACCCGCACGATTTCAAGAATTGCCTTACAATCATCGACAGGTTTACATGGTGGCCTGAGGTAACACCTCTGAAGGACGTTACGGCGCAATCTCGTGCCGAAGCCCTCTGTCTAGAGTGGATAACTCGCTTTGGCGTCCCTGCAGTGGTCATCACTGACCAGGGAATGCAATTTGAGTCGACCCTTTTTTCGGAGTTAGGCAAACTCCTGGGGTTTAAACGCCAGCGGACTACTGCAATACCACCGGCAGTCCAATGGGCTGCTAGAACGCTGGCACCGGACGCTGAAAGCCGCCATTATGGCACGCGATGATCCGTCCTGGACTCAAGTCTTGCCTCTCGTCCTACGAACAATTCGCCGAGAGGAATTTGCTGCCAGCCCCACGGAGCTGGTATACCGAGAGAACCCAAGGCTCCCAAATGGTCCGGTCTTTGACAAGAGATTGGGTCTCACAGAGTCGGGATTGTTGCGTCTGTTGAGGGACAATCTTCGACGCATCAAAGCCATCAAACCACTTGCGACAGGTCAAATCCATACATTCCATATTTATGTCTGACGCTCTTAGTGTAGTAGTAAACTAACAAAGACCCCGCAGCACGTTAAGGTTATGTCCGAGGGGAAGCTGATGAGGCTCATTATTATCTTATTCATTTCTTCATGGGAGTATTATGAAAGTAAAGGAAGAGAAGGGGTTGCAATACACTCTTCGGGTTACTTATGCAGATAAACGTCGTCCTCTCTACATTGCATTCCTTGATTTAGAGACAGGTGCTCGTGCTCAGAGTTAACTTGCTTTACTAAAATCTGAAGAGTAAAGACAGAGTATGCAGAATCGTGGATGAGTGGAATGGGGCATTAAGAATTGTCTGAGTGTTTAGACGTCTATATTCGACACAAGGAATCTATTCGCTATTAGGTTGAGGAACCATGTGAAGTGGCGAAGATCAACAATTGACTGAAGATCGGCAAACACCCTGCAAGATGTTCTTCAACTTGTTCCCGTGTAACTGCGAACTTCTAGGTGCAACGGACGCACCTTAGAAAAGATAGGGGAGTCGGGTGCTGAACATCATGCTTAATAGGCTCACAGAGACAGATCAACTAGCAATCCATAGTGGAACTTGCGGCAATTGTTTATATGCGACTCTTCCGCTCCTTTGACCCGCGCAATAACTATTTCCCTTTTCTCACGGCGCGCATAACGTCGAACTTCGTGGGATTTCGCACGGTATGGTAGTTTGAATGCACCACGCAGTCAGTCAGATCTTATGCCATCCTTGTAGCCAGCGGCCTGCATAGCGTCGGTCAGCGAAACAGCTATCCCACTGTCGAGCGACAGCTGGGTCAAACGGTCAATGTTGAAACTGTTAGAAGTGTCAGACACAACATGCAAGCAAACGTAAGCAATTATCACATGGTGATACCTTTCGAAGCCGGCTTCAGCACCTCTTGTTACGCACATCCAGGAGACAACTCTGGCCGCAAAATAGTTGCTCTTACGGTGTCGGTCATTTGAAACCCAAAGGACCTTATGACAGGCTCTAAGCTCGATCAATTTGCCATCAATGACGAGGCCGTGGACGCTACAGAATTTGGCAAACCTTCCATTGTTATAGTTACGGTCACCAAGATTGTGCTTCCTCACCACATGTCAGAGCCCACAACATTCATATCACCCATCAGGATCACAATCACTTTTAGGAAGCCTCTCCTGAACTATGCTTAATTGCCCGTACAAACCATCCTTTCTCAAAATCGTCTTATTATTTGCATTTATTTGAATTGCTAGAAACACCGAAAACATACATTTAGTTGGATATTCACTCTTGAAAGGCATCCACGGAAAGTGGATCTTTGGAGTTGCTGTTAGCTGAGAAAACGTTCAAGCAACCTCTTGACTCGTTTACATATTCCACTAAATTGCGCTTCCGTTTACCCAAAAACCGCTTTCATTTCGGCATCGGAAATTGAAACTGAAACTTTCTAATTTGACTACTTACCTTTGCATACATTCCCTAAAATTGCACTACGGACACGGTCTATTTTGACTCCAGCTGGCTTGTACACGTTTATCACTCCATTGAGGCAATTCCATGCTGTAGGCCCGTCGAATATCCTTCCAGCCATGCCTGTGGATTCGCCCGCTAACCTCATCGTCCTCCTGTTTGTTTACCATTTACAGGAATTGTCAAAAGAAGCTGATTGCTAAGTGTTACCATGGTTTCTCATCACTTGTCGGAAGCAAACCGAACGCACCCTCTCGCACACCAGACAGCACGCACTCCAATTAGATCTCCCCTAAAACGAAGAAAAATGCTTGGTGCTGTTGGTCGTTTGTGTCAAAGCGGCGTACGGAGTTTAGGTTAGTTTGTTTTGGTTCCGGATAATTATGCAAATTTGTATAATTTTTACATTATTCAGTGTCATCTTAAGTAATTGAGATGATTTTCCAGAACTTTTTATAATTCGTTACTTGTTTTCAGTTCGAAGTGGTTCCGCGAACTTTTGCAGAATGGTCGATGCGAAATTGGAAGCTGTTCCGGAAGTTGATATTGACGAGGGCATTTTCAAGTATGTTTTAATTAAAGTTTACGGCAAGGAGCAAAGTGATGGAATGGAGCCGAGTAAACTTATTGTGCGCGGATTCAATCGAGCCCAGTGGCACTGTGAGTAGGATCTTCATTTATGCCTTTAAACTAAATTGAAATTTGCCGGTTCTTGGTTAATCAACTCCAATTTTATGAACGCCAGGAAATTAAATGCTATGGGAAGATGATAATTGACAATATATATGATTATATGTTCCATACATAAGATATTCTCCGCAATCTGGCTAGGCATGATAGCCCCGATACTAAGAAAATCAACGACTCATACCGAAAAGATTTCGCTTCAGGCAAATGAGCATTAGATCAGCTTTTCTTTCTGTGGCAGTTGATGGGAAAGTGTTTTTCTTTGGGTAGGGAGGTGATTTTCCGCACAAAGTGCCGGACTCCTGTCTCAGACAGACTACCGGCCCACCCCCTTGGAGCATCCAGGACTCTTACTCGGAATCCTTTGACACATTACCTCAGGCCCGCTCTATTCAGTGTAGGAGCAAAACCCCGCGGCTTCAGGGAGCCTCATCTACCCTGGCTTCTCTCCTATCCATCTTCCTCCTTTTCATCTTAAAAATAAGTTGTGTGCCATGAGTCAGTCTCCTCCACGTGTATCCGATCTGCAGCATTGCCTCCATTATGGTGTCCGGGGACGCAAGGCACCCTTCCATCGAAAGATGATCACGGTGGCACTTCCACCTTCTGCAGAAAGAAGGTGTGGCAGGCATCAGCCATCACGTCCTTGCAATAAAAGCAGTCCGGCCAGTGTGATTTTTCCATTGTGTGCTGGTAAGGTTGAAAATACCGCACGTCTTTTATGGGGTGCGCGGTCCAAGATTGCTGTCATGCGTAGAGAGTGCGGGCTCTCTCTTCACAAGCGACAGTTTCCTTAGTTCCCTCGCTTTTCCAGATACGAGCCTCCGCTCGGCAGGATGGAGCGCGATCATAAGAATTCCCGCTATCACCATTACAGTTGACTTCGAAACGGCAGGATAGGTGGACGTAACTCGCAGATCCCCTCTCCTCGTCCTTGTATTTGCACTAGGCGCTTACGGTACATTTCCGTAAAGGAGGACGGACTGAACCGCACTAATTGGAGATCAGCCGGCAAATCGCCGCAGGCTTGGTGTTGTGAATCTGCGCGAAGAAGCTCATCTTCGTGTCTATCATGATGCCCAGATATTTCATCGACAAAACTATGGTTTCACCAACCTGAATATGGATGACTGTCGAAACCATCTTGTTGGTCAGCACAACGCCTTCAGTTTTCTCCAGACCTAGGGAGAATCTATGCTCAGCTCTCCATCTGCTTACTCGTCGCATCACCATTCCCAGTGTGCACTGAGTTTGCTCAACCGTTCGTGCGGTACCCAGTGCCGCAACATCGTTTGCGTATCTGACCAGATGAGATTTATCAGGCATCTCAAGTCGTAGAAGGCTATCGTATGAGTAGGTTTCGTAGAGTAGGGTATGGTCCTTTAAATAGTCCTTCGACATCCGTAGTAGATAACCTGGAGTATGGAAACGATTTTCTAGTGCGTAAATGCGTTTCTTACGTCGAGGGTCATAAGGAGCAGCGGTGGCAGTGGCGACTGTGTGCCTAGCCAGTTTTACCATTGTGTCCACCTTCTCAAAATCATATTGTGTTCTTGAGTAATCTCCTGCAGCGCATACTGCATCAGTCATCCGTGCTTGATGAGCTGCTCAAGTAGCTTCCCCGTTGTGTCCAACATGCTGTGCGGACTATACGCTGATGGCGCCTCTAGGTTGACTTTGCTCTTGCTTATCAGCACAAGTCTCGCAACTTTCCAGCGGGATAAACACCCGCTGTCAAATACACGTTGAATGCGTTGGCCTGTATTTACAATACTTTGCTGGAAATATAGTTCGGTCCTGGTGCTTTTTTATCTTTCATTGACAGGCCCGTCTCCTCTAGTTCCTTTGCAGTGAGGACTGGGCATTGCTCGCTACTCACTACTTCATTGACAGCGTTAATTCGGATGGGGTGGATAGGAGAAAGGGTTTGCACGATTTCTTCCATCTTCGCTGCTTCCATAGAACAGGGCGACCGATGGGCACTGAATTTTTTGGAAACCAGCTTATGTACTAGGCCTCATGGCTTTCTGTTTACGTCGTTGATTAGCTTCTGTCGATTTGGTGGCGGAGTGCCTTTTTCCTAATCGTATACTCTACGGTTCTAAGCGTCAATTCGTCTTAGTCTCTTGCGTGGTGAGCAATTCGCCGAAGTCTGAGGCAATTCCTTCGTAGGCTTGCAATTTCAGCCGTCCATCAGTATACAGGTAATTTCCCGGTGCACAGCTTCCTTTTGTGAGCTAATGTATTACAAGCTGCGGTAATGAGGTTCATTGTTGAACGAACTAGCGATTCAGTCTCAGTTTTGGGTCTGCCTGGGTCCTGCCGCTGATTTACCCGTATTGAGAAAGCTTTGGCAAATTTTGCTACGTCGATTTTTCCGATGTCCCACCCGACAGGTGTTTGCCGGACGGCAAAACATTGGGAAGAGCCGTTTGTCACCCATACGAAGCCATCCCCTCAACCATGGGACGGCACCTGCAAGCTAACCGTGCCTCTTACCCAGATGACAGCAGTGCCAGATATATTGCCATATCACGACGGTGGACTATCTCGTCACAGTTCGCTAGGAAGCAAAAAGGCAACTCTTCTTTCTTGTACCTTCTGATCTTCTTGATTTTTCGTAACTCTTCCTTGAAAATATGGCAACGCCCAGAGTCGGGAACATGAGCCACATCCTCCTTTAGCAGACCGCAGTCCTTCCAGAGGGCACAGCACTTTGTCGAATCACAAGTCTTCGCTTTGTGCTCGGGTTCGCCCCACTTGTAACACAAAATGCCTCTGTTCTGCCCCTTGCGAGCCCCTGTTATATGTTTGTATGCCCACCCCCCCTTCATTGGAACTGCCCTTCACCTTATTCCGCAAATAATCACCTCAACCTTTATTTTCGCGCAATAGAGAAGTTGCCTCGCTGTCTTCTCAGGGACAGTGACAATGGCTATTTTGTCCACCAGAGTTGACAGACGTAGTTCCCACTTTAAGATTGCTCACATCTGCACCTCTTCCGTATTAGGCAATCCAGGTCCAAATCCTTATTTCAAGGGTGTACATGGGTTCTAAGCTGGAAACCGCTGCCTTCATGCCTAGCATGCTCTGGACTGTCTCGCAGAACGTACTCTTCGTTACGGTCTTCAACTCAAGCTCTACAAGTATACGGTTAGTTCGACTCCGCCGGATAGATTTAATATCTATCCCAGTGTCTTCTGGCTTAGCTTTGTTGTGAATTTCCCGAAGAACTTCAGGGAAAGATCTCCCTTCCTTCGGCTTAATGAGAATGGCCGCACCGTGGTTTGCCCCTTCTCTTTCTCTCTGCTTTTGCTATTAAACTTAGGTTGTTGTTGCTGAATTTTCTTCTGTTTTCGACGCGGAATTCTTCCTGCTACATCCTTGCCGGCAGGTCCTCTCGCTTCCTTTTGCCGATTTTATGTCCTCGATCTGGCGGCCTGAGGGCACTA
The DNA here is from genome assembly GCF_905115235.1 of Hermetia illucens. NCBI lineage: Eukaryota > Metazoa > Arthropoda > Insecta > Diptera > Stratiomyidae > Hermetia > Hermetia illucens. Next base: position 80,598,021 of record NC_051854.1, on the reverse strand, counting down.
CGTTTTGCTCAACTAGAGGCTGTACTAGCGATATGCTTTTTCCTCAGTTCCTCTTCGGCTGTAATCCAGGAGTTTCGCTTTCGTGCAATAAGGTCCAGTAGTTCCTCCATCTCCATTATGCCATTTTTGACATCCATGGAGATGTTTTGCTGGACGATGGTAGCAGCCTTCATTCTCCGTAGGCTCACTCTGCACATCTTGAGTAGCTTTTCTTCCTCTATTCTTATCTTCCAGATGAGGTCCATCCTATCTGGTGAGATGACTTGCATTTCCGCCTGATTGTAGAGTTAATCACCCTTTTTTCCCAATGAAGGGATGTCACGCTGTTCGGAATTTGCCATCTTTTCTCGTGGCCCTTTTTTCCGTGCTGGAGTTCGATGGCGTCTCTCCTTTTTTAGTCGCCAGGACTCTTAGCCTCTATTCTGTCACTACCTTTTTCACTTTCAGTCGCCTTCACCGTTGGGACAGTGGACATTTTTACTTTTTCAATAGATGACCTTGGTGGCTTGGCACTTCTTGCAAAGGGATTTGTTGTGGAATCTCCCATTTTAGCTGCCAAAAGCGATGAGCGTGATATATTACTGCCCTTTCTAAAAATTTCGGCCATTGTCGGCTGTGGCGTCGTTTTTGTTGTTGCTGTCGTTGTTGTCATTTTAATTTCGTTCCCAGCTGGAAGCCGCTATTTCCGCTAGAAAGTGCAGTCACCTTAAATTATCCCCGTGATTGTCCATGCGAGCAGGGAAGTACCGAGTGGGTTGACATAGATCCTTATGAGAGTTTGTGTTCAGAAGCGGGATCAGGCGCTCGTCAGAAGTCCATCTCAACTGAGCCTGCAGTGCCAACTTAATGGTGTCATAGTTCTGAACGTTCTTGCAGCCCGGCCAAAGTTATTAGGACGGAGGTAGCTGTAACATTAACCTGAAGCCAAGAGATGTTACTGTCGTGCATTAAGGCAACAGAATCCCAAAGCTGCAGCATTCCAGGTCGTCGTCGATGTCGTCGCTCACGCTAGTTCACCACCAGGTGGAATAGTGGTTATTCGGGGCTACCAACTGGGAGGTGTGAGTCGAGTTGGTTTGGAAATAAAAAGAATCATTGCCATCCAGCAACTTTCTCCTGTCTGTCCGTTTAGCCCCAGACCAAAATAGTATGCGGTATTCATCACCATCAACGGCGTAACAACCGGTATCCGGTCTAGGCGTCCATTATAAGGAACTCGATATATCTCGGTTTTGCGCCGAGGTCCACCAATTCGATATCCCTAAAAGCTGTCTGGCATCCTGACCTACGCCATCGCTCCATCTCAGGCAGAGAGTTGGATTTTATCCACAACTGCGGTGTTGCCCTTCTCTTATTGCATTTTCTTCCGCGAATAAACGCTTTAGCCGAATCAGGAAGACTCTCTTGAATGTGATTCCGCCGTCGAGATTGAAATGGTATGGGTCTCACTCGAGGACCTCGTAAGGTGGTTGCAGCGGTCCTCGGGAGTCGAGATCGTTGGTCACGTCGGCTATCTTTTTTGCACGGTTAGCGATTGGTGGCAACATCAACTTCGATTCGAGTACTTCGGGCCGATGGGCAGTCTCAGATTCTGAGCCAATACCTCAAACCGTGCAAGTCACCTGCACCTGTCTCTTTTTCATATGTTTTCTTAGTTTTGCACTTCTAACATGTGATGCACTGTCTGGCCCAAGAACTAATATCCTTGTTCAGGGATGGCTAGAAATATTTTGCGATGAAAAGCTGATTTTTTGTTGGGATGCTCGGGTGTACTAAATACTGAACGGCGTGAAATACTTTCTTGTGAAAATCGGCTGGAATATATGACTTTGATCGCTTGTCTAAGGTCTCGTAGCAGGCTTGTCGCGAGGGCGAGGAAAGGGGGGATTCCCTTCGGGCCCTTTTATCGGGGTCCGAAAAGGATATGGAGCCCAGCATAATTTTTATCTGAGACCAGTATAATTTTTATCTAAGACCAGTATAATTTTCACCACGACTCTATTTTTTCGCATACTTTTCAACTGGGCCGGGTTTCCTCTCAATGGCCCTTCTGTTTCGTGGCTTCTACTAGTTGCGGCAAGAAACAATGGTAGAAGCTTAACATACCCAAGAATATTTTCAGATTCTCAACCGGGAAATTCGGAATCGCTTGCATCTTGACTGAGTCTGGTTGAATGCATTCCGGGGTTATTAGGTGGCTGAGGAATCTGATCTGCCATTGTAAGAATTTGTATTTCTCAACATTAGGTACTAGATTGGCCACAAGGAGACGTTGAAAAATGCGGAAGGATGCAGCCAGAACATCATTCAAATATAGGAAACAAAAGTGAAAAATGAAGCTTTCGTTATACAGAGTGGGTGAATCTGAAATGTTTGGTTGTAGCAGACATCACCTAAAAGAGTCTGAAAAGTGTCATTTTCGCAATGAATTTGGAAGTTGCAGGGATTTGGTGATATTTCCTTGATTAAGTCCAAGGTCGAGAAAATATGCCAGTCAACGGCAGAGTGTGCAAAGTCGTGAAAGGGTGCAATGGGGTATCATGTTAAGTGGCGAAGATCAGCAATACCTTGCAAAAAGTTCTTCGACATCTTCCGTGCAACTGCGAGCTTCTACGATGGCTATGGACGCACTTTAGAAAAGATAGGGACGTTGATGTGGTGCTGAACATCATGCTTAATGGGCTCACAGAAACAGATCAGACACTGGCTGGTTCTGGTGATAATAAGTGCCAAGAAAACATTCGTCAAACCTAAGACTCATTTGTGTATGTCTGCAGTCATATCCAGGCCGACAATCGCGTGGTTAAATCGTGACTAGAACACGAATTGCGCCTCGAACTGCCTACGTCAAAACGATGCCATCTGTACTGCCATAGCAGCTATTGAGGAGTCTGTCTCCTTTCTGTCCGTGGACGGCTTATGGCGATGCCAACTAACCTGCAAGGACAACCGACACACGAGAGAAACGAGGGGTGAAAAGAGTGGAAGAAAAGGACGCTGCTCTGTCCACTGTCTGCCGAAAACTTGAGTTGGTGTAGACATTTGTCTAAAGACTTTCGTTTGTGTAGGCATTTGTACGTCTGAGGAGCACTTTACCATCAGGATTTGCGTTTCATTTCCTGGGCGCGGGTTAACTTGCCCACTTGGCTGGTCAGACGGTTGTTTACTCGCCACTTTTTTTGATTCCCGCAGAATGCAGTTGGGACATACTGGTTCTCACGAGCACGTTTCTTTTCTTCGCGCGGAGCTTTTATTCTAAGCTGCGGTCATACTCGGCTGCTTCCCGTTCGAACGCCGACGAAGTGGTTAACCTTTGGATCGGACGGTTGTTCTCCCTAGATTGATCATTCGACCCACAGTGCGGCCTTCGAACCCTACAACAATAAACCCCATGGCATCAGCTCTTCGCAGCAAAATTTACATACAAAAAGTTGTTTTAATTGCCTGACACAAATGCTAATAATATATTTGCTAATATACAACATTATCAGGTGCATGGGTGAGCTATGGAATGTATAGAAAAAAACAACAAAAAAGGTTAATGATTATTTTTGAATATTCGAAAATTTCTGTGTTAGAATTGAAAATATTGTATTTAAACGGGTTATAGGGTTTCAAAAAATTTAAAAGGTGAGAAGAGCGAACATTTTTACTTAAACATTTACATGGTTTATTAATCAATATTTCAAGTATTTCAATGTTTTCGGTTTGATATGATGTCGGAATGGAAAGTAGGAATTTGAAAGAATGAGGGTACTAAAGAATTCTAAATATGAGGCAAAGTAAAAAATGCTGCATACAAGCAAGTGAATATTCTCGTCACTTCGCCGCAATACTAAGGCGAATTAAATGATGTAAATTGGAATATTATCTTGTCTTTTGAGAAGCCATAGCGATGAGGGGATTATCTAAAACCGAAGACATGGGAAGAGTCGGCAATAAGAATGAACGGTGTCAAAGTTTTCGACATGTAAATAACGTCACATGTTTTCCTGGACCTATTTCGAGATAGCTTTCGGAAAGTTTTATTAGGAACACGATTAAAATTACAAGTTGTTATGTGTTTCAACCGTCCCCCGTTGTCGTCAATTGTTGTCTTTCAATTTTACAACAACAGGAAATATCGTGAGTGGATTCTCTGCCCCTATCCTAATAAAAATTTTGATAAGTTGGCAACAATTGAAATTAGTTTCGGAATCCCTTCAATTTGAAAGAGTGGGCTCTGCGTCATAGCAATCAGGACTTGCTGTATCATTACATAGGTCATTATCCATAAAAAATACCAGGTGTACAAACTTAAATCCGCTGTTTGCTCACAGATGGGGTCAGTGAGCGTATTAAGCTGCCATGAGCACGCCATATTTTTTCTTTTAGTTGGACATTTGTCAACAATTGTTAGTGTATATCATCAGCAATTTCATGCAAAAACATTTTTTTTCTCTTCAATAATCATGTCCGGTTTTGTTCCCGGAAAGTAGTACTTGCGGGAGGCTCTGCTTTTTTGCTTCAATTTGAAGAATCAGTCGACAATGCTCTATCGGAAACCACGCGCCGAGACTAGTTCCGTCGGTTCAGAGGTAGCGACTCCGATCTGAGCGACAAGGAGCGTGAAAATCGGCCCGGGAAAGTTAAGGACCACGAATTGGAGGCTCTTTTAGACGAGGACGATACTCAAATGCAGAAAATGCTCGCCATGCAATTAGGTGTTTCTCAACAAGCCGTTTCCATGCGTCTACGTGTAATGGGTAAGGTTCAAAAGAGGGGAAAATGGGTGCCGCATGAATTGAACAATAGGTAGATGGAGCGGCGCCAAAGCACATGCAAAATCTTGCATGCCAGACATAAAAAAAGATGTTTTCGCATCGGATTGTGACTGGCGACAAAAAATGGGTTTATTTTGAGAATCCTAAACGAGAAAAATCGTGAGTTGATGCCGGCCAATCAGCGACATCTTTTGCAAGACCAAATCGCTTCGGACGGAAGACGATGCTGTGCGTTTGGTGGGATTAGCGGGGTATTGTCTAGTATGAACTGTTGAAACCTGGTGAAACTGTCGATGCCTACCGTTATCACCAAAAACTCATCAAATTGCATCGTGCTCTGAATGAAAAACGGCCGGAATATCAACAAAGCCATGAAAAGCTGATTTTCCTCCAATGCTTCGTCGCGCACGTCGAAAAAAGTTCGGAACTACTGAGAAACGCTCAACTGAGAGATACTACGCCACCCCACTTATTCATCAGACCTGGTCCCATTCGACTATCATCTGTTTTCATCGATGGGCCACTCTCTCGCTGGGCAGCACCCCCATTCTTACGCAAACGTCCGAAAATAGCTTCATGGCGTGGTTTGCCTCGAAAGATCAACAATTTTATTGGCATGGTATCGATAAATTACCCGAAATATGGAAAAAATGTGTAGATAGCACGGGCCAGCATTTTAAATAAAGTTCTCTATGGTTCTTTTGGTTCCTTGAAAAAAAAAACAGCGGATTTAAGCTTGTACACCTGGTATATGTATATATTAGCACAATGGAATCTCGATCATTCGTATTTCTGGCTAATTTGTACAAATTTAGAGTTAATATTCTTTATTTTGTAATTCCGATAATTCGTAATCCAGATAATTCGTAATTCCGATAATTCGTTCCAAGTTGTTAGTCTTCCGACGATACGATTTATAAGGATTTTACTGCACTAAGTAATGAGCATATCAATTATTGAAATAGTTAATGCCACTGCAAATTTCATATCCATAGCAATGGAACTGGATACCTTACAAGATGGAGTCTTCACTCTGCATCCTTCTTATTACGGCACTTTAACTCGGGATGCTCAAACTATAATCAGTAAGTGGATAAGCCAGTAAATTAATGCTAAGATGGAGGCAACGGTCTTGATAACTTTGTTTTCATGCAATTTCACGCGAAAAATCACTGGAAACTAGAATTCGCAGGTAATGGGGCGAGTTCTTGTCTTTCTATAGTATTACAATGTAGTTTACGTTCGAAGATACATACATTAGGATAATGAACCTCTTAAGATTTTATGATCTTCTTCAAGATGATGGAGAAACATGAGTAGCTTCAGGCTAATTGAGATAATATGATGGAGATAATGCAACAACAGATGCTGTTGGGGGATTGGATTCAGTTTATCTCTTTATTATCTAGTATCTTCAATATCCAGTTTCAATGGGATTTTCTCAAGTTTATTTCATAGTTCTTGAGCATAATAACATTTGCACATTATAAACTTGCTTTTATTATATCGGGTGGAATTTTAGCCCCAGTTATGGGCAACAAATCGATATTTTGGTTAGATTTAGTATTTGAGTGAAAAAATTTAGGAGTTGGTGAGTCAACAAATCATCTAGTAAAAATTCTAAACCTTAGATTTGAAGAAAGTCGGTAGAAGTGTATGAATTTTCGCTAAGATATCTGAACAAATCGGGAAACCGGAAGCTTGACGCTTCAGGTATAAAAGGTTTTGTGTTAACCTATGTGAGGAGCATAACGCAGTTCTCCATTGGATGACAGCATCGTTCTGTCAGTTTTGTCAAAAGCAGTAACCTGCCCAGAACAGAGCGATTTGAATATCCCGGCTCAATGCTATCAGCCAATGAAGAAATGCGTAAAGAAATTGCTTCACGCATTAACGCAACCTGGGTGAAGTGGCAGTTTGCTGACTATAAAAGACAATGAACAGCGTCTTGCGGTAATGGAGACGAAGATGTTGCTTTTCACTAGTGGCGTGAAACGTTTTGATGACATCTGAAATGAGGATATCCGCGATCGATATGGGGTTGAACCGATCGTGGAAAAACTGCGAGTGAGGCGTTCTCGATGGTAGGGTCACGTAATTCGCGCTAACGAGAATTCGCTTGTCAATATTGGTCTGAACATCGAAGTCAATGGTAAGCGACCAAAAAGCTGGTCGAAACAAAGGTGGCTTGATACGCTGGATGGGGATTTAAAAGCTTCGAGATTACATCCAGATCAGGCATTTGATAGAGCCAAATGGCGAAACGCCACAAAGATACTTGGCCCCAGCCGCGAAAAACGTCGGAACGGCTGGTTTGACGATGAATGTAAGCCAGCAACGGACCGGAAGAATGCTGTATACGGAGTAATGTTGCATTCTCAAAGAACGCGGGCACGCGCAGAGATTTATCACGAACTCCGTCGAGCGGAGAAGCGACTTCACAGACGGAAAAAGGAAGCCTGGCAGAACCAACAAGTCTGTGAACTGGAAAAGTACAGGGAGCAACCACACCAGGCGCGGAAGTTTTACCAATAAGTCAGCAGGATAAAGCGTTATTCACCTCGATGCTCATCCTGCCGAGACAAAGTGGGAAATCTGATTTTCGACGAATGGGCATATTGGAGCGATGGGTTGAGTACTTTGATGAGCTACTGAACAACCAGAACATTGGCGAGTTGGAGGTGCCGCCAACTGAAGACGACGGACAAATACTGCCACCACCAAGTATAGGAGAAACAGCCCGTGCAATTCATCGGCTTAAAAATCATAAATCGCCAGGAGCCGATGGAATTACAGCCGAATTAGTTAAATATGGAGACGATCAGTTACACCAAGTGGTTCATCAACTTGTGCTCAAGGTATAGCACAGCGAATCAATGCCTGACGATTGGCAACTAGGCATTATCTGTCTTATAAATAAAAAGGGAGATATCACACAGTGCAGCAATTGCAAAGGTATCACGTTGCTGAGTACCATCTATAAGATGTTCTCCGCTATCTTGCTAGGCCGGATCGCCCCATACGCCCAGAACATTATTGGCCCATACCAAAGAGGCTTCACTCCAGGTAAATTAGCAACAGATCAGATTTTCTCTCTGCGGCAAGCAATGGAAAAACTTGGAATATGGACAACAGTTGCACCATCTATTCATCGGCTTTAAAACCGCCTATGATAACATAGCCAGTGTAAAACGATACACGGTCATGAGAGAATTCAGTATCCCGACGAAATTGATAAGACTCACTAGGCTGACCGTGACCAATGTGCGAGGCCAAATAAAAGCAGCAAAGGATCACTCTCAAGACCATTCGACATCAACAACGGTTTACGACGCCCTATCATGCGTCCTCTTTAACCTGACCCTCGAGAAAGTGATCCGTGATGCTGAGGTAAATGCAAAAGACACGCCCTCTTTAAATCCACCCAACTACTGACCTATACTGACGATATCGACATCATGGGAAGAACGACCCGAGACGTACAAACTGCCTTCATCCAGATCCGCCTGCGCGAGATCTTGGGCTACACATCAATGAAGGCAAAACAAAATATTATATATGGTGGCAACGTCAGCACCGAAAACCAACCAACCAACAACATCGAATCACACTGGTCAAACGGGAAGAATAAAGATAGGAGACTACAACTTTCAGACCGTTGATAATTTCTCCTATCTAGGGTCGAAAATCACAACCGATAACAGCTACGATGATGAAATCCGCGTACGGTTGTTTTCAGCCAACAGAGCCTATTTCAGCTTACAAAAACTGTTCCGTTCGAAACGTCTCACCCTAGGGTCAAAGCTCTTACTGTACAAGACAATGATCTTGCCGGTCCTCATGTATTCCTCGGAGACTTGGGTTCTTAACAAGAAAAATTACGAACTTTTTGCCGCGTTCGAGAAAATAATCCTCCGAAGAATTTTTGGCCCTCTACATGAGGATGGACGATTCCATAGCCTACATAACGACGAAATCTATGAGCGATACCACGACCGTCTGGTTGTAGATAAAATTCTGCTCACTAGGTTGCGGTGGGCGAGTCACTTAATCCGTATGGATAAGTATGATCCAGCCCGAAAAGTTTATAAGGGTAATATCTATGGTAGAAAAAGAAGACGAGGCAGACCATGCCTGAGATGAATCGATGGCGTAGGTCAGGACGCCAGACAGCTTTTTGGGATATCGAATTGGTGGAACTCGGCGATGGTTTGTTCCTTCCACCTGAGACTATAATCCTAAGCCAGTCAACCGTGTTCTCCGTCGCGCAGTCTAACCGTAAAAGATCTGGTCAAATGCCGGTGAGCAGGACCTCCTTACTATCCACCCCTCGCACATTTCTATGATGATGAGGTCCTCGAGGATTTGCTGCTCCTCACGAGTGAGCATTTGCTCCGGAAATACTTTCGCAGTATGGCTAGTCGAATGCTCTTCACAGCGTTAGCATAGCTAATGGTGGGCTTTCTGGCGCCTACCTTCACCCCTGACTTACTCGGGTTTTTCCCCTCTTGGGCTTGGATTTGGATTTCTAGGGAGCATTGCCCTCGTGTGGGCTTATCTCCGTTGCTTCCTGCCTTCTTTACTACGATTTCGAATGCTTAGGTCTGTCCAGAGCCCTTTTAAGTGCCTCTTGTGGTTTCTGGCTTTCCTTTAGATAGCATAGATATCCAGTAGTACCTTCCGCGAGTGACATCTGTCTCCTTCCTGACGTCTTATGTGTTGACCTCAGACGTACTTTTGTTGGACTCTGCTTTTAAGCAGGGATTTTTGTTGGTTTCGGTTTTCGTACGAGATCAATTTTAAAGCTGACTCCACTGCTTGACTTCCCAATTTCTCCCTTCTGTAGTCACCTGGCTCTCAGTTGTATTAGAGTATAGCTCCTCTACTGGGGAGGTTTTTTTGCGATTCTGAGCAGGTAGGGTGGTTGGATTTTTTTATCCAGTGTCCCATTATGTGGTCCTAACTAGTTGAATTGAAGGTGGTTTTTACATCAAGGATGATGAATGCACAGGGCCTCCTGACACTGCTACTCCCACGTCTGCCTTCGAAAATATCTCTTATTTTTGGTGAGGTTCCATGACCGTGTTGAATCTATTTGTCACGTCATGATGTTTTTAGCTGGACTTTTCGCTTTGCTTTGGTAGACTCCTCTTCCTTTTACTCGCGCTTATGTCACGTTGAATTTAAATTGACGCTATTTTGGGTAGTACCCATTCCGGGTATGTAAGGAAACCAGAAAAGTGTCCAATTTTCGACTTTCTGCTTGTTTCGTTTTCTCTTCTCTAATTCGATTGGAAAATTCCAGTAAATGGTGCTGAAAACGGTAAGAATGGTTCAATGCGGTGTATATCTTTGTATTCAGAAACTGCTAGACTTGAGGTAGTCCTTTCTAGGTTGGCGACTTGTGAAACAAGTCAAATCTAAAAATAGGGACGTATAAGAAATTACTACCTCATTATTAAGATTTTTTCGCAGGAAATTTCCCTGAAGTTTCCTTAATCTTCGGTTTCATGGAAATTCAATTATCTAAGTGAAAGTTGTCAGGAATGTCCTTAGGATGAATTGCAGGGAGAACATTGCCTAAGTAAACATCTCGCGCAAGTTTCATTTTCCGTTTATTAACAGTCAATATTTCTAAATTCTTCTAAATTATGTATGGAAAATTGATTAAAACGATCTTTTCGTATAGATTTGAAATAGAATCTATTTTGCATATTCAACATAAATAGAATTTTCGCTACGAATACTAAAACAGTTCGGGGTGAAGTTTTTCCACATAGTTTTTTTCAAGTATGATAGTTACATCTAGGGTGAGTGAGCGTCGGACTTTTTTGTATAATACAAAGCGCTTCGTAGCTAACTTAAATTTATCGTAAACTTACAGTACATGCCACGAAAATATTGAGTACCAAACGTGTTGGAACCCATTGACAAATGTTTTACATGCAAGTGAAGGGTGTTATGTTCGCGCTAGCGAATTACTGGAAGTACATATAAATTCCATACAAGCAATAGATGGTCTTGGTCAAAACTCCTCTCCTTCGTCCAGGGTAAGGCTTCATAAACATGAGTACAATTTTTATTGTGATGAATGCAAGGTTAACTTTCTCTAGCCAAAGGTTCAGTGTTTCCTCTGGGGGTATACGAATGAAACGGGGGAAGCGGACTCAGTTGATTTATTAGGCACTAAACATTGATCGAGTAGTATTATAATTTATGGATCTCCTAACATTAAATTATTCCCTTCCATTTCACACGTGTATAAAATGAGATTCCCTTTCCTGCCATTTTCCTGGCAACGATTGCAGCCTGTATACCTCAAATATTTTCGTGTCCTTATTTTTCAACGCCAGCCTTAATCATTACTATCGCTCGCCTGTCTATGAACTAGAGCTTTTACGGCGCTAACAGTGCATTCATCATTTTTCGATAAACTTTCGATATCCTCACAGGATCGACTATAACTTTCCCGTTTCAGTTTATATCGATGCAATAAATTCCTTTCTTGTTTGAATTTTTCTTCCTTGAGCTCCTCCTGCTTCTTGCTGTCCTGGTCTTCATTAAGGAGAGATATTGAATCGGCCTCTTCGTGTAGTTCTTCTTCGATAATGTCCTTGTGATGGGTAGCCGATGTCGTAGTGCTGATAGCTGTTGTTGTGTCCGTTGACGATGGATTTTGAAATTTTGTGGATTTGCCGTTTCCAATTTTGTCTTTATGGCAATCGGAGGATTCGGCCGCATCAATAGCATCGTCGTCATCCACATGACCTAATATAAATGGTAATTTCAGGGATACCTCGCCACCCATGCCGCTCAATGTTAACTTGACTTTCACATAGTATGCTACGTAAATCGCAAAGACGTTACGCTCCTCGCCTGTTTGGGGGATGCGATGGGCGCTTGATGCTATCTTGTAATTGTTAGCAGAATCCGAAGACGAGTCAATTGACATGTTATTGGTAAACAAACTCTCGACGGCGATCCAGTTTTTTGTGGGACCTGTTGAGAAAAGAATAGAAGATAAGATAAATCAATCGAGAAGTTTTGAAGTTGGGGTGGCAATAGGCATTTTTCTTTGTTCAGATTTTTAGATTTCCTTGTTTTGTTGACAGGATATGCTCCAACTAGTGGTTTTCATTCTATTTTAGTTTGTTTTCACACTTTGATGCAGGAATAAACAAAAAATTTTCTCATATTAGTCACTCGCTCTTGTTTTATTTATTTGTGGCTGTTATGACGCCTTTTGAGAGCTCATAACGAGATTATTATCGACTTTATCTTTTCAAATAAAAATAGATGAATTGGAAGTTGAAGTGCCTACAGTCGGTTTTAGGAGAGTCTTTCAAGGATAGTAGAATATTTGTTATTGGTGATAATTTAACGCTCTTGGCCAATGGTAGGAAGGGTCCGCAGGATGCTCGCTTTCTCCAATTCGAGTGGAAATTCCAACGATATGAGCTGGACTTTCTGGGCCTAAGAGAACTAAGATGGTGGGATTCTGAAGCGTATTCATCTCCCTTTTGCGACATCAGTTGTGATGTGCTTTTGTACTCTGGAAAACTAAGTGGTAGCTGACGCGAATCTGGTGCCGTGTCGCTTCTGACGCTACCGCAAGGCGCGCTCTCTTGACCTGGAGACAGGTTTCTGGCAGACTTTAAGACTGTATGATTCCGGTCCAGCTTAAGGAGGTTACTAAAGGTTACATTGTGATCGTAATGGATGATAGGAATGCTCTGCTCGGACAATCTTGATATGATAATGGTGGGAGGTATGTGGATTTCTGCAACTTCCGCTACCTCGTCATTGGTAGTACATTGTTCGAACAAAGAGTCCACCATAAGGTTCTTCTCTACTGTTCTTGGCCAAGTGCCCTTGGGGCGACTTCCCGGTCGGGCATCTTGGAAGAGTGGATTCATTGTATGACCTGTCTATTGCCTCTTCCTTCTGCCGATCACATGACGTACGGGCGACCAAGTTATTCGTTGATAATAGTATCGGGCCAGCGTACTGCGATGATACGACGCAGACAAGTGTTAACGAAGGCTTGGAGTTTTCGAGTGACAGTGGTGGTCACTTTCAATGTACTACTCCCATATAGCAGCACAGAAATAACACTAATACAGAACAGTCTCAGCTTAATCTTGGTGTTGAGTAACTGCACTTTCAGGTTTTAGACAAGGCAGCGAAAGCGGATCTAGTACTGCTATGCGTCGGGCAACAATTAGTTCAGTGCTACCTTCGGCAGAAACCACGCTTCCTCCGGCCACAAGTTATCTGCCGTTCAGCAATGTTAAACATCATTATCAACGGGGCAACAACCGGTATCCGGTCTAGGCCTGCCTTAATAAGGAACTCCAGACATCCCGGTTTTGCGTCGAGGTCCACCAATTCGACATCCCTAAAAGCTGTCTGGCGTCCTGACCTACGCCATCGTTCCATCTCAGGCAGGGTATGTCTCGTCTTCTTTTTCTACCATAGTTATTACCCTTATACACTTTTCGGGTGGGATCATCCTCAACTATACGGATTAAGTGACCCGCCCACCGTAACCTATTGGGCCGGATTTTATCTACAACCTAACGGTCATGGTATTGCTCATAGATTTCCTCGTTATGTAGGCTACGGAATCGTCCATCCTCATGTAGGGGGCCAAAAATTCTGCGGAGGATTCTTCTCTCGAACGCGGCCAAGAGTTCGCAATTTTTCTTGCTAAGAACCCAAGTCTCCGAGGAATACATGAAGACTGGCAAGATCATTGTCTTGCATAGTAAGAGCTTTGACCCTATGGTGAGACGCTTCGAGTGGAACAGTTTTTGTAAGCTGAAATAGACATCATCCATGATACACTAATATTTGTCGCTTTCCACAGGCATAGCCCAGGTGTGAGTTGCTTTGAGCTATTTGACAACCGGCTTTCAAGTGATACTGTGAATGCTAATCTCATTTTTTCCTATGGTTGGTAATTGAAATAGCGACTAGATAACCCGTGAAATTGATCATCGGGGGCTGCTTTGATACGGGAAGGACAAGGACTCCATTATACATTACGTTCGTATTGATCCCCCTGGTACTCCTGGTGTGACGTTTGTCATCCGTATCGTACCAAAGTGAGAGGTAATTTTCGAGGAAGTTAGCCATTCGTTTTAGTCAATAAATTTTTTATCCACTCCCAGCTGGCGGAATTGAGCGCATTTTTAATGTTCAATGTTACTTGACGAAAACCAAACTGTTACTTCGATAGGTCATTCCCAATTGTATGATAGGGAGAAGTCTATTGTAGATGACTTTTTCTACCACTTTTCCTACCGTGCCCATAAGACAAATCGGGCGGTATGATGACGGATGTCCCGGTTGCTTATTGGGCATCTGCTGCTGCCTCCAATGTGCCGACAGTCGAGGCTCTTTTCCGCTTGCGAAGCTTACATTCAGGGACAGCCTTGCACTTCCTGAATATGACCTGTGCATATTGCAGCAATGTGGCCAAATTGAAACCATCTAAAACAGTGCTTGAGGGACAAACGATCCAACATATTTTTATTTTACAAACTGTCAGCAGTTTGAACGCTGTTCACACCAGTAAGGTGATAGTTGTCATTTTTGCGTCTCCATACGCCTCCCTGTGTCTTCTGATTATGAACTCTTGCAACCTTGTTGGTCAGCACTGTTTTTCTAGGTTCTCGCGGATATCCATCTTGTTTTTGACTTTATCAATGTCTTTATGTTACATCACAACCTCTTGGTTTTTGGCCTATACGTGCGCCTTCTTCACCTTGTCGAGGAAATTTTTGCTGCTTGGCTGGAGACTTCGACTTCAGTATCAATTTTTTGTTTTCATAACATCTGATCTGCTAACGCTTTCCCCAAAGTCCTTCATACGCTTTTGTCCTTCTTGCAAATATCGACATATGTCATATAAACTTTTTAGAGATAATGAGAAATTCGGGCCCCAACCTTCCTTTCCGCAAACCTTGGCCCATTTCTCTTTGGTTCCTTTTTGGCGTTTTATCTTCCTTCAGTTCATTAACACAGACGCCGCTGACTGTTTCCACAATTTTGGTTAATTTGTTGAAACTTTTTCCTTTCCTCCTTTCTGTTAAGAGGCCTTATTGCCTTTTAGGATCGTGCGATAGTCCAAAGGAGTCGTTGGCTGCCTCTCGCGCCGCGGTAGGGATTAGCCCTACGCCTTACCGTCTTTTGGGTTTTGTAGAGGCGTCACTCATATTGCCTGAGTGATGCTTGCTTTCTTCTAGGTATTTTTTCGTCCTTGGCACTGTTTTACAACACTCGAATAGCTCTGTATTTTGAATGGCCTGGTGCACAATGCATTTGTTCTTTCTAAATTTTGGCAACTCTATTATTTTCGCTCCGAGCAGGCCGAACGCTGATTCGTTCTATTCGGATACTGTTCTTCTGCTTGATTTTCCCGCATGGGATCGGTCACTGTTTATCTGGCTGTAGGTCTATCTATCACATACACTTTTCTCAGAAACGTTTACTCTTATTGATTTGAAATTTGGTGGAAAGTTCGGAACCATATACAGGGAGTAACACCGTTCTGCGTTCAGTTTAAGGGGGGGGGGGGTCCTCAAATTTACTGCAATTTAAGACTTTGAATGTTAGCATCACACTACGGTATGACATAATGTAAGCATATACATTGCGAACTAGGTACAAATATTCTTATATAAAAAGTGCGCAAAGTGAAGCGCCGAGCTTCTGACTTTCGATTTGTTATAAATGTGGGATCGGAATTGACTCGCTCTAGTAAGTCAGCGACATTTACGTGAATGAGTTTTTGGAGAAAATTCAGGATGTTCGGAACTAGTCGAGGTTTCATACCCAAATAATCATAAAAAAGGATACGAATTGATCCTTTGTCTGATACTTTCATCTATAGTAAAATTCGCAAAACATACTTGACATGAATTGACAAAATCGAACACTGTGAAAAGACTAAATGAAAGATCGCCCCTTTTAAATTCCACACCAATATAGAGTGCAGTGGTGTCAGCTTAGCGGCAAAAAGAGTTTTGACAATGAGAAGTCATTGCAGTTATAGGAACTGGTGTGGCCGAAAACACAAACCTATTGAATCGACGACATTCTCTCTATCTGTCCACTGTGGACAACATTTTAGGTAAGGTCTTGGTCTGCACCCTTATAAAATCCAACTGGTGTAGGAATTGAAGCCATTGAATCATCAGTGAATGGGCGGAAAATCAACTTCAGCGATGAGGTTCACTTTTGTGTTAGTGGGTATATAAACAGGTAGAATTAAGAAATTCTTGAGATACGACTATATCCTGAGCAAATTCACTCTTTGGCGCGGTTTATATGTGGAGGCGTAATTGGTACATACATATTTCTTTTAAAATAAATGCGGAGCCCAAATTATCGTCAATGACAACCGCTACACCCAATGCCAATCGTCTCGGAGACAAATGGGTTTAGAAGAATGGTGTCATATACCATATTTCGATTCAAATCATCAAGTTATTGAGATAAACTTTTATTGATTAAATCATCCCACGAAATACATCTGTGATTGTCAATAACTCAGGGCTCAATTAGTACTTTTCGAATCTAGTCGAAGCTATCCAACCGAAAAGCTATCCAAACGAAATCTAGGCCTCAAAATATACCCCGTTCCGATATCTGCATAAATGAAGTTAATAATAGTATATTAGTATATTTTAGAAATTTAGCCGGAAACCCCCTTAAGTTCATGCTAGAATACTACATTTATATAAATTTGAAGTTTATAGTGACTTTTATATAAATGTAGAATATTACATTTATATAAAAGTCAAGTTTGAAGAAAATCCAACCATTATTAACAAAGTTATAGAGGGTGAAACTTTGCCATTTGTTGTGAATTGCGTGCATTCTACAACGTGTATGACGTCATCATCCGTGGAGAAGCTTCCTGCTTTCATACCTCCGGCGCAGATGAAGTTGCCGTTCACGTCCCAAAAGCTACTGGCTGCCTGTGGAAACGTAGAGGTGTAACGATGGACCCAAGGAGGTGAAAGCTGGAGGCTACGAGGAGAGTGAGTGCGATGAATGCAAGAAGGAAATGATCGTTAAGTTTCTGAAAACCAGTAACACTCTTGAGCGCTGTAACGAATGCTTGATTGAAAAAGTGCAGGCTAGTTCCCCCTCTTTATCCTCTTGTACCGACCATATTAACACACTTCGGATCATCGGGGAACAGTGTGTGGAGTTAGGTTCTCTCTTCATCTGCTCTTCATCTTTTTCGAGAAAGCTTTGGACGGCGTGAACAGGGGAGTCTTTTTGAAATGCTCTGTGCGGGAGTGACAGCATGAAGAGAGGGTATTTGGAACGCTCTATACGGGAGGGATATTACAGAGAAGCTAATAGCTATTATTAAAGCGACACGGGTAGAACATTGATGTCGCGTTGAATTTGATCACGATTAGTATATTAGTAATATAATAAATGTAGTTATCTCAATACCAAAATTTTCTCTGTGGTGTCAAGTGGAAACGCCACATTTAAGTTATAGCCACTTAGAAGTTCCAAGTTTTCGATTGGAGTACTTTGGCCTGAGATAATTATAAATGAAGAACTCCATCGCGGTACCGACCAGATATCCGCAGGAGTGTTGTTGAGAAAGTGAAAGTGGCAACGGATAGGTCAAACATTGAGAAAACACAGCAGTGTGGCATATGTGGTTTTGGGCAACATTAGATGAATATGGTGTTTATCTAGTTCAGTTACCCATTTAATTTGACCGTAAAGTTGTTTGCCTCGTGTGGTCCGGGGTGCTGGCTGACCACCAAAGGCAATGAACAATGCCTCGTGGTTATGGGTTTGTCCGCTTGTATAGAGTTCGTCACTTTTACTCGGTTATAAGATTGGTTCTGATGAAGTCGAGGGGTTCTAGTGTATTAATTCATGGCTGTCTCTGTTGAGGTTCGAGTTTTTTCCATCGTTTTGGATATTTAAACCAGTTTTAGCTAGTTTGGGGAGGACGAAAGTTGCGAGTCGGGAGTTTCCCCGAAAGTTCGGAATAGAAGCTTTAATTATATAGAGAAATAATATGAGGCCTGTGTAATTTTCACCCCGGGGACTGCATTTTCTTTCCATTGCGCCATACATTATTAACCGGGGGCTATGGTACGCAAACCTGTGCATTCTATCAGTTCCCTAACTTAAAAGAAAAATACATGTCTATTATGTCACTCCGTTCAAGTTTGCTTTCGAATGTCGAACAGGTGGGAATACCGGAAGTTGGACGCGTTGGGTATGAAGGTTTTGTGTTCACCTTATCTGAGAAATTTTTTATGCAAGTTTTTCCACTCGTGCACAGTTAAAAATTTCAAATATTCGTTGATATGTCTCCAGACTTCAACTGCGAATTTCATATGAGTCCATTTTGATGTCATACACGTTTTAGAGTAGAATAAATTCATGTGGAATACAAACCTTCTGTAACTTTGTTAATAATACTTGGTTTGCCTTCAAACTTTTCAGAATTATGTCTAATATAATATTATCACTTGTTGATGTTAAATTTTGTATTTCTATAATGAATTTACGGAGGTTTTTGGGTAAATTTCTAAAATATCTCAATATGCTATTATTAACTTTATTTGAGCAGATATCGTAATGGGATGCATTTTGAAGCCTAGATTTTATATACATGCATCACTATTTTTATTTTCAGATTTTTTGGTTGGAAAGGCTTTGAAAACGAGGCTTTTTTTTAGCTTTTGGTGCACACGTTTTGAGTCGTCACTTTCTTGCCTTCCACCCAATATACGAAATAATCATAATCGTAATCATTTTCGAAAAGTACTAAGTCAGTTCTTTGATTTGATACCCCACATGACTATATTCTGTGAAAAAAATGTGAGGAGGCCGAAATGGAGCATAATAATGCAACTCGTTGCACTTGTAGCGGTTGACAGACCACATATTTTCATCAAATTTCATGACAATAGCCCAGCCTTCTTTTGCATTTCCTCATTCAAACTTTCTCAAACCTCATTACTCAAACCATTACGCTCTCTCTAAAAACCAATTCAACTTGCAACCAAATATTTCATTTATATTTTTGGGGTCAATGATAATCTTATGGACCTTTTGTTACTGCTTGTAGATTTGGCTAACAATATAGCTTCAGTTGCACTTTTATCTACACTGAGGCTCGTCTGGATGTTCCCAGTCTATCCAGACATAGAGGCTCTGGTTTTATCCTTTTTTCACAATGATTGAGTTTGAAGTACCGAAATTTCGGCCAATTACCAGATATACATAATTTAAGACAAATGTTTGAGACACAAAGTCCTCACTCCGAAAAGTTTTGAAAATGAATGATCTGCGGATGAAGGTTTGTTGACTTCGTAACTATGAACTGAAGTCAAAGTTGTTTTATTGCAGATTTCCTCCTAAAATTCTCAACTTCCAATGAATTTATCTTATTGTCTATTCAAATTTATTCATTTTTTCGAGAACCAATCTGAACTCTAAAAATTGAATTATATTTTGAAAAGCTTCCAAGACAGGATGCATATACTTATGTCTAATCTTATTTACATTCTAATTTTATTCCATTCCCTTCAATTCGATCCAGATCCATTCGGAACCCTAGGGTGGGGTGAATTTGTGGACACAATTTCAATGGAAATGCCAAAAATTGATACTTGTATGATTATTTTCTTTTCATGGTTGGTATAAGATACAGCTTTGAACTGACGAATATGGGGAGGATACTTCTCGAGGTTTCCTCATATTCTTGGGGAGTTGATGAACTCAATAGTTTAGAGGAAATTATTTAGGAAGTGTGCGTGCATTATGTTCTCTGAACGGGTTGACTAAATATGAATGGATTAGCGAAAAGATTCAGAAGTTATATGCTTATATGCTTGTTCGGATGAGGCCAACTTTCTATTTTTCTTCAAATGATGCCAGTTATCAGTAACCCGTCGAAACAAAACAAGATAGCACCACATATATCATTCTCCCTGTTAAAATATTTTTATATAATTTCGGGAATTTTAAAGCTGTCTTGGAAGCGTCGTTATAAATTAGGCTCGAATGGGCCAGGGACAGAGGAAGCTTCAAGTAGTCAGCCTAGAGTTCGAATCAAACAATTATTATAATCTGTTATCTTGTTTTTTACATTTCTCTATGACTATTGAGGTCAAATGCTAGATTTTAGCTCGATGTTAGCACTGAAGTATGGGGCTACATTACGAAGAAAACGTGCAGAAACTACTCTCGAAAGTTCCCTTTTATGCTGAAGTATTTTTCTTTTGGAGTAGTGCCATGCTCGCAGTTTAGATCGTTGCTCCAGCTGTATGTACATACATTGTGCCATCGACCAGTCCATAGTTGACCAAGCACCCTAAAAACACAAGCCTCCGTGTTTTGACGGTACAATGGTTAATTTGGTTAAGCGTCAACCTGTTTGTTTCGCGGGTCCCTTCGAATCCCTTTAGTTATTAATGCGTGTACCTGATTCACTGGTCTAAGCTTCTTCAGCCTTTGTCCCGTTCAGAAGCGGGGTCGATTAGTCGTGATCGGTTTCGCCATTTAGCTCTATCAAATGCCTGATCTGGATGCAATCTCGAGGCTTTTAAATCCCCATCCAGCGTATCAAGCCACCGTTGTTTCGGCTTGCCTTTTGGCCGTTCACCATCGACTTCGATGTTCAAACCAATCTTGGTAAGTGAATTCTTGTTAGCGCGAATTACGTGACCATACCATTGAAGACGCCTCACTCGCAGTTTTTCCACGGTCGGTTCAACCCCATATCGATCGCGGATATCCTCATTTCGAAGGTGATCAAAATGTTTCACGCCACTAGTCCAAAGCAACATCTTCGTCTCCATTACCCCAAGACGCTGTTCATTGTCTTTTATATTCGGGCAACACTCAGAACCATAGACGGACAACATTGCGGTAAATTTTAGGTTTGAGGCGTTCTTTGATTCGTCGATCACAAAGAACACCAGTTGTGGAACGCCATTTCATCCAGGTTACGTTAATGCGTGAAGCAATTTCATAAAGCAGTTCTCCATTGCCTGATAGTGTCGACCCGAGGTATTTAAATCGCTCAGTTCTGGGTAGATCACTGCCAATGACAGTGATTGTGCCTGTTGCATGGGGAATGGTCGTCAAAAATTCAGTTTTATTCAGATTCAATCTGAGACCGTGTTGCATGAGGCGATCATTCTATTTTTGGACAAGTTGCTCGAGATAATTTTTGCTATCAGATGCTAGGAGAATATCATCTGCATAAATAAGGCAGTGTGTAGGGCGCTGGACTTTGGATGCTCCGTGTGACGGTGTCCATAACAAAAACAAAAAGGAGTGGGGAGGGTGTTTCCTTGATGAACACCAACAGAGACACGAAGCGGTTTTGATACACCCACCATGCTTCGCACTTTACTTTTCGGATCGTGGTAGAGCAATTCAACCCAGCACATGAGTTCCTCTGGCACTAAGTGCTGTCGTAAAGCATACCAGATGAGTTCGTGTGGCACACGTCAAACGCTTTCTCTAGATCCAGAAATGCAATGTAAAGGTGGCGATGCTCTTCACGGTGTTTCACCATGAGTAACCACGCAGCGTGTATTGCGTCAGTAGTTCCACAGCTTTTGACAAATCCGGCTTGATTCACGGTTATTTCAACGATTTCGCGAATACGGTTGTCAAAAATGCGTTCAAAACTCTTCATGGTATGAGAAAGTAACCGGATCGGACGGTAATTTAAACATTCTGCTAGACTACCTTTCTTTTTCCATATTGGAACAGTGAAACTTTCTTGCCAGTCAGATGGTGTTCTTCCTTCCTGAATAGCCCGATTAAAGAATTCACTGAGTCACAGTGTTGGGTCCCAGCTCTTCGTTTTCCAGAGCTCAGATGCGATGTCGTCAGGTCCAGTGGCTTTCTCCGATTTCATTTGTTTTATTGTCTCCTTGATTTCAGTTGCGCTGACAGGTGGAACTGCTCCACCAATGATTGTGGAAGTGGAGGATGGGTAAATTCTTCAGTTGAATTCTGCTCGAAGTATTCTCGCCATCTATCAGTCGCGGCGGTAAGCAAAGTATCGTTCTTGTCATTAACGCAAAAGAAGTATTCGATATCTTGTGTGTGTTCGTTATGGCTTTTGGCAAGTCGATACAGATATCTCTCGCCATCCCGAGTGTCCAGTTTATCGTAAAGATTTTTGTAATGGTCCGCTCGAGTGACAGCAACTGATTTCTTTGTTTTCCGGTTGGCATTCTTATAAATTTGCCAATTGGCCGGTGTTTTATCGTCGAGAAATTTGTGGTTCTTCATTTCAACATCATCACTCCAAAGCCAAGTATCTTGGTTGATGTACCGCTTACCTGGCTTGGTGACCCTGGGGGTTGCAGAGGCCGCTTTGTGGATCGTGTCTTTCATTTGGTTCCACGATTCTTCCACCTTCGTAATAGCTGGTAATCGTGTGAGTGAGATCCTTCCTTCCTTCTTCTCACGAAATCGCCACCTTTTAATGCGCCGCGGGCCAGTGCGTTCCTCACGCTGTTTTATCGGTGTCTTAATTCGTAGGACGGTAATCAACGGCGGATGTTCAGATGCGATGGTTTTATAGGAAACGGCTTGGCAATCAGTGATGGTGTTAAAATGTTGGCGGCTTATGAGAATATAGTCGATTTGCATTTTACTGTTCATCATCATCATCATCAACAGCGCAACAACCGGTATCCGGTCGAGGCCTGCCTTAATAAGGAACTCCAGACATCCCGGTTTTGCGCCGAGTTTCACCAATTCGATATCCCTAAAAGCTGTCTGGCGTCCTGACCTACGCCATCGTTCCATCTTAGGCAGGGTTTGCCTCGTCTTCTTTTTCTACCATAGATATTGCCCTTATAGACTTTCCGGGCTGGATCATTCTCATCCATACGGATTAAGTGACCCCCCCACCGTAACCTATTGAGCCGGATTTTATCCACAACCTGACGGTCATGGTATCGCTCATAGATTTCGTCGGTATGTAGGCTACGGAATCGTCCATCCTCATGTAGGGGGCCTAAAATCCTTCGGACGATTCTTCTCTCGAACGCGGCCAAGATTTCGTAATTCTTCTTGCTAGGAACCTAAGTCTTCGAGGAATACATGACTACTGGCAAGATCATTGTCTTGTAGAGTAAGAGCTTTGATCCTATGGTGAGACGTTTCGAACAAAACAGTTTTTGTAAGCTGAAATGGGCTCTGTTGGCTGTTAACAACCGTGCGCGGATTTCATCGTCATAGTTGTTATCGGTTGTGATTTTCGACCCTAGATAGGAGAAATTATCAACGGTCTCAAAGTTGTATTCTCCTACCTTTATTCTTCCCGTTTGATCAGTGCGGTTTGATGTTGTTGGTTGGTTGGTTTGGTGCTGACGTTGCCACCATATACTTTGTCTTGCCTTCATTGATGTGCAGCCCAAGCTTTCGCGCCGATCACCGCCTGCTCGATCTGGATGAAGGCAGTTTGTACGCCTCGGGTGGTTCTTCCCATGATGTCGATATCCTCAGCATAGGCCAGTAGTTGGGTCGACTAAAAGAGGATCGTACCCCTCGCATTTACCTCAGCATGTCTGTGAAGTCGCCGGAGTTCGTGATAAGTCTCTGCGCGTGCCCGCGTTCTTTGAGAATGCAACAGTACTCGTTATGCAGCATTCTTTCGTTTTATATTTTGATGTAAGCTATGGGAGCCAATGTATCGTCTGAATACGGGATCCGTCCTTACTTGGCTGTTAAAATGCCTTACACTTAATGCTGGGCAAGCGTTAAGCCTAAAGTCTTAGCACAAAGGCGAAAACAAACATCCATGACGAGTCAGGATTTTAATCCAAAGCAAGAACATCGGGATGCTCACTTTTAACTAACTCGCAGGAATCTCCCATTGTTAAAAACGCGCTGAAGTGGTCTGCCTGGTGCTTACACACTGACTTCGCTCAAGATGATTTTTAGTCCAAGTACTATGTCCTTGGATAAGACCGTTCCCTCTAGTTCTTTTGCGGTGAAAAGAGGAAGATTTCGACGGGTTTCCTTTCGCTTTCGCTTTCTTGGAATAGAATCTGATTTTGCGGTGTCGCGCCCAGGTACTCGAGGAGAGGGAGGAGCCACCGTTCCAATGTGGCTCTTGTCCAGAAGCCTCAGCGGAGATTATCTGGCAGTATGGAAACCGGGATGGTTCTTTGAGAGCATATGTTTCAGTAGATAATATTGGTTAATAAGCCGATTTTACCATGACATATACCTTATTAAAGGCTGATACGGCAACCTAAGATATCGATGATCCTTGGCTCTAACATTGGGCTGGAAACGTCATAACCGATATTTATACTTACGATTTCCAGGCAAAAATTAGAGGGATTTTCTGGACGAATAACGTACTCTGGTTATGAAAGCAACATGTTCAAAGTGATATTTTACGAAAAGTAATTAAATCTAAATCCTATTTCAATGCAGGACTCAAAGCAAGAAATATATTTTAATTACCTTTTGCGGGAAGAATGTCATATGTGTGAATGAAAATCTCATTGGATTTAATCTGACGAGTCTCATTAATTTCAGCTACAACGTTCTTGAATTTACCATTACTAAACATGCAAACGTCTACATGTTGTACAGCGTATATCTGGAAAAGAAAGGAAAGAAATATTGTTCACCAAAGAATTCATCATCATCTTAGTCCATTGTTTCTATTGTCTGAATATTTTACACGAGTATAATCCCGAATATTTTATAATGCCATATTGGACCTTTTTGTTCGGCTGTTGTTTTCGGCTCCGTGTACTACCTGGAAGGACAGGATGTAGTCACATCCGCCCCCCGTGGAAAGTGTGATAATCTGAATAAGTAAGCGCAAAACAGAAATGAGAAATGTTCATTTAATCCTTTCGTCATTTTATTTGTTCTGATGTTCCTTGAGAATAACATAAATAAGACCTAAGAGGATTAAATCCTTACGGAACTTTCTTAAGTAGAAAACGGCGTCAAGGTGAGATCCTTTTATTTTAGAACTTTACAAGGAAGACGGGGGAAGAGATAAACTTGATGGTATAAAATACATTATGAAGACTGAAAATCAATAGGATAGCAAGGGTTCTGCTTCTGGTTCACACCGCACGAAATACGTTAATATATTCCTTTGGTTTGTTTCTGTGTTAAGGACGAAGTATGGGAAGCACATATTTATTGCTACTAATATTCGATTAAAGGTATCTGGAATTGTGGAGTATGCTTGCCGATTTAGGTGCCCGGTAACTGTGGTTGCTACATAATTTCGCAGGTGAGCTGAAAATTAAGCCGTAAACCTGACAAAATGCTTTATCAGTTGATATGGCATAAAATATGTTGTGGCTTACAAGAATTCCATTGTTCCTTTGTGCTTTTCGTAAGTCCAGTACTTTCATAATGTTTTTACTTTTAGACGTCGCGATGGTTGAGTTACGCTATTTAAGTCTCAACATCACAAACTCGTCCTTTCTGGGTTGAATTTGGGTCAACATGGATGTTCGTATTTGAATTTGACGCCTCGAGACCTTTGTGCACTTTCGAAACAATATTACCAGTTAATCTGTGAAACCCTTTTTGATTGTTTCCTCACTGGGTTTTAAAGTTCAAATTCCTCCTCAGCCAGTATTGCCATTAGAGGTTACTACAGCATCGGCGATCCCTTCACAGACATTCACAAATTAATTATTCTCACCAGTTGCTCCGCCACAAGCAGCAAGGATTTTGCCACCAACAGCTACCTAAAATCCTAAATTATCCGTTGTCCAATAACAACAACAGCAGCAGCAGCAACAATAATGATAACAGCAACCACAACGGCCTCTGGTCGTTTATTCGGCACAACAACCTGTAGGTCCTGGTGGTATTGCGCTGCAGTCTCTTGTGTCGTCAGCTCAGGGGGTTGTATCGCAACAACAGGCACAATCCCAAATAATGAACACTAAGGTGGATAGTTAAAATGTATTTGATGTAATGTCACGACCAGCAATCGGAATATAGTGAGCCTTATAAGTGTAGAATCGCCTAGTGGCGTGAATATTCCATTGCCAGGTTTCCCCACCTAACAAATTCCCACAACAACCGCAGAATCCGTCTATGGTGGGCGTACTTCCTATCTCCGTTGCACAGATGCCGGTTACAGATACTTTTGACTCAATTCAAACACCAATCGCAGCATCAAATCAACGGCAAGAAACAAATTAATAACCTGGACGATAATCAAGGATCGAAAACAGAATCACCACAAGATGCTCAAGAACCTGATGTACAAAAGAAATCGCATTTGCAATCGATGGGATGGGGGGGGGGGGGGGGAGGGGGGAAGTAGAATCGAATCAGTGGAGCAACGATGTAGTCTGCAGCAGTAACAGCAGTAGTAAACGTGATTGGAATAGTAATTTTGACAATCAAAACGACTCCAACATGTGGAAGAATATCCCCAATGGACGTACGAGGGTTGTTTCAAAAATGAGATTCCCAATAATCCAAATTTGCAGCCCGTGAGGCTAGGCGAAATCTGGCAACACCGCTTTGTTCGCTGGTTCGCCCACCACCGCTCCCAACAACAATCGCCCGTATGCGACGGTCACTACCGGCCTCACAGCCATCCACGGTCAACGCCAGGTGCGAAATTCGGTCATCCGATGTTCACACGCAAAAAAGTTACCACACATAGAATTTCATCGCCAGTTAAGTGAAGTGTATAAGCATTGAACATGTCTGCAAATAGTAATAGGGAGTTCGCTGACGGCCGCACGGACATCCACGGTGGACAACGGGCCAGGCATCGATCTCTGGCGAAGTTGTGGCGAACATTGAGCAAATCATGCTTGAAGATCGGCGAATCACGATTCAACAATTGGCTGCTGAAATTCCTGAGGTTTCTGAAGCTTCAATTGACAGGATTTTGAAAGAAAGGCTATGCTACCACAAGTTGTGTGCGCGCTGAGTGCCGCACATACTTTGGGGAATCCACAAACAGCAGCGCGTCGACTATGCTCGGGAGTTTTTGAGTGAATGCGACGAGAGTACCGAAGACCTCTTAGCCTCCATTGTTACGGGGGAAATGTGGTGCCATTACGTTATTTCGGAAACAAAACAACAATCTCGCCAATGGAAACACATCGAGTCGACCAAACCAAAGAAGTTTAAGCAGAAGTTGTCAGCAGGAAAAGTCATGACAATGGTGTTTTGGGACCGGTGTGGTATACTGCTTATGGAGTTTATGCCTGGAGGGACCACAATTAATTGAAAAGGCTGAAACGGGCAATCTAAAATCGTCGTAGGGGAAAACTAACCAAAGGCGTAAGACTGCACCACGACAACGCGCGTCCACATGTCTCGTCACAAACGAATGACTTAATCGAGGAATTGCTCATAGCCCTGACATAGCTTATAGCCCTGACATTGCACCTAGGCTGTCAACGATTCGAGACGGACGACGAGTTGCAAGACGAAGTTTCCAGGTTTCTCAACGGTTGGCGGCGAACTTCTTTGAGGCGGGACTGCAAAAATGGATTACTCGCCAGAAAAAATGTGTAGAATAAAATGGCGACTATGTAGAAAAATAGTTTAAAGATCAATGTTTCCAATTGTGTATTCGGTTTTTCAAATAAAAATTCCTTGTTCCTGATAAACGGTGGGAACCTTACTTTTCAAATAACCCTCGTAAACATTTCCCCGGAAATAATAGGACAGGAGACGGCAGCGGTAGAATAGCACGTGGAGGTAAAGGAATACGTTCAAATAATTCAGGCAGTGGCGGCAGTGGGTCATCATCGAGCGGTTGCTCTAAAAACTATCAACAAAAACAGAACATGTACTTTAGGAATAACAAAAGCTATTATTAAAATGAAAATGGAAATACGGGTGGATATGACCAAAAAGGATTCGAGTGGCAATTACGTTAGAGGAGCTAACAATAATTATCGGCCGCGTGGTAATAACCGACAGTAAAGTGGTGGTCGCAAAGGTGACCCTCCGAACACTGCAGGATGGGCCACTTGCAGTCAGTCGCCCTGCGGAGAGTTTGCTGCTAGCCCTGTTGAGCTGATGTACGGGGAGAACCTTTGACTCCTCGACGACCTGGCCCTAGACAGCAGAGATGGCCTTGGAGAGACCGGGTTGTTGTGTCTACTACGAAAGGCCGTTCCCAGATTAAAGCCACCTACACCATCTCGTCACATGCCTGATGCTCACTATACGAGTGGTTCTCGTGCATGGGGAGCACATTTTTAGTCTGGACGTGTCAGTGACAAGCCCAACAGGATTTCTTCGGACAGACCGAACCCTTTCTTCCAGAAAGCAGATGGCACTGGAAGGAATCAGGAGCGGCGCTTGCTCCATAATATTAGAGGCTTCATTCATGAGGTTGTATCGTCACCACATAAGATCGATATAATTCGACCATACGATATTTCGGATGGTAGTTTGCTCGAAGAATGTACATGTTTTCCTGAACCGGAGGCAGAAAAATTGATCAAATTATCACTAACGGCTGTCAAGCTGAAAGTTATCCTGATCGTCTCCGGAGATCGTTGAGCTGCCCTTTGCAGTATGGACACTTTTATTGCTCTTCAGAGTTATATGTTTTATTTGTACAAGTAGTTAAGGGGTATAACGACTGCTGTTGTAATGATTGCTCCTATGACGCCACTAGCGATCGCCACTGGGTCACTCAACTGCGGTAGACGGATGAGTAGATCCGTGTTCGAAAAAGGCGCACCGACAGCGATCGGAAGTCTCGTCCACAGGGGTGAAGACCACTAAATGGAGGAAGAGGTTTTTTATGTTACGTGATGACTAGTAATCGCATGTATATTCCAATCATTTCTGAGTCATGATTCTTTGTCCAGTTATCCGTTTTGTCACTAAACTTATTTATTTTATCTTCAACCCCCGACACCGACTGCGGCTAAACGAAGAGAGAAATGTCCGACTTTGAAGGGTAACCCTCTCCTTCTTTTGGTGCTGTGCTTTTGTAGTCTAGAAAACCTACTGGTAGCAGACGCTAATCCGTTCCATTACTGACCGCTACCGCAAGCTTTCATGACCTGGGTACTAGTTTCTGAGAAAATATTAAATACGAAATTGCGATCCAGGTTAAAAAGCGTCACAATTTTACAATGCTACGTATTAAGGGAGATTTTCACTATAGAGAAGGGCGCTTTCTATGAGCACCTACACGCACTTTGATAACACATTTGCAGGCATGTGATCAGAAAACATAGTTTAATAACAACGGTGAAAGGTTTGTAGATTTCTACAATTTTCAGCATCTGGTCATCGGTGGTACGCACCTATAAGATCAGTTGGGTTTCAGCTAACGGGCAACGATTATCTAATCAGATCGCCCATATCGCGATCAACAGTAGATTTAGAAATTGTTTTATGAGTGTAAGTAACTAAACAGCTGTCAACATCGACCTCGAAAGAGATGCCCTTTGCATGTCGCTAGGGCGTTTGCTCTCTTGGGAGCGGAGCGCCGGCCCTCAAATATCAGTTGCCTCTGCAGTCTGGCTATTGCTAAGCAGTGGAGAGAAAGCAAACAATACAAATTTTGAGCAAATCGTCCAAACATATTGAGGAACTTTGGGCTAGCAGCAAAAGGGCATTTACCTCTGGCCTGGGAGAAGTTGTTGGTCTTAACCTAAAGGGATAAAACAACACCTAGCTGAGGGTGGACACATGGAGGCGGATGGATGAACGTAAGGAGCTGTGAACTCAGTTGATGGCTACAAGCGTAGTTGAACAGGACGCGTCGGAATTCCGATACTATGAAAAAGTATGAGATGTGCAGCCTAGTGCACGCAGGAACACAAGGAATTGAATTGCATTATTGCATTGACAAGAGAAGCCAAATCTGTCTGTATCGGGGAGGGGGGGGGCTCGTAAATCTTTCGATGATCTTATGAGGGTAAGCTTCTCATTCATGATCAAGATCAGTTCAAGATATGGAAGGAACACTTTATCAAGGTCGGTAAAGTTCCATATTTTGTGGATGATCGATGTACCGACTTTGGGAATTTTATTGCGACACTATGAGCAGGAGATATAGGTGGAATGGTAGGATGTTCCAAAGAAACTTATTATCAGAATGATATATATGGAATGTTACATGCTGCATCGGGGTAAAATTGCGATGAAATTTAAACTCCAAAACGGAGATGGGCAAAGCTTCCTTCTGTCGCGGATACTATTCTTTCTCGTTATCAGCGACGTCCTTCCTGCAGTTTGCCCTGTGGAAGTGGAGGCCTTCCATTTATCCTCAAAAGCCTCAGCTACGTAATCTAATCTGTTTGCTCTTACATCGAATGTTGAACTTTTGCTGAATAGTCCTGAGTTTGGAGCAGTGTCAGACTGAAGATAAACACGAAAACAAGTCGGGAAACTGGAAGCTGAACGCTTCAGGTATAAAAGGTTTTGTGTTGTCAATTATTTTCATTAATTATGACGTCATCATCTCCTTTGCATGGCTTCAGATGCAGGAAATTCCCGCGAAATTGATAAGTTTGAACTACTATAAGTTTGGCCGGATTTCCATGAAACTTGGCATGCGAATGCGGGCCTTGTCCTCTATGCATGTGCTCCTAGGATGAAGGGGTTTTTTAAGTTCATTTCTAAAAGTTGGTAATATGCTATTATTAAGTTTATTTGAACAGATATCGGAGTGAGACATGTTGAGGCCTAGATTTCATATAAGCGCACCATCCTGATTTTCGGATTTCTGGGTTGGATAGTTTCCGAAAACCGATACTTTCCATTTGAAACCCCCATGACTATTCGGTGAAAAAAAATTTTACAAGGACCTTTGCATATATGAGAAGCCCACCTTTAAACTCCACGTAAATTTATGTCACTCACTGTATGTTTGGGATTTCGAAGTTCTTATATGTCAACCAAATTTCCTTCGGATCGGTGTAGCCGTTTTGGAGAAAAGTGCGTGTGACAGACAGATAGTGAACCGATTTTAATAAGGTTTTGTTTTACATTTTACATAAAACAAAACCTTAAAAATAAAGTTCTCAGACTGGTTGGTCATCACACTTTTTTCCGCTATATGGGATTAGCGCAGGGAATGTAACCGTCACTGTTACTCGAAGGCTCCAAGCCTTCGTTAACATCTGCTTCCGTCGTGTCATCGGGGTACTCTGGCCTGATCTAATCTGGAACGGAGACCAATGTCGGTGTACGTTAGGTCACACTTTCAGAAAAGGCAAGAATTTCATTGTTAGATGGACGACAAATGGCTGGTCCTGGAGCTATATGACGCAAAGCAGTAGAAAAAGTGAGAGGGAGCTAAAACATATTTCAGCGAACCGAATAGAATGATGCATATATGTGGTTGACACACCAGGCCTCATTTAAGGGTAAATGGCAACTATGTATATGGTTGAAGTTTGAAGAATAGCTAGTGGTTCAAAAAAGGAAAAATAATATGAAGAGAAAAGCTAGTGGTTTAAAAAAAAGAAAAACAAATTGAAACGATTTTCCGTTCTTGGCTGAAATTTTTTGTTGGAGTTGAAATTTACCGATGCTATAATTACTAGGTTAATATATGTCCGGATAGCTGAGTGGTTAGAGCACAAGGTTGTCGTACAGAAGGTCACGGTTCAAATCTCACTGGTGGCAGTGAAATTTGACGTCGGATACCAGTCGACTCAGCTGTAAATGAGTACCTGAGTCAAATCAGGGTAATAATTTCGGGCGAGCGCAATGCTGACCGCATTGCCTCCTACAGGGTACTGTAATCCTGTAGTGTGCCGTTACGGTCTTGAATGAAGTGCTCTAACATACTTTAAGGTCCTGATCCAAAGTTGATTATTGCGCCAACGATTATTATTATTTCCGAGTTATTACCATCTCGTCTGATGCCGGATTTTACCTAATACTAGTACTAAGTGGCAAGGATTTAGGCTCGGACGATTCCACCTACTTAAAAACTAAAGGGGCGCTGGTGGTGGTAGCCGGTGGTAGGTTAATGGGAGAATCCGTCGATAACTCCCCGCAACATCGGGCACGTATACAGAATGGTGTACTTATGCCTGGTGATGTATTGCACCGGTGCCATAACAGTACAGCTAGAAATGAGATGGTCCAACGTCTGTAACGCCGAACCACACATTCTGCACTGGTCGTTCTCCACCCGTTCTTTCATGATGAGCTTTTTATAAGCTCGGGTGTCGACCACGCCGCCCTGAATGGCACACATGAACTCCTCCAGCACACAGCCATCTGTTCCACAAATGCAAATGGACAAATGGCTGCCAAAGACAATTCACGTGTTTACCGTGCATTGCTTTTGACTTCCATTCGTCGATTCGCTCTTGGTCTGACTTCATCCCATTCAGAGGATTGAAAAATCGATCCTTCAAGTTAATTGGAGTCAGTCCACAATCTGCCTTATTGACAGCCTCATGCAAGGGACTCGCCTGCGCTTTTCTGTAATAAGCGCGCAGCGAGTTGATTTGGCGATGATGTTGCGCCGCCACGTCAACCACGCCTATACCTCCGATGTCACGAGGCAGGTTCATCCGCGCCACGACAGACTTTGGATGATGCATTCGGAATTTGGACATAGTTGTCTGTATCCGCCGCTGGACGTTTTTCAGATCGGTCTTCGTCCACGGTTATATTCCAAATGCATAAACCAGTGAAGGGATAGCGAATACATTAAACGCGCTTATTTTATTCTTCCCCGAGAGAAATGATTTCAGTACCAGTTTTAGACGTCGCAGGAATTCGGACAGCAGAGCATCCTTCAGATCATCAACTCGAGCATGGGTTCCTTGCAGAATTCCTAAGTACAAGTTGAAGTCTGTCTCGATCATAGCTTCGATGTGGAGGTCACCAATGCTATGTCCGGCATGCGGCTCGCGGATGGCTTGGATTCGACACTTATCTAATCCAAACTCCATCCGAATATCACGGCTCAACATGTCTATTATTCGCAACAGACTTCTAATGTTGTTGTCAGTCTCAGCATACTGCTTGATGTCATCTAAGTGCAACAAGTGTGTTAGTTCGCACTTAGCACCTAGGCCATACTTGGCCTAGGCATAATCGAAATAGCAACTAAAGAGGTTTCTGTGGTCTCTAGTTGCTTGTTCTACAACTACCGAGTCGATAATGAGCTGTTCTTTGCAACCCCTTGACCCAACTCGTCGCACGCGCTCGTCGAACATGCCCTGTCTTAGTGAGTCCTGGCAACGTTCCAGATGAAATTTCCATGGTGGATCTCTTCTGTCACTTAAACCAATAACACGAAAGCGAATCTTTTGACCGTGCAATCTGATAGCCCTAACTGCAGCACAATACACAAGTGATTGTAGTTGCAGCAGCGACATATCAGCACACAGCCGAGATGCAATCTCATCATTGATTTGAGATAGAATTCCTGTAGTTGCCGGAGATGCATAGAGCCTTGCTCTATACAAAGGATCCATTTCCGAGAATTCTGTACACGCGCTTTGGAATTCGTTCCGAACCTCAGCGGAATCCTCAGCCGGACGGTGGGGAAGAGTGCTTCGGCGAGTACCGAAACTCTTGCTTGCAGTGTGGCGTGGTGTTGTTGATACCGCCACCTCTGTCCCCATCGACTGTCGATCACCAGTTTCCTTGATGACCTCAACTCGAACACGCTCCCTGATGATGGCCGGGATTGTGTCGCTGAGGGTTATAAAGTGGTACTGTTCTGCGACTCGCTGCACAATCACGTGCGTGACTTGCGGGAAATGCTCGGTAGGATGTTGCATCCACTCCGCCGTTATTTCGTAGTAGGAGCGGATGACGAGAAGGTTCATTTCTTCAGTCCACTTTATCCGCTGCCTACGCGGACCTGCTGAAGTGGTCGAAACAGATTGTGACGAAACAGCTGCAGCAGGCGGAGCAATGCTCCTGGTCGTCGTGGCGCCTAGAGGTCGAACCGCCCCACGACTAGCGGTTTCGACGCCGTGGGGTCCATTACGGGAGCCCTACCGAGCCACCAAGTTAGACGACTCCTGTATCCGTACCGGAAATTAAATTCCTTTTTCTCCTCATATATGGATTTGCATTTTATACCTAACTGCCAGGTGTGGGGATAGCTTCCTTAGTGAGTAATCTACAAGAGTACAAAGTTCCTGCACTTTTCTCACCTACCCTAGGAATTTTTCAGTGCTTTATTTCCAACTGGGACCATGGAACGGCATCATATTATACCGAGCCGAAATCTGCTTATCTTTCTGCTTCCAGGTTCCCTTCCAGCGCAATCAACGTATCACTGCGTCTGAAGTTTAAATAAACACGATATGATGATCCTTACTAACCCCCCCCCCCCCCCCCCCCCATATTTTTAATAGATAAATGCAAAAGTGGTGTTTCCCTTTTTCATTTATTTCTATCTTTACTTAATTTAAAATTAATTAATGAATCCCGAATCCCATTTCTGTTACAACGACCTTGGCCCCAATACAGGATCCAGGATGTCTGTGGTTAAGTAACGCAAAACAAGGGATAGAACAAGTCATTACTCCTCCAGGATTAATTGAAATTCAGTGTATCTACAAAACGAGTGCATTCAGCCATTTATGTTGCCATTATATCCCTGCGGGTGGTAAAACGTATTGGATTTACTCACGCAATCAGGCAAATAGCTTAATATTATTTGTTGGCTGTGGTTTTGCAAAATTAAAGCATTTACATCTTTAAATGACCTGGATTTAGTTCGGTCCTTAAACGGAAGAGATAATTTGTAATTTTTGTTTCTAATATTTCTATTGTGTGTATTCGCGCGGTATATCCTGGGCGCCAGCCAATTTTTCTTTCAACTTTTTCCACCTTTGTATTCCTCTCGGTTTATTTCAACGCAATGGCAAAGTGAAAACTCATTTTCAATCTGTTTTTGTGGGGATTCTCTTAATCCAATGAGTGGTTTTGATTCTAAGAAAATTTAATTTCGTTGAGCTTTGTTGTTATCATGTTTTCGTGGAAGCATTCACCAAATGCGTTTATTGGTTATTCTTCGAATTGAATTGACGTCCACATTCCAACGATTTCACTCCTTTGTTGCGTTTTTTTTGAATGGATGCACCCTTCTGTGCAGGATGTGGGTACGGCAGTGAGGAAAAATTATAATTGAATCAGTGCAACCTTTGTTTAGTTGTGGGTACTGGATTGTAATTTTAGATGTTATTGACATGCGGTACTCTACGTAGGAATACGCGGCAACTATATGGATACCTTGTACACCAGGAAGTTCTCCGATGTGAGTTTCAAATGAGGTCTTTCTTTGACTTTGCTCTTCCGAATGAGTTTCTCCTTATTAGACGGCAGTTTGACCAAGTTTCTTTAACTTTCTTCTTGTGTGCGGCAAACTGAAAAAATTAGTTGAATGTCCTTTTTGTCATCCCGATGGCATCTTAAATGTTGTGTGTTATTGTTGGAAGGATTTGCATTGGGTTAACTCTAGTAAAGCTGGCGAAAAGTGTCGTCTCTTCGAGGAGTGCGATCAGATCTAAGCCTACAAGTGACTCATCTGAAGTCGCTGTTATCACGAAGTCTCACTGAAGTTCATCTGCTCATATACCGGACACAACTCCTTGCAGATCTCCTTCACGGCTGTAGTGTGAGTTTAAGAGGACCGTGGGATTATGCCTACACAGTAAATATTCACTTGAAATCGCATGGATCAATGCGCTCTATGCGTAAGCTATCTATCTGGGAGGACTTTCCCAAATCTCTTTCTTTTCAAAGTTGTGCAAAACAAAACTTTATTTAAATCCATTCATTGCTTGTCTGATTTTTTTAAGGCGAAAAAGGAACCTTCAAAATATACGGTCGGTGTCTCGGAACAAATATTTGAAATTTTTCATCATCATCATCACTTTCTCCAGGGCCAGATTAAAGAGGACGCATAATGATTTTGAATGGTCTTGAGAGTGATCCTGCTGCTTTTATCTGGTCTCGCACATTAGTTAGGGTCAGCCCAGTCAGTCTTATCATTTTCGTCGGGATACCGAATTCTCTCATGGCCGTGGACAGTTACCCTGACTATGCTATCATAGGCGGCTTTAAAGTCGATGAAAAGATTGTGCAACTGATCCAACATATTCCAACAGTTTTCCATCACTTGCCGCAGAGAGAAAATCTGATCTGTTCCTGATTTGCCTGGAGTGAAGCCTCTTTGGTATGGGCCAATGATGTTCTGGGCGTATTATAAATGGTACTCAGCAACGTGTTATCTCTATAATTGCTGCACTGCATGATATCTCCCTTTTTATATATGAGATAAATAATACCCCGTTGCCAGTCGTCAGGCATTGATTCGCTGCCGCACACCTTGAGCACAAGTTGATAAACCACTTGGTGTAATTGGTTGCCTCCATATTTAACCAATTTGGCTGTAATTCCATCGGTTCCTGACGACTTATGGTTTTTAAGCTGATGAATTGCACGGACTGATTCTTCTGGTGGTGGCAGTATTTGCCCATCGGCGGGACCTCCAACTCGCCGATATTCTGGTTGTTCAGTCATTCATCAAAGTACTCAACCCATCGCTTCAATATACCCATTCTGTCGGAAATCAGATTTCCCTCTTTGTCTTGGCAGGATGAGCATTGAGGTGTGGAAGGCTTCATTCTGTTGACTTGTTGGTAAAACTTGCGCGCACTAGGCGGGTTGCTCCATGTACTTTTCGAGTTCAGAGACCTGTTGATTCTCCGAGGCTTCCTTTTTTCGTCTGTGAAGTCGCTTCTCTGCTCGCCGGAGTTTGTGCTAAGTCCCCAAGCGTGCCCAAGTCCTTTGAAAATGCAACGTTACTCAGTATGCAACATTCTTCCGTTCCGTTGTTAGCTTACATTCATCGTCAAACCAGCCGTTATAACTCTTTTTGCGGTTGGAGCCAAGTATGTTTGTGGCTGTATTTATGATAACGTTCTTCAGGTAATTGTGAAGATCATTTATTGATGCTTCATCTCCAGGATCTCTGTTGATTGCGGTTATTGCGGCATCCATTTCCCCTTTATAGGTGTTGCGGAGGGCTGTGCTGTGGATGGCTTCAGTGTTAACTCTCATCTGATTATCAGAGGGGATTCTGGTTGGTGTTGTTATTCGAGCTCGGGGCACCATGTCAACGAGATAGTGATCCGAGTCTATATTGGCCCCCTATATGTTCTGACACTCATCAAGGCTTAGAGATGGCGGCGTTCGATCAATACGTGGTCAATTTAGTTGAAAGTGGTCCTGTCTGGAGAGGCCCACGTATGTTTGTGGACCGCTTTCCACGCAAACCAAGTACTTTCAACAACCATTTAGTGTGACAATGCTAATTTGTATTTTGATGTAAGCTATGGAAGCCAACGTATCGCCTGAATACGGGCTCGGTCCCTACTTGGCTGTTAAAATCCCCAAGTATGATTTTGATATCATATCTGGGACAGGCTTCGAGGGTTCGTTCTACTGACTCGTAGAAGGTATCCTTCTCCGACTCTGCAGTCTCTTCTGTAGGGGCGTGAAAGTTAATGGGGCTTTTTTTCTAAATTTGCCTCGCAAACGCAGAGTGCATAGCCGTTCGCTTATGTTTTCAAAGCCTATAACAGTAGGTTTCATTTTTTCGCTGACTAAGAAACCTACTCCGAGCACATAGTTTACTGGATGGCCGCTTAATGTATGGTGTAACGACTCTTCTCCAGGAAACCGATCCCTGTCCAACGCATCTCCTGCAACGCTGTTACATCAGCACTATATTGGGACATGGTATCGGCTAGTTGCTTGGCAGCTCCGTCTCTGTACAGGGAGCGCACGTTCCATGAGAAAATGCGCCAATCGTTATTCCTTTTTCGTTGCCGGGTTCCTCGTTGTAAAATCCATCCAGTCCAAGGCTCCTGTTGTGGTTTCGTAACAAGTTTTTTCCGTGTAGGGTAGTCAGCCCCATCCAAACCCCAATCTGGATGACCAGTTGGTACAATTTGTCCCGTTTTTAGGCGCCGGAGACTCGCCTTCATCCTTCTCCGTCTGCAGCTTTTCGTTAAGAAAGCTCCCAGCGGTCACCACGTGGAGGTGGAGACAGGGTTTAGTAGTAGAGCAGTTGGCAGGCGTTTCCCAGGTTTTATGCTCTATCGTGGGTACCAATCCACGTTTGGCCCGGGGTTCTATACTACCCTTTGACCACCAATTTTTAGTTCCTTAAAACTCGTCTACGCTTTCTCGTCTACTTATTCAGCGGGATTGCAATACGTTACTGTTGACCTTAGTATTTAATGTAGCTTGTGATGGTAATCACCTCTTTCCCCTTTATTGATTTCTCTAATCTTAGTGCACATTGCATTGTACTGTGCGTTCAAATTGGTTTAGTGCTGAATATTATCGAATCACATGCACAAAGAGAGAGAGAGAGAGAAAGAGAGAGTGGATGGTCTACTCGCTATTGGTTTTTTTATTGGAGTTTCTTTTTATTTCTTGATGATTAGTGCTATTTCTGTTTAATCATTAACAGAGCATATCAGCTGTTTCACAAGAAATTTTCTTATATAGGAAACACGCAAAACCTTTAATACCTAAGATCTCAACAAAGGGGACCCGCTAAAATAATTCTGGAACGCATTAAAGAACATCTCGAAAATTTGATCGACGAAGATCATGCTCCGCTCCGGATCCTCTTGCATTGACCACATCAACACCCTAGTGATCATTTTGAAACAGTGCACGGAGTTTAGATCTTCGCTCCACCTGCTTTTTATCGGGTATTCCGGAGAAACTATTATCATACCGACATATGATGGCGTAAATTCTTCATGTTGCCTTGTCCGGGGAATGTGGAGGAATTCAATGGATGATGACAATTTCCCCCAAGTACTCCGACTACGCTGATGACATCTGTCTGCTCTCTCATCATTCTCACCGGGTATCACCATGACCGGGTACACAGAGTAATTTCACCGTATTGAATCTAGAAACAGAATTCAGTTTCTACATTTCTGAGAGTGATCAAAGGACTACTCAAAGCCCTCAATGCAGTTTGACTATCGCTAGATAATGCTAGATGCGCCTGCCCTTCAACCGCTCATCAATCATCCGGGTTGCCACCCTTAGAATCGTATACACTTCAGCTTGAAAGGCCGTTGTGTATAGTTGCAATAGAAAAGCCCACTTCTCGTTTTTATTCGAGAGGTAGACTCCTGCTCCAGAACCCTTTTCTGTTTTTGACCCATCGGTGTAGAAGACGTCATTATATCCTGACACGCATTTTTCTGGTTTCTCACAGTTTTCTCTTCGTTCCAAGATAACATCATATCTTCTACCAAACAGATGTATGGGAATCGGAGAATCAGAAGACATTGCGAAAACTGGATTGAGTTCTCCCAATGAATGAATGCTCTGTGGCAAAAACCATTCAGTTTCTTCCTTTTTGTAAATAATAACATTGTGGTTTTATTTGGATTTACTGAAAGTCCATGCCTGAGACACCAATTGTCAATCAAACAACGCGCCGTGCTGTGTATTTCTACACGCCATTCCGAGAGCTCGATCAACTGCCAGCACAGCCACGTCATCCGCATAAGTTTGAACGTGCATTGGCAGATTTTGCAGTTTACATAGTAGTGAGTTGATTAGCATACTCCATAGAAGTGACGATAGCACACTTCCGTGAGGGCAGCGTTTCGTCGCTTCCTTTGTTAGGTAGCGATCAACACCCACTTCAGCACACAGTAATCATTGTGTTAGCATAGCGTAGATCCACTTAATTAAAGTTTCATCAACCAGAGAGCATGGTCTCTGGCGGCATCACAGAGCATTTGGAAGGGCGCACAATCAAAAGCCTCTTCAATGTCCACGAACACTCCATCGTGTACTTGCCTTTCAGAATTGCGTCCTCTATCTTTGAAACCAAAGGGTGAAGAGCAGATTCACAGGATTTTCTACGTTGGTAAGCATGTTGGTTTTCATTGAGTGGCTGCAACCTAAGCTCCTTCTCTCGAATATGACGCTCAATCAGTCTCTCCAAACATTGCAGCGAAAATGATGTTAAGCTGATTTGCCTCAAGTACTTTGGAATTGAATAGCCATTTTTCCGAGGTCTAGGTATGAAGAGTATCTTCACCTTCTGCCAAATAGAAAGCACGTAGCCCAGAGCAACACATTCTCGAAAAATATTTCTTAGAAGTTGCTCTAAGTACACTATACCTTTGGCATGGTTGGGTAGATGCCATGGTGCCTTGAAGTGTTCAAATAATAGTATAGCAGCGCTCGCCTTTTCATTGGTAAACACCGCTCTCGCAGTGTTCCAATTCCACATGCAACTACTTCGTGTTGAAAGGTTTGCGGAAACTATCAATTCTCTTCTTCCCACTTCTGAGACTTGTTCTTCCGGGTGGTGTACTTCCAAGAGAGTCTGTATAGGCTCAACCCTGGAGTTCGTGAAAATACCATTCAGTTTTCTAAGAGAGTCCAACTTGGCTGACTCATGCTTATTAAGGACTCTGCACAACTTGAAAGTCTCCCTTTCACCTTCTAGTTCCTCACAGTGTGCTCTAAAATAGTCCCGTTTTAAACGTTTTACGAGCCTCTTATATTCACGCTGTGAGTTCCTGAAGTATAATCAGTCTTCATCTTTATTGCTTTTACAAGCATGATTTAGAAGTCATCTGGTTGATTTCCTGTGGCTTTGTAGTTCTCGGTTCTACCATGGAACCGTTTTTCTACGTCGGCCTCGGGAAATAAGACAAGTCTCTTCAAAGCTTTCTAAAAGTGTGCGATTCAGAGTTTCCAATTGATCTTCTATCGCCAAAGGAGTCCTCACTAGCCTAGGGAGCTCAACTTTGTCGTCAAGAAGTTCGTTGAACTTTGTCCAATCCGTTTTCCTAGGATTCCGTCTTTGTATTACAGGCTGTTCGCCTGCAATAGTCAGATTAAATTCTAAATAACGGTGATCTGAGAGTGAAACTTCATCTAACACTCGACAGTTTCTAATCAGCTCTAACAACTTTTAAGAGCAGATTGTTAGGTCAATTATTTTACTTCTTCTTGACCCCACGAACTTAGGAACGCGCCCTACGTTCGTGGTCATCAGACCAGCTGAAGTAATAAAATCAAATAGCTTCTCTCCTCGAAGTTTGCATTTGCTACTGCCCCAACAAATATGCTGAGGGTTCGCATCACAACTTATTAAGAGTTCAACGCAACTTGATCCTGCATACACTATCAGATCTCTTAGTTCTTGCGTCGGTGGAGGACACAAAGAATCATAGGATAAGTAAACAGAGGCAATTACGACGCTTCTCCTCTTACCACCTGATATTGTCACTTGACCGCAACAAGGTCCTGCGAACAAAATTGTCTCAACATGGTTGCCTCTAACAATTTTGACATCAGAACGCAGGCCCTAGGTCTAGAGGATCTTTCATCGAAGAAGATTCTAGTCCTCTTGATTGATTCAATACCACAGATTCTGTTAAAACGAACCCATGGCTCTTGAACCAGAAATATATAAGGACAGTCCTGCAACTTTGACAGCTTTGTCGCCAGTAGACAGAAAGAAGCTTTGGCATGCTGGATGTTAATTTGACTAGTTTGCTACGTTCAGTGTGGATCTCATTGGGGTTACGAGCTTGCCCTCACCTTCCGTCGAAAGTTCCGCTTTCTTGAGTCGGATTTTTCTGGAAATCGCCACACTTGATGGTGTAGAAACATCCATGTCCTCATTCCCAATAAACTTCGCCTTCTTTCGTAGTGCTTTCCGTGCATGGATCTGCATCCACATACCGGCGTTAGACCAGTTGCGTCCACATCACCAGCTTCCCTTTCTTCCGTTTTTCCTGGTTTGGGCGGAGGAGAAGTTTCTCACAGGCAAGCCTGTATTCCTTTCTCCTTTGTGGCTAGTTTCTTTCTGCCGAGTTTTCCTCTCTCGTATTTTGAAGAGTAAGGCAACAGTGTCACTGAAAGACCGGTCGTAATCAGGCTTCCAGTTCCCCTCATTAAGGGAGTTGTGGTACTATCCTTTCTTGATAGGTGATGACGAAGACCCACCATCTGCGGTAAGTCAAGGAAGATCTGACCGTTCCAAAATAAAACCCAACCACGAGAACTTTTGGAACAGATGTGGAAGCGCGGCTAGCTTTGAACCTCGGGACCGCTAATTGGGCACCTCGGAGCAGCTACGTATATCTACCAACCTATCAAAGTGTTTACTGACGTCATTCAAAGCTAATTGCATATATTTTATTTATAATTGTATATATTTTATGTATTATATAATCATATATACAAAGGGATTTCTTGTACTCTCAGACGATTTCTATTAACCTGATAACCCTTAGGCCAGACATATTAAATTCCTGTTTATTGGTCGTATTATATAATCCGTTTGATTGATATCTCACAGGATTATATTCAGTTGATTTCACCCGTCTTATGAGTGGGATTTTCTTATTGATGATTTAAGGATGCTAATGGTTTTATATTCACAATAGGTCAAAAGGGGATAGATGGGACATCTACACTGAAGAAGTTAAAATCAAAAGTTCAAAGTCTTCTAGAAATCGAATATTTTCCAACTTTATTCAGTTTAATAAACAATATATCCCGGAGCTAAGATCGAATTGAATTGATCCCAAACAACCGCATTATTTCGATTGCTTTATTCGCATTTATTCTCTTAATTAAAATATATTATGGACCACACAAAATTTAATTATGGAATTCTTTCTCTATCAATGCGAAAGCCAAAAGAACTTACCCTCATTTTACGTATCAATTTCCTACTATTATTCCTTATATCCACCGTCACTGAAATTGGTTCTCCATGTCTATACGCAGATTTATTAAGTGATGCTTTCAGGCTAACACGTCCTTCTGTCCATAAAAACGGTTTATTTACACATCCTTCGGGGCCCTGTGTGAAATAATGGGGGAAAAAGAAGAAAAATACATAAAGTGAACTCATATATCCTTTTTGCTCTTGACGATAATGTAATGTGTTCACAATTTCGTTAACAACATGGAGTATTTACGTTGTGAATGAATGTTAAAAATAGTTTATGGACGTCATAAAATTTAAATTCCTTTTGAAATGAGATCATAAAGTCAAGGACTTATTGACATTTCATCAACGAATTATGCCTAAAATGTGCAGTTCAGGTGGTTACCATATACGAGAGTAAAATGTTTTATCTGCTTATCTCATTGCTTGGATTTCCATTTCGTAGTGGTAAAAACATGTTTTTATCTCCGAGTATTGATTATCTTTTGTGCATATGTTTTAGGTGGAGTCGT
Source organism: Hermetia illucens (assembly GCF_905115235.1). Classification (NCBI taxonomy): domain Eukaryota; kingdom Metazoa; phylum Arthropoda; class Insecta; order Diptera; family Stratiomyidae; genus Hermetia; species Hermetia illucens. Next base: position 80,554,987 of record NC_051854.1, on the reverse strand, counting down.
AAAATACGGAGTAGAAAACGGAGCGGTACCTATAATTTGCAAATTGACCCGCAGTACAGCATAGCATAAGGCCGTATCAATTGGGCCGGGACTTTGCTGACATATCCCAAAAACAAACTTTATCGAAGTTCGATAAGTGAAAGTTCGTTCATATCTTATTCCGTCTAGGAATTGGAAAATTAAAGATTGCTGGTCCACCAACTCCTGTTTCGCCCATTTGAACTATTCAGACTACACCGACTCTTCCATCCTGCTTATTTATTCAAAGGTCAACTTTCTCTGAAGGACCAAGTTTTGTGTTTATATATTCTATGCTCAAAGTTAAGTGAATACCCTTGTAGAGAAGTAGGGGTTGCATTTGTCAAAGTGTTTACATATTTTTGCCTTCGGGGTCATCTAAGAATAAAATGATTTGCTATGCAATATCCACAACATTCAATGATTCTAGGTCAATAGAGTTTGGCAATATTGTCAACTTCGATGGCGCGTTGGCGGTGTGGGTAGATAGTTGGCATCTGAATCCACATAATATGTACATATGTCCTGGGTTACACTATTTCTCCGATACCTGCAGGATTATTATTTGAAAAACTTTCTCTCGGATAAAGAGGTGAAATGGATTGATGCATAAAGTCCTGGTTGCGTTCATGGAGCAAAATGCACGCTAAAATATCCTTCGTCGGCTCATAGGATATTAAACCGCATAAATGATCATTTCCGAGTTCAATATTGCTTTGAGTTGCCCAGACGCTTGCTATTTGCCGCAAATTCCAAACCTTCAACAAATATTTATCTTGATTTTCCGTATCAACATCGTCATCGTGTGCAAGTGCATTACACTTGTTACAGACGTGCAAGCAAGTTGTTGGTTGGCTCGAGATTGCACCTGCTGCAAGTGACACTCCATCAGATCGACGGCAAGTACTAGCGAACGGAGACATCCCAAGCAAAACACCCTGTCCACACGTTTGCGTTACGAATGTTTGTTGAGATTTGGCAAGTGCATGGACGTGCCAGATCGCCAACAAGCCTTAGCAACCACGCCAAATACCCTGTCCACACGCTTGGGATTGAGACTTTTTTTTTATAAAGGTTGGCAAACATGTAGACGGCATTCAACATTGTCGATTCCACGTTCCACATTCATAGCCTTAGTTAGTTCTTTAAAGAAATCTAGTATGCTTGGTCGCCACTTTCCACGGAAGTAATTGTTGGTCAGATGTAATTGTTAGATATAAGGTCTGTTAATTATTATTCAAATTAACTATACTTTTGACTAAATGTGGGCTTTTATGCTTATAATAGACGTGGACTCTAACCCACTTGCGCTTTCATGACCGAATATCTTTCCTAGAGTGTATGACCTCTAGATGAATTCTTTATTTAATTTAACGACATGGGGAAAAGTTGCTAGGGAAGTCAGCCGCGGATCATTTTGTTACGATCCGTAAAGCAACAGGGATTGGACTGCATGTATTAGCAAGTGGGTAACCCACTTATTGCAAATACCCCTGCTATATCTTTGACTATCGTGCCCTGGATCTATTGGAAGAAGGTCATACTTGACTCATCTCGAAGCTCAGATGTTTTATGGTTTAGATGGTATCGTGCTTTGTCCATTTCTTCGGTTGTGTACGTTGTTTTTTGTTCTTCTTGTTTTTTCATCTTCCAAGCCGGGAAACCGGAAGCTTGACGCTTTAATTGGAAAAGGTTTTGTGTTTCCCTATGTGAGGAGCATAACGCAGTTCTCCATTGGTTGATAGCATTGACTCGAAATATTTAAATGGCTCAGTTTTGTTAGCAGTAGTGGTGACCTACCCAGAACTGAGCGATTTAAATACCTCGGGTCAACGCTATCAGCCAATGGAGAACTGCGTAATGAAATTGTTTCACGCATTAGCGCAACCTGGTTGAAGCGGCATTCGATAACTGGTGTTCTTTGTGATCGACGTATCAACCTTCAGCCTTTGTCCCGTTCGCAAGCGGGGTCGGCTCGTCGTGATTTGGCTCTATCGAATGCTTGATCTGGGTGAAATCTCGAGGCTTTTAAATCCCCATTCGTTGTTTCGGCCTGCTTTTGGCCGCTCACCATCGACTTCGATGTTCAAACCAATCTTGGCAAGTGAATTCTCGTTAGCACGATTGCGTGACTATATCATCGAAGACGCCTCTATCGAAATTTTTCCACGATCCGTGCAACCCCATAACGATCGCGGATATCCTCATTTCGGATGTGATAAAAACGTGTCACGCCACTAGTCCAAAGCAACATCTTCGTCTTCATTACCGCAAGACGCCATTCATTGTCTTTTATAGTCGGCCAACACTCAGAACCATAGAGAGCGACAGGACGGACGAAATTGCGGTAAATTTTAGATTTGAGCCGCTCGTTGATACGTCGATCACAAAGGACCCCAGTTGCGGAACGCCACTTCATCCAGGTTGCGTTAATGCGTAAAGCAATTTCATAACGCAGTCCTTCATTGGCTGATAGCATTGATCCGAAATATTGAACCCAGCGCACGAGTTCTTCTAACACTAATTGTTGTCGTAGAGCATACCAGAAGAGTTCGTGTGGCACACGCTCAAACTCTTTCTAAATCCAGAAATGCAATGTAAAGAGGGCGATGTTTCTCACGGTGTTTCTCTATGAGTAACCGCGCAGCGTATATTGCGTCAGTAGTTCCGCAGTTTTTGACAAATCCGGCTTGATTTACGGTTATTTCAACGATTTCGCGAATACGGTTGTCAAGAATGCGTTCATAAATCTTCATGGGATGGTAAAGTAACCGGATCGGACGGCAATTTAAACATTTTGCTAGACTACCTTTCTTTTTCCATTTTGAAACAGTGAAACTTTCTTGCTAGTCAGATGGTGCTCTTCCTTCCTGACTAACCTGATTAAAGAATTCACTGAGCTACAGTGTTGGGCTTTCCAGAGCTCAGATGCGATGTCGTCAGGTCCTGTGGCTTTCCCCAATTTCATTTGTTTTATTGCCTCCTCGACTTAAGTTGCGCTGACAGGTGGAACAGGTCCAAATATCGGCAATTATTGTGGAAGTGGAGGATGGGCAAATTCTTCAGTTGAAATCTGCTCAAAGTATTCTCGCCATCTATCCGTTGCGGCTCGACGGTTGGTAAGCAAAGTACCGTTCTTGCCATTAACATAACAGAAGTGTTCGATATCCTGTGTACGTTCGTTACGGCTTTTAGCAAGTTGATACAAATCTCTCTCGCCATCCCGAGTGTCCAGTTTATCGTAAAGATTTTTGTAATGGTTTGCTCGGGTGACAGCGACTGCTTTCTTTGCTTCCCGGTTGGCATTCTTATAAATTTGCCAATTGTTTTATCGTCGAGAAATTTGTGGTAGAGGCGTTTCTTTTCATGGACCTTCATTTCAACATCATCATTCCAAAGCCAGTATCTCCGTTGATGTACCACTTGGTGACTCCGTGGGTTGCAGAGGCCGCTTTGTGGATTGTGTCTTTCATTTGGTTCCACGATTCTTCCACATTCGTAATGGTCGGTAATCGTGTGAGTGAGATCGTTTCTTCTTACCAAATCGCCACGATTTAATGCGCCGCGGGCCAGTGTGTTCCTCACGCTGTTTTATTGATGGCTTAATTCGCAGGACGGCAATCAACGGCCGGTGTTGAGGTGCGATGGTCTCATAGGAAACGGTTTTGCAATCAGTGACAGTGGTGAAATGTCGGCGTCTTATGAGAATATAGTCGATTTGCATTTTACTGTTCCTACTATAAAATGTAGGAAGATGAGACAATAGTTTGATGAACCATGTATTCATAAGTACAAGGTCATGGGTCTTCGCAAAATCAATTATACGCTCGACACCCTCATTGCGCACTTCGAATCCCTTTCCCCCATGGCACCTAGTACCGTCTGCATTTTCACCCATATGACCATTTAGGTTGTCGTCAGCAGGCACGTGACAAGTCTTTTCAACGAGAAGTTTCCAGAAGGCATCTTTCTCGGCATCAGTTCGACCTGTCTGTGGTGCGTACGTGATGAAGAAGTGAATAGTGCGATCAGCTGATATAATGGTGAACGCTCTGCCGATCATCAAATCGTTCGACTTCTTTAATGGCATCATTTAAACCCTCTGAGATGACAATGCCAACATCATATTGAGTGTGTGGGCTACCAAAATTAAGAAGTTTATAGCCATTTTTACTGCGTTCGCGTTCAATGTCGCAGCTTTTAGCACCAGACCATCGGGTTTCATGCAGAGCGCAGATATCAATGCACCTTTTCCGAAGGGCTCTTGCGAGTTCCATGGTCTTTCCAGTTAGGGTACCAACATTGAGCGTACCGAATTGAGAATTGTTATAAAGTGCTGGACCGAGTCAAAGTCAAAGGATTTCCGCAACAGGTCAGATATTCTGGAAGCGTGATTGCCGACATTCAGGCAGTGTCTATCGGAGGGGATCTTGTCCTCGAAAGATACACTGATGTTTGTGCGGTATGAGAGACCACCAAGAGAGGATTTGAAAGAGTAACACATCGAATGCCAACTTTAAGTGCCAATCTATATAGAGAAATTCGGCTAAGGGAATACACAGTTTACAGGAGAAAAATAAATAAAAAAAGGAGAGAGGGAAGTTGGTTGATGAAGAATAAAAATAGTTTAGTTCTGGAACCAGAATGGGAATCTATGATCCACCAGAGGAGGAAGGGAAGGAATGAGATATGCAACTAGTAAAAGAAACGCAACCGGAACGAAGGAACGTAGTGAAGTCTTCCACCATTTCAGTTCATTGTAGATGGAAAACCTCGACGACGCAGTCGACGCTTCCTTCGACTGCGTGCAAACACAATAGCGATCATCAGATGTCCATACCCATTCGCTTATTCATATTCAGAAGATAACTCTTAAATCTCCTGCTGATTGTAATGTGCTCCATTTCATTAGATGTTCGTTGCCTTTTACACCAAATGGCAATTAATCTTGTGGCAGACCGAAGGGCTTGTATGAGAGCATTGCACGTTGGTAACTATCAAAATTCAATCCTTTTTTGTGGTCCGCACCTACTTGAGGAGGGCGATTTGACCCAAGTCTACAATGGTACTCATTTCATTGCTACGAAGCCTCACCGGAGGTTATCTGGTACTATGGGAGCCGGGATTGCCCTCTGAGATCATATGCTCAACAAGAATCCCTGGAGGATGTTCTTTTGGCCCGCTTATTTGTGGTTGACTTCCTTGTGGGAATTTCACGGCTATTGTAGTTTTGCCCATATCGTGAGCAGAGCTCCTTATGAAATCAAGCCTGTAGTTGCACTGTACAGCTCTCACGCTGCACCCTTTTGTTGGGGGAAAGGTATTAGAGAAGCCTTGCATCGACTGCTATAAATGCAGAGCCTGCGCTCAGTATAAACCAGTCACTGGGGGCTCCCTCTCCACATAAGAAGAGGATCGTGGGATTATGCCTACACGGCAGGTACTCACGTTAAATCCGTAGTACCTTCATCCTTTTTAGTCGGTTTTAACAAGCAGAGCATACTATTCATACGGAATTCGCTGGAAATGTTGAAGCTATGAACTCCAAGACATGCAGCAAATTGGATTGGTTCGAATTGGGATGTAGAGCCTTATTGACATATTTGTTAAAACTGAACTTATCGCTGAAGGTGACAGCAAGATCCTGAATGGAATTTAGTCTGAAGAGGACATAATTAATGGGGTTATACTTAAAATTACAACTAATCTGACAACATGTTTATTCAATCGGCAATGAATATATTACTGATAGAGTTTACAAATTGGGAGACTGGATTTTAGGGTTCAATGTTTTATGAGCATATTACTATGAATGCAATGTCATAAAATATGTCAGATTCATATAGAAATCCCAATTAACATATTTACTTAAACGTTCAATGAGCAACGAGTTAATTTTCCCAAACCAAATTGTTTGTGAGTTAGATATCTCTGCCCCCAATGTGTTTAAGCGTGTTCACGTATCCTTGCCACTGTAACCTTTCAATTAGGATCGAGTTGTTAATGCCTAACCGAAACTTTGCTTTTCAGTTACATACAATGAGATTAATTTATGCGAACATGCACGACCGCTAATCCTGGGCGAAAGGAAAGTTTTAATTGGGTTTTTCGCTATTGGTATGTAGTGGCATGTTTGCAGTGTGTACATGGATTCCAGCACCGTGCAATTATCTGAAAGTTTAATTCATGGTAAACCTAGTCATCAGGATTAACTCAGGGGTGTTGATACACTCAGGTTTTTTGTCCTATTGAAAACGTATGCACGAGTGACCTTGATGAATGCATTGTCATGCATGTTTTAGTTTATTGTTTGCAGGATGCGTTTCTAGAATTTTGTAGCAGTGGATTTATGTTGACGAAGTTTAGTTGATTATTGCCTGATTAATGACAAATTTTAGAACCAATATTTTCTGCAAGAATAATTTTCTAGCTTTTGTTTGTTGCAAGTTGTATAAGGGAAAGATTCGTATTGAAAAGTAATTTTTTGCTATGTGGACATATTTTGATTTATCCTTCAATCCAGTGTGAAACAAAACTTTATTAGAATCGAGTTGATGTCTGTTTGTCTGTCTATCTTTTTTTGTAAGGAGGTGGAAATCTTCAAAAGACCCACTACAACCAACCTCGACACTCCCCAGAAGAAGGCAGAAAGTGGGAGGGAAGAATGGGAGAGGTTGTTTGGAAGTTGAACATGGGGAGGTTGAAATCTCCGCAAAGGAAGAAAGGCAGGGAAGGGAATCTGGTGATAAGGAGTTCCGACAAACTGTCAAACAATTCTTCATGCAGATGGGAAAGGCTAGCACAGAGGAGATATACACTAGAAACAATGAACGGGAGGAAGTTGGGCGGGGAGACAGGAAGAGCAACACGATCAAAAGGAAAGCCAGAGGAAGAGAAGACGAGTTCGGCGGGGAGTGTATTTTTTATTGCAATTAGGACCCCACCGCCGGTGGACTTACGAGATGCATCCTGGTCCCTGTCATAGTGGAAAGTGGAGTGCCCTTCGGGGAACTCGGAGTTTAATATGGCATCGTCCAATTAGGTTTCGGAGATACAGATGGCATGGTTTTGCTGAACCAGCGCTGATAAATTGAAGGCCCCCAGATTGGTTCTCAAACCCCTAACGTTCTGATAAAACAGACGGACAGTAAACATGGATCCAGTTATATAGCTCGGCGAGGCAGGCGGTTTGCCCTGAAATTTACCCGCGAATTGGGGCGCTTGTATGGCTTGATGGATACACCTTCAGGCCAGAAAGAAGGGTTGCCGAGGACGTCAACTTCGTGTGGATAAGTAACCTTGAAAGATGCAATCACCTGGTCGGTGTTGGTGTCTTTTGTCAGTTTAATGCAGGACAGAGGAGAAAGTGAACCAACTTTGCTCTTTATATACTCCAGAACATCCTCTGTACAAGTTGTGAACGCTAGCCTGGAGATAAAGAGCTGTTTAGGTGGGGACGCCACCTTTAGCTTGGGGCCATTCGTATGGATGGATGAAGTGCCAAGATATATGGCAGCAGCGGGAAGCGGAGTTTCGTTGGCGACAGGAACGATGTCAAAAAGTGGGGCGGCTGTGTTCCGATTCGTGATTTGCTGAGGAGGCTGCGGATATTGTCCCATTGTAGGCGCGATGGAGCGAGACAGGATCGGAGGCTCGGTGGACCGTAATTCGCCGCATGGGAGCTGCTGGATCAGGGGTGTAGAGCCAGTGGAAGCAACCCTGATGTAGGAAAGCATTGCAGACGAATTCAACACAGATTGATAGGCCTGGTGCATAGACTCCTGAGATAATGTTGAGGCTACACTATTATACGAATTCCTGAGCCGTCGGGAGCACGTAGCTGACGACGTCGAGCGCTGCATTTTTGGCACTGCATCAGTGTTGCGATTCACGTTTTCGGCGGAACTCAGTGATTGTGCTGAATCGGTGGGCTTGATATGGTCATCCTTGGCAGAAGGAGAACTTTGCTCAAATCTCTAAGAATACGGCAGGAATACCTAGGCATTTGATGTGGTAAGATTTTCTTTATGAGCATTACATGATATGCGAGATACTGCCGGATCCCCCGTCATATGCATATTGCACTTGTTGTTTAAAACTTAACTTCGTATCTATTATAAATCCCAAGTATTTGATGATCAATGCCGATCCTAATTCAGTCGTAATTTCGCTTCTGGCGTTTTGTGATGAGGACCGCTTCTGGCGGTTTGTGATGAGGACCGCTTCCGTTTCTTCCTCCGCAAGAGCAGTCCAGCGCCCTCTAACCAGCACTCTTAACAGCACTGATTGCTTCGCAAGAGTATACAACCGACTACAACCAATGCTATGTCATCGACATAACCCACCATCGTTGCTTCCTTCGGAACCGAAAGGGTAAATACATCATTGTACATGATTTAAGAATATTTGCTGGTACTGCCCCTTCCGTGAATTGCGTTTTCGGCCAAGCCAGTAACCACCAATGGTTGATCTGGCTTTATGGAACCCATACTACCGATCTGAAAGGGCTTCCTGATTCTCAACGATGGGGAGAGTAATCTATTGTAAATTACCCGCTCCAACATTCTCCTCATAGTGTCTAGAAGACATATGGGTCTATGAGAGGAGGTTTACCAGCCTTAGGCAGCAGTATCAGCTTCTGCTACCATGCTATAGGGAATATCCCCTCGGACATGCAGGCAACAATTCAGCGAACGTTTCCGGTTTGGATTTTACGGCAAGCTTAAGGGCTCTGTCCGGTATGCTGTCCAGACGAGGAGCTTTGTTATCACCTACTCTGCTGCAGATCTCCACCACCTTATCCGTGGTCACTGCAGGAATTGTCGTTACAGAGAGCAGGGCACTTGATCTGTGAGGATGACCGTCCTCTCAACCGTCCAATTCTATAGGCGCTCCCCCACGGATATACATTCACTTTCGAGCAGAGCTCCTTAAAGGATTTCCTCTTGCTTCTTGTAAGCATGCTCCTTTTGTCGCTGATCACTCCTTCCTACTGCCCTTTGAACCATTCGTCTGGCTCGCTGGCAGGCTGACCGAAGGCTGGCCAATTCACTATTCCACCAGTAGTTGAGTCTTCTACTGGGGAATAAACACCTCATAGGCATGGTGGCGTCACATGCCTTGGTGACGCATTGTGTGACATGCGGCCGCCTCCCTTAGTACGTTGGCTACACTTCCAAGAAGCTTCCCTCGTCCAAAGCTTTTACAGACTATTCTGATGCCCTCGGCTTTAGGTATCCGGTTTCCATGGCCTGTGGCTTCGTTCTCAATTCAAAAATGATTGTCTGGTGATCGCTGCCGGTGGAGTCCCTGCTAACGTGCGAATGACAAAGGTCAGGTCTACGATTGAGGAAGACCCCCCTTTGCAAAAGGTGGTTGCATCACCTTCATTGGTCGAAACTAAATCCAGCTGGTCAAAAGTATTTATTAGATTTCTGCCTCTTTCGCTACTCTCCCTGCTTCTCCACTCGAGAGCCGAAGAGTTGAAGCCACCGACAATGACCTTTGGACTTCGTTCCCTTGCATCGAGAACAAGGTTGTCTAACATATCTTCAAATTCAGACAGACTGGGTGGGGGCGGCAGCTATACACGTATACACTGCTTGTTTTCGCCCATACGAAACCATTGGCCGAGCTTGCGACCACATGCCCATATTGTCGTCCCACCGGTCAAGTTTGTGACCCATACACCACCGTCATCGTTTCGTTAGGGTTCACTTATGATGGAAATTTCCATCTGAGATTCATAAGTGGTCTACTCAAGTCAGTCCTGAGCGACCCTGCAATGATTGAGAGTTATTTGAATAAACCTCATTTTTTCATTGCAGTCAACATCTTCCTGAATTTCGGGCATTTGCCACTTTCGGTAATGTGCCGGTTATCCTTTCCTGCCTTTCCTTCGCACAATAGGCATTTCGGGCCCCTATTGCACTCCTTGGCAATATGTTCTTTTTCCCCACACCTTTTGCATCGATCGGATCAATCAATGCTGCAAAGTGTCCAAACATGAGGCACCTCTCTAATGAAGCTGTGGCATTGTGGCCGCTTGAGTATTACCTTAGGTTTTTATCAAGCTTACGATGGCTTCTTCTTCCAGTTCTTCCAACTTAAATTGTTCTTTTATGGTAGTGTATATTACTTCTCTGGATGTCACTTCGTCAAGATCCTTGCACTGTATGTAGATCTCATGTTTTTGGGTCCGTAGTGTGACATTCTCCCCAAGTGACTTTTTCACTTGGGTCCGAAAACCGTCGGTTTTGCCCAACCTGGATTTTTTTTTAGCTTAAACATGATATCGCCTTTCTGGGTCCTTTGGATCTTGCTAACATTTCCTAGATCTTTTAAATTGCGGTCAGATTTCTCCTTTTTTAGAATCTCCGCGAAAGACAAATTGCTCTTAGTGGAGATAACGATTGCCTCTGGGCGAATTCGCACTTTTTTCTTTTCTTATTTTACTGGCAGGTCGCTAACACTACGGTTTGCTGTCGCTTTTCTCGTTAGAATCACATGACCATCGAAACGCAATTATTGCAATTTTTCTACGATCAGTGTAACCCTATATCAATCGTGGATATCGGAGTGGATGTGATCATGACGTGTTACGCTATTGGTCCAATGCAACATCTTCATCTTCATTTCTGCGAGGCGCCATTCATCGTCATTTATAGTCGGCTAACACTCAGAACCGCATAGTGCTGTAGCTGGGCAGCCAACTCTGCGATAAATTTTGGATTTGAGATGTTCATTGATATGTCGATGACAAAGGACACCAATTGTGGAACACCACTTCGTCCAGGTGGCACTAATGGGTGAAGCAATTTCATAGCGCAGTTCTCCATTGGCTAATGGCATTGATCCGAGACATTTGAATCTATCAGTTCTACGTCGGGATCGGTCGTCAACAATTCTAGTTTATTCACATTCAATCTGAGGCCATGTATGAGGCTATCATTCTGTTTGCAATTGCATAAAGCAGTGCACAGGGCATTAAACGTTGGATGTCCGGTGTGCCAGTGGTGTCCGTAACAAGAAAAAGTGGTGAGAGAGCGCTTCTTCGATAAACGTCGACATAGACAAGAAGCGGTTTTGATATGCCCGCCCACTTCGAATTTTACTTTTCAGATCGTTGTAAAACAATTTAACCCAGCGAACGAGTTCTTCTGGTACTAGGTATTTTCGTGGAGCATACCAAATGAGTTCGTGTGGCACACGGTCAAACGCCTTCTCTAGATCCAGGAATGCAATGGTGAATGCAGTTCTAGATTGCGCTCGAATACGGTTGTCAAGATTGCCTTCAAAAATCCTCACGGTACTCTCCCAGAGCAACTGGATCGCTGAATTACTTTTCTTTTTCCATATTGGAACGATGTTTTTGGTGTTTTTTAGCTTCCTCAATAGTGCAGATGCGATGTCGTAAGGTCTCGTTGCTTTTCCTGATTCTGTTCGTTTTATTGTTTCCTCGACTTCATGTATTTGGCGCTGATATTTTGAATTGCTCCAACTGCGGACAATGGTTGTGGAAGGGGAAGTGTATGTTGGCTTTTGACAAGTCAATACAGATCTCTCTCGCCGTCCTGAGTATCCAGTTTATCGTAAATATCTTTGTTATGAGCTGCTCGGGCGATTGGTATTCTTGTAAATTTTCCAATAGGCGATCGTTTTTTCGTCGAGATAGAGGCGTTTTTTTACGGATCTTTATTTGGACATCGTTTATTTTATAGTCAATTATCTCGGTTGAATTGCTTAGCTGGCTAGATGACCCCGAAGTGGTTGCATAAGCTGCCTTGTCCACAATCTCTCGAGATTCGTAATGGTTGATAATCACGTAAGTGAGATAATTTCTTCTTTCTTCTGACGAAATCGTCATCCTTTGATGCGCGCCAAACCATTATGTTCCTTACCCTGTTTTATCGTTGGCTTGATTCGCAAGACAGTAGTAATGAGTGGTCAATGTTGAAGTGCGCTGGTCTCATAGGGAACGGCTTTGTAGTCAGCGATAGTGATGAAATATTGGCGTGTTATGATGACATAGGTCATTTGCACGTTGCGCGAATCACACTGTATTGAGCCCACACGGCTAGCAAAATAAATGATGATACTATCGAAACGCAGCTTTTGCTAGCACATCATCGAGCTTTTTGTAGAGCGCAAATACCAATGCGGCTTTTCCGAACGGGTCTTGCGAATCCCATCGTCTCTCCCGTGGGGGAACCAATATTTAGTGTGCATTTCTCCTGCTGGGACTAATTTCGAAATTCCCCCTATTAAAGTCATAAATGTTATGCTCATCCTAGATTAACAAACACTGCCTATTACCGCAAATAATTAGGATGCTAAAAGAGGAAAATTAAAATGTTTTCATGCCGTTCATATGAGCTCAGTTTATATGATGCTGCTGTCATACATCTCTTAGAATCGAAGAAGTTCACATGAAATAACTTTGACCATCTATAACTTTGTTAATAGCAATTAGATTTTATTCAAATTCTCCGGAAGTTTATCTTAATTATCACTCATGCTAATGTACTTTTAGTTATTTACAGAGCACACCTTTTCATTGAATTTTAAGCCGTTTTCGAATAAATCGGGTGTGACAGACAGACACAGAACCTCAAAAAAGACTTCTATTGAATTTCTGCCAACCATCAACCACACCCAAATTACTATTATAATAATATTTTGAAAGTTTTCTGCGAGCCCCCTTAAGTTCATCCTAGTAGTACTATATCTTTTAATATGAAGCATCATACTGGGAAGTTTGGTGAAAATCCTAATAATATTAACAAAGTAATAGTACTACTCTATGAGAGCTAAAATATCAGCATCACGTCGAATTGAATATTGGGTCTCCTTGATACAATACAATGATAAAATAAATCTTTAGCATAATCAATTATGTACAAAACACTTTGCTGAAGGTAAAGAAAAAAGTTTCATTGTAATCAGTTAAATAGAATCCGAAGCTATTTCATTTCAAATTAGAATGAAATCGGATGAACTTTTCCAACTTGCTTTTCAGTAAATATGTTTTAGAATCCCCTCTTTTATGTTTTTATTGATAACATATTTTAGGCTTCGTATCATCCTATAATCCTTAATTCTATTCTCCATAGGTTTCAGTTTCCAGTTGAGGAAGTGTATCTAATTAAAATGCGATTCCCTTCATTGTTCAACTACTCACAGTTTCAATTAAATTTGCATTATAACATGATGAGCTTTAAACGTCTTCCACACACTCCACTTACACTATCCTGTTATCCTTGAAGACTGACGGAGTTTCACTGTATTATGTGCTCCCACAGCACGCCTGTCTGTCGATTTATCACAGGAACTAATTAAAATTCTGAACTTGAGTTATGGGAAATTAGTTCAATAACACTGACGGGGCATGAATTTTGATGTGAAGAATATCAATTTGCTTTGATGGATTAGGTACAGCAGATTAACGGCCAGTTAAGGTGTTATGGCTAAAAATCGTATTCTACTTTTTAAATGCGTTTTTCTCGAAACCGCATGTTGAAAATCGGCTGCCACCATAGCCCAAAATCTATAGAACGAAATTCTTTGAAATTTTCAGGACTTATTTAGAACATATTTCTACGGTCCGCAAACTAGGATAATTGTGATTCATTTAGTAGTTTTTTTATTCATTGAAGAAGCCGTGAAAAAACGTCAAAATTCATAAAAAAAGTTTAACACGGCACCAAAAATTTAGCTTTTAATATTTTTTAATAAACCTAGTTTGTGGACCGTAGTTAAGTCTGTACGTTAAAATGCCGTTTACTTTTTCTTTAAGATGATTGCAGCGCCCTCTAGCGTGGCAGCAGAAAAACACTTTTTTTTGGAAATGGGTGTATAAATTGCTCTGTATTTCAATGACGAACTATACGATCGGGCTCTGGAAAAATTACTATGCACGCTCAAGATATTAATAAATCTATGGTGAAAAATTCGTATTTGTATCTTTATCCAGTTCTTCACAACAAACTTCTAAAAAAATCCAAAAAACGGCCTTCACACGGGATGACCCCCTTAATCTTAATAAGGTCGTTACTTCATCTTCTAAACGGCGTCGTAGCTCATTTCGGGCCTTGGTTTTTCCAATATTTGCCCTCACTTGTCTATGTTTAGTGTCCGCTTTCTTCAAATTCTTACACCTTCTCAACAATGGTGCTCAGAGGTGGCGGTGAGGAAGACGGAGCGGCAACCCTGTCGGCCAAATTAAAACCAAGTGGCCGAGGAAAACCTCCATAGTGGTGGCACCGGGAGACGCTATATTCACTTTGGCTTGCCGGCCGTGATGCAGTAGGCGAATGCTCCAAAGGCCTAATTAGGGCGATCAGACCCGAGTCTGCACGGGGACTCATCTGAAGTGGCAATTTGGTCACGAAACCTTACTAGAGGTATACTGGTACCATGGGAACCGGGATAGCCCCTGAACTCCCGTTGTATGTGAGTACAGCTTGGTTGTTTGCGGTTGGCCCCCTAGTGGGAGTTTTATGCGGATTGTGGTTATGTTCAAGCGAGGAGAGACCTTCGGGCCGCGGGGTGGTCTTGCGTTTCAACACGGGTGCCAATCAATCCGTGTCCTAAGAAGACCGTGGGATTAAGTCTTCCAGACAGGTACTCACGTAAAACCCTCAAGGATTTAACCATCTTAACAATAATAATAACCAAAAAAGACAATTAACAGTTTCGTCCAGGGCAGAGGCAACTCATCAGACGCTGCTACAAAACCAGCTTTGGCCAAGCTTAGGCTAAACTATTGGCGGTTTAAATTTGGATATAATTCGAACCTTTGCCTGTAGCATATTCCACCTGTTGCCACTTTAGTTCACGGCAGAGGTGGGGCATCGCGGAATTGTCATGGATGCCATGCCATGGATGAAACTGTTAGTCGTCTTTTGTGTATACTATGTGAGCCAATGTGGTCAGTATCACTCCCCCGAGATTATTACTCTGATTTGAATCAGGCACTTATTCACAGTTGAATTGACTGGTATCCGATATCCAGTCACGATAACAAATCCCTCTTGCTACGATTGAGATTTAAACCGCGACGTTCCACTACGACTTGAGCCATTCGAAGACACCATCTTCGTATCTGTCATTTCTCGGATTTCCAACTGACCTTCTTCCGTCACTTTTCCCATTGAATAACCTTGTGGATATTTTCGCGTTCCATATGTTGCAGATGACCAGTTCAATGAAATATTTGTATGTAGTCCTATTATGATCGAGACCTCTGGCTCACCATAAATTTCATATTGTTGTACCTGATGCGCCACTCATCTCAGGCGCAAACTACTACCTAAATTCTTCATTTCAAAGGGATTGAAAATCCTTATTGCTGCGAAGCGTGGACCTTAACTCAAGGTCCACGCTTCGCTCCAGGTTTCGTTGTCATTCTGTGCGCAGTTTGATGTTCCTGTGTATGCGTTTTGACTTTAGAAATGGGAGACTGGTTCGTCAGCTAAATTTGCATCTTTATTTCGTCAATTTCATTTGCGTCCTTTGACATATTTACCTCCTAGGAATGTAAAATTGTCAACATTTTCAAAATTGTATTCACTAATAGTAATATTTTGCTAAGGTGGCGAGCTTTTCTTGGTTTGAATCGTAACGTTCGTTTTGTTTTCATTCATCCTAAGTCCGATTTCCCTCGTTGTCATATCGAGCACTATCGGGATCTTTTTGCACCAAGCTTTCCTTGGTCAGGAAAAAATGTTAACATCGTCAGCGTATGGCATTATCTGGTTGAACTTAAATAGTAACGTCCCTCTGGTATCGATGGGAGCTTTCTGACTAAATAGTCGTGTGTTTAATTGAAGTAGTGAAGAAAACTTGCATCTGAACTAGCATGTCCGACATCGTCGATTTTATGAGCCGAACTAGTCTCGTTGGAATGCCAAAATGGAGCAATATTCTGTACAGTAATAATAATAATCGTTGGCGCAACAATCCATATTGGATCAGGGCCTTGAAGTGTGTTGCGAGCGCAATGCTGACCACATTGCCTCCTAGTGTACCGTTACGGTCTTGAATGAAGTCTGTACAGTGCTGAGTGATTAATGCCGTCGTAAGTCTGCCTAAAGTCTACAAATATTGGATAGACAATAACATTATACTCCCAGTATTTCTCTGAAATCTGCTTCATCGTAAATAGCTTTAGGTCACCCAGTCCTAAAGCTGTCTAGATATCCTCCAATAAGTACATAATATCCAGAGTCTCCATGCTCAACCGCTTTGAGCGCTGGGCTGTCGTAGCGGAAGATCGCGGTTCAAATCTCACTGGTGGCAGAGGGATTTGTTACGTCACTGGATGTCGAATACCAGTTGACTCAGTTGTAAATGAATACCTGAGTCAAATCAAGGTAATAATCTCGGGCGAGCGCAATGCTGCCCACATTGCCTCCTACAGTGTACTGTAGTGTACCGTTACGGTCTTAAAGGAAGTGCTCTAACACACTTCAAGGCCCTGATCCAATATGGATTGTTGTGCCAACGATTATTATTATCCAGACTCTTCTCTGGTTTCTCCATATCAGTTTGTCGGTTTGTTGCTTTTACACGAGTCACCCGATAATTTCTCTCCGTTCCATATTTGTTGGATCTGCATGTTGATGTACTTTACAGCTACCCCCACCTTTCAGGAGTTTGGGCGGTATGTTCCTTTGTTTGATTTCAGGCTTTTGATGGTAATGTACATCTCTTGTATGAACGAGGGCTCAATTACACACATGAAGTGTTCACGTTCCTCCGTTACTGCTGATGAACTTGGAAGGATCAGGACAACCATCTCTTATTTTACAAATCACTCCCACTGATTATGCTGCAAACATTGTTTGTATCGAAGATATTTGTTCTTTGAAAACCATCTTTAAGTGTTTTCGCTAGTTTAAATGCTCGTCTAATGTTTGTCACAAAGTTATTGCCAATGCTCCGTCTGTTTTCTCTTCTTACGACTAAGTAACGGGGGCTGGCTTTTCGCCTGTGGTCATCCCATTTGTCTTTTTTCGATCTAGTAGCCCGCGCGATATATTGTCAGGGTTCGCTTTCCTCTTTCAGTGGTGCTTTGTATTCATCGTCGGACCTATTGTTGCTGAATGACACTTTCGATTCTGCTTCCAGTGTTCGACTATTAGTCGTTGATGAATTCTTCTAATAATGAGGCAGATGCCAATTTAGTTACTTTTTCAGGGATGACATGTATTCCTGCGCTATTGGTTCACTCTGGAGGGGGGTCTTATTCTTATTTCCATGATGATCGATAGGCGGTTTTCATTAAATAATTATCGGAGTCATAGTTAGAGGCATACCCTACAATTCGCATTGCTGAAGCTGCGGAAAAGGAAGGGAAACCCTCATGCACTTTCTCTGCGATTGTCCAGCTCTAGCTAGAGTTAGGCTACGGACACTGGGTAAACTATTCTTTGGGGACCTCAGAGAGATTTCTAGCTGCAGGGTGGAAGAGCTGGCTGGCTCTGAAGATCCGAGCCGGCTAGACTCTGCCTCCCTGCTCCCATACCAGCAGTCACGGTCTTAGGAGTTGGTGGCATTAAAACGGCGCACCACAGCGTTAACTGGGCTCCTCGGAGCGGCCACTGATACCTACCCGATACCTACCATAGTTAACATCTCGGAACGTGTTGAGGTCAACTGTGGTAGTCGCTCAATATTTTTGGCTTAACACGTGGCCACTTTGGTTAAATGTTTGGTCCTTCGGTGAAGTTAAAATCCTTTTATGATTGCGGAGATATGGTGAGCAAGTTGAACTAATAACCATATTTCTACTAGTCTAAAACCAACAAGGCGTTATCCGTTACCATTTCTCTCTCCCTGAAAGCTTTAGTTCTCTGCGGTATTACCTTATTATCGACTTTGGCCCTTAAGAGGGTTTTCCTACGTGACGGTTTCCAGAAAACGATTGTTTTCTTTTATAAATATTTTGAAACCAGAATATGCTGAGAATCTACTACAGAAATTTCAGATTGAAATTCAAAACATTTACTAAGTTGCACTTCGCGCCATGTTGACGTACATACCAAACTGAAATTTTTAAACACGTTTTCCTTGAACTTAAAGTTTTTCAAATGGTGGGAAGCACAACTCTGCTGAACCGATGGAGGTGATATCAGTCCACATCGGTAGTTCTGGTTCGAACCACAATTATATATTTAAAATAGTTCCGATTTTTAGAGATTTATTTTTACACCTTCACCATTTGAATATTTAGGAAGATAAAACTATAATCGTCGTTCAGATGATAGAGATGAGTATGGTGCGTGCATAAGAAAATGTTTGAATTTTTGGTTCCAGATTACTATAAATGGGAATGTGCTTTCCATCAACAAGTCACCTTTTTTAGAGGAGCCCACTTTGGCCTTAAAAAACAAATACAAACGATTATCAAATTCAGCGTGCATTTCTGAATCGCTTTAATTTAGCCCCACTGGCTCCCGTCCCAGACCGCAAATCAATTGTTACATGGGCCACTACATTCAGACAAACTGCAAGTGCGACAAAAGGAAGAACTGGGGTCCCTGGTTTTTTGAGGAAAATGAGGTTACAGTGACAGTGGATTCGGACCGGTATGTAAACATGCTACAGAATTTTTTTTTTCCCACGGCTAGAAAATTTCGATTTGGGGGACCCTTGGTTCCAACAAGACGGTGCAACAGCACACACTTCAAGAGCATCGATGGCTGTTTTGAGGGAACACTTTCCAGAGCGCCTTATCTCAATTAGAGGCGATTTGGAATGGCCGGCACGCTCTCCCGATCTGTCTCCTTGTGATTTTTTTCTATGGGGTTTTTTGAAATCCCGTGTTTATGTGAACCATCCAAGAACCCTACAAGATTTGAAGACCAACATCCAAGAAGAAATTGCCAACATAACACCTGCTATGCTAACAAGAGTCATGACAAACGCCAGAAATCGGTTTACGCAATGTATGGAGAATGGGGGACGTCACCTAACAGATTTGATCTTCAAAACAATGTAAATAAAAACTTTAGACATGTACCTACATTATAAAAGATAAATAAATATTTTCCGATGCATACAATAGTTTTTATTGAGTTTTGAAAAAAGGAAGTTATGCTGCCGCACCTTGTATGCTAATTCAAGACTATAATAATCACATATAAAAAGATACATTTATTTTCATTGCGAAAAAAATGCTGAAATATTGAACATTACATAGAAAAATCCTAGGGCAGAGATGAGGCAGCGTCTGACGATTTGCCTCTGCCCTGGTAAGAAAAGCTGTCATCGCCCTAAATTTTTTTAAAGTTTGGGTACTAAGCCCTGAACGAGGGGTCCGTGGACCAAAAAAAGAGGGAGTAAGTTACTCCCCATTTGTTTCGGTCCGGCATCAAGTTGATGCGGGCTTAGGACCGCACAATTCTCAAAAAAATAATATGTGGCTATTATCAGAGCGATATGAAACAGGTAAAAGTAAATCCCAGACTAATTTGCGGTTTACCTCGTGGGAAGATTGAAAGTTCGACTCCAATATCAATAAGAAATGAAGGGCCACAGTTAACTAGTCGGCGAGTAGAAAGTTTAAGTCCTAATTCGGGATTTACGAGTCGCGTTAATACCTCGTTATTCGTCTGCTCATTTTGGACTGTTGCAATGCCAGGCTGTTGACGATCCATCATAAGTTCTGCCATTTTTGCCAGGTTCCCTATGTCGGACTCGCTAGATATCGCCAAAATGACAAGGATATTGTCTAGAACTTGCTACAGCAGGAATGACTGCAACATTGTATACGCTAATTGCTCTTCTCCAGAGTTGCGAAGGTTGTGCAGATAATACGACCGCTTCTTCCCGTCAATATGAGTTGTTTTATGGCTTTACATTTATTTTCTGACGGATGATTCCGTCTAATAGAGATTACAGATGATAGGGTATCAGCTCCGCGTTCATGAAAATCTTTGTTGATGACATCCGCTTGCTCTCTCATCGAGTCATTAACGATGGCTCTGAGTTTGGAGAAGTAGATAAACAGAGTCGAACTGGAGATGAACACCGCACTCTTCCCATTCACATTGTTTCTACTGACATCGACATCGAACTTGATGCCGCTTGACAATACGTCAGCAGCGTTAAATCTGCATTCGTTGTTTTGTCTTAAATCTGGAAATGTCCCGCGTGTTTTCTCTTATCATCATATAGCAGTGGTAGATGGAAAGTTATTCGCGAGTTCCAAGCTGTCATCAACTCATGTCTGATTTACGACATAAAGGTACTCTGGAAATTGAGAACTTCTTTCGTGTATTGGTCAGATATCCGTGGACGCGTTGATAAGAAGGCGGGAGTGAGTGCAGCCCAAGATTTTGCGCCACCTGCTCGATCTAGATGAGGCAGTTTGTATGTCTCAGGTCGTTCTTCCCATGATGTCGATCAGCATCACGGATCACTTTTTTCCAGGACCAGGTTAAAGAGGACGCATGATAGGGCACCCCTTGTCTTAGATCGTTGTTGATATCGAATGATGTTGAGAGTGATCCTGCTGTTTTTATCCGGGCTCGCATAATGGTCAGGGTCAGCCTAGTCAGTCTTATCAATTTCGTCGAGATACCGAATTATCTCATGGCCGTATTCCGTTTTACCCTGGCTATGCTATCATAGGCGGCTTTAAAGTCGATGAAAAGGTGGTGCAACTGATGTCCATATTCCAAAAGTTTTTCCTTCGCTGGCCGCAGAGAGAAAATCTAATCTGTTGCTGATTTGTCTGGAGCGAAGTCTCTTTGGTATGGGCCAGTGATGTTGTGGGCGTATGGGGCTATACAGCCTAGCAAGATAGCGGAGAATATCTTATAGATGGTACTCAGCAACATGATACCTGTGTGATATCTTTCTTTTTATGTATGAGACAGAAAATGCCTTTTTGCCAGTCGTCAGGCATTGATTCGTTGTTCCACGCCTTAAGCACAAGTTGATGAACCACTTGGTGTAATTGGTTGCCTCCATATTTAACCAATTTTGCTGTAATTCCATCGGGTGCTGGCGACTTGTGGTTTTAAAGCCGATGAATTGCACGGACTGTTTCTTCTATACTTGGTGGTGGCAGTATTTGTCCGTCGTCTTCAGTTGGCGGGACCTCCAATTCGCTGATATTCTAGTTGTTCAGTAGCTCATCAAAGTACTCAACTCATCGCTCCAATATGCCCATTTTGTCGAAAATCAGATTACCCTCTTTATCTCGGCAGGATGAGGATCGAGGTGTGTGAGGGTTGGTCCTGCTGACTTGTTGGTAAAACTTGTGCGCCTGGTGCGGTTGCTCCCTGTATTTTTCAAGTTCACAGACCTGTTGGTTCTCCCAGGCTTCTTTTTTCCAGCTGTGAAGTCGCTTCTCCGCTTGCGGACTTCGTGATAAGCCTTCGCGCGTGACCGTGTCCTTTGAGAATGCAGCATTCTTCCGTTCCGTTGTTAGCTTACATTCATCGTTGAACCAGCTGTTCCGACTCTTTTTGCGACTGGGACTAAGTATGTTTGTGGCCGTATTTATGATAACGTTCTTGAGGTGATTGTGAAGATCATTTGTTGATGCTTCATCTCCAGGATCTCTGTTGACTGCGGTTATTGCGGCATCCATTTTCCCTTTATAGGTGTTGCGGAGGGCTGTATTGTGGATGGCTTCAGTGTTAACTCTCACCTGATTGTCAGAGGGGATTCTGGTTGGTGTTGTTATTCGAGTTTGGAGCGCCATGTCAACGCGATAGTGATCCGAGTTTATATTGGCACCCCTATAAATTCTGACAGTCGTCAAGACTGAGAGGTGGCGCCGTTCGATCAACACGTGGTCAATTTGGTTGAAAGTGGTCCCGTCTGGGGAAGTTCATGTTTGTTTGTGGAACGCTTTCCGCAGAAACCAGGTACTTCCAACAACCAATTCGTGTGACACTACTAATTGAATAATTCACAGTCCGTTATCATTTGTATTTTGGTGTAAGTTATGGGAGCCAATGTATCGCATGAATACGGGCTCCCTACTTGGCTGTTAAAATCCCCAAGTATGATTTTTATATCATATTTGGAATAGGCTTCGAGGGTTCGTTCTACTGCCTCATAGAAGGTATCCTTCTCCGACTCTGCAGTCTCTGTAGGGGCGTTAATGATGGGTATGTTTCCAAATTTGCCTCGCAAACGCAAAGTGCATAGCCGTTTGATAATATTTTCAAAACCGATAACAGCAGGTCTCATTTTTTCGCTGACTAAGAAGCCTACTCCGAGCATATCGTCTACTGGATGGCCACTATAATACATGGTGTAGTCACTCTTCTCCAGGAAACCGGTCCCTTCTATCTCAATTTAAGCCAATACTTTAGAATTTAATTTCTTTTTTGAAAATATCTTTTAATCTACGCTGAAATACGTCATTATCAAGCAGTGGAAACTAATCGAGGTGGTCATTTGGAAGGGGCAACACATTTGAGACAGTGGAATTGGCTTCCAACGATCGGAGCGTTACGGAGAGAAAAATACGTGTAGAATGGGTTCCAGAGTTCAATTCAGATATGGTAAAATTATTTCCACAAATTAGACGATTTTTTTACTTTTTTCCAATTTCCTACAAGTAAAGGAGGTCTACCAGTCATTTCAATTAACCCAAAACAATTTCCGTCTGCACTCGATCAATGGCGAATTCATTACAATATATTCTTCTATCGACCCATCTATTATAGTGTCACGCGTCAGTTTTTCTTGCCCGCTTGGCAAAGTCCTGATGGAATTACCACTTAATCTAAATGTTGACATTTTTTCTAGCCAGAAAGGCTAACGAGTAACATATGTTTCAGCTGATAATGAGCAGTTACGTTGATTTATGGTTATCATTAGGGATTTAATAAGCTTCGTCTGATGATTAGTTTGTTTGTCTATTTCGTAACGTCGTTACAGGGGCGAATTCATATTAATATTAAATGACTTTGTATTCTCTCAGAAGAGAAATGTGAAAACAGAAGCGTGCCTCTGAATAATAAGGAAATTGTTGCCGTAGGGCCTCGTAATTAATGTAAAACCCGAATAAAGTTGTTGAAATTCCTGTTGGCTTCTTTGCTCTAGAGATTGTTCAGGTCGCGAACTATACAAAGATTCAACTCATCCTTGCTTGCAAACTGGTCTAGATTGCTGGGGGCTTATTAAATTCCGTCTTTGTGTCGCTTATGATTATGTATTACAGAAGGAGAAGATTCGTGAGATGAATTTTCATCGACGTGAGTGAGTTGTTCTTCCTCTAATGGAAGGTCCTAGAACTGCCGGAGATTGACATTGTTCAAGATCTGAGGTCATTAAATCAAAAATATTTTCTCTATCCTGAAAATAATTTTTCCACGAAAAGTCAGGTCGATTTACCGCTCTTCTTAGGCTAACGCTCTACAGTTTTCGTGTTCACTTTGATTGATTTCTCAATCCAATTGAATTTTAAAGTGTAATTCTTATGAAGGATCGAAATTTAAAAGGCTTTGATTTTCAAGACCACTTTCTTCAGAAGATGGGACGTTTTGGTTAGGATTTCATGACCGAACAAGCAGTCTTACTGAGCAAGTGAATCAGTATTGGTAGGTTTTCCTATTAGTCATTGACTAATCCTTTTGTGCCGAACACCACTCGAATCAGGTTCAGACAGAGTTAGGTAGGTGCGCGAGTGCAACGGTTCCACATTGGTTAATTCCTTAAAACAAAAGATTAAAAGCAGCGAAGAGCTACTAGTAGAAATTGAAGGCATTGAACCCGAAGCTGAATCTACATAAGGCTTGGCTGGAACCGGAACAAAAGGAACTCAACTAAGGTGAAATGTATTCTATTTATAACTTGCGATACCTTTTACATCGGAGGATAATACTTGAAGAGACGATGAAACGAAAACATCCTATACAATCTCTTAACTGTGAAGAGTTTGGACACACAAAATTACACTGTGGACTTCCAAGGGTATGCGCGATATGTGGCAATCTCCATCCCACAGCTAAAGGCCTACTAGACTCGGAAGATTTGTGTGTCAAAAAATGCGGCAACAACGACACCGCCGACTTCCATCCCAAAAGACCATTACTAGGCGATCTAAACCTAACTACAGTTTCCAGCGCTAGATTTGCACAGACTTGGGCCTGCCAAAAATCAGTCGACCTTGTTTTATGTTGATACTGTGGAATTCAATCGTCCTGAATCAACCCAGCGTACCCAATCCGCAACTATTCTAGAATCTGTAATGGTCAGAGATTGATCTCAACGACAAATATAATTTTATGACACCCACCTACAAATTTTACAACACTGCGCCCTCTGACGGCAGAAGCCATGGAGGTTTAGGTTAAAAATCGTATAAAGTAATACGTCATGGATCACTTCGCTAAGGACTATATACAGGATCGTAGAGAGAAAATCCGGGTCCGAGGTTTGTTATGCGGAAAAACGAGGGCTGGAGTGAACATTAAACGGATGCGGGGTGAAAATTATGCGGGCTCTTCTATTATAGTTTTTTTCTTTGAAATTCATATTCTGGATCCCGGGAAAAACACCGCATCTGGAGGGAATCCCCCTTTTCTTTCCGCCCTCCTCTCATCAGGCTTGATTATATGCAAGCCACATCTACCATATATGCGTAGTTGGATGAGTTTGTTTTGTCAAAATTTCTGTTGTATACTGCCCCCCGAGATTTACCATCTCTACATGACAGTTTGTAAGCTTTTTCAATGCGCTTGGTAGAAGTCTCCAGTTACAATAGGTAGCTGGAGACTTCAATGCCAAACACACATATTAGGGCTCGAGACCTAGAAGACCTAGCGGGAAAACCATCCGGGCTGCCACATCGACGAAATATGGATTCGATGTTTTATTGACCGGCTTGTCTTCTTGAATTTTGAATTTCCAAAGAAGTGGCAACTTTGACCAATTATAATTTTGTTAACAATAGTGCGATTTACACCAAGGATCAAGCTCTATATTATAGCCTACATTGCTACAAAATTTCGTGATGTTAGGATGAACTTAAGGGGGGTTCTGCAGCAAATTACTGAAAATTATAGTAATATACTATTATTAACTTTATTTGAAGGGATATCGGTTTGGAAGGTATTTTGGAGCCTAGCCACCATATAACGGTAGCTTTCTTGTTTTTTTCAGATTATTCGGTTGGGATAACTTTTGACCCCTGAACTTTCCGCCTTTCCAAGAAATGTCAAAACTAAGACCAGCTTCGGAAAATACTAACCGAGACCTTTCATTTGATACCCCACATAATTATATTTGATGAAAAAAAATGTACACCCCCCTTTTGCAAGTATGGGGACCTCCCCTTAAATTCGACGTAAAAGGATGTAACTCACTATATGCGTGAGCGTTCACAGTTCCCACCTTCACACCAAATTTGGTGTCAATCGCTGCTACAGTTTCCGAGAAAAATGCGTGTGACGGACAGACAGACAACAAACCGATTTTAATAAGGTTTTGTTTTACACAAAGCCTTTAAACGAATCAACTATCTGCGCAATCTTGCTTTGATCTTAGTTCCAATCATTTGCCGTTTCTCATAACTTTGTCAAGTTTCAGAAATACATCTCTTCACACCCAACAATAAATATGTTCTTGAAATCAAATCTCGAACTCAAAAAAGCTGTATATTTCCTGAACGAACCTCAGCTACCCTGCATGTAACATCTAAGACCCAATGTTCAGTTTCAGATCCTCGAAAGTGTTCAACAATAATGAACCAGGCTTATAGGGAAAAAAAATTAAAAACAAACTGACAGCAGCTACAAGATGCATTGCAAAAGAACGAACATAAGGATCTTGCGGCGGAACGAGCAACTTGCGTGTCATCACATCGAAAACCAATTTTTGACAGCGAAGCGAAGCGTGAGCTAAGCCGCCAAGTCAATTGCTATGTGAAATGAAGCAGTTGGGTAGTGATAACGTCGGCACCGAGCTGCTACAGTCTTTGCGGCTGCAAAGGTTCTCGGAGAGCACACAGGTCATCCTGGTATGGGCGGATTCAGGGTCTCTGGACATGTTAGCCGTCACCGTGGACAAAAATTCATGAGGTCCACGTGCGAACCATGGCTGGTGAGGTGTCTCGCGGCATCTCGAGCCAGGTGGTCCAGCTGCAGCAGATGGTGGCAGCATTAACAGCCAGCCAATAGCATTAAAGACAAAAGGACTAGATAAAAAAAGACTTGCCGGGAGTTCTGTCGACCGCTATCCGAAATGAAGCACTACGTCGCCTTACAATCTACGACCTTTTGAGTTCACGCAAATATTTTGTCGATACACGTGCTGAAGTCTCGATGCTTCCCGGCATAATAATTTAATACCGCAATCGTTGAAACTTACGGTAGCAAATTCTTCGTCGATCCGCACGTATGGCTGCAGGGCAGTAGGCTTGAGTTTAGGACTTCCACGATCGTTTTCTTGGCGACATTAGCATGCTCATCCTAGGCGCGGATTTCCTGTCCCACTATGGATTGCTAGTGGATATACATAATAGGTCACTCATCCAGCACTCTTTCCATCGTTTTTGAAGACGTTGCGGTTGCACGTATCCGCGCACTGCTTCAAAAATACCGCAACATTACTACCGTGCGTAGTTTCTCTGAGCTTGTTAAGCATGATTTTCAGCATCACATCAACACTACTGGCTCCCTATTTTTCTCTGAGGTCTCTTCTATCGTCGTTTCTTGTCCAAGGCCGCCCATCATCAATCGATCCTTACCGTCTTCTTGCATGGGCCAAAAACCTCTGATTGTGTGGTTTGCAGAGGCTGTTCAGGCGTTTGAAACCACCAAGCAATAGCTGGTGGATGCTACACTTCTGGCACTTACTCAGCAAGATGCCATCCTAGCCATATTCGTCGATGCCTTAGATATTGCCGTAGGTGCTGCTCTTCACCAAAAAGTGAATCAAATCTGGCAGCCGTTGTGCTTCTTCTTCAAACAGCTCAATCCCGCTCAATGGAACTACAGCATCTATGATCGTGAGTTATTAGCCGCATACCTTGCAATTAAATATTGCAGTCAATACTTGAAGGCAGGCCCCTCACATTTTTCACGAACCATAAGTCACTCACTTTTGTTTTAAAACAAAAGCCTGACAAAGCGTCCCATCGCCAACTTCAGCATTTGAGCTCTATCACTCAATTCACTTTCGACATTCAACACGTGTCTGGAAAAGATAATGTTGTTGCTGACGCTTTGTCATGTGCTGCAGAGGCCAAGATCCCCGCCATCGTTAATTTTCCGGCTATCACCGAGGAGCAGAAGCACGACGCAGGTCTTCAGAGCTTGAGGACTAATTCCAAATACACATTTAGGGAGTTTCCTTTCTTTGGCTTAGCATCCAGTATATACGGCGAGACCTCACACAAGGAACCACGGCCCAGGGATCTCAAATCGGCTGCATGAGGGACTGTTCGAAGTCCTGAGCGAGGGTGGCATCATTTTAGCCTCAACGTCGGGGGCGCATGCAAACGAGTCTCTTTCGCTCGACTAAAGCTCTTCGTCCAGCAAAAAACGAGAGACACGCGACGACTGTTTTGACTTGCGGCAGCCGAGTTGAGGGAACCGTGTGTCTGGTTCCTCGCTGCCAGCCCCTTTGGTTTCGGCTGGGGGTAAAGTGTTGGGGCGGAACGAGAAACTTCCGTGTCGGATCGTGGTGGCCATGACATCGATAAACAATTTTTGACAACGAAAATTGTTTTCCGGTGTTAGTTCGAGTGCAGAAACGAGACCGAGGAGAGAGCTACTCCTCTCTAATAATAACTCTGGAAACTTATTTTAATCAAATAATAAAATATATTATAATCTTATAGTAAATTTAATTACCCTTAATCTAAAGGGCTTTCTTGAAAATATAACCTCTTTTCCGACGACGAATTATTCCCTTTGGAGAGCTGTGAAGAAAATCAATCTTTGCTCAACATTTCCAGCTAAGGCTAACGAGAAATCTGAAGTACTAACGCAGGAAGGCAGGAAGGAAGACCCATCGGAACCAATTCGTTTCAAAGTTTCTGAAATCTTATAATTTTCCAAGGCTACATTGATCCTAAAAAGTTTCGATCTTATTATGGGTAAAATGATTAAAATACTGCCAAGATTTGTCAGGAATCAGTACGCATTAAAATAGAGCATGATACTGTCAAGTTTGGTGGAAATCGCGCTATTACTAACAAAGTTATAATAAATCAAAGTTATCCCTTCTGTCATGTGAAAGTGGATATTTTCACATAATATATGCATATATTACATGCTCGGTTCTAATGGGGAAAATGTCCACTCAAATATTTTTATATAAGAAATACACATAACCTTTTATACGTGAAGCGTCCAGCGTCCGGTTTCCCGACTTGTTCAAATTATATTTGAATCGGAATTGCCGCCAACTCCGCGGAGAATCAGTCATGGTTTGGTCGTACCTATTGTCTGGTCGGAAAATTATAGTTCACCGTCTAATTGATCGAGTTAATAGCAAAAAGATTATGATATGTGTAAGAATTTCACTAAGTTAGAATGAGGGAAACATATGGGCACCAAGAACCCAATGTTTCAGATACATAATGATAGAATTTATGTTCTCAAGTTTATTTGATTGAATGGTGATTGAATGAAAACGCTTGATTGAATAAGAACTCAAATGTTGGAGATACTTTGGCCTGGCAGACAACAAGTCCAGACTTAGATTTAGCCGAAAATGTCTAGAAATATATCCCCAATATCGCTTGGGTTTTAAAAATTGAAAAAAAAATTGAAAAAAATTAGTGGTCGACAATCATGAAAATCTCAAAAATTTTGTATTATCAATGGCTAATAGATGTATCCAACCAAATAGGAAAAAACCATATTTTGTGAAATTTTTTAATAAATTTTAATTTGAAACTTCTGGTTGAA
The DNA here is from genome assembly GCF_905115235.1 of Hermetia illucens. Classification (NCBI taxonomy): domain Eukaryota; kingdom Metazoa; phylum Arthropoda; class Insecta; order Diptera; family Stratiomyidae; genus Hermetia; species Hermetia illucens. The sequence continues at coordinate 80,526,080 of NC_051854.1, read as the reverse complement.
AATTTTTCATCGCCATAATTCATTGAAAAAATTTTACAGCCGTCCATTTCTTATTGTGTTTATCATTTTTTCCTTTTTTTGTTCAAAATTACTACTCTATACTCATTACATTAAGATCTACATCCATCTGGTTAAGAAAGATGAATATTTTATGGTTTCATCCAAAAAAGGGGGATGTCAAAAAAGTTTGCACCGCACGATATATACAAAGTATATCAAAAAGTTCGCGAAATGCTCTCTATCCGTGGATATTAAAACTAGAGCCTATATCACACTTTAACATCCCATTTGTAATTAAAGCATTCGCTAAATTTCAACTCGATCTGGCAATTCTGTTTTTTATACGCCATTTTAAATTGGCATTTCAGTGTCATTTGGTGAAAATGGAAAGCATCGAATATCGTGCAGTTATTAATTTTTTGTGAAAAAAGCTTTGATGCCAATGGAGACTAAACCGAAATAATAAATGTGTTAAGTGAATCTACTCCTTCGAAAACAATGGTTTACAAGTGGACTGGTGAATTTAGAAGAGGTCGTACAAACCTTCAAGATGATCCACGTGCAGAACGATGGACATGGTTTTGGAAAATCATCGAGTGATATAGAAAGAATTGGTGGAAGCTTTAGGCATGAGTACCTGAGTCAAATCAGGGTAATAATCCCGTGCGAGCGCAATACTGACCACATTGCCTCCTATAGGGTACTGTAATTCTGTAGTGTACCGTTACGGTCTTGAATGAAGTGCTCTAATACACTTCAAGGCCCTTATCCAATTGGATTGTTGCGCCAATGGTTATTATTATTAGGCATGTCGGCGGTGTAATCCACAACTTAAGTAAAATTTTGGGTTTCAGAAGGCGGTTCGCGCGCATTCTTTAACAATGGAACAAAAACGCATCTGAATGTCACTTTCTCAACAACATTTGGAGCTTTTTACGAAAAACAAGATTCTTGCGTCGAACTATAACCATGGATGAGATTTGGATCTATCACCATGATTCTGAATCGAAACAAGAGGCTAAGGATTGGTGTCCTCGAATCTTCGGCATCGAAGCGAGTTCATGTGCAGAATTCAGTTGAAAAGGTGTTATCGTTTGTTTTTTGGGAGCTTAAGGAATTTTGTTCGTGGATTACCTCCAAATTGATAAAACAATAAACCAAGATTATTACTGATAATTTTTGGAGCAACTTTATGTATTAAGACAAATAACCTGCTCACAGCAAACAAAACCACAGCTAAAATCATGGAATTAAAGTACGAATTGTTTCGATTTTCATCAAATAAAGAGGTAGTACCTGTCATAAATGGGTATTTTGCAGATCTTCCGCAAAAACCACTACAGGGATGGGACCCTTAAATTAAAGATTTTTTGGAGTAAGGGTATAGAAGTTATGGGAGATTAATAATAATCGTTTGCGCAACAATCCATATTGGATCCGGGCCTTGAAGTGTGTTAGAGCACTTCATTCAAAACCATAACGGCACACTACAGTACACTGTAGGAGACAATGTGGTCAGCATTGTGCTCACCTCAGATTATTTGATTTGACTCAGGTACTCATTCGCAGCTGAGTCGACTGGAATCCGACATCCAGTCACAATTACAAATGAGAGATTTGAACCGCGACCTTCCGCTACGACGGCTCAGTGCTCTAACCACGTCAGCCATCCGGACACTATGGGAAATTACACAGAAAAAGTAATTTTTACAACTATAAATTCACTTTTTCGTTCCTATTTCCCAAATTTTTTTATATACCTAGTACCTCCTGTTTACTTAGTCCATGGCGCCTGGGAAAAGAATCTAAGGCAATGCACCCACCAACTGTTTCTTGGTGGTTTCAAATACTTGGACAGCCTCTGCGAATCACACAGAGGTTTTCGGCCTAGACGAGAAGGTGGTAAGGGACGATTGAGGATAGCCGGCCTTGGACAAGAAAAGACGATAGAAGTTTAACATGCCCAAGAACATTCTCAGATCTTTAACAGTTCTTGAAACAGGAAGTTCGAAATCGCTTGCACCTTGACTGGGTCCGGTTGGATGACTTCAGCGGTAATCAGGTGGCCGATGGTTCTCACCTGCGATTGTCGGAATTTGCACTTTTCAACGTTAAGAACTAGACCGGCCTCAAAGAGACGTTGAAAAATGCACCCGAGGTGCTCTAAATGCTCAGACTTAAAGAAAAACGGGACCAGAACTTCATCCAAATATATGAACCAGAATCGGAGGTTTCGCAGCACAGAGTGGATGAATCTCTGAAAGGTTTGCGCCTATAGATCTGATGGTCTACCTTGACTAAGTCCTAGGTCGAAAAAATACCGCAGTTTGCGATAATAATAATAATCATTGGCGCAACAATCCAATGGGTTCAGGGCCTTGAAGTGTGTTAGAGCACTTTATTCGGGACCGTAACGGTACACCACAGTACACTGTGGGAGGCAATGTGGTCAGCATTGCGCTCGCCCGAGATTATTACCTTGATTCGACTCAGGTACTCATTCACAGCTGAGTCGACTGGCATCCAACGTAAAATCAAGATACAAATTCCACTGTCACCAATGAGATTTGAACCGCGACCTTCCGTACGGCAGTCTTGTGCTCTAACCACTCGGCTATCCGGATATGTAAACTCCTCTAAATGTTTGTTGTAAGCTGCCAACTTGTGCATTACGCTGTCTGATGTTTTGCAACATTAGAGATAGAACTTTGTGACTTGATGTCATAAAACATTCCTTACCTCATGATTCTCCTTCGCTTGGCGTGTCTTAACCGGGCTTTAATCCAACCTCCGTTGCTGTACAAGCGCATTTTTATATTGCCATTCTATCTAAAACTATGGGAAAACATTATAAATGTTCCCCTGTTAGAAATAACTGGTCTGGTTTCACCAATTTTTCGCTATGTCGCTGGAAAATGTCTTAATATTTAATACTGCTTTCCACGTTGAATTGAAGTCTGAAAGGTGTTGTTAATTCCATCACAACGAATACTGAATGGTGAAAGGAATCAACACTTCAACAGCACTCAAGTGCTTGTATTACTCATAGAGTTTGTTTTACTGATAGAAGAAGGTTGTGATATTACTGGAAGGAGCTCAAGTTGTCAAGTGAACAGAAAGTGTGAATTGTATTCTAGATGCCAAATGCTTTTTATCCTTCTTGTTTGACAAATAAAATTCTACAGCAATATTGCGAAGTTTGTAATCAAGGTTGATCATTTCGATAGTGCAAAGTAGGAATACTTTTAATCTAAATAAATTGCAATAAGATATATTGAACTGACACTTTCATGTCTAGAACTCGAAAATGGAGAGAATTGGAAAGTTCGTATTCAAAAGTTCATCGCCCTCAAGGAAGGAAAGAATTTCGTTTGTTCTTCTTTCTTCCTTCTTTGTCGAAGGTGAACATTTTTTGCTTGGGGATTGAATCGAATATGCAGAAAGTTGGATTATACTGCTTGTTGGTGATCTTGCTGTCCTTGAGCGTGGTTTATGTCGTTCTACTCCGTGTTCCGGTGCTCTTATGAATGACAGTAGAAAAATCTACCCCAAGTGCTGTCTTATTGATTCCAGAATTTATTTGGATCGTCTGTTTAGCTTCACCCTGAAAGTAACGAAAAGATAGGGAAATTGTCATCTGCCAGAGGAGCAATCATATCCATCCCCTGTGGTTTGTAAATCCGCGGAGAGAAAATTGTGTTGAGTAAAAATATGGAGAAACCGACTGGCGTGCCTTTTCAGTGGCCTATGATGCTTTTATACTTTCTCAGATAACTATCCGCATCTCTTTTTAAGGTTTTGTGTAAAACAAAACCTTATTAAAATTGATTCAATGTCTGTCTGTCTGTCACACGCATTTTTCTCCAAAACGGCTAAACCGATCCGAACGAAATTTGGTGGACAGATGGGAACTATGAAATCCCACGCATACAGTGAGTGGCATAAATTTAGGTGGAGTTTAAAGGGGGCTCCCCATACATGCAAAGGGGGGATTCAAAAATTTTTTTCACCGGATATAGTTGTGTAGGGTATCAAATGAAAGCTCTCGATTTGTACTTTCCGAAACTGATATTAGTTTTGGCATAAATTGCAAAGTGCGTGAGTAATGAGTCAAAATGTACGCACTTGAAGTGAGACAGGACTCATTTTCGGAAACTACCCAACCTAAAAATCCGGAAAAAATCGGGGTGGTGCGCCTAGATGAAATCTAGGCCTCAAAATACTAATAGTATATTACTATTTTTTAGAAATTTACTGAAAAACCCCCCTTAGATTCACTCTAGGACTTTGGAATTTTGTACTAGCATAGAGGACAATATTCTGTGTATACTTGCAAAATTTCGTGCAAATCTGGCAATTAACGCCAAAGTTATAGCAGTTCAAACTTTTACCGCTTCCAAAGCCATGCAAATCAGATGCTGACGTCATAATTACCCGGAATAATTGACTTCGCGTGAAATATTAAAGTCGCATTTATGAAGAATCTACTTATCTGCAGCACTTTTTAAGATTTTGTGTAAAACACTTATGTGAAATCTAATCTTCGAGAGATGTCCTATTCCGGTATCTGCTCAAAAAATTTACTAATAGTATATTATCAACTTTTAGAAATTGACTAGAAAACACCCCTTAAGTTCATCCTAACTAAATACTGTACTAAATTTTGCACCGACATAGAGGACAGCCTCGTGTATACACATGCCAAGTTTCATGAAAATCCAACTATTATTGGGAAAGTTATAGCAGTTCAAACTTATCAATTTCGTGCTAATTAACATCATCCTAAGCCATACAAATAAGATGCTGACGTCATAATTAACGAGAATAATTGAAATTCGAGCGAAATATTAAAATTCCATTCAAGAAGAATCTAATTCACCCTAGCCCTTTTTTATATTTTATGTTGGCTAAATTGTTGGCATTTTCTAATAATATTAAACTCAGAGTGTGAAGCGTATGAGGTTGACTGTTTCAATACAGGGCTTTCCATCAAATGATTTATTTAAATTACTTTCTAAAAAATAGATGCCAATAGAATTTTTAACTATGTGACAACACGGAACTGTCAGGTTCACCGCTTCTCACATCTTCTTCTTTTTCTTTAGCCTTCAGTTCACAAGCGGTTTCGTCATTTTATTTTATCAAATGCCTGATCAGGATGTAATCGCGAGACCTTCAAATCCCCATCCAGTGTATCATGCGACCATTGTTTTGGCCGGCCTTTTGGTTGCTTACGATTGACTTCGATGTTCTGACCAATACTGGTTGCTGAATTCTCGTTAGCGTGAATTACGTGACCACACCATCGAAAACGCCTCTCTTGCAGTTTTTCCACGATCGTTGCAAACACATATCGACCGCGGATATTCTCATTTCAGACGTAATCAGAACGTATCACGCCACCAGTGTAATGCAACATCTTCGTCCCCATTACCGCAAGACGCCGTTCATTGTCCTTTATAGTCAACACTCAAACTATAGAGAGCGACAGACGGACGACATTGCAGTAAATTTTAGATTTGGGACGTGTGCTGATACGTCGATCACAAAGAACACCAGTTGCGGAATGTCACTTCATCCAGGTGGCGTTAATGCTTGAAACATTTCATTACGCAGTTCTCCATTGGCTGGTAGCATTGACTCGAGATATTTAAATCGCTCAGTTCTTTCAATGGCAGTAATCTGCCCCTCCAGATATTTAAATCGCTGAGTTCTGGCAATGGTGGTAACCTGCCCAGAACTGAGCGATTTAAATATCTCGGGTCAATGCTATAAGCCAATGGAGAACTACGTTATGCTCCTCACATACGGAAACACAAAACCTTTTATACCTGAAGCGTCAAGCTTCCGGTTGCCCGACTTGTTTTTGGGATGACTAGTTCGTTTGATTACAAAATGTGACACTTGGCAGAAGGAGCAATATGTGCTTTCACTAGGATGGGGCGCTTACACTTAAATTTAGGGGCGTTAAATCCTTTCTCGACAACAATATCGTTGATGGTGGAAAGACTGTTATGGACCTGTGCAATGTACTGAAAAATCGTCCGATTTAAATTCACCGAATCACTTTCTGTAAGAGTATTTGAAAGAAATAAGCCACCATAAGTCTTAGAAGGAGTTTCTTTTAAAATAAGTTATGTTGCTGAAAACATATCAACCAGAATGTTACTAAAAGCAATACGTAGTCTCCTATTGTTAAACAATGGAGGGTGGTTATTTTGAACATTTGACCATAATCTATCAGCACATTCTCCAATAAGTCGCAGTAGTAACTGGAGTCCATTTTATGGGTTACAGCGTAAATTGGAGACTTTCCACGATATCCACAAGCAACCCATACCATTAATGACTCTCCTTTGAAGTTCCGTGTGTATCGTCTTTCACGCTCCTGGCGAATGTCCCTCCAATACTCCTGCGAACCATCTGGACCATCCAAGTTGAATTTCTTCTCATCATTGAAGATGACGGATTGCCATTCGGTGTCCTAAAACTTACATTTTCCACGAAGCTCAATCTGGCCGATTTGTGGCGGGATAAAAGGCGAAGATCTCGTGACTTTTTTTCGAATTTGTTGTTTCCATAATTTTTTTTTTGGATTTTTAAGGAAATCGTTTACAATTCCATTATTACGATTAACTGCAATCATAATTTGGCGGATAGAATATCCATCCTTAATGATGTACCCCTTGGCAGGCCATTCGTTTTGAGTGTCTGCTGAGGGGTGAAACAGTCCAGTGCCGAAGATACCAGTGCTATAGTCATTCGGAAGTGGACTGTCAAATGATCTTGCGATTTGTAAAGGGCGGGAAAGGGTATGCCGCAGCCGAAACCTGTGTTAGTGCGGAGGGCATCCGGTTTCTATCGTGGATGTGCTGTACATCGTAATGTTAAGGTCACAAGGCAGCAGGCGCCAAGATCGGCCCAAAGAAGGTATCAGCGGCGCTGAAAGGTACCGTTTCTTCGGCACCAATCGTCCCAGGGATCCCGTTTGCAGAAGTAGTCCGACAAGGGAGCGCTAAGAAGCCCCAACAAGATGCAAGGGGTGGGATGAACACCATCCTCAATATAATATTCACCATGTGTGAAAACATGTAGCATACGCTACACGTACACAAAACGAAAAAAAACGGTATAACAGAATATTTACACAAACAGCATGCCCGCCGCTAGGTCTGCAGTCATTGAATTCCATCGTAGGAATCCACTGAAGAGCGGAGCTCTTTGATTTCACTGCCAGCCAACAGCCTGACATTGTCTTGATTGCCAAAAACCCACCTCAGTCCGAGGCATTCGATAACAGTCAAAGATTTTGAATTTGTGAGGAACTGTGGCGCGGCAGGATTCGCAGCATTCGAAATTTATTTCGAATGTTGCGAATGCGGACAAATAGATGGCGCGGAACTATCCAATTTGCAGAGCTCGCCACGGGAGTGGAGGACTGGCGAGAAAAGTGTGCCATGAGTTAGGGGCAGAAAAGAAACACATGAAGGAGATGATAATTCTCTTCTGCCTCTAACGAGCAAATAGTCACTTCACTTTTTCTTCATTCTTTAAATAAATTATTTAATAAAGTCTAATTGTTAAATCTATCGAGTATTGATTGTAAAAATCCAGTCTATGTTCCGGTGTACCTAAAAAGTGTGGTTTGCAAAGAATTGGACTATTAAAGTTAAATAACGATAGACAAAATTGTGATGGGGAAGGTGGTACCGGAATAATTGTGGGTCGCCATTATGTTTCAGGCATATTAATAGGCCTGAATTTGAAACTTTTGAATGTATGGAAGTCTCTTGTGTTCTGTCAGTCTATGCAGTGGAAAACAATCGAGCCAAATTCAAGGAGCTTATGATACTTGAAATTAACAGGCTGCATAGTTATTATATTATAGCGGGCGATTTGAATGCTAAGCACCTCGTGGCTAAACGCCGCAAACAATCCCAGAGCGGTATTCCTCAAATCTTGGCTAGAGCATTATCAGATACAGTATAAATGCGAATTATACGGGACAGATAATCCACCCTGGCCCAGGGCAAATTCTTATCTGGATTTGTGCATTGCTGACGCGCGCCAGAACTTTAATTTTAGGAATCCTGAACGGAAACTACAGACTCTTCCTTATGATAGCGACCATAACGCTATTCTTCTTGAGGCTTTGTTTGATGGACGAAGAGTTTGTCTTCTGCTGATGGACAGTGGCGTCCACATACTGAACTTTAAACGAACAGATTGGAAGAAATTCCAAAAGGTTTATTAGGGAATATTGAGAGGAGTGCCTACTTCTTGATGGAGAAAACGATAGTACAATTGCGCCAGGTGACAGGAACTTGAGCGAAGTCAGTGGTAGCGACACCTCATTGACTCAGGTATACACACGAATGTGGTAACTGCTGATGCGCAAGGCAAATACATCGTGATGTAGGATGCTCTGAAACTCGAACTTATAGTGGATCGGCCCAGAATGGACTTAGAGCCAACGCGACTTTCGGAAGTTGCAGATCGAGATGTTCACAATTTCAAATATAGCCTGAACGACACTACAGTTTTCCAGTTTAACTCTGCGTTGCAGGCAGATCTCATACCGAGTGATAATCTGCTTGATTACTTTGTCTCATGTGTGGAGCTAACTTCCATATTTAGAAGGGTAAACAATAAGAGATCATTCGGTATGGATGGCATTCCCAACGTGGTTGTCAGGCATTTACCAGACATTACCATTCGTAATTATTGCATCTTGTTCGATAATTTGTTGAGCAATTCCAAGCCCGAGTGTCCCCGATCTTAACGAGAGGGAAGGATTCATCCAGTCCTAAGAGCTACCGCCAAATCAGGTTGCTGCCTAACATGAGCAAGGTGTTTGAGGTTTTGGTATTGAAAGCCTTGAACAGGCATATTAAGAGGAAGGAATTTTTATCGAATGCACAATTCGGATTTCGATCTGGACATTCGACAATACATGCAATAACGAAGGTAACGTCTGATATTTGCTGGCGGATTAACAATGGTGAGTGCGTAGGCGCTTGCCTTATAGACATGGAGAAGGTCTTTGATACCGTTTGGTTGGATGGGTTGATTTTCAGGCGCCTGAAAAATGAGTTTCCCAGCCACCTTGTAGCGGTGATGTGTAGTATGCTGTGTGGCAAATGTTTTGTCATCACGGACGGAAGTCTCTCTACTAGTAGAGAATTTCATGTTCTGAATGGATTACAGAAAGGGACAGTGATCGCGCCTACGCTTTTCGCAGTATTTGCCGGCGAATTACTCAACTTGTTCAAGTTTAATAAATCTCCTAAAAGGTCGTTGGTTGCCTTTGCTGACGATCTGATAGCCTACACGGCACACAAGAAGGTAACTGAGGTGCAAGTTGAGAGAGTTCTGAGTGCATTCTTCATAAGAAGTGCGTTAGATACCTGGGTGTGCGCCTTGACGAGGGTCTCCAATTTAACAAGCACGTTAAAGTCGCGCTAGAAAGCGCTCGTAAGGCATTCATGTCTCTTCGAAGACTCTTTTATACATCACAGCCGGAAAGTTATGATTGTTTGCTATCTTACTTTGGCTAGACCGGTGCTCACCTGCGGGTGTCCTATCTGGTTTAATTTGAGTGCTAGCCAAATGGAGAAAATAAGGATTTTTGAAAGGAAATGTCTGCGTGCTTACACGGGGCTTAATAGGGTTGCTTAGACAAATTATGAACATTATGTAACAAATGAGGTGATGTATACAGCTGCTACTGTGCCGAGAATCCACACAGTTATCGTCAGATTGATTCGCAATCATATAGTGCGATCTGTTTCACATGGCGAGAACCCTTGGGTTTCGCAGTCGTTCTACCCAAATGATGGGTATTTCGCAAAAACTCTCAGGGCAGGCTTCATTCCTCCTGAAGAATAGAATACTCCCCGAACTTGACTTTTGAGGGCTCCGGAATTCGACTGGAAATACTCCAGAGTGATAGCAATTGATATTAAACGGGATGAAAAGGAGAAATCCTGGCACTGGTGGCTGCGAATGCCGGTTAATGGCGGCCGTGCTCAGTTCTGTCATTGGTGTTTTGGTGGGACTTTGTAAATATGTACATATTGAACGATATACATATACATAGATGTTATTATTATTTGTCTCTTTGTTAATATTACAACTGTTGAATTACTTTTTCTTCCTGTCTATATATTATTGTTACCTATTTCTTGAAGATAAAAATGATGGTATAAAACCCTTCCAGTAGACCTTCTGACTTTCCGGCTTTTGTTTCACCGACAACAATCCAACCATTTTCAGGTGCTTGCTGTACAGTTGACTTTGATCCTCGGGAGGAAACGATGAACCTTCTTTCAACAAATATATCATGTGGTTGTTAGGTTTTCATTCCCAATTTCTAATGAACACAGACGAAAACACTTAGAAATAAACGAGCGAAAATACTTTATTGAAAAATCCTAATGAAGCTGTTCTCTTGAACGATATACGCTTGATTTTCTCATCTGTTTTAGGACAATATGCCAAACTTAGTATTGTACATTTTTCTTCTAATTTACTACCAGACGCCGTGGAATATTGCACAAATCCTCTTGAATTTTTGGTGTCTCCCAAATCTGTCAGGATATATCACTTCAGTTTATTACTTTTGAAAATTTCTGCGAATTTCATTAAATAAAATCGCTTTCAATTTCGGTCTTTTTATGAAATCAACTTTTTGTCCTTACAGCCGACATTTACGATGAAGTGAGATCCTCGGTTGAAGGACTTGGCTTGGATACCGAATGTTTAGGAGGTGGCAGAATTGAACATCGTCCTGACAACAAAAAAATTAAAGTCTACGGTTATTCTCAGGTAATTGTTTTCGGGTATATCAGTATACGGTTAGGGCAAAATATAGAATTTAGGCTTTTTAATTTGTAATGCTTAATTGATGGGTTTATAGGCCAATACCAGAAATTGGTGCCCTCAATTCTGATGTTCCTTTTTGTCAATTAGTGAGACAGCTTTCACTTGAATTGAGCTGGAGGACATATTTTTCCTTAACGTTCTATTAGATCTGATTTTAGAATGTAGCTATTGTTTGCGTATCCGCTTTCAGTATTTTTCTTCCTTCCAATGAATTTCATGAGTTTAGTCGCACTTTAAAATTATTGTATTATTCTGTTGCAGGGATTCGGTAAGGCAGATCATGCGAAAACTCGAGATATCCTTAAAACGAAATATGGTAACTACGATATTGAAATCTCCGATGGTGGATATTAAATTTCTTTTCATAATTAGCGTTTCACTACACATCATTGTGATTGTATCATAATAAAGTAATTTTTCTGCTTAACAACTATTTTTGGTCAGTTATTTGATAATCGTTCCATCGATTTTCTACAAGATTAGGAGAAATATTCGAAAAGTTTCTTTCCATTTTGTAGCTTCTGTTAAGGTGTGATGCATAAGAAAGAACTGTGGAAGCTATTGAGTAACTAGCGAGGGCCCTTTCTCTTACACCGAAAAGGACAAAGAACAAAATACGCTTCGCACTATCCTTAACACTCTTTATTTTGAAAAGCGTCAATTCATTTAGAAAATTCTGTATTCATTCCTGTATAAAAAATTTGTGCTCAACATACAAATTTGCTGTTTATCCATAAGAACACAAAACAAGAATATGCTCAAAAGATGGTATCCGAAGTAGTCACAAAAGATATAGTATTGAAAGTATTGAGATCTGTTTGATGTAAAGTAGAAATCAAAGCTAATCTAGTGCTATGTATATCAGCTGGTAAAAACAATGTATTAAGAAATGGAACGAGTAGAATAAAGGAAAAAGGACTGTACAATCCTGCCCTTTGTTAGAATTCAAATTTTCAGGGGAATTTCGATTTACTTGAAAACTTAAAATGTTACATCGGTCTGTCCGAAGACTGTGCATCGAAATTACAGAGAGATACAATAGGACAAACAGGATAACACAAACTGGAAGTTACATTGGGCTGTTTGGTTTTATTTTTATATAATGATCGACGAAAACTCCGTGAGTAGATACTTGGACACTCCTATTGATCGGGCAATGTGTGATTTGTGCACAGGCCAGAAGTGTCGCTCAGCAGGGTTAACAACATTCGAAATTTATTTCACTATGGGTTGCTAGTAGACTTGCAGAACAGGCCCCTTATAGACCCCAAGACTAAACTTAATTCGCCAGGCCCAATCTCATCTCACCCCAACAACAATCTTTCCGTACGTTTGGGGGACATTACTGACTCTCGTGTTCGGGCACCTCTCCAAAAGTTTAGTCAGATTACTACCGAATGTAGTCTCTCTAAACCAGTGAAGCACAATGTGCAGCACCACATTAACACTACTGGTTCCCCTATCTTCTCGACGGTGCGTCCCCTACCACCCCAGAAGCTGGCTATTGCACGGAAAGAATTCGAACAACTTATGCAACAGGGTATCTGCAGACCTTTGGACAGTATTTGGTCTTCCCCATTCCATATGGTCCCTAAGCCAAATGGTGAAAGGCGCCCCTGTGGGGATTATAGAAGGCTAAACGCACAGACTGTTCCTGATCGATATTCCATTCCACTCATTCACGACGTTGCGCATCATCTCGCAAACTGCCGTACCTTTTCAACATTGGATTTATTCAAGGCGTATCACCAAATCCTTGTAGCTCCAGAAGACATTCCAAAGACGGCAATATGTAAACCCTTTGAACTCTTCGAGTTCACCCGGATGACTTTCGGGTTATGAAATGCGGCGCAAACCTTTCAAAGGTTCACTTCACTTGGTCCTGCGAAACCTCGACTTTTGTTTCGTATATTTGGATGAAGTTTTGGTCGGTTCTTCCTCAGAGTCTGAGCACTTAACTCATCTCGAGTGCATTTTTCAACGTCTCCTTGAGGGCGGTTTAGTTGTAAACGTTGATAAATGCAAGTTTCTCTAGACACAGGTGAGATTCCTCGGCCAGTTCATTTCCCCTGACGGAATACAGCCCGACCCAGACAAGGTGCAAGCAATCACAAGCTTTCCGCGTCCGAAAACTGTGAACGATTTGCGGAGGTTCTTGTGCATGCTAAACTTCTAACGTCGTTTTCTGCCCAAGGCCACCCAACACCAGTCCGTTTTGAAAGAGTACTTGTCTGACCTCAAAACAAAAGACACACGAGAGATTGTGTGGTCTGAAGAGGCTGTCACGCGTTTAACAAATCCCGACAACAATTGGCTAATGCTACACTCTTGGCATTTCCTCTACAAGATGCACCCCTAGCCGTTTTTGTTGACGCCTTTGACATCGCAGTAGGTGCTGCTCCTCACCGAAAGGTGAATCAAGTCTGGCAGCCGTTTAGCTTTTTCTCTAAACAGTTGAACCCCGTTCAATGGAACTGCAACACCTACGATCACGTATTTTCACTTCTCCCTAGTAGGCAGGCCGTTCACAGTGTTCACGGACCATAAGCCTCTCACGTATGCTTTGAAATAGAAGCCCGACAAAGCGTCCCCTCGTCAGTTTCGACTCCTGAGCCTTATAAGTCAGTTCACGTCTGACATACAGCACGTGTCCGGCAAGGAAAACATGGTTGCTAACGCTTCGTCTCGTGTCTCCGAGGTTAACGTCCCTGCCTCACTCGACTTCTCAGCTATCGCCGAGGAGCAGGAGGATAACGCAGTACGTCAGAGCCTCAAATCCAACCCCAAATACAAATTTCAGAAGCTGCCTATCTTCGACTCTAACCTCTCTCTTTGCTGTGAATACTCGGAAAAGTGACCGGGGCCATACATTCCGGTCACTTTTCACAAGAAAGTGTTCCACGCGGTTCACCACTTAGCGCATCCTAGCATCAGAACAACAAATCGGTTAGTCACCGAAAAATACTTCTGATCCTCCATAAATAAGGACATCAACTCCTGAGCCAGAGAGTGTATCGCATGCCAAAAGTGTTAGGTCACCAGGCATGTAAGAAAAGAAGTGGGCTCATTTCCCCGCACTACCAAGCGGTTCCACACCTTACACCTCGACATCGTAGGCCCTTTTCGAGACTCGCACGGTTTCAGGTATTGCCTCACAATCATCGACAGGTTTACGCGGTGATCTGAAGGAATACCTCTGAAGGACATTATGGTGCAATTTTGTGTGCAAGCCCTCTGTCGAGAGTGGATCCCTCGCTTTGGTGTCCCTGCAGTGATCATCACTGACTGAGTCCACCCTTTTCTCGGAGAAAGGCAAACTCCTGGGATTCAAACGCCAGCGAACTACGGCTTACCACCGGCAATCCAATGGAATGCTAGAGCGTTGGCACCGGACGCTCAAAGCCGCCATTATCGCCCGCGACTATCCGTCTTGGACTCAAGTACTGCCTCTCGTCGTATTTGGCCTCCGAACAACGCGCCGAGAGGAGTTTGCTTCCAGCCTCGCGGAGCTAGTATACGGGGAGAACCCAAGGCTCCCAAGTAATCCGGTCTTCGACAAGAAATCAGGTCTCACAGACTCGGGATTGCTGCGCCTGCTGAAAGACAATCTCCACCGCCTTAAGGGGGTCGTCCTGTGTGTCGGGTTGGGGAAATCGATTTTTTTTGCATGAATTGTATCTATATATAGTGGAGAATATGTGGGCAAAGGGATTTTCCGATATTCCGTGTCGTTCAGAAATTACAGTGTTATACAGGTAAGGAGTTTGCAGCCGCGGCTAGAGTACTCGATGAGAAAGAGCATCGAATCTGTTTTTACCTGTTAGTTTTTTACCTGAGCCTTATAAATTCGAACACAGGTATAAATATAAAAAAAAGGAAAACCAATCAATTGTCTAAACTTATTTGCTGTTTGGAATAAAAAGGATAATCCAGTCTAGAGTGAGCACTGAAAGGCTTTCAAGCTATACTCAGTTATATTTTGTTGTAAGTATTGTGCTGTTTGTGTGTTCAGTGATTTTTTTAAATGGATCGTACGAAGGGAGATCGCTTTAACGTTCAACGCCATGCTCGCACTAAAAAACGAGTATTTCATGGGAATCGATACTTATCAGAGAAGAAAAAGGACTTCGCATCAACACTAGCAAAGAAACTTTTAGCAAGCATGAACATGGATGTTACAATTGCGACAAGTTTTGTATTATATATTGGATTTTGCTGGAGTTTTCTCCGCTATTTCTGCAAATTTCTGCAAATAATAAAATATATAAAAAAGGAATGCGTAGGACATGTCGAGAAAAAAATGGGAACGCGGCTTAGAAATGCAAAGAAGAATCACAAAGGCATTGGTGGAAAAGGGGCTGGAAAACTTACTGATAAGGTTATTAACGACCTCACTACATTTTTTGGGCTAGCTATTCGTCGACACGCAAATTCGATAGAATGAAGCAAGAAATTTGGGCAACTTTCTTCCATAAATGTTCTACAGACGAAAATCCTCACCATCAAAATTGTCCAGCAGGCGAGGACAGTTGGTGCAAATGGCGCAAAGCGGAAGCGGAAGCTAAAGGAGAACTGGATAGTTTCCACCACGAGAAGGCACCTTTGACTTAAGAAGTTCAAACAGTCATCAAACCAATCTACGAAAATTTCTCACGAGATGATCTCTTGAACAGATGTTTAGGAGCAGAGACCCAGAATAACAATGAGTCGTTAAATGCATTGATCTGGACTTTCGCTCCTAGACATCTTCATTCTGGGGCCAAGGTCGTAGAAATAGCCACTTTTCTGGCAGTAATTATTTTTAAAGAAGGATTCAATGGCATTCTCAAAATCCTAGTGCCAATGGGATGTCAAGCTGGTCACATATGTCAGGTTTATGTCGACCGCCGTAATGACCGACTGACCTTGCTAAAAGAGCCAGAATTGAAACCAGAGAGCAACAATCGGCCTTACAAGACTTTTTTGAAGAAACGGAGGGTGCTCTCTATAGACCATATAATGGTGAGTTAAAATTTTACTGTTGAGAATCACATTTAAATTTTCAAATGCGTTTTTCTCGAAACTACATCTTGAAAATCGGCTGCCACCATAGCTCAAAACGTATCCAACCAAATTCTTTGAAATTTTCACGACTTCTTTAATACATATTTCTACGGTCCGCAAACTAGGATAATTGCAATCGGAGCCGTAAAAAAACACCAAAATCCAAAACAATAAGTTTAAAAGCCCACCAAAAATTTACCTTTAAATATTTTCTAATTATCCTAGTTTGCGGACCGTAGAATATTGTCTACATTAAAACGCCGTTTAGTTTTTTTTCCTCAGATGAACACAGCGCCCTCCAGCGTGGCAGCAGAAAAACACCTTTTTTTGGAGATGGATGTATAAGTTGACACGTATTCCGAAAACTAGCTACAATATCAAGCAGAAAAATTTATCACATATACTAGAGATATCAATAAACATATGGTGAAAAAATCACGTTTCTATCTTTATCCAATCCTCCAAAATAATTTTTCAAAAAAGGCAAAAAAACGGCCTTCACACGGGATGACCCCCTTAAAACTAGAAAAATTGTGAAAAATAATTGATTTTTTTGACAGTTTGTTCACAACCGTTCATGGGTGGCGAATGTCTCTTTACCCAAAAACTTATCTCGTTCATTTAATGTATAGTTCAACAATCTTATTAAAAGTTTAAAACTCGTGACCGAGCAGGTCCTTTAATTTTGTCAAACAGATGTTCCTTTTAAGTTTATTATAAATAATTAAAAGTGATGTGTCAAATGTGGAAAGCTATGTTTAGTATTATATTTCTACCTGATTAAATACGGTAACCCTGAAGAGCTCGCCGGATCGATAGCTCGTGCCGTGGAGTGGCGAAAAGCACAATGAATGAAAGAAACATCAATAAACCGCCGCAAGAGACGGCGACGATATTCTTAAAAAAAAAACTCATCGTTGGAGTTCCGCTGTCTCGGCGAGTTTTCCGCTCCGGAGTGCGTCGGTGGTTTCTCTTTTCTTTTTCGTACGGGCATTTGGGGGTGTGGTCTGCCGTCGTCAAATTAGGGTCTGCTGAAATTCGTTACAGCCGCGTCCTCGCTTCAACTCGTGTCGTTAAAGTTAGCTTTTGTCACGTCATAGGCAACAAAGACGCGGCAGGCCCATCGGACCCTCAGGTGACCGCCCTCGCTGGGCGCGCCCCTCCCTTTTGGCGAAGCAACCCGGAGCTGTGGTTCTTTCATCTGGAGGCGCAATTCAAGATGTCCGGAATCACAGCGGACGCGACAAAATTCAACTACGCCATTGTGGGCCTGGATGAGGAGTCCATCCTCCTGGTGGCAGACATCGTAAAGTCGGCCTTCTACAGTTTATTGAAAACAGAGCTGATAAAGCGCCTGTCGGTAAGTAAGTCAGCTAAGCTGTATCACTTGTTGGCAGGTTTGACGTTGGGCGATCGAACTCCCAGCCAATTGCTTCGTGAAATGAATGAATGAATTGGGTGGAAGCAAGCTCGACGACGACCTAATGAAGTCGACTTCCGGAGAGCACCCAGGCGGTCCTCGCGTGCGTCTTCGGTTCTTTGGAGGCGCTGGCAACTGCGGCCGACAAAGTGCATGAGGTGCACGCACGTTCCACGATAGTGGGCGTTCAGCAGCCTTTAGATGAATTAGGCGAGCTGAAGCGTGAGATGGCCGCTCTTGTGGCCAGCATGGCAGAGATGAGGGCAGGTTGCGAGCTCGCGAGGTAAGTGAATGCATCTACGTACAGAGTGTTGGACTCCCGCAACGGTACGTCGTCGGACTACCAACTAAACTCCTCCCCTTCGTCAGAGAGCTAGCCTGGAACCGTTTGTAACATTACTTCGGGCTAGTCCCCGAACTCTCTCGCCTTGCGGAGCCTTGAAATAAGGGAATTGCTTTCACCAACGGGAGGGGAGGGGAGGAAGGGAACTGTCAATTCAAGGAACCCCCTGCCATTTGGCGCCTCCACCGGTCGAGCTCTATCTTCTTTGCAACGGGAAGGACTTGAACGTAATGGACAATACGGCTCCACCTGTCAGCGCTCCTCAGAGAAGAGAATTCTACTGATTACAATATTACCTACTATTTCTGAGATATACGTGGAATCATCCTTACTGGCTACCTGGATAAAGGGTAAACAATGAAGAACGGTGGTTGTGGTGATTGCACGGTTTAGCGATGAAACCAGAAAAAGATGCCCCTCCACCATGGCCATTGTTATAGTCGAAAATATTCCACAGCTTGGAAATAGTAGCAGACATTTTGGAAATCGGTGCGTAAAGGAAGTTCTTAGTTAATATTTCCTTGGGATATGCATGGCTTCTCACTTCATTTCTTATTGCGGTAGACTTAGTTGAAGACCCACCTTGCTTGGGGCAACATTAATATGGAATCATCCATTTGATCTGACTGAAACCGATCCTTTTATGATACACTACACACTTTATCTAATCTGTCAGTTATTATAATATCATGAATAGAATGAGCAGATATTTTTAGCTACGGAAGAGGGAAGAAAATCGGCATTGAGCCACCATATGAAAAACGTCCTGCTTCATGTGATTATATAGTATTTTTCGTCCGTCGACTATATTCCTATATCAGCAGACATATTCCATTATCCCATCACAAATTGCCTTATCGGAATCGAGACATTTGGGACAAACGCTCGAGGAAGATATTGATTTGAAGGATGTTGTAATGAATCTATTAAATGGGACGAACAAAAGAGCGCTCGATGAGGATGTTCGTACAAAAGACGATATGGATGGAGAATTCACAGTAACGCTCCTTCCTACATTAAAGCTGAGTGACCATGTTATTCAAAGAATCAGAGAAGCATCTGCTGATGTTTTTCGTTCAATTCCAGGAAACCTATTGGATAGCAATTTTGTTAAGAAAGATACGGAAATGGACCGACATGTAAGGAAACTGCGGGTTAAAGGCTTCGGCTGAATTTCGGTTTCTGTATCTAAATGAGTTCAATATGGATAAACTATAAGATTCAGCTTTAAAGGCCAAATGTCATTGAAGGTAGTGGCATCAAAAGAAGAAGAGGATGAATACACCCTCCGAGGCCCTTTTTAGAGAAAATTGTTTCATTATGCGTAAACCCGCCCAGGCCCAGAATCGCTCTATGTGTTTATGAGAAGCATGACATGTTGTTAAAGGTCTGTAGGCAAACAAAGGCAACCTTCTGGGTCAGGATTCAATACAGTCACTAATCAAGATTGTAGAGAAAAAAGGACATAATAATCAAGAATTTATGAAAGCTGATAGACGAAAAATGAGTGCTTTTAGGAGAATCATTTAGTCAGGATAAGATTAGGACTAGGCTGAGGAGAAGAAGTAAGGCCGCACCTTTTTCCTCCTGCTAGTTTTATATGGTATGGTCTAGTGCTTTTCATCTTTTGAATTCTAAAAGCTCATACCGAGGGTAAATATGTGGGGGAAAAGTAGCTGAATTGAATTTTTCAGATATCTTATTCTACGTCAATAAGCAAATAGTCCACATAAGGCTCCTCTAGACATCACAACCTATTAAGAGTTCAAGACCATTTGATTCTGCATACACTACCAGATCCCCTAGTTCTTGGGTTGGCGGAGAACACAAAGAATCATAGGGTAAGTAAGCAGAGGCAGCTGTGACGTTTCATAGGAACGAACAACAAAATACCAGCACAAACAATAGAGGGCTTGAAAAGCCCAACGCTGGCGGTTTTTGGAAACAAATGAACCGGCTCTCGACCGAGGATGACCGGCGACCGTACTGCTTCGGTTACAAGTATCCAGGAGGGGGCACCTAATTCGATGCCGGATCCTTTCAGAAGGAGTTCAGTGCCCCTTAGATCGCCACCTAGTCGAGCGAGGTCGCCAGAGGGACGAGGAGTTTGTCAGACAATGACGACGAAATTTCAGGAAGCCAAGCCCAGCGATATGATTCTGGTACCAGATGGTGGGTGTGATGAATGCCAGTGAGCGAACGACCACCCGGGAGCGGCATTTGCCGCACTGGGTGAGAAGATAATAGAGCTCTGTGAGTTCATGAAGGATAGGAGGAACATCCACTAAAATATTAGAGCTATGACCAGAGGTATCAGGATGGCGTATGGCAGAGCTCAGGAGGAGAAAGGAGTGTGTAAACCAGTGAAGAAAGTCACCCAGGCGATCTCAACAGATCTCCAAAAGGATGAAACGCCCTTTCCCAAAGAAACCGGATCAGGCATTGAAAACAGCGAAAGATGTCAAAGGAAAGGCGGTAGCTGTGATGCCTGCAAATAAGGCTGAGCAAGAAGCGCGAGGCACGGAGGCATGGAGCAAGGTTGTCTCCAAGAAAAGGAAGGAGATGAGGAGGATACGGCCGGAAGTGATCGCCATTTCCAAAAAGGGGGAAGCAACTTACGCCGGCATTCTTAAGCAAGTTAAGTCGGACACGGAGCTTAGGGATCTGGGAAACAGCGTCAACCGAATTAGGCGGTCGCAGAAGGGAGACCTCATGCTGGAGCTCCCAACCGTGGAAGACGGGAATAGTCTAGCAGATGAACAATGTGGGTTCCGGAAAGCTCGCTCTACTTTTGGCGCGTTGGGAAGATTGGTGGACTTGGCTCGAGAGGCAATCCTTTCTGGAAAGTGCTGCGCCGTGGTGACGGTGGATGCAAAAAATGCATTCAACTCCGCCAACTGGGGCCGCATTAAGGAGTCATTGGCCAGAATTAATGCACCTGGTGGTTAAGCTAATCGAGAGTTACCTGTCGGACAGAGTTTTCTGGTACGGGACGGACGACGGGCCCAATGAATACATTATTACAGCGGGGGTACCACATGGTTTAATGTTGGGCCCTCTGCTCTGGAAGGTGATGTATAACGGGGTGTTCTTGCTTCCGGTAGCAGAGGATGCCACGTTGGTCGGTTTTACAGATTACCTGGCTATAGTGATCGTTGCAAAACTCCCGGAGGATGCTGATATGTCCTAGCTTGAGGGGGACGGACTGAGCCTAGCGGAGGAAAAGATGGAGGTAATCCTCATTACAAATCGCCGGAAAAGAAATACGATCAGTCTGCGGGTTGAAAGCCATATGATCGTCTCAAAGCCGACCATCAAATATCTTGGCGATGCCAGGCCAGAGTTTCAAAGGGCATATATTGTACGCCTGTGAAAAAGCTGCAAAGGTCAGAACTGGAGGAAGATAAATTCTGCCTGTCGTCTGATTGCACTGAGGATATGCAGCGCATTTCGAACTAGTTGGGATGATGCGGTGTCCCTAATCGTGGGGTTGGTCCCTATTGACCTGTTAGCAAGAGAGATGCGATGCCTGCATGGACGGAGGCAGGCGGGTCCATCAGGAACGGAAGCAGATCACCGGAGAACAGTAAGGGAGGAGTCGCATAGACTCTGGCAACGACGGTGGGACGAGTCGTCGAAGGGTCGATGGACATACAAGCTTACTGCTGATATTAGAGAATGGCTTGACCGACGATACGGAGAGGGGAACTATCATCTCACGCAGTTTCTCACTAGACACGGTGGTTGCTACTGAATGTATCTGCATCGTATTGGTGTGAATGATTCCCCGAACTGTTGCAGATGTCGTGGGATCCCAGAGGACCCGAAGCATGTGCTGTTTGAGTGCCCGAGATTCCGGGAGGAGAGAAAAAGCTTGAACGAGGCCCTGGGAGTCGGCGTGAGCCGCCAAAACTTAATCCGGGAAATGCTCAAATCGGAGGCAAACTGCACTTCCGTCATTCACACAATTGTCCGGATACAAACCTAGCTTCTGAGAGAAGAGAGAAACGGAACACAGCAGAGTTGGAAACATGAAGGCCCGCCCAGCGAAATAATGCCTAAATGGTGGTCTCGTTCTGCAAGGGTAAAAGAGAGGTGGGGTGCTTATTTAGTGGGTGCGAATCCCACACTACACCCATATCAACTTTGACGTTCACACGGCGGAGCTGACATGGATGTGTCTTTCTAAGATTTTTTAACACCTCCATGTATTAAAAAAAAACACAAAAAAACTCTGACGTTTTTCCTCTTACCATTAACCTGGTATTGTAAGGTGACCGCAACAAGGTTCTGGGATCAGAACTATCTCAGCATGGTTGCCTCTAACAATTTTGACATCAGACCCCATAGGAAAAATACTATCACAGAACAGTCTCAACTTGATCTTGGTATTGAGATTTACTGCTTTTCCAGACTTTAGTTAAGGGGAGTCCGGAGATACCCCTTCTTACACTCAAAACAGGTGCCCTTTTTTAGAATTTTACCGATCATCCCCCCATCTAAGAAGGGTCTGAGACTCCCAGGATTTATGTACGAGTCGAAGTAGCAGAAACTGCAGGTGCAGCGACAAATAACTCTGCTGGGAGACCTTCGAACTCAGCGGCGGCGTTTGAGTGCATTGATGGCCGAGAAGATTTCTCTTTCTACTTTCTAGATGACTAGTTATTTGATCCACAGGAGCAGGAGCAGTGAAGAGCCGTGATGAAATGTTCTTTTCAGCTCTTTATCATCGTGGATAAGCGGTAATTTGTTAATGTCTTTCATTGAATCGTAGAAAGTTTTGCGATCACATGTAAATTCTTTCTTGATGCGACACCCACTTTTGAAATCAATGCGTTTTGCGACATCTTCCGCTCCCCTGATCAGCGTAATATTGTTACGTCGCACACTACGTCAAACTTCCCAGGATTTCACGTGGTGTACGAGTTCAAGCGTCTCACACTCACCATCACTCGCGGTGGTCATTAGAGCCTTCAATTCTGCTAATCCATATCCCCATTCCCACTATTGAGTGACAGTTGGATCATATAAGGGGTCGATGCTTAACTTGGGTGGTTAGAGAGCTAACTCTGCGGGAAATGGCATATGCAACACGCAAACGAACATAAGTGACCGTTTGATGGTGATTCATTTCGGGACCGATATCAGCGCGTCTCTTGTTACCCACGCGTAGGAGAGAACTCTTTAAGCTACTGCAGAATGCAAAGTGGTCAACCTGAGAGCTCATACGGTGTCGGAGGACTCTGTGCTCCAACAATATACCAGCAATGACAAGGCGGTGGAAGTTGCAGAAATTCACAAACCTCACAATATAATCATTACGGTCGCCAAGATCGTTCTTCCCCGTCACATGTATGAGCAAGGTGTTGTCAGAGCCCACCTTGACATTCGGATCAAGCATCACGATCACAATTTCATCTCTAAGAAGCCTCTCCTGAACTGCATGCTCGTAAAGAGCATTCTTTTCCATTATAACGCAAGTATGCACAATTTTGATGCTCCTTAATCTCGACCGGAACCTTGCAATCAGAAGTCTATCCGAAATCGACTGACTGGTAAAGAGAGTGCGTCTTGCGGTAACCGCCAGAAATGACTCGATACCTGATGCACATCCGCTACAACTCGACGGGGAAAAGTACTCTTCAGAGCCCTACCATCCTATTTCGCGTGAGCCCAGAAAGTGCAGGTTGTGTTAATTTCTAGAAAGCAATCATTCTGAGAACCCTCGATGTCGTCGCCGACGAGCGTGTGCACATTCTAGAAACCAATCATAGTCCGTTTTCGATAGCCAAAGGTCTGTGATGTGAGGTCAGTCCCTATCCGAAGCATTGTTGATGTTTCGGTACAAATAAAGTGTCAAAAGTTTCAGGTTGCTAGCTCATAATTTCACGACATCTGTGAAGTGACGAGACTATGCAGCTATCGGTAAAATTAGGCTCAACACCCCAAAATCTATAACTGGAGATGAAAAATTAATATTACTTGATGGATAGGATATGATAGATTCACACCGGATAATGGTTTTCGTCCCACGGGATATAAGATATTCGTAAGTGATGAATAACTAGGATGCGCCGTTTTGATGTCAAAAACTGCTAAGACCGTAACTGTTGTTATAAGAGCATGGAAGCAGAGTCCGGCCTGTTCAAATCTTCAGAGCCAGCTCGAAGCATTCACGAAGGAAAGTAGCTTTCTCACCCTGCAGCCAGGGGTTTCTCTGAGGTCATCATGGAATGATTCACCTTGCGTCTGTAGCCTGAATCTAACTAGAGCTGGGCAATTGCAAATCGGGGTTTCCCTTCTTATCCGTAGCTTCGGCAATGCGAATTGTAGGGTATGCCAAGTTTGGCAGCATAGTCCCCTATAGGCCAGTGTTCCGTGCAGAACGTCATCATCTTGCATGCAATGGCACGCGCAGAGCAGAGCTCTGGCGATCGTGTTTTTTTATAAGCGAGCCAAATTCTCCCTGACTTGGGGCAGGTGGTGAGCCTGACCACCATCTAAGGTGCGTGACTGCTTAGTAGTGCGAGTGGATTCCACCCTTGACAGTCTTCCACTCTTCCCTGAATGGAAGGTGCACAGCAAAGGTTCTTCTCAAGTTCAATTCTCGTGTGTCATAGTAGGTGGGGAACGCTCGGATTTCCCGAAGTACCTCGCTTAGCATGTTATATCTGTAGGGTTTCATTGACCCGAATCCGGGCTCACGTAGTCCGACGGGACTGCACGCTACAAAGTATTTAATGTCTAGAGGAGGAGGTGCAAGAGTACATTGAGAGCATCTGCTGAGCAGGACTGCAGGGGTCTGGTACCATCTGCACACGCGGTTCTTTGAATTGCATTGAGCTTCGTTCGACTGGACTTTTTGCTCAAAGCTTGCCACCATACAATAGAGTCGTACGTTAGGATGGGACGCACCACGGTGGTGTACATCCAGAGAACCATCCTCGGCCAGAGACTTCATTTCTTTGCAAAGGTTCTCTTCCAGGCATACAAGGTTATACGGGCCTTCTTAACCCGCAGTTCTATGTTTAATTTCCACTTTAGCTTCGAATCCAGGATTACACCCAGCTACTTTACATTGGAGGAAAGAACCATTCTCTGTTCATTCGGACGCGGTAGATGGAATTTGGGTAACCTTGTCTTGGTGGTGAATAGCATTATTTCTGTTTTAGTTGCGTTTATGCGGAGTCCGCATCTTGCGGCCCAGAGGCACACCTTTTCCAACGCTCATTCTGTTGTGTCACTCATAATGGAGATGTAGCTCCGGTAAATCTCAACAAGTCACGACCTAACCATTTCTTGCTGCTTCTGCAGCATGACTGGCATTATGTCATCTGGGCCCAGAGATATATATGCGCAGAAACTGTTTATAGCCCAGCTGACCTTATACTTGGTAATTTCCGATTTGATAGTCTCACAGGGCTGGGGCGGCCGGCCCCCGCTTGTGAACGGGACAAAGGCTGAAGAAAAAGAAGACGGGGCTGGGGCGGCTGCATACCTTCCCAGTAAGGCTCTGACTCACAGTCCCTCTCGGCGGGCTGCGAGGTGCGTCTAAAGAGGAACTCGAAGGTTTCACTAGAAGACTCCGTCCAGGAGTCTTCCGACTTTTTAAAAAAGGATGGGCTTCTATGTTCCTTGGATAGAATCTTCCTGAACCTCGCGGATTCGCAGGTGTTCCAGGCAGGCAATGTTCCAACAATTGTGCAACCAGAACCGCCTCTTGGCAGTCTTGATGGCCGATTTGTGTTTCTTTATTCAGTCTTTGTATGGCTGCCAATATTGTGCCTGTAGATGTTGAAGATCTCCTTGGTCAGTTTCCTGAGGCTGGACAGATTACAGTGGCAGTGCTTTCTTAGTGTATTTAGCAGGGCTTGGAGGCGGTATTGAATGTCTTTTCTAGAGCCCCGACCTTTGACTGCAGTTCGCCTGGCGTGCTAATCTTACCAATTTGCGCACCAAAGAGTTTGTTTTTGATAGCTTGAACAAAGCTATCAAAGCAAACAACGCTCCCAATTGGGTCTTTGAATGGATGAAAAGTATCCAACTATGATCTGAGAAGTATCAAAGAATGACTCACCTCTTTCGTTGTTTTTCGAGCTGACTTCGCAGCTTATCAACAGGTTGGTCTTCTTTGCAGCTATGGTGGTCATCAAATGTTGAAGTTTTTTCTGGTGAAGGTGATTGATCGTGAGTCATATAAGCTCAGGGAATATACCCGTTCTCTGCCCCCGCTTGTTCCAGTTTGACCACGACCTGATTGTTGGAACTCAAGGCCGGACACAGAATAGCGTGCAGACTCTTTCTGGCGAGGAAATATGCTCTAGCTCTGCCCCGATTAGGGTCTCTCTAGGAGGAAAACAAGCAGATTAGCCGAGGCGCACTTCTATTGCTGCAGATTTATCTTCGTTACCCTCAGCATGATTTGCTTGCATGGGGGGTTCGTCAGTCCCCGTCGTATCGACGATCCTCATCTCCTCCAACAGCTCGTTGGCGGCGTCGACTGGTTTTGCAGAAGGGTTCACTTCCACCTTTGCGTTTCTGACTCCGAACCGCACCTTATAGTCTACCTTTTCCAGTGCCTTTAGGTATGCTACGTTTATACGGAGTAGGAAAGGTTGGCTGTTCGCCTGGGGTTCGTACTCCTAGCCAGTCATCCATGGTAATCCTGGGGTTTTGAAGGCACAGAGGGAGGCTTTCGCAGTTCGTAGCGGCAGAGCGTGTAATTGGTGGCACAGGTTACCGTTCGAGCCCACGCACACTCTGCTCCGCATATGGTTTTATTCGAACTCCTCTTGAGGTCGATTGCATTTAAAAGCGGTGGGCTCCGCCTTCTGCTCGTCTGCCAGGCATTTGCTTTTATATTCTTTAACAATGACTTGGTCCTTTCATCCCGGTGTTTATTCTTTGCAATCTTGCTGAGATTATACGTGGCCTTCTGGTACTGGATCTTTAGTAGGATTCCAGTGGACCTCCGTTTCTTAGTTGCTTTTCGATGACTGTCTGTCTTTGTTTTTGAGACAGCCCCTAGTCACGACGGTTTTTGGTTAGGAATACGATATTTGATACTTGCTATACCCAGCTGGAAACCACTGGTCCGTCTTCCGCCTTACTCCGGGAGGTCCCTACGGTTGGTTTAAGCACAGCGGTGCTACGGCTGGCACCGGCTGTACTGCTTTCGATTGCTACTGTCTCCTGGCTGGACGACAGCAGCTCGTCTTCCGATGATGGGCCTGGCATTTCCACCTCTACTTCTATCGTCGATTTTTTGGTTTTTGTTGAGTTTATGTCTTGGTCCTACGAGTAGTCCGGTAGAATGTCCACACTGACTAGCTCTGTCACCAGGGCAAAGGTCTTATTTGAAAATGAAGGTGCCCAAGGTATTCGCACTTCGCATACTAAATACCAAGCTCTCCATTGGTTACGCAACCCTTAGCGTATGCTATTCCAATTTGGCTTGGGGTCCTGTTACCACCTTCTCCAGGGTAGGGTGACGATCCCCGGACGATTGTGATGACGGGAGAGCTTATTATCGATCAAATTAACCATAAGCGTACATGTATGGTCTAAGAATGACATTTTATTCGCTTCAAACTCTAGGTTCAAATTGAATATTGTACAATCAATTTATTATTACGTTAAACGTTAGCAGTTTGGGTCCTTTCAGGGCCACTGAACAAATATTCCGGATAGTATTAAGTAGGTCGTTGGTAGTCGTCTATCAGGTAAGTCGGATGGGCACCTCAAAATAGGATGATTGCAAACAGATGCGGTTATTTAAAGTGAAATAAAAACATTATTTGCCATCGATTTTGGTAGGTTTGGGAGTCCTTTCTTCAGTTCCACCTTGTGTTCCACTTAGGTTCCCACCGAGCAGAATAAATTATCCTCTCTTGAACTTATTCGAAAAGTATAAAATTTGTTTCTTGTGTTTTCTATCATCCAGTGAACGATGAATTTTGCATATAACCAGCATCGCTACTCCGTGAAAGCTATTAACATGAAATTTCGTGTAAACAGGATTCACAATATTCGATTTGCTCCCTATTATAAAGGACTCTATTGAAGCGAGTGCTCTTGTTTGTCTAAATATGTTCCTGTCTCCGTAAGAGTACCATTTATTGGAAATATTTCGAGTACATAGCTCGAGTGAATTTCGCCGTTTTTTCCCAGTATGGGGCAAACATGCTCCATTATCTTTGTTGTGTTTCAAACGGGAGCTGCCAGTTATTGGGTTCTTCCTCCCTTTTGGCTTTGATATTGGCAGACTGCTCTCAAGCAATAACACACTTCAAATATAGATCCATGCCTGAATTTACATATTGTGTCGATTGCGAAAAGTAGACTGGTGAAGATTTCAAATTCGAATGGAATAAGGGAGCATCGTAGTGGTGCGGAAATGAAATAAATAACTTAGTTTGTGGAAGGGTGTATTGACTTTGGATCCTGACATGCTTTTCCTTTAACGATGGGTGGTGAAATTTGCGGAAATCTTCCACTTGAAAAGAAATATTATTTGCTCCTTTTCGGATAGTGGTGGTGTTCAGATACATTTAATATAACGCCAAATATCAAGGTGGAATCTGCGAATTGCCAAAGCCATTCAAAGAGAAATATTGTAAAAGGTGGAAAGATGGTGGATTGCATTTCCTACTGATGAACAATTTTCCACTTCAGTTGCTGCTAAGAGAGCATTACCTCTGTGTGGAAATTCTCAACGCCATCGTATTAGCCTGCGGTTCGAGGAGAGCTTCAATAAGGATTTATGAGAGTGTTTTTGGTTTTTCAACCCGTTGCATTTACATTTTTCAGTTGTAGCAAGGTTGAGAGGAGATTCTTAACTGCGTTGTATTATAGAAATTATATTATATTGTAATCTGTAAATTGCGGTTCGTATTTCCTTCAGGTCTTCGGTTCAACTCTCTCGGATATGTGTAGGAATACACCTTTCAATGAGATTGGGTTTCACATTCCGATAGTTTCCCCAGGTGGACAAAGGGTATTATACGTCCCAGGGCGAAACTGGATTGGTACCCACAATGGAGTATAAAACTTGGGAAACGTCTGCTGAAGCAACTTCAACAACTTTACTCTTTTTCTTCAGCCTTTGTCACGCTCACAAGCGGGGTCGACTTGTCATCAAATACAAATATCAAATACCTGGTGTGGATGCAATCTCCAGGCTTTTAAATCCCCATCCAGCGTATCAGGCCACCGTTGTTTCGGACTGCCTTTTGGTCGTTTACTATCGACTTTGATTTTCAGACCAATCTTGGCATCGAAGACGCCTCTCCCGCAATTTTTCCACGATCGGTGCAACCCCATAACAATCGCGGATATCCTTATTTTGGATGTGATCAAAACGTGTCACGCTAATAGTCCAACGCAACATCTTCGTCTCCACTGCCACAAGACGCCGTTCATTGTTTTTTATAGTCGGTCAACAGTCAGAACCATAGAGGGTGACAGGATGGACGACATTGGGGTAAATTTTAGATTTGAGACGTTAGTTGATACGTCGATCACAAAAAACACCAGTTCTGGAACGCCTTTTCATCCAGGTTGCGATAATGCGTGAAACAATTTCATAACGCAGTTCTCCATTGACTTATAGCGTTCACTCCAGGTATTTAATTTGCGCAGTTCTGGGCAGATCACTGTCGTTGACAGTGATTGTGCCTGTTGCATAGGGATCGGTAGTCAAAAATTCAATTTTGTTTAGATTCAATCTGAGACCGTGTTGCAGGAGGCGATCATTCTAGCTCTGGACAAGTTGCTCGAGATAATTTTTGCTATGTGATGCTAGGGACGCATCATCTGCATAAAGCAGTATAGGGCACTGGATGTTGGATGTCCTGTGACGGTGTCCATAACAAGAACAAAGAGGAGTGGTGAGAGGACGCTTCCTTGATGAACACCAACAGAGACATGAAGTGGTTTTGATACACTCGCCATACTTCGAACTTTACTTTCTAGATCATGGTAGAGCAATTGAAACCAGCGCACGAGTTCTTCTGGCACCAAGTGTTGTCGTAAAGCATACCAGATGAGTTCGTGTGGCACATGGTCAAACGCTTTCTCTAGATCCAAAAATGCAATGTAAAGAGGGCGATGTTTCTCACGGTTTTTCTCCATGAGTAACCGCACAGCGTGTATTGCGTCAGTAGTTCCGTTCCACTTTTGAATAAATCAACAAATTTCTTTTTCCATATTGGAACAGTGAAACTTAATTGCCAGTCAGATGGTGTTCTTCCTTCCTGAATAACCCGATTAAAGAATTCACTGAGCCGCAGTGTTGGGTCCCAGCTCTTCGTTTTCCAGAGTTCAGATGCGATGTCGTCAGGTCCTGTGGCTTTCACCGATTTCATTCGTTTTATTGCCTCCTCGACTTCAGTTGCGTTGACAGGTGGAACTGGTCCAAATGTCGGCAATGATTATGGAAGTGGAGGATGAGCAAATTCTTCAGTTGAATTCTGCTCGAAGTATTCTCGCCATCTATCCGTTACGGCTCGACGATTGGTAAGCAAAGTACTGTACTTGTAATTAACGCCACAGAAGTGTTCGATATCCTGTGTACGTTCGTGTTGCCTTTTGGTAAGTCGATACAGATCTCTCTCGTCATCCCAGGTGTCCAGTTTATAGTAAAGATTTTTGCAATGGTCCAACAGGATTCACAATATTCGCTCGGGTGACAGCGACTGCTTTCTTTGCTTCCCGGTTGGTATTCTTATAAATTTGCCAATTGGACACTGTTTTATCGTCGAGAAATTTGTAGTAGCTGCGTTTCTTTTCACGGATCTTCATATCAACATCATCATTCCAAAGCCAAATATGTCGGTTGATGTACCGCTTACCCGGCTTGGTGACACCGAGGGTTCCAGAGGTCCCTTAGTGGATCGTGTCTTTCATTTAGTGCGTTCCTCATGATGTTTTGTCGGTGGCTTAATTCGGACTACGGCAATCAACGGTCGATGTTGAGGTGCGATGGTTTCATAGGGAACGGCTTTGCAATCAGTGATGGTGGTAAAGTGTCGACGTCTTATGAGAATATGGTCGATTTGCATTTTACTGTTCCCACTATAAAATGTAGGACGATGAGACAATCGTATGATGAACCATATATTTATAAGTACAAGGTCATGGGTGTCCGCAAAATTGACTATACGCTCGTCACCCTCATTGCGCGCTCCGAACCCCTTTCCCCATGGTACCTGTTACCGTCTGCCTTTTCACCACATGACCATTAAGGTCGCCGGCAATGATAATATAGTCGTCAGCAGGCACGTGATAAGTCTTTTCATCGAGAAGTTGCCAGAAGGCATCTTTCTCGGCATCAGATCGACCTGTCTGTGGTGGGTACACGGTGAAGAAGTGAATAGTGCGATCAGCTGATATAATGGTGAGCTTCATCAGCCGATCATCAAATCGTTCGACTTCTTTAATGGCATCACGGAAACCCTCTGAGATGGGAATGCCAACACCATATTGAGTGTGTTGGCTATCAAAATAGAGAAGTTTATAGCGTTCGTGTTCAATGTCGCAGCTTTTGCCACCAGACCATCGGTTTTCTTGCAGAGTGCAGATATCAATGCGCCTTTTCCGAAGAGCTCTTGCGGGTTCCTCGGTCTTTCCAGTTAGGGTGCCAACATTTAGCGTGCAGACACGTATGCGTCAAGAACCCTTACCCATTTCACGACACGACGGGGGCCCGCCCTGCCGTGTCGACTGAGGTGGACGCCTTAGCATTTTTTACGATCATCTTGTTTCTAAGGGCATTGTATGCATTTTCTTGGTCGGCCTGTCGCGGGATCTGTTACCAAGAGAGATCAAGTAGGATTTAGCATAGTGGAATAACTCCAACTATACTCTATTTATCTCTTTTCCTGATCTCAGCATTTTATTTTTGTTTTACTGAGGGTAGTGCAAAATACGTTGCCTCAAACGTTCCTCCTTTACCTGGGTTTAGGATCAGCATACTATGTTAATAGCATAGCGGAACACCAACAACTTAACTACCAAACCCTATCTCCATTTCCACGTAACATAAAGCCGCGGTCGGAGAAGGATGAAGGCGAGTTGCCCGCGCCTAAAAATGGGACAAATTGTACCAACTACAAGAGATGCTCTGGACAGGGACCGGTTTCCTGGAGAAGAGCCGCTACACCATATATTATATTGGCCATCCAGTAAACCATGTGCTCGAATTAGGTTTCTTAGTCAGCCAAAAAATGGCACCTGTTGTCATCGACTTTGAAAACAATAGTCCAGTCATTAAAACCGAAAATCTGGTGTGACCTCCGTATTCATACATACATGAAATGTATGGTTTTCGAGTTATTCGCGAAAAACCGTTGAAAACATGCATTTTTTCAATCAGAAAAAGATATGTTTGAATAACTCGAAAATTACTATAAGTAGGAAAAATTTTCACTAAACATTTCTTGTTTAGAACCGACCATACAACCGATTTCTGTGGTTATTTAGAAAAAAAGAATTCAATTCATTCGAAGTCACACCCCTCGAGGGGAGGCACACATCGGCGCCATATAACTTTAATTAACATTCACGCGCCTACAGAGGAGACTGTAAGTCCAAAGTTGAATGCCGGTGACTTCAAGTTGGAAGCAGGGAGAATAGTGCAAGGACCGAAGTCTATTAGAGGGTTTTGCTCAGTTGGATTTAGTTTTGGCCAATGAAGGTGATGCACGCATCTTTTGCAAAGGGGTTCTTATCGTAGACCTGACCTTTGTCAACCCTGCACTGGTACGTAGTATGTCCTGGCCCGTTAGCCAGGACTACACCAACAGTGACCACCAGACAATAAGCTTTGAACTGAAGAGGGAGCCGCAGGTCAGAGAAACAGGATACCTAAATCCGAGAAGGGTATCAGGCTTGTCTCAAAAAGCATTGGACGAATGAAGCCACTTGGAAGTGTGGCTAAGCCAACCTATTAAGAGAAGAGCTCTCCACGTCACATCGCCAAGGCATGTGACGCATCCATGCCTAGGAGGTGCGCATTCTCCAGTAGAAGACCCAACTGCTTATGGAATGGTAAATTGACCAGTCTTCGATCAGCCTTCCAGCGAGCCAGACGAATGGCCCAGAGAGCGGTAGATAGGAGTAATCAGGGACAAAAGGAGAATGCTTACAAGGTAGCCCGCAAGAACTTCAAGCTTGCCATTCAGCGGAGCAAGAGGGAATGTTTTAAGGAGCTCTGCTCGGAAGGGGATGTAAGTTCTTGGGCGAGCGCCCATAGAATTGTGATGGGATGGTGGAGAGGCCGGTCATCCAGGGGTTATTCCGCCAGCAAGAGAACACATTTCGAAGATTTCTCAAAGTGACGATAATTCCTGCAGTAACCATCGACGAGCTGTTGGAGCTCTGCAGCAGAATAGGTTATAAGAAAGCTTGGAGTTTAGAAAGCCTGCTGAACAGAGCCCTTAAGTTTGCCGTAAAACCCAGGCCGGACATGTTTGCTGAATTGTTCGAAGCGTGCGTGTCAGAGGGGATATTCCCTACAGCAATGAAGCGGCAGAAGCTGGTACTGCTGTCTAAGGTTGGCAAACCTCCAAGTAAACTGTCCTCTTATAGTGCCATATGTCTTCTAGACACTCTGGGAAAAATGCTGGAGCGGGTAATTTACAATAGATTACTCCCGATCGTCGAGAGCCAGGGAGGCCTTTCAGATCGGCAGTATGTGTTCCGTAAAGCCAGATCAACCATTGATGCCATCCAAATGGTTATTTGCTTGGCCGAAAATGCAATGCATTGATTAAAACGTTCCCGGAATGATCGCCGTGTGGCGCTCTTAGCACTCGGCTGTCCTTCTTTTTGTGTTTGTTGCTCAATTGTCACTTATATTGTCGCCAAAGTTTGGCGTTATTTCATCGTCAGTTGTGAAAGTTACGTTGAGTTGAGTACATGTGTCTCTGAGCGTGTTCACGATTTTCGAGAATTTCATGCAAAGGAAGGACCGTGTGCACATCGTCAAAGACATTATTTTCATGGCTGATTTTGACCCAACATTCATCAAATGCATTACTACTGCAGACGAAACGTGGGTTTATGAGTACGATACGCAGTCCACACATCAGGCGAGTGAATGGGTCGCGTCGGATGAGCCGAGACCGAAGAAACCGGGTTTCCAGTAAAAGAAGAAGGCATGGCTTTCACCGATTATCACGGTGTGGTGCATAGTTAATTCTTGCTACAAGGTCAGAATCTCAACAAGGAATGCTGTTTGGGTGTTTTGAGACGTTTGCGTGAATCAATCTGTCAAAAACGCAAGCATTTGTGGGCGAACAACTCGTGGATCTTGCACCACGATAATACACCGTCGCACAATACCATCATTATCCATGAGTTTTTGGCTAAAAACAACACGAATACCGTCCAACAACCACCGAATTCACCTGATTTGGCCCCATCCTCTTCAATTGAATCAAAAAACCACTAAGAGGAACGGGTTTCAGTAACTCAGAGGAGATAATGGAAAAATCGAAGATGGCCCTAATGGAGATATCTAACATGGAGTTTTAAAAAGTTTCGAGGACTGGACCAAGCGTTGGGATAAGTGCGTTGCAGTCGCGACTACTTTGAAGGGGACAATATCGATTTCCGGAAACTGATCAAGATAGTATTGCGTGGTGGTGATTCTGAACGTGAGGAATGAATTTAATTCGGCCAATTGGAATCTTATGCGAAATGGTGTGGCCACGATTGGTGTTTTCACCTATCTTGCAACTATTGTCGATAGCTACCAGCGAGAACGGACGCTCTGGTATGACACCGATGATGGACCCAAGGGGTACATTGTCATTGCGGGGGTCCCACAGGGCTCCGTACTTCGCCTACTACTGTGGAACATAATGTACAATGATGTACTTAACCTTCCAGCTTCAGGGGAGGCCAGGGTGGTGGGTTACGCTGGTGATATAGCATTGGTTGTAGTCGTAAAGCATCTAGAGGATGCAGAGTTATACTCTTGTGAAGCAATCAGTGCTGTTAAGGCGTGGTTTGAGAGCGCTAGACTGGCATTTGCGAAGGAAAAGCCGGAAGTGGTCCTCAGCACAAAGTGCCAGAAGCGAAATTACGCCCGAATTCGAATCGGCAATCACATCACCACTTCCAAGCCTACTATCAGATACTTGGGAGTGATGGTAGATATGAAGTTAAGTTTTAAACAACACATGCAATATACTTGCGGCAAGAGATACACGGCGATTATGGCCCTGGCAAGGATAATGCCGAACGTGGAACGTCCACGGTATACGGTATATAGGTTACTTACTGCCAGGGTGATGCGCTCGATCTTGCTTTATATCGCCTCTATTTGGGGGTTTTTTTTTGTGCGTACACGGAGGTGGAAAATCTTAGAAAGACACGTCCGCCGCAACTCCGCCGCCCGAACGCCGGAACTACAGCGGGTGCGTGTGGGATTCACACCCACTAAAAACCACCCCCGGTCACTCCAGCCCCAGCCCCGCGGGACCACCATTAAGGTATTTCTTCGCGGGGTAGGTTTGCTCTTAGGCACTCATCCTTCTCCTATTTGCAGCTTTCCTCTTTCTTTGTTCCTTCAGCAAATCCTCCTGCATTTGGATGATTGAGGAGCCAATCGCAAGCCACTTCTCCTCGGACTCCAGCATCTCAGTAACCAAGCTCTCCGGGGTCCCGCTCCTGTCCAGCACCTGGTTTAAGCTCCTTTTCTTCATCGCAAATCGTGGGCAGTGAAACATCACATGTTCTGGATCCTCCGGTATGCCATCGGATCTGAGACACTTCGGAGAATCATCCAACCCAAAGCGGTGCAGATACTGCCTGTAGCAACCACCGTGTCCCGTGAGGAACTGGGTAATGTGGTAGTTGGTCTCCCCATGTTTTCGCTCAAGCCACACCCTAATGTTGGGAATGAGCCTGTGCGTCCACCGACCTTGCGTTGCCAAAGATCAAGCGACTCTGACCTTCCCGCATTTCTACGCTGTGCATGCCCCTCCATACGTCTTGCATTATACAGGACACTTATTTCTTTGGCCAGAATGTCAACCGGGATCATGCCTGCCACCACCAATACTGCCTCATCTGATGTGGTTCTAAAAGCACTGCAAACTCTCAAAGCCATCCGCCGGTAAACCGAGTTCACCGGCTTCCGTCTCTGAGAGTTTGCAAGCGCCTCTGCTCACAGAGGCGACGAGTAGAGCAGGATGGAGCGCACCACTCCGGTTAGCACCAACCTCCGTGGTGGCACTGGCTGCCTTTTGGCATGCATACTCAAGGTGTTCCCTAAAACTCAATTTGGTGTCAATTATTACCCCCAGGTATTTAATAGTCGGCTTTGATACGACCGTATGTTCACCGACCTCTACCTTCACAGTGCTATTTTTTCTGCGGTTCGTTATTAAGACCGCTTCCGTTTTCGCGTCCGCCAAAGTCAGCCCGGCCTTTTCTAGCCAGGACTTTACCGCTCTCACTGTTTCCGTTGCGTAAACCTCCACATTTTCTGAGTGTTTTGCTGCAACAACCACAGCTAGGTCATCAGCAAAGCCGACAATCGTAGTCCCCTCTGGGACGGGAAGAGCAAGCACCCCATTATACATGATATTCCACAATAGGGGACCAAGTACCGATCCCTGTGGTATCCCGGCTGTGACAATGTACTCTTTGGGGCCCTCATCCGTCCCGTACCAGAGAGTCCTCTCTGAGAGGTAGTTTTCCACTAAATTCGTTAAGTATCCGGGGACACCTATGTCAGCCAACGTCCCTTTAATTCTATTCCAGTTGGCCGAGTTGAATGCGTTTTTGACATCCAACGCCACCACGACAGAGCAGCCGCCAGAAATCAGTGTACCTTTTGCCAGGTTTACCACCATGCCAATTGCGTCCACCGTAGAGTGGGCGCGTCGGAAACCAAACTGGCGTTCCGACAAATCATTGCTGGCTTCGACGATGGGCAGGAGTCTGCTGTAGATGACTCTCTCCATCATCTTCCCCATTGTATCCAACAGGCAGATAGGACGATACGACGCTGGGTTTCCAGGTGGCTTGCCAGGCTTCGGAAGCAACACCAACTTTTGCGTTTTCCACTGGGCAGGGAATATTCCTTCTTTTATGCACGTCTCGAAGGTGTTGGCGAAAAGGTCGGGCCTAGTCTTCACTGCCAGTTTCAAAGTTCGGTTGGGGATGCCATCCAAACCTGGGGCCTTGTTGTCACCGAACCTACCACATATTTCCCGCAGCCCCTCCACAGTTACAGGCGGTATTATGTCGTCATTTAGCTGGACAAAAATTTGCCTTCCCCTATTTTCGTGGTGAGGGAACAGAGCGGTAACAATCTGTTTCAGGAGGTGCGGACAGGTCACCTGGTGTGATTTCCGTAGCCTTTTCATCACCACTCTGTAAGCCTCGCCCTAAGGGTTTATGTCGGCATGGTCGCACAGCTGTTTGAAGCAGTTCTTTTTGCTCCTCCGAATGGCTTCCTTTAGGCGGCCACGCAATTGCTTGTGTGCCTCCTCTCGACCGTCGCCACCGGGTTTTGCCCTGAACCTCTGGCAAAGCCTCCTTGCCCGAAAACACGCGGCTCGCAAACTTGCGATTTCTTTGTTCCACCAGTAGTTGGGTTGCCTACTGGGGAGCAATCGCCTTCTGGGCATAGTAGCATCGCATGCTTCCGTTACCCATCGAGTGATCTGGGTGGCTTTCTCTCCAGCCGTACCATTCAGGGATATGTCGGATTTGAGCACTGCGGAAAACGTGTCCCCCTCGAAAGCTTTCACTGTCCAGCCAAGCATACCACCTGGCATTCTGCGAAAATTCTTTTTCGAGCTCGATCCGCCGTTGATATCTATGCAGATTGCCTGGTGGTCGCTGTGAGTATAGTCCTCACTGACATGCCAAGCGATTCTACCGGTGGGAAAAGGCATTTTGCATATCATGTAATGCTCATAAACTGAGTCCGGTCTACAGGAGGATAACCCTAAGGGTGTGTTTTGCCTTCAGAACCGCTTCAGATGAGGCTGCATTCGTCATTTCCGCAATGATGCCAATCGATATCTTGGCAGATGAGATGACGAGTATTATAATCTGAAATCAGCCTCTCCTTTGTCGCAGATGAAGAACGCCGACAGGGAGACATCTGCAAATAGATGGCAGGATCGTTGGGACCACTTAGGACAGGGCCGGTGGACAGACAGGCTGGGGAGCTGGGGAGTCCCCGACGAACTAGAGCACATATTCTTCCACTGTCCGAGATTCAGGAGTGGGAGGAGAAAGATAGAGGAAGCTTTAGGTGAAGCACTGATAATGGAAAAGGTGGTCAGGAGATTAACACAGTGATCGCGTCAATCCAGGGCAAACTGCGGTTTTGTCTCACGCAAAACCTTAAAAAGATGCTATGGAAACTTGATGTCGTGGATCATGGAATCCAATAAACTGAAAAAATTGTTGTTCACATCCGCTCTCTTTAGTTTTAGTTCATAATAGGAACTTCCCATGTACATCTACATCAAATTAATTAACTATATTTCGATATTTCGTAATATTTGCTGATTTCGGTATTGGATTTGTCAGAAATCCTTTTTGGTTTTATTCACTCATGCGACCAAGTAATACATATCTCCCGAATACTAATGACACTAATTTCCAGGATTAAAATGGTTCCAATATCTACATTGATTTTGTAACGAGATAGATTTGAATTTCGGGCTTTTTGATAGATTCCATTTATTCACTTTAGCTCATTTCCATGTGTAGCCTATTTTGTAATTAGCGCAAATGAGATTGATATTGAATTCCCTCGAAATAAGATTCATTAATTCATGATTCTGCTAAATAATATTTGAAGGGAGTGTGAGACTGGTTGGATATTTTCGTGGTTATATTCGCCAGTGGATGCACTTTTGATACGTAAAGTGACTTTACATTATTTAGTTGCCTTGCCTCGAGTAGCTTGGCAAACACAAAGCTAAAAACAAATGACTACGATCCGACAGACATTCGCTTCCGGGGCATAGTTATAAATGCGCATTTCGTGTTTTTTTTTTAATATGTACATATCTAAACTGGAAGTTCGGTAAAAGCTATGCAGGAGTAGCTGCAACGGATGGATCCATCCTCCGTGCAACCTTGACATTGTGAGAAACTGAATATAAAAAGTGCTTGTTGGTGTTTTTGGCCAGAGACTATATAAAATGATTGAATCCTACATCATATTTCGATTAATTTTGGAATCCTGACGTGTTAGGTGTGAAAAATTTTGAGATTGGCTTAGGTTGGAGAATGAAAGCTGGTTTGTGTGAAACAATACCTTATTAGGATCGATTCAATGTCTGTCTGTTTGTCTGTCCTTTTATTTGTTGTTTACCCACTAAAATCACCCTCGACTCCCTTCATGGCCCATGGAACCACCATAAGGTATTCCCTCACGGGGCGTCAGTCAGCTCCCTCTAGGTTTGTCACCTTTCTTCTCTACGAGGCGTATGTAACCGCGCTTTTTTCTCTCCTCTGCCTTTTCCAGTTTGCTGTTAATAGATGAGATCATGGAGTGGATCGCATCCCAATCCTCCGCACGTGCTAGCATTTTCGGGCCAAATTTTCTAGTACCAGCACCTCCTAGAGTCTCCTCTAGGATCTTTCTTCTTCCACAAATCTTGGATAGTGGAAGAATACTTGCTTTGGGTCCTCTGGGATTCAATTGGAGTTTGGACAATCGGGTGATAAAGAAGTAATATTAATAATAACTCCGCCGTAGCCGGTCCCAAACCTGGTTGTGATAGAAGGAGGGATAGATAGCTTCAGTCTGAATGGCTTTACGCCACCGCAGCGTCTCAGGTAGTAGGTGAGGAAAGTGCAGGAACTTTCAAGTCTTGCAGATTACTCACTAAAGAAGCTGTCTCCACACATGGAAGCTAAGGATAAAATGCACCACCAAAAATGAGAATAAGAAGAAACTTGAGGCCCGGTACGGATAACTGGCGGGAGTCGTCTGATTTGGTGGCTGGGTCGGGCTCCCGTAATGGACAGCACGGCGTCGAAAGCGCTAGTCGTGGGGTGGTTCGACGTCTAGGCGCCACGACGACCAGGAGCATTGCTTCGCCTGCTGCAGCTGTTTCGTCACAATCTGCAGGTTCAGTAGGCAGCGGATGAAGTGGACTGAAGAAATGAAACTCTTCATCATCCGCTCCTACTACGAAATAACGGCGGGGGCGGGTACAACATCTAATCGTTCGTCGAGCGTTTCTCGCAATTCGCGCACGTGGCTGTGCAGCAATTCGCAGACCAGTACCGCTTTATAACTTTCAGGGACACAATCCTGGCCATCATTAGGGAGCGTGTTCGACTTGAGGTCACAGTGGAAACTAGTGACTGAGAGTCGATGGGGGTAGAGGTAGCGGCATCAACAACACCACGCCGCACTGCAAGCAACAGTTTCAGTATTCGCCGAAGCACTCTTCTCCACCGTCCAGCTGAGATTTCCGTTGAGGTTCGGGACGAATTCTAAAGAGCGTGTATAGAATTCTCGGAAATGGATCCTTAGCATAGACCAGGTATTCCCAGGCTCTATGCATCTCCAGCAACTCCGGGATTTCTATAAAATCAATATGAGATTGGATTTTGACGCTGCTGCAACTACAATCATTTGTGTATTGTGGTGCAGTTACGACTGACAGATTGCACGGTCAGAAGACGCTTTCGCGTTATTGGTTTGTGTGACCGAAGAGACCCTCCATGGAAAATTCGTCTGGAACGTCGGCGGGACTCACTAAGACAGGACATTGCTAGACTAATCCAGAACAGCACCGGCAATGCCAGTAGACGTGTAAGAAATAAAGTGCAGAGGGTTTACAGAAATTATGCCATCCACAGTGCAACACCCGTAGTTGAAATTCTGTACACACTAAAGCAGAAACTTTCTGTCATATGCAGTCGGTTACGACGGTATGGCGAAAGTCACTACAGACGTGTCCAGAATGCCACATATGCGAGCAACCAGTGGAGCTTTTTCAGATCTCTCAACGAATCCCAACAGAACGTCCAGACAGTGTAGTTTTCGGTAACGGAAACGAAAGAATACTAGGGTGGACTTTGGGGGCTATCCACTCAGCATGCTGTGTGGGTTACCGCCGAAACCACCCGCAATGTCAATACGCCTGGCATGATTTTTGCGGATGTTACCGAAAAGGAAATTCGACGAGCCATAAACAGCTGGAAGAGCTGAAGGGGCCCAGGTCTGGATTGGGTGCAGAATTTCTGGTATAAGAAATTTACCAGCGTACAGAGTCAGTTGGCGCACATAAATGAGGTCATGAGTCGGTCGGAGGAATTTCCACCCTTCCTCACTGCGGGGATTACCTACCTTATCCCTAAGAAGGACACGGTGCAGGACCCCCTCCCCCAGACACGAGACCGATTACTTGCTTACCAACCCTCTACAAATTCATCACGTCCATTATTAGTGGAAGGATCAATGCGTACCTCGAGACCAACAACATTCTGTCGGAGGAGTAGAAGGGCTGCCGAGTTGGGTCAAGGGGTTGCAAAGAGTTAAGACAACCAACTAGAGGCCAAAGAAACTTCTTTAGTTGTTATATCGATTATGCCAAGGCTTTTGATAGCGTTCCGCATACCTGGCTGGCTACATCTGTATCGCATTGATCCGAAACTAATAAAGTTTTCGGCGACAGTCATGGAAGGGTGGCATACCACCTTATCCGTGCGTACATCTGAGGGTGCTAATACCTCAGAGCCCATCCGTATACGGAGGGACATCTTCCAGGGGGTTTCATTGAGACCCCTTTGGTTTTGTATGGCACTGAACCCCCTTTCATGGCTGTTGAATGATGCTAGAGGGCATAGTTTTGCAATAAAGTATGACCTACGTGCTAAGTGTGAACTGACACACTTGATGCACTTAGATGCCATCAAGCTGTATGCTGGTACTGACAACCATCTTAGAAGTCTGTTGCGAATAATAGAC
This sequence comes from Hermetia illucens, assembly GCF_905115235.1. Lineage (NCBI taxonomy): Eukaryota > Metazoa > Arthropoda > Insecta > Diptera > Stratiomyidae > Hermetia > Hermetia illucens. The sequence goes on along the minus strand of NC_051854.1, from coordinate 80,484,422 downwards.
ATGTTCAGCTGTGATATTCAGATGGAGTTTGGATTAGACAAGTGTTGAATCCAAGCCATCCGCAAAGGTCATCACGAGTCGCATGCCGGACATAACATTGGTGACCTCCACAGTTAAGCTATGACCGAGGCAGACTTCTACAAATACCTGGGAATTCTGCAAGAAACTCATACTCGAATTAGTGATGTGAAGGATGCTTTGCTGTCCGGATTCTTGCGACGTACTGAACGTCGTATCTCTCGGGGAAGAATAAAATAAGCGCGTTGAATGTATTCGCTATTCATTCACTGGCTTATGCATTCGGAATATTTCGTGGCGAAGACTGATCTGGAAAACGTCCAGCGGATACGGATAACTATGCCCAAACTCCGAATGCATCATCCAAAGTCTGTCGTGAAGCGGATGAACCTGCCTCGTGACATCGGAGGTAAGGGCGTGGATGACGTGGCGGTACAACATATCGTCAAGTCAACTCGCTGCGCACTTATTTTTACAGCAAAGAGAAGGCGAGTCCCTTGCATGCGGCTGTCTGTAAGGCAGACTGCGGGCTGACTCCACTTAATTTGAAGGATCAATATTTCAATCTTCTGACTGGCATGAAGTCAGACCAAGAGCGGACCGATGAATGGAAGTCGAAGGCAATGCACGGTAAACACGTGAATTGTCTTTAGCAGCCATTTGTCGATTTGCATTTGTCGAACAGATGGCTCTGTGCTGGAGAGCTCTTTGCTGAAACGGAGGGGTTCATGTGTGCCATTCAGGACGGCGTGGTCGCCACCCGAGCTTATTAAAAGCTTATCATGAAAGAACGGGTGGAGAACGGCCAGTGCAGAATGTGTTGTTCGGCGTTAGAGACGTTGGACCATCTCATTTCGGGCTGTACTGTTATGGCACTCTTGCAATACATCACCAGATATAATGCTGTATGTAAGGTTATCCACCAAAACCTTGCATACAAGCATGGGCTGATCATGGGAATGCAGCACTTGATAGTTCTGCTTACAGCATGGATTGGGACCAGCAAGTTCTGACTGATCGCCATACTCTACATAACAAGCCTGACGTACTGTTAGTTGATAAGACGGGTCGCTCCGCCTATATAACAAATATTGCTATCCCCTATAACAGCAACATTGATCTGAAATACGCATCTCGAGCGGGTGGTTGTAGTTCCCATAATATTGTCAGTTGCAGGTATTATACCTAAATCCCTCACGGCTTGCCTTGATGTTCTGGGACTCTCGCACATTCTGGTTCAAACCATGCAGAAGTACACCATTGTTTATACGTGTTCGATGTTGCGGGGAGTTCTAGTCTAAATGCTTGGCACTTAATGGTAGTACGCGATTAATTTTCTGTTCCAAGAGTGTACGTCCTTGTTCTTGGACGGACAGAAGTATTTTCCGCTGACTAACTGGTTTGCCGCCCTGATGCCTGGGAGCGCAACTTCAAGTACTTCTTTGAATACTTCCTTGCGAAATTTAGCCGGAATAAATGGCCTAGGTTGCTTGTCTGAAGTCTCGCAGAGTAAGTTGGCTTGAGCCGAAGATAGGAAACTCTTTGAACTTGTATTTGGAATTTATCCTCAGGCTCTGAAGTTCTACGTAGTCCTTCTGCGCCTCGGCGATTATCGTATAACCGGCCGCGGCGGGCTCTGTTACCGTCGAAATTCGTGATAAAGCGTCTGCAATGACGCTGTCTTTTCCAGACACGAGTTGGATGTCGAAAGTAAACTGGCTGATGGTGCTCAGTTGTCGAAGTTGAAGTGAACGGCTTGCTCTCAAGGAAGAAACGGAGGTATTTTATGGACAGATACGCGGCGAGTAGCTCACAACCGTAGGCGCTGTAGATTGAGGAAATGCCAGAATTGTAGTATCATTTAGCTGTTGTTAGACGGTTTCAAACTCCTGGACCACCTCTGTAAGCCATTTAACCTCGCGGGAGTCTTTTGTTTTGAGTCTAGACAAGTAAGTTTTAAGGATCGCTAGGTAGTGAGTGGCCTTGGGCAGGAAACGACAATAGAAGTTTAACATGCTCAAAAACCCAGATCCTTCATTGAGGTCGGTAGGGGAAAGTTTTTGATCGCTTCAACTTTGCCTGGGTTTGGTTGAATTCCGTCGGGATCATGTGGCCGAGAAATTTTACTTGCTTTCGTAGGAATTTAAATTTTTCAACGTTAAGGATGAGCCCCATTTAGTTGCTTTATCTCCAAATTTGCGGTGGTACCAACAAATTGTCGGGCCCGCTGAGGGGCTCGGAATGCAAATACCCGAACTCGATTTCGGGAAACAGACCTCAACCGTGACTTCGAACGAGACTTACCTCATTATTGTCGCTGTCAGTTTGGAGACTGCGGCTGCAAGTGAAGCCACCGTTTGTCTAAGATTCTTGGCTTCTTGTCGTGTGTCCCTAGATGCTTCCGCAACCATGGGAACGCGTACACTTCATTTATCGGCAGTGGTGGACAGCATCTATAGCGATTCCGAGTCTTCGCAGGCCAAGACAGCGCGTGTACTTTGTGGAAGTTGCTACATCCGTAAAGATTTCAATAACTCTGAGCCGACCTTATTTCCATTCAGTTGCTTCATTTGTCGAGGCTGAGGGTGCAGTCGTCAAACTTGACCTTCTCACTTACTGATAGCCGACATATGAGCTGCTCCTCTAATCCGGCGTAGTATCAATCTTCCAAAACGTTCGCGACCAGCCCGATGGTTTCCTCGTCGAGACTGATAATTGGAGCGCGTGTCGTCCTTCGCGATGCCTGCGAGCGCAAATTGCACTTAAAATTGGCGGAACCACGTCCCCGGATTATGCCGCCAAAAGGGGGACACCTTAACTGCGACCGCTGCCACAATGGGACGTCATGCCTCCCGATATCGCTTCATCGTGAGCGGAGTGGAGGCGGAACACCGGAGCAGGACGAACAACCATTATTTGTTTAATCGCAGGACGCAGCTATGTCGGTCGGTACCTCAGTGCGTTGGCGGAGGATGCGTTCAATGCGACACATTGCCGACAATGTAGTGTGGGTTTCACGTCTGCGCTGTTCCACCACAGCTTCCTTTATGATCCGAAGGATAAGCACATCGTTGTACATAATGTTCCACAGCAGTGGGTGCAGTACAGAGCCCTGTGGGATACCGCAGAGACAACATACTCCTGGGGCGCATCATAGGTGTCATACCAGAGCCTTTGTTATTGTAGTCGCTAATACTTATTTTTGCCAGGCAATGCATTTCTCACGTCTAAGGTCACCACTACGCAATATTGCTTCTGTCAAGTCAATAAATAATTTGATGGCATCAATCGTTGATCTTGCTCTACGGAAACCATACCGTCGATATTAGATGCCTGCTCGGCTGTTGGCAACCGGTAGCAACCTAACCAATATAACCCCCCCCCCCCTTCCCCATACTATTTTCCTCACAGTATGCAGAATACGTGTAGGTCTGTAGGAGGATGGTTCACCTGGAGGTTGACGAACTTTAGGCAGTGGTACCAACTTCCGCTGCAGGAAATATCTCCTCGGATATGCGTACTTTGAAGAACTCCGTAAACATATCCGGTCTGGATTTCACAGCGAGCTTAAGGGCTTTATTTGGAACTCCGTCCAGGTCCGGGGTTTTACTGTCGCCAATTCTACCGGAATATTCAGCAGCTCTTCTGCCCTCCGTCACATTCAGAGGTTGCTGGAAGTTGTCGGTACTCGTCTCTTGCTTGGGGAATAGCCCCAGAGTAGTTTTCAAAAAGAGGGTAGGGCAAGTGATCTGCTGAGATGAACGTCCTCTGAACCTTCCCATTACGATTTTATAAGTGGTAACCCACACGTTTACGTTGGCCTCTGAACATTTAATCTTGCTCCGTTCAATGATCAGCTTAAAGGCTTTACGGGCTTCTTTAGTAGCGTCCTTTTTTCGCTTTCCTCGGAGCCATTCATCTGGGTCGATGACAGGCTGATCAAAGACTAGCCAATTCACCATTCTACCAGAAGTCAACTAGTCTGCAGGGAAATGTTCATGGACACGTCACATGTTTTGACCATACATTGTACCAGATCAAGAGCGCTTTCTGTAGAGGCAACTGCTTTATTAGGCCCCACCACAAGTCTGCTCATCCAAAACTTTTTCAGACTAGGCTAACATCTCTCTCGGTTTTGGGCATGATAGTCTTCTGCCTTATAGATGATCCATAGTTCAAAGAGGATTGCCTGGTGATCGCTACTTTGTGTAGTCCTCGCCTACGCACCAGGACATACTACGTACCGGCGCAGGGCTACGATTGAGGCACAGCTCTCCTTCCCAAAGTTTACATCACCGTCGTTGGCCAGGACTATAACCAACTGCGCAAAAAACCTTCAATAGACTGCGCTTCCTTGTATTTGTTCCTTTGCTGCCCCCCTCAAGTGCCCCAGTTTTGAAGCCACCGGCAATCATCTTTGAATTTCGTTCCCTTGCGTCGATGGCAGGATTGTCAAGATCTACCTATTATTGCCTACACAAAGCCACTGGTTGCCTAATTCATAGTACATTTATGGCTTGTCGACTACACTCTTATATAGCCGCTGCAGCCCATACGTCATGATGGTTTTTATAAGGTTCACTTATAATGGCGATTTCCATCTCCGATTCGAAGGTGGTCTGCTCAAGTAAATTCTGAGCGACCTTGCAATGATTCAGACTTATTTAAACAAACCGCATTTTATCTTTGCATTCAACGCCCTCCAAAATGCCGGTCATTTTCCAGTTCCGGCAATGTGCCGCTTATCCTTCCTTTCCTTCGCACAAGAGGTATTCGGGGTCTCCATTGCATTCCTGGGCAATACGGTCCTTCTCCCCACAGTGTTGTCCAGTATGAAAGCAGCCAGTTATCCGTATTGGAGCTGCAACGTACCTGCACTTTCCTTACCCACCCCCTAAAGCGCTACAGTGGCCTAGAGCCATTGGGACAGAATCTATTGATCCCTCCTCCTTTTACAACCGGATTTGGGACCTATTCCATTTTATCGTTTTATTTTTTGGTTCTTTGTTTTAAAGCTCTTATTTTTTTGTTAATCCATGGATTATAGCGAATTTTATTTAATTTGAAGATTCCTCTATAACCCGCAAAATTCACCATAATTGGGTGGTATCCTCCAATGTAATGACTTCAGGATGCCCAAAGCCCGTACTTCATTGCACATATGAGGCCGTTATTTTTTTGGCTTAAATTTCCAGATTGAGCCCGCGTGATAAGCTTGTTTGTTTGTTTGTTTGATTTTCAGGTCGCGCTGATGACCCATCCATTGGTTAAGGACACGACGTTAAGTTTTGTTACACGGGCACTGAAGGAGGGAGTCTGGCTAGCATACAGGCAAGCAACGACTGACTGTCCGGTTAATAATGGAAAAGGAAGTGACACCGTGGAGGGTAAGAGTTCTGGCGGCCAAAAAGGAGAAGGAGAATTCGAGGTCCGAAAAGGCGGAAGATAAAGGCTACTACCATTGTCCAGCGAATATCTATGGATGTCAAAAATGATATAATGAAGGTGGAAGAGCTGCCGACGGAATCCCTCGAAGGCAGCAGGAAAGGATCTGTGGAGAAAACAAATCGCTGATGCTTCCCCAATGGGGAGGGGAGTAGAAAACAGCGTGGAAGGACGCAGCGAGAAGGATTCCGCGAGGTGGTAACCAAATAGACCAAATAGCGTCAAAAAAATCAACAATAACGCAAGTTCAATAGCGACGGTAGTGACTCCGCTGTAGCAATGTTGAAGTCAACAACGGCGACATCAGCACCAAAGAAAAAGAAAAGAGGAAAGCCACGTTTGAGTTGAAGACCGACAAGAAGAGTACGTTCGGTGAGACAGTTCAGACCATTTTGAGCACGAAAGCAGTAGTTTCCTATCTAGGAGCCATGTACATCCTCGAAACAAAGGAACTGCATTGTTTCACGAACATGGTAGAGATAGAGGAAGTGATGAATAGGGATTACCCAGACGTGAGCAACCTGAAGGTGAGAGTTATATCGGCCAACTCCAGAGGACAAAAATTGGCTATTGTTATTGTCCGAGAGGAGACAGCGAGCAAAATTCTCCTCTATTGTGGGAAAATAAAGATCGGGTGGCCCAGTTGCGGGGTAGGACGAAGGGTAGTTTCAACCTGCTGTCTTCTGTGTTGGGCTAGCGGTGCTTGCAACGGGCAGGACAGAAGCACATTGTGTTACAGGTCTGCAAACTCGGGCAAAAAGACCTATGGATCGGAAAAATGCTCTGTTATTTGCAAGGACCGCATTCTGCAGAAAGGAAATGTGGGTGGTGGTTTTAATTGTAAGTCGATGAAGAAACTGTTCACCGTGCAAGTGGCGAAAACAAGGTAACCCTTAGATCCGCAGAATACAAGGGAGCGGGAAGGAACTCGGTCACGGAATCAACAGGCAGATAGCACGCTGTTGGGCAGGAGCTAATTAGTGATGTTAGCATGGAGCCATGGGACCTCGGGTATAAGTTGGTTACCAAAAAACTTGGTGCCCATCGATCACTTTGTTCCATGGAAGCGGTGAAAGTGGAAGAAATTGTGCAGGCCGTTTTTCCTGTCCACCTGCTGTCGACGATAGGGCGAGTACTGAGGAATGCCGCCCCATCACTATAAAGAAACTGGAGAGGGTAGTCCTGCCTATGAAGGACAAAAAGCACCAGGACCGGATGATATTTTCAGTGAAGTGCTGAAACTTGTATGCAAGCCGGACAATTTATGTGATTGAGTAAGTGGTACAAGCGGTGAAAATGGCTGAGACAAGTAGTCGCAACTGTCCCTAGTCGTAAGAAGTACCTTGAATTCTACGAGCTGCTTCCACATGTTTGAGGTCCTGGAAAATTCTTTATATACTCCAGGTTATCGTTTGCGGATATTGAGGTAATATTTAAAGAACTGTGCACTGCTCTACGAGAGCCAAGAACGAAAGTGCAAAATGAAGGTCACATCGGGGATGGCTCAGGAATCTATCCCCGGTTCGGACCTTTAGAATTTCTTATACGATAGTCCGATGAAACGCATATGGTGGGATACGTGGAAGATGTTGCGGTTGCCGTACGCACCGCTCAACATGTTCAGCGCTCGCTGGAAATGGTGATGCTGTGAGTTGTATCCGCAACAACGTCAACCACCTCGAAGAAGGATTATTTCGATCGCTCTCCACGCTGTAGAGCAGAGGTTTATATACCTCAGAAAAGGCGAGGGAAATAAAAAAGTTGTCGCTTGAGAAGAGGGAGCTCCCACTCTCTACGCATCTCAGCAATGTTGGTGAAGATAACCGAGGAGTAGATGAACCGCACATCTCATCAAGGACCTGCGGTCGTGGTTTAATTGAAAGCACAGGGAAGTTGACTATTAACTTATCCAGCTGTTTAGGAGGTGTCGGTATTTTCAGCCTTATCTGCACACAATCAGAAAATCACGGTCGCCCGACTGCATTTATTGCCAGGATGTGGTGGATGACGACAGCCACACTCTTTTCTGCAGAAAGTGGGAAAGTGGAAGCGCCACTGTCATCCCCTTTCGATGGAAGTGTGTCAAGTGTCCACGGTCATTATAATTGAGGCCATGTTGCAGAGCGAGGACCCGTGGAACAGAGTGGCACGTTATACTCAAGGCATTTTTAAGGTGGGAAAGAGGGAGGTGAATAGGAGAGATGCAGATCAGCTGAGGCTCCCTGAACGACAGAGTTGTGCTTCTACTCCGAATAGGTCTGGCCAGAGGTAATTTGTCAATCGACTCCGGGTTAGAGTCCTAGACATTCCAGGGGGGTGTTTTAGCCTGTGGTCGGTCTGGGACAGACTACCTACATTAAAAAAAAATAACAAAATAAAAAAAAACAAGTGGCTAAAAAGGGTTCTTTAAATATTGAAGTTGTTATTGCCACGGAATATTAAAAGTGATACTTTTACTACGCTCTCTTCTCCCTCTTCTAACTCCTTTTTATTTTGTTTGTTATAAGACTAAGGACTATATCTCAAAGTACTGGCAGTAATAATCCAACCTGATATTTTTGCCAATTGACTCCACGTCTAGAACGATGCCGACACATTCAGGTCGAGGTGCTTTTTGTGGGAAATGTCCTGAACCGTTTTTTTGTAAATGGTATCATTATCATGAATTACTCAGCATCACTTTCTGAATTGAATTCTCCTAATACGCGGTCTAATTAATTCAGTAACCATTTCAAATACCCAGACGGGAAAATTGACACATTAAAAGCATTACACGCCTCCTGTTTCCGTGTCAATGGTCGCTTCTAAGAAGTAGAACGTAAAACAGAAAGGGACATTGAGGATTCTAAAAGTGTCCGCATTGAGAGGAAGCTGATGAATAATTTCCTGTAGTTAAAGGTGGACTGGGAGTCCTTGCAAGTTCCCACTGTCAACAGCGTCCACATTTGAACGATTTTTTCCAGATGATTTTAAATTATTCAGATTACTCTCGGAGATTGCGATGGAAAGGGGCTCTTAACGCTGCCCGTTAAAAATTAACGAGAGCTAAATAAATTTGCAGAGTTGAGAGTTTCTGATGACAGTCAGTAAGTTAGGAGGTGCTTACCTTCAAGCTGGACGGCAGGGAGCGCGAGGTCCCTATGGTGGACGATGATCCGCTAATATCGTTCGGTTGTGTTGTTTCCTGCGTCGTCCTCAGAGACGCGAAATCCGGTGTGATGGATGTCGGTCGAGGCTTAGTCGCTACTGGCATGGCTGGATTATGTGGTAGATGATTGCTTCCTTCGTCCTTATACCCGATAGTTGCTGTCTCGCTGCTACCACCTACCCCATTGTCCGTGCAGCTGGTGGTATCACTGGAACTCTTCGTCGTCTGATGGTGGTTCTTGTAGAGATAGTGGAATTTAATTTGTTTGGGTGACAGTCGCAGTCGTATGGTTTTTGGAATTGACGTGAATATCGGATTAGTTTCTTGAATCGCTTTCAAATCCGACGAGATTTTGTGCATGAGACGAATACCTAATTTGACCGTCGTTCGTCGCTGGAACTTCTCGTCGTTTAGATCGTCTGAAATCAATACATGTCACGTTATGTCAGCTCTGTTGATAAACGTTTTCATAAAATGGGTTATTTACGTTTAAGTTAATTTATTTATGACTGAGAGTTTATTCAGAGGAGGGACTGCTGGAGTAAACATTTCGTGAGTGAGGAGTACCAGTTGTCACTTCAAGTCGACATGTTGATTGAATTGAGATGGAAGCTGGGTGGAGATGGAAGCATTAATCCTTGTAGTAGATAATAATTGAAGCATGGGATATCTTGTTTATGGATGGTACCCTCCATTGTGATTAGCTGTAGAAGATTTGATAAATGTGAAGGAAGCAGCAGGTAAATTGTTCAAGCTCATAGCCTGCCATAAGATCAGATGGGCTTCAACTAATGGAGCTCAGTCGGGTTTAATATTTTAATATTGCGCTTGTCATAAAAGGCATATAAAAAAGGATAGAAATTGGTAAGGTAGCAACTGTCAAGACTATCGAACACGTTTATGATTGGTTTCTAGAATGTGCGCACGCTCTTCGACTACGGTATCGAAGACCTCCAGTAAGTTTTGTAAGTTCTGGGTCTAAGGGAAGTGAAAAGGTGGCTCAGTGCATAGTACTCCTGCGCATTCTCTTAACCTGCGAGCCGGTTTTTGACAGAACCTCGAGTGCAAGGTTCCAGTCTAGAATATAGAGCATCATCATTATGCACCAGAGGAGTTTACCGATAAAGTGGCGAGGCTTGCTTTCTATGACATATTATAGGGGTCAAGCAAAGGACTGCAGGATAGCCTGATGTAGAACACAGTTCTCTGGGAACCAACCTACTTCTCTGGGCTTCATATATGGCTGTCCAGAAACTTGTCTGTCGTTTGCCTACCAAAGCCGTTAGTGGGCGATGATAGTTACAGTCTGTACGAGGTGACCTTTCTATTAATAAACCGCTGCGGATCTAGACTGAGTAGTTGAAAAACACCTCCACCAATCCAAGGTGTCATGCGAACCGAGGCTATTGGATAATTTTCAGTCTTACTGATACCTAGCCGTCTTAGTTAGTAAGCTTGATTTTATCGCGCTATGGGCGACTATGGCACGGCGGACTTCGTAACTTCCATATTCCCTGGTTTAAGAAATATGTCATGCCACCTGTTTTAAGAAATGCAGGTCTCTGTATCACATATAAACTGAACTATCAGACGGAGGTGAGGGAAACGAATATACCCAAGTAGGGAGAAGTTGGGAAAGCCAGCAGTGGAGTCAAAGTCAAGAGGAGGAATTTCAGGGAGGTCATTGAAGAGGTAGGAGCTATCCAGCATTCTATTGACCATCCTGTTGAAAATATTTTCGAAGCAAATACTCATTCAAGGACTTCATTGTCATGAGGATGTTTGAGGGAAGGAATAAGGAGCTCATCTTCACGGGCATACACTTTCGATTAGGTCTTGTACTGGTAGACTGAGGGCGTGACGGACTGGATTCTGACTATAGTCCCCGAATAGCCAGGATGGAAGGCAACGGAACTGCAAACAGGTGCTAGGGTTGGTATACTATGTGGCCACATGATGACACTCAACCTTCCCAAAGCTGGAACGATTGAGAAGAGTAAGCTTCCCCATCACTTAAAACCTAGATCGTTACATCCGATTATACAGAGTTATTAGAAAGCAGGCAAAGGCAAACCCCTCACGATCGGGATAGATGACCAATTCTTGGAGGCTTTCAAACATCGTAACTGCCTCATCTATTACAGATTTGACAACATATCTGTGCACGTACACAGGGAAAAACAAAGGAAAGATACTTCGGAGAATACATCAGCTGAAAAGTCTACCGAGGTCCCCGAAGGAATCACGGAAACCAGTGGCTGAAAGAGTACGGCCAAGCAGTGAAGTGGGTCTGCTGCCCACTTAAGAGTTCGATTTAGACCTAGGGCTTAAGTCGAACAGGGAAACGCAATGGAAGCGCCAGACGAGAACGATACTCTGACAGAAGTACTAACATTGCAAGCACTAATGGAGCCAAAGGCCAGCATTAAATAGCCCAGGTAAACCTCGACCATACAAAGAATGCATCTGCAGTGATTTTAACGGGAAGTTCGAAGGAAGTTATTAAAATAGTGCTGGGTCAAGAACCCTGGGTGTACTGGAAGCAGATTCGCGGTCTATAAGGAGGGAGAATAATTTGAAATTCCTCCAAAATAAGAGCTTGTATCATTCTCTAAAGAAACTTAAAACATATGTCTTTCAGAGTTTTTAATTGGAGACCTTGTGGTTGTCCGAGTCTCACTAGAAGCTGCGGTAAGAACTTGAGAGGCAGTCGTGAAATCAGAATACTGCCAGGAAACGACAACCGGATTCCAATGAAATGAATGAATGAAAGTCGTTAGATTGGCGAAGTTCTGCGAACGAAGGCGTTTCAACTTCAGCTCGGCTAGCGAAGCAATGCAATTAATCGAAGAAGTGAGTACCCTCTTGAATTTATCATTAGCAATAGGTTAGAAATGCATAACGTAAGGAACACGTCAATATTCGTGCCCAGTACCAGGGAAGGGGTATTACACATAACTCGAGGAAACACTCTGATGAGCGACTTAGTCAAGAATGGGAGGGTATAGAATGAGCGTGTTACATGGAATTATGATAGATAGAATAACAAGGGATCCGAGGAGCACAAATTGGGACTCCTACACAAGACACTTGAGTGATAACCTGGTTTATCTACGAGTGAGCAGTGATATCAGGAGCGAAATAGAGCTGGAAATAGCCCTGGAAGACTACAACACAGTCGTCGTTGACGCATTTGAGACCAACCGTTCGGCCAAGACAAGCAAGTGATCAATGAACGCACCCTGGTGGAGGCTATAGCCAAAAGCAATATCTCCTATCTGCTTGAAGATAGAAGATGGGACATTTACAGAGAATGACGAGGGGTCCATCTGCTACTCACAGCTCATTTCCCGGGGTCCCACTCCACTGAGGAAGGCAACAGCATCCAGTGTGACGCCCCAACAATGGACAGAAAGGGGGAAAAGGTAAATTAGAGAATAGCGAAAGAGGTACGCTCAGAAGCTAAAGTAAGATAGGCAATGGCAACCCTTAAACTACTGAAATCAAAATCGGAAGTTGGTCATAAGCCAGCTATTCCAAAAAACAACCAAGTGGAATGGCTGAGGGAACTGTACTGGGTGAGCTTATTACGAATGGAATAGTTCAGGGTATTCATGGCAGGACACGAACCTAACTGCCCTCGCCCTCGCCCAGTTATCCCCAAACTCTCGTCTCTAAACGTTCCCATACCACTTGTTTTATGGCTTTCCTCTTACCTTTCCAACCGATCCTGCCGCGTCTTTTTTGACGGCTGTACTTCCCGCTCCTCTTCTGGCGTCCCACAGGGATTTATTCTGAATTCTTTGTTACTTTTCCTCCTTACTTGTTCCTGTTTGCTCTATGCAGACGACCTTAAGCTGTTTTCCGCTATATCGTCGCCTATGGACTGTGTTTCCCTTCAATCTAACCTGGGCACAAAGAACGCTAAAAGTCAGAAAGTATCGCTCCATTTGCTACTCCCTAAAATCCCTCACCCACTTCTTTCTCCTACTCTCTTAACGGGCATTCCTTACCCTGCTTAAATTCCACTCAAGACCTCGGCGTCACTTTCGACAATAAGCTCCGCTTTGACACCCATTGCCTCGATGTCACCAATCAAGCGGCAAAATTGTCAAGCTTTATACTTTGCTCCTCCTCTGATTTTGACTCCATCCAACCGTCCTTAGCTCTATTCAATTTCCTCGTGAGGACACCTTCGAGTATTGCTCCGTGATCTGGTCACCCTCCCGTAACTGTCATTGTCTTGCCCTTGAAAATGTGCAACGTAAATTCATCCGTTCCCTCTTCTTTAAGAAAAGCTTCCCTTGTGTAGACTACCCCTCCCGCCTCCGCTTTCTGAACCTTCCCTTCCTACAACAGCGTAGATCCTATCTGGATCTATGTGCATTTTTTAAACCTTCCTCGGGTCTGATGGATTGCTCCGCCGCTGACGACATCACCTGCCGTCCTGCGTCTTATAACACACTTAGCGCAGACATTTTCAACGTGCCCTTTCCAGAGCTCCAAGTCTACTTTCATTCCCTGAGTCCCAGGCTTCGCCGAAATTACAACACAGAACAGCTTGGTCCTTTTAACTTCTCTACTTTAAGTAGTTTTAAATGTAGGATAAGATTTTTACTTCCTCGTCCTCCTGAGGACAATAATTGATTGGAGTTTAATGTGTTTGTTGCCCGTTAAATTAGATAAACACAAAACCTTTTATATCTGAAGCGTCAAGCTTTCGGTTTCCCGACTTGTTTTCTTATTATCGGCGACGTTCTTTATTCTGTCTTGTCGGGAGGACATGGAGGAGTTCAATGGACGATGCCATCTTTTCTCAAACACCTGCGCCTAGGGAGGGTGGTTTTTGCCGACGGTGGCACCGGTCGCCTGATACATTAACAGCGCTAGATCCGCTTTCATTGCTTTGTCTAAAATTTGAAAATGCAATTATCTAAACACCAAGATCGAAATAAGACTGTTGTCATGAGCACAGAACAGTAGAGGAGGATTTCGGATATCTTGAAAAGCTCTGGGGGGAGTTGAGGCACAGTTCACCGAACGGTGAATGATAGGGCGCAGGTGAGGTTGCGATAGGCAGATCCCACCCCGAACGTACTTGCGTAACGCGTCTACGATGGTGCTTCTTGGTTGGAGCTCTTTTCCCCCTGTACAGTCGAATGGACAGTATTTCATGTGACCCCAACTTAAGGCCGAAACCGGCTGTTTTTCGAATCAGGAATCCGGAGAACGCGCCTTTCCAATCTTATGCAGGTAAAACTGAAAACTTCCATGCCCAAAATTGGGTAAGGAAATAGTCGGTCTCATCATGCTTCCGATTCAGCCACGCCAGTACGGTACGCAGACGCCACGATAAACGCGTTTACGATATACCTCCTTGTTAAGAGCGCCAGCTCATACCTCTGCGCCGTAGAGCAGGACAGACTACGTTGAACTCATGTTTGCCATTAGCCTACTAAACGCTGAAACTCCAGCCGCAGCCTTGTTCGCTGCTGCTTTGATTTGCTCAGAAAAGCTCATCTTTGAGTCAAGAGTCAGCCCGACGTACTTTACCGCTGATTTTGACTCGATTATCGATTCGCCGAACGATATGGGACGCAGGGTCGGAATTCTCTTCTTAGTCAGGATGACTACTTCGGTTTTTTCCAGTGCAAGGTTGAAACCATCCGCTTACCCGTCGCATCAATATGCCGAGTCTGCTTTGCGCCTGTTCGACAGTGCGTCCAGCAACAAGCGCTGCGACATCATCTGCATCGCCGACCAGGCGCGAGTCTTCTGGCATGTCGAGTTTAAGCAGACTGTCATAGGTAGCGTTCCAGAGGTCCGGCCCTAGGATGGTTCCCTGTGACCTGTGACCTTTGACCCTCTAGTGTTTCATAGAGCAGGGAGCGGTTCCTCAGATAGTCCCTCAAAATCCGTAAGAGATAGTTCGGCACGTTGAAAGTATTGTCTAGTGTACCTAGAATGTCTTTCCATCTTACGGAATTAAAGGCGTTTCTGACGTCAAGTGTTACGAGCAGCACCACCCGTCGAGTTTGGCGGCTATGTGCCTCTGCTCGTCGAACGGCGCCCACGACTTGCATGACAGCATTAATTGTCGATCTCCCTGCTCTAAAACCAAACTGCCAAGGAGATAAATCTCCGGCAGCGCGTATCGCTTCAGCGAGTCTACTTCTGATGAGCTTTTCGAGCACTTTCCCAGCAGTGTCAAGCATACATAGTGGGCGGTATGAAGACGGCAATTCGGGGTTGCCTTTCCCTTTATGGATCAGCCCAAGCCTCGCAACCTTCCAACGAGCAGGGAAAATGCCCTCTTTGAGGCAAGCGTTGAATGCGCCGAGGAGTAGGTCTGGCCGGCGTTGCAATGTACACCTCTGCTGGAATACCATCGGGTCCTGGCGCCTTCTTATTTTTCATAGAGAGGACTGCCTGTTCCAACTCTTTTATAGAGAAAAATTGGCAGTCCTCTGCGCTCTCCGTGCCGACGTCACCATCCCATACGGGTGCGCAGGAAAGAGGGCCCTTACAATGCGGTCCATCTGCTCGGCCTTAAGTGAACAGGGTTTTCGCAGAGCCCTGATTTTTCGGGTTACCCGTTTGTAACTGAGTCCCCAGATACCGCCAGCAGCAGACTTTGATCTTGTTTATTGCGCTGCGGAGTCTCCTTTTGGCTGATTTGTACTCCATCATTGTGGTACATGCCTCCTCTCGGCCGCCTAGACGTTGTGTTAAGCGGCGGAGCCTGTGACACTCCTTTCGGAGCTCTGCGATTTCCACTGTCCACCAATACATGGAAGGTTTGCCGCGACTCGATGTCTTCCTGGGCATGGAGGCTCCGCAGACCGTCGTTATCAGGTTCATAACTGAATTTACGACAGTATCAGCTGCCGCGCCACCGCTTCCAGGAGTACCTTCCAGCGTGGCCCCACCTGTTCCCAGAGTTTCGACAAACTCCCCGGTGTTCACTTTCGCGACGTTCCATGCACAGAAAGCTCGCTGGGGTGGCGCACACCGAGAGTTTGTGTCCACCACTTCGAAAGCAATGTATTGGTGGTCACTTGCCGAGAAGTCTTCCAGAACTCGCCACCCGTCTACTAGCGACACCAGTAATTCCGACGCGAAGGTTACGTCTGGAATGCTTCCTTCGCAGACCGGGCGCCGGAACGTTGGGGTGGATCCGCTGTTTAGAACTACCAGTCTTGTTCTCGCCGCCATTTCCAGAATTCGTTTCCCTCTGGAATCTGTGTGAGGCATGCCCTAGCATTGAAGTCACCCCCGACCAGGATACGCCCATCCGTGTTTAAGATAGTGTCCTCCAAAGTATCAAGCCTCCGACGAAAGTCCGGCATCGTCTCATTCGGCGTAAGATAGACACTAAAAAACGTTATCCCTGAACACCGAATCCAGACAAAGCCGTCTCCTCGGCCTTGAGCAAGAACCCTAAGGAGGGTGCCGTTCCGAACCCAGATGGGAGCGGTACCTGATATGTCTAGGTGCCATGAAACTGGGCCCTTGTTTCGGTACTGATCACTGATGAGTACTAAATCAGCTTTGGTCTCCGCAGCGAACTGCGAAATCGTGAGCGGTTGCACTCCGGTGCATATTGATTTGTAGGATGCGAGTCATGTTGACCGTGTCCTAGCTCTTTCTAGTTCTGCTCTGAAAACTGGACAGCGCCCCGATCCCGCTGTGTGCGCAACGATCTCATCAGTCGCTCCACGGTCCTTGCATAGGACGCAGCTTTCCTTTTCATTGCAGGTGTTCGCTTTATAGCCTGCCTGACCGCATTTACGGCATTGTGCCGTTCTGTCAGGTCCTCGACAGTTTGCAGATGTGTGGCCATAATCCAAACATCTGTAACATTTGGTTGGGGCGGCCCGAATTCGTATCCTACACACTACCCAACCAATTCTTATTTCCCCGCTGTTTAGAAGCTTCCTCGCGTATTGCTCGGCAACTTCCAACACAGCGAGTTTTCGGCCTCGGGAGTTCGCGGAGGCGATACCAATCCGGACATTGGTTACCTCTGGGTATTCGCGTTTGATGGCCTCTTCTACCTCGTTCTTTTCCGTGAGAAAGTCAAGGTCTCGGATTTCCAAAGCAACCCACGTGTGTCCAGGCTGGAAACCAAAGCTTTTTCTCCCAGAAGCCCCTTGACTGCTCCACAGAACGTGCCTTTATTTATAGTCTTCGGGCCTAGTTCGACTAAGACTCCAGAACCATTGGCCTGCCCAGTTCGCAATTTGGTTCATTGAATATAGACTTATCATCTTATTAAGGTATAACGTTATTAGCCTAAATATTGCAAGGGAAAATAAGCATCCCATAATGCTGGTAGCAAAGTGGGCTTTGACGTCATGAAATGCATTCAATAGGAGTACACAAATTCGAAGTGAAAGAGGCTTAGGCCTAATCTCGAAAATTTGATAAATGACTTCCATTACAGCGGCAGTGAGTGCAACTATATAATATGATTAATGGTATTACCAAAGGCAGTGCTGACGTTTTGTGCATAGTCAAATGCACTTAATAATTTGAAATATTATGGACTTGCAAAAACCACAATCGGATCCTGTACCCAAAAGCATGTGCTAATGGAAATCATGTTTGGATGTGTGTAGTAGTTGGACAGGTCACATTGCCAACAGCAGACCTTGTGGAAACTCGGAGGTAAACATTATATATAAGCTCGTGAATTTCCTAATTCCTTTTGCACATAAACCTGCTAAATGGACAAATTTGTGGCGTTTCAGCTACTCCCACTAATGACAAATTCAATTGAACCAATAATGGTTTGAAAGGCTTTCAAGCACAAAGTAATGGTATCAATCCACCCCAAATGGAATTGTGGCCAAACAAGGATTTGATACCTCGAAGGACACATGTATGCAATGGACACCTAATCTTCTGGCTTGTACAGGGAACTTGAGGTTGGAATATGTCGTGTTTCGTGGATATCAAAGATTAGGTTTAGAAAGTGTCATGGGCTGGTGTTTAGAGGGATGTCCTTCGAATTCACCTTGCTTACGTTCACTTTCTACAGCTCAAACTCTCATTACATTTACATTTTCAGCATTACTTGGCCATAAGATTTAAAATAATGATTAATGCAGTGGCTTCCATTTCAAAAGAGAGATGCAAGAATTTGACGAGTGAATTACCGAGATTCCCCACAACGAGAATCATCTAGCTTCGCCACGGCGAGAGATATTTGCTAAGACGAATATCAGCGAGATTTCAAGACCACCGCAGAAACCCAGATTGTAACTAGTAGAAAATATCGCCGAAGCAACTTAGTAAACCAACCTATGGAGGTGTACCTGCTCAACTCCACTGAAAACGCAGCTCGACTAAAGCACGAAGAGATACTGCCTAGATTCGCTGATTCTTGCAGCAAGAAGCGACTTCACATATGTGATGATTCTACAGAAGGTTACGACAGACAGTTGTACCTGGCATAAAGCCATAAAAAGTCGACAGGGAGATAAAGAGATACTATGGTGCTCTGTATATTTTCCCTATGACGCAGAAGACGCTCCCAGTGGAACGTTCATCAGAGCTATCCAATATGCCAAAATTAGAGGCATGGGGGTAATAATAGGATGTGATGTCAACGTTCATCACATATGCTGGGGAAGTTCGAACATCAATGCAAGAGGATCGAGACTACTGGAGTATCTAGTAGGAACCGATTTGCAGATCCTAAATGTGGGCAATGAACCCACTTTCTTCAACGTGGTCAGGCGAGAGGTCATCGACATCACGGTGGCATCTCCTGACATCGCGGCTTTGATCGGAAAGTGGAGAGTATCAAACGATATCACACTCTCGGATCGCAGACGCATTGATTTCGTAATGGGCATGGACCACCCATTCCATTTCGGAATCCGAGGAAGGCAGTTGGGTGATGTATACAATAGAATTGAGCGCCCAAGTCACGATCCCTGGGAAGCGCATCAAATCCATTGCTGGAATTGAGAAGACAACCCAGCTGATCACAACTAGCATGAGAGAAGCTTTCGAAGAAAGCTGTCCACTCAAGATGCCAAAGAAGGGTAAAACAACATGGTGGAACTCGGATTTGGCAAAACAGAGGAGAACGACAAGGATGCTTCTCAATCTGCTCTATAGGATGAATCAGGCACTAGCTGGAATCGCTATAAAGAGGCTCTAAAGAAGAGCATAAGATCGGCTAAGCGATCTCATGGAGACGCTTTTGCGAAGAGACTAACTCTCTTGAGGCAACCTCAAAGCTGAAGAGGATTCTGATCAAAGAACGTAGCCAGAAACTGGGTTATTTACGTTTACAGAATGGGAAGTACACAGAAAGCGATGAAGAAACGGCAAACGATTTTCTTGAAGTGCACTTCCCAGGCAGTATCCAAAATCTAATCTCGGGGCCAATAGGTGCATACAGCCCTCAACCGAGAGACTGGAATCTGGCATGCACTGGCACTGGAGCGAAGGAAATGGGCATTTAACTCGTTCCATAGATACAAGTCTGCAGGTCCGGATGGCATCATCCCTGCGCTGAAGGTGTTATTCATTCCCAAATCAGGAAAACCCACCTACACAGACGCAAAAAGCTTCACACCGATCGTCCTTTCTCCTAAAAGGACTAGAAAGACTAGTAGATCGGTTCATAAGGGATACACACATTCCTAAGTGGCCACTTCACCTTAGGCAACACGCCTACCAGAATGACAAATCCACGGAAACAGCACTCCATGAACTTACGGCAAAAATTGAAAAGGCGATGTCCGATAAAGAATACGCCTTAGGCGCATTCATGGACATCGAAGGTACCTTCAATTATGCCTCATTCGCGGCAATTTATGATGCGGCAAGACAGCATGGAATCGAACCGCTGCTAATCAGCTATAGTGGAGAAAAATCCACATATCAGTCGGCTAGAAGTCTATTGAAGCAGGATGTCTCAGGGGCTGCCCACAGTGAGAGGTTCTCCCTCCACTGCCATGGCTCTTGGTAATGGATACCCTGCTGTGGTTCCTGGAGGACAAAAAAGTCTTTGCGCAAGCATTTTCGGACGACCTAGCCGTAATAATTACCGGCAAGTTTGCGGACGCAGTATGTGACCGCTTGAATGCAACTCTGCATGAAATCCACAGCTGGTGCCTCCGCAATGGACTCACGGTGAACACTAGGAAGACTGGACTAGTTATGTTCACTAGGAACGTCAGGTGAGGCAGCTATACGCTACCCACCCTAGCAGGGGCGGAAATCCAACTGGCACAAACAGTCAAGTACTTAGGAGTACATTTCGACTCCAAGCTAACGTGGAAGCACCATATCCAGGAACAATATCAGAAATCCTGCAGATTGCTCTGGTGCTGTAGGAATGCGATAGGTAAGACCTAGGGACTTTCACCAAAACGGATACACTGGATGTATACATCCATAATAAAACCCATTTTGATGTATGCATGCATCGTCTGGGGGTCAAGCCTGAACTTTGCTAATAGCAGGAAGTTGCTAACGCAGATTCACTTGGTTGCCTAAGTATTACTGGAGCAATGAGTACTACGCCGACTGCGGCACTTGAAGCTATCCTAAATTTACCCCCCCATTCACTTGGAGGTGAAACGGAAAGCAGCCAACGACGCATATAGGCTCGATACCATTGGGGCGTGGAAAGGCGACCAATCACACGGTCATGCGACCGATCATATGGTTTCCAGATTCATCTTTGAAAAGACATACACTGTCGTAACCACCGAAAGAGAAGAATGGTCGACAAGTGGTCATGGGCCTTTTCAGATTACAGACCTAATAATCTTCACCGACGGGTCAGTCATGGAGGGTGGATCGGGCGCAGGGGTGTTCTCGGAGGATCCGATTATAGAATTAGCCCGAGCCCTTGGAAAAATAACGACCATATCCATATCCATCCAAAAGAATGTCTGCGACAAAAATGGAGGGGTCGCACCATTCGAATCTGTTTCGACCGTCGGGCGGCATTATCAGCACTAAATGGCAACGACATATCAAGCCAGTTGGTGTGGAGTTCCTGAACATCAAGTCTTATAAAAGTTTCATTCAGCATTAGCAACATTTTGATGATTTCCCTCTTGTACGTCGATACCACCTCATACGGGAGTGATTGGTTTGAAAAAATTGGGCAGTGTTGTTGGAGGAGGCTTCTGGTGGGTGAAACCAGGCTTTTCCTTTTCACGACATTGGTAAAGCCTCTGGCAACCGTATTGGAGTCCAAAGTGGCTCAGGAATTTTATGAGGTAGTCTTTCAGCATTCATGATTTTAACCGACGATTCAGCATCCATAATCGTTTTCATGTCGTAACAGAGAGTTATATTTTTGACCACCCCATGTCTGTAGGCACATCTATAAGGTATGAACGCTCTAAGCCTAGGGATTTCAAACGGACTTTCACACTGCTCCAACTAGCTTGTACAGAATGGAGTACATTTCGAATGTTGAGCGATTCGATTTCATGATGTAGCTGGAAGGAATTTAAGTTGGGACGGGTAGTTTTCGAAATCTTGATCCTTTTAACCAAGACGGGATAGCTTTTGGGGGGGTTTTTCACTTTATTAATGGGAGTCAGGTCCACCGAATTCTGGAGAGCCAGAAGGGATGCATTCCCAGGAACTGGTTTCAAAGGCGGAGGGACAAATCTCTCACAGGGAGTAATCAAGCTGGTAGAATGAACAGAGATTATAGAAGGATTATTAGTAATAACTGTGACAACTTCCGGGGGGTCGACCGATCCATCGTCCGCCTTCACAGAATTCAAGCTGGAAACTAGGGCTTCCACAGCAGTATCAGGGTATATCTTGTTTTGCGCAGGCGTAAGGTTTGCCTCTGTAATCCTGCAAATTTTAGGGGCATTAGCCAACGGTTTGGCTTTAACCACCTTCTTCTTCTTTCTGGGATTCTTGAGAACCTCTGCCGAGCCGTTCCCGAAGAAGGATATAGAATACCGAAAGGCGTGGAAAAGTGGGATCAACAGTGGGATGACTGGCAGGGGGTAGCTGAACCCACAATCTAGTTCTCCATATCCAGGAATGGATTCAGGGAATGGCACAAAGGATCAACTACCCCCTCAGGGGTCGTCAACGATCCTTAATGGGTCGCTTACGATACGGAAGGTCCCCGAGCAAGTAGTTCTGACCCCCTAGCTGGCATAATACCTGCGTCCTAGGTAGTAGCCTCGAGAAAGTTTCTCGGTGAAGAGCGAACTGCTAATAACTGATTCACGCCGGGATATACTGGAAGTTCCATAGCGGTCGGCAACTCTTTGCCGACGTCCATGGGGTGATGTGAACCTAGCTCTGCCAAGGTGGTAGCTGTGGCGTGTATTAGGAGTCAGCCCCTTCGGGACCCTGGTCGCGTAGTGTGCATTGAACCGGTATTAGTAGACCGCGTTGCCCCGAGCGAGCACTGATTCGTCCTTAAGTTCCGGGATCAGCTAATGGTAGGTTAGCCCTCAGGGAACTGGGGTAGGGACTTTGCCTCGGAGGGCATGTATACCCGTTTGTGAATATAGCGAGCCGCTCTCTTGCACATGATGCGCTGGTAAACAACTTAAATGGAGAACAAAAACAAATCAAACGAGGAGATAGTGGAAGTGGAGAGTAAGCTGGCTGTGTTTATTCGCAGCACGAAAATGCGACGTCGCCCCAGCGCCCAGCGAAGGACGCAACAAAGGTTGAAATACCCGACGAGACATCAGGACGCGCAGACGGAGAGAAGGACTCGCAAAGTGATGCGGCACCTGCAACGGAGACAGTAACCCAGACCATACCACGCAGTGCTATAATTACGGAAAAAGGCACAGTGGAAACTGGCTTGCTAACAAATGCCCGGCAGTTGTGAAGCCCATGCGAGCTGCGACATTCCTCCAGAAAAACATCGGCAAGGGGGTGAAAAACGGGCTAATGGAAGTGGAAGAGCTCCTGGACAGCATTTAATATTATAAACGGACATGCAGAGTAAGAGAAAATCCGCAAGAAGTAGAAACAACCGCGCCTCCCGACGAGAACACGACGAGTACGGATCGCAGACAGCCCATTGCAGAGTGAACTGGGAAAAAAACGAAAGGAGGTAGGGACATCTGGAGAACACTTCACTCAGGTACTCTCAAAAGAAGATGGCGAAGAGGAACAAGAGACAATAACACGTCGCGCCATCAGAAAAACCTCTGCCTAAAATTAAGGCGGACACGAAAGACGGAGCACCAAAAGAAAAGGTGGGGAGACGAAGGAGGACTAGACCGACAGCTCTGCTTATCAAGCCGACGGAAGGCAAGACTTTTGCGGAAGCGCTCAGTGAAATTCATTACAAGATTAAACCCGAAGAAAACGGAGAGTAAGTGTCTTCCATTTGCAAAACGAAGGGTGGTGGAGTCCTAGTTGAACCAGGCCCGAAGACAATAAATAAAGTTACGTTCTGTGAAGCAGTCCAGGACTTCTGGGAGAAAAAGCTTTGGTTTCCAGCCAGGAACCCATGTGTTCTTTGGAAATCCCAGACCTTGACTACCTCAGAGAAAAGAACGAGGTAGAAGAGGCCATCAAGCGCAAATGTCCGGAGGTAACCAGTGCCCATGTCAAAAACTCGCTGTGGTGGAAATTGCTGAGTAATACGCGATTAAACCTCTAAACAGCAGGAAAATAAGAATTGATTGGGTAGGGTGTAGGATACGAATCCGGGGCGCCCCAACCAAATGTCACAGATGTTTGGATTATGGCCACACATCTGCAACCTGCCAGGGACCGTGGCGTGACTGATGAGAACGTTGCGCACACTGTGGGCTCGGGGGTGTCCAATTTTTAGAGCAGAATTGGAAAGAGTTAGGAGGCAGTCCACATGATTCGCATCCTACAAATCAATATGCACCGGAGTGCAACCACTCACGAATTGCTAGCGCAGTTCGTTGCAGAGACCAAAGCTAATTTAGCACTGATCAGTGACAAGTACCAAAACAAGAGCCCAGTTTCATGTCACCCTGACATATCAGGTACCGCTGTCATCTGGGTTCCGGACGGTACTCTCCTTAGGGTTCTTACCCAA
This sequence comes from Hermetia illucens, assembly GCF_905115235.1. Classification (NCBI taxonomy): domain Eukaryota; kingdom Metazoa; phylum Arthropoda; class Insecta; order Diptera; family Stratiomyidae; genus Hermetia; species Hermetia illucens. Next base: position 80,460,762 of record NC_051854.1, on the reverse strand, counting down.
GGCCGAGGGGACGGCTTTGCCTGGATTCGGGGTTCAGAGATAACGTGTTTTAGTGGCGCGCTTTCTGTGCATGGAACGTCGTGAAAATGAATACCGGGAGGTTTGTCTAAATTTTTGGAATAGGAGGGGCTGCGCTGGAGGGGACTGCTGGAGGTGGTGACGATGCAGCTGACACTATCGTAAATTCAGTTATGAACTACATAACCACGGCCTGCGGAGCCTCCATGCGCAGGAGGGCAGCGAGACGTGGCAAACCTTCTATGTATTGGTGGACAGTGGAAATCGCGGGCTTCGGAAGAAGTGTTACAGGCGAGCGACCGAGATTAGGCATATACGATAATGACGGAGTACACATCAGCCAAAAGCAGACTCCGCAGGGCAATAAACAAGAGCGAAGCTTGCTGCTGGCGGTATCTGGTCGACGAGGTGAATGGGGACCCGTGGGGACTAACCTGAAAAATCGGGGGTCTGCGAAAACCCTGTTCACTTAAGGCAGAGCAGATTGACCGCATTATAAGGGAACTATTCCCTCCGGACTCCGTATGGGATGATGACGTCGGCGCGGAGAGCGCAGAAAACTGCCCACTTTTCGCTATAAAAGAGTGGGAACAGGCAGTCCTCTCTATGAAAAGCAAGAAGCTACCAGGACCCGATGTTATTCCAGCAGAGGTATACAAACTGGTATTCCAACATCGGCCAGACCTACTGCTCATCGCATTCAACGCTTGCCTGAAAGAGGGCCCTTTCCCTGCTCGTTGGAAGGTGGCAAGGCTTGCGCTGATCCACAAAGGGAAAGGCGACCCCGAGTTGCCATCTTCATACCGCCCACTATGTATGCTTTACACTGCTAGAAAAGTGCTCGAAAAGCTCATCAGAAGTAGACTCACTGAAGCGATATGCGCTGCCAGAGATTTATCTCCCCGGCAGTTTGGTTTTAGAGCAGAGAGATCCATAGTTGATGCCGTTCGACGAGCGGAGGCACATAACCGCCGAACTCGACGGGTGGTGCTCCTCGTAACGCTTGACGTTAGAAACGCCTTTAATTTCGTAAAATGGAAAGACATTCTATGCACACTAGACAATACTTTCCACGGATTCGTACGGAGATTGATGGGCTTTCTGAGGAACCGCTCCCTGCTCTATGAACCACTAGATGGCCAGAGGAGAATGGAGGTCACATCGACGGTAGTACAGGGAACCATCCTAGGGCCGGACTTCTGGAACCCTACCTAGTACTCTACTCATGTCTACGTAAACTCGACATGCCAGAGGAGTCGCACCTGATCGGCTATGCAGATGATGTTGTGGTGCTTGTTGTTGGACGCACTGTCGAACAGGCGCAAAGCAGACTCGGCATATTTATGCGACGGGCAAGCGGATGGATGATTACTCATGGCTTCAACCTTGCACTGGAAAAAATCGAAGAAGTCATTCTGACTAAAAAGAGAATTCCGACCCTGCGTCCCATATCGTTCGGCGAGTCGATAATAATAATAATAATCGTTGGCGCAACAATTCATATTGGATCAGGGCCTTGAAGTGTGTTAGAGCACTTCATTCAAGACGGCGAGTCGATAATCGAGTCAAAACCAGCGGTAAGGCACCTCGGACTGATTCTTGACTCAAAGACGAGTTTTCTGGAGCAAATTGAAGCAGTAGTAAACAAGGCTTCAGCTGGAGTTTCGGCATTGAGTAGGTTAATAGCAAAAATTGGTGGTCCTACATCTAGCATGCAACATTTCCTGATGAGTTCAACGCAGTCTGTCCTGCTCTACGGCGCACAGGTATGGGCTGACGTTCTCGGCAAAGAGGTATATCGTAAACATTTCTCGCAGATACAGAGACGGGGAGCTTTGTGGGTGGCGTCTGTGTATCGCACTGTTTCTGAACCGGACGTGATGGTAATCGCGGGAGTGATCCCCGTTGTCCTTCTTGCTGCGGAACGTCAAGCCATATACAAGCGCAAGGGAGATAAGCGAAGGGAGATTGTTGCTCGTGAAGAATGCCAACGCACTGTAGACCAGTGGCAGCTCTGTTGGCAAAATGAAACTAGAGGCAGATGGACTGCGCGGCTCATCGGTAACTTAGGTGCATGGCTGAATCGGAAGCATGGTGTGACTGACTATTTCCTTTCCTAATTCTTAAGTGGGCATGGGGGTTTTTTAGTCTTACTTGCACAAGATTCGAAAGGCGCGATCTCCGGATTGTGTGTTTTGCAATGGAGTTGTGTGCGCCGCCAACCCCACTTTTTTTTCTTGTGGAAGGTGGGATGGGGTTCTTCAGCAGCTCTATTTAAACAAAGGGGATCTCTGTCCAGACAACGGGGCCTTCCCGTTGCTAAGAAGATAGAGCTCGACCGTTGGGGGAACCGGATGGCAGGGGGTTCCTTGAACTGACAGTTCCCTTCCTCCTCTCCCCTACCGATGGTGGAAGTAATTCCCTGATTTAGAGGCTCTCCACGGCGGGAGAGTTTGGGGACTAGCCCGAAATAATGTAACAAACGGTTCCAGGCTAGCTGACAATGGGGAGGTATTTAGTTGGTGGTCCGTCGACGTACCGAACCGGGAGTCCAACACTGTGTGCGTAAATGCATTCACCTAATCTACCCCCCTCCCACGCAGTGATGCAACCTAGCCCGGCAGGGTCTTTCTAAGATTTTCACCTTCATCCAGAAGAAAAAAAACCATGGAAAGACAGACATTCATTGAACCGATTTTAATAAGGTTTTCAACAAAAACTTAAAAATGGGTTGGCATTATTGCATACTTAAACTCTTATTAATCTTGTCAGTCAACGCATATAAATGTGGAGGAAATCAGCACGTGGAATATGTCCTTTCGTTACGGCGTATGCCGTAACTGCTGAGCGATGAGTGTTGGATTCTAAAAGTTGATTCAAATGTTCTTCGTTCATGGTCACATAAATAGGCATCTGCTTGTTTGAGAAAGATGAAATTTCCTGCATCCATTCGCCACAAACAAGTCAAATAAATCTTCATTAAAACCTTCATTATCAAGAACCCGATGGCTCAGCAGTAGTTAGCTTCGCTGACTACAATGGAAGCGAGTCAATGGAGACATGGCCTCATGGAAAGTACTCACCCATTGTTATCCTATAAGGAAACAGCAATTTAATCTTAACTGCGGTTTCCTTCAAGCAAGGTTACATCGAATTGATTCCCGTAAGTTCCCGTCGAGCGAAAGATAACAATATATCACTCGCCGAGCGGAAGCAGGATGTGCTCACACTCCTCACAATGGGCAGAAATTCCACCCTCTCGGTGCGACGTTGAAAGGCAGTTCTGCTCAACGGGACACTCAGATTTCAGTTTACAGCGATTGGAAACACAATTACCATCTGTTCTTAAAAGGATTCTAAGTAACTTACTCATATATACGCGAACGTCGTAGCTGGTACCAATCGGGGCCCCATTATACTTCTTCGCGGGGACGAGTTGCACGCTGGGTGGCGCTAACATTCCTATCTCTAATGTGAAGGGATGAGATCCATGGCCCAGACGTTCCAATAACGCTTGCTGCGGAAGATAAGAGGAAAATTGCTGAGTTGTTGTTTATCCGATATGCATAATTGAATTAGCATAAGATAGATTAGACACAATAGATATCGGAAAGCACTCATATGAAAAAACAGGAATTGATAATGAAAACATTATGTGTGGGGTTCATGCGTGAAATGTATGCAAATGGTTGTGTTTACGCGTGGTTGGTGGTTCTACAGATTGGATTGGATGCTCACATGTATCATCGGCAATCATAAAAATCGGTTGGGGTTCCTGGGAATCACTTAAATCTAGACAGACACAGTGAATACAACATTGGTGCAGAACGAGAAAGGAAATGAGTCCTTGCATGCTGGCGGAGGTGGCTCTATTAGAACTGAATAAAACCGTTCGGGTTTGCATAAACAAAATAACGATTTAATGCGATGGATGAAAACAAAATCTTTGTTCATTTGTATGCATGAGGATGTGACCTACTTTGAGGATTAGTACAGCCAAGGGTTGGAGAAAAATCGAAATAAGCTTGGCGAGGCCTTGCATCTCAGTAATATTGAAAGCAGGATTCGATCCCTACTCAATCTATGTTTTGTGTTGTGATTACAAAGAGTAACGCAATCCGAGCTTACTGCAGGATCTGCCTTTATTGTTATTCCAACCAGAAGGCATTTGCTGTTATGAATGGTAAAGTTCTGGAGACCTACACTATAGTTGGGGTAAGTGGTTTAACTGCTATGTCGAAGCTGCAGATAACCATAGATAGTTATAATGGGAATGATATCCAGTGCTGCAGTGCACTGCAGGATAGACTGACGCGGAGGCCAACCTACATATCTCTCTTTGGAGGTGAGCTGCCTCTCTTCTAGGACGATGTGTGGCTTTTCAGGGGCCAGGCCTCTCGTCTACCAAGACCGTTAGTGAGTGGAATAGCCACACCCTGTACGAAGTGACCCTACTATTAACAAAACGCTACGGATCTAGACTAGGAAGTCGAAAAACACTTCTCCCAATCCAGGATGTCACGCCTATTGGATAGTTTGCAATCGGGGGTAACTGACTGTATTCGAACGGAGCCGCACTGATACCTAGTCATCTCAGTGAGTAAGTTAGACCTTAGCGTGCTATGGGGGCCTATGGCATGGCGGACCTATTAGCGGCCATACTCATGGGAATCAAATCCATCCAATAAACCGGGACCTCATGCCGCACACAAACTGGTTAATCAGGCGGAGGCACATCGCCGAAATACTGAGAGCCAGGTGATTACATCCAAGAAGTCAGAAATTGGGATGTCAAGCAATGGATCCAAGGTCAACATTGGTATGTGAGAACAACCAACAAACACCACTGCTCAAAAATCAGGGGCTAGCAAAAGCATGTCTGAGATAAATATATCATACGTGAGGAAGAAGACAGGTCAAGGGCATTCGATTGGCCATATTACCAAAAACGTTTCCTGGGCAAATATTCACTCGTCAAGAGCAGGAAACCATGGAAGACATTGTCGTCAGGCAGATGCGTAAAGGATGGACTGCGAAACTTCGACCAGGTCATATGCTGGTGGACTGCGCGACGGAAAACACTGCAGAGTGGCTTAGCACCATAGTTCCTAAATTGTCAGGTTGGGAAAGAGCAAAACTGTGAACACGTGCTGGGGATGATATACCAGGAGCACACATGGTGACAATTTTTCTCCCAAAAGCCCGGACAAAGAGACGGAGGAACGGCAGAATGAGGATCTCTATACGCGGTTATGGAGAGTCTCAGAAGCATGGTGAAGGGTAAGGGTGAACTCCTCACGACCAAGTTAGATGACCGATCCCTGAAGGCAATCAAACGTCGGAGTTGCCATATCAACTATCGATTTAGCAACATATCTGTGCATACGAGAGGAAAGTCCGAAAGATTTTGGGAGCCGAATTAGATACAATCGTGAATTGTATTAATTATTTGACAACTCACCAGCATGGGGACTAGCCAAAATCCGGAAATTGCAATGGGCTGGCCACATCGAACTAATGTGCGAGGGAAGCATCCCGAAAAGAGCGCCGAAAAGCAGATTCGATAATAGTCGACCAAAAGGGAAGCCAAGGAAACGTTGGTGGACGTGGACTCAGTGGCAGATGGCAGATCAATAGACTCTCTGTTTTTTATGCCGAAATAGTAGTTTGGCCTGCCCAATTACCATATCCGTTGAAGAAACCAACACGGTTTTGAAAATAAAGCCTTAAAAAGATAAAAAAGGAAAATTGAACGTCCCCATGGACCCCGCCGTTCATATAAGTTCACTATATATGACGATGACGTCATACACATCTTAGGGTGTAATCAATTTACTTGAAGTGCGAAACTACGGCCTTCTATAACTTTGTTAATAATAGTTGGATTGCCTTCAAACTTTGCACAGTTATGTCCTATATTATCGCCTATGCTGATACCATTGTACAGGGTGTGGCGGCATAACTTCCTTTTTTAAAATGCGCGCCACTCAGTTAGTTGATGTCATAGAGGAGCGCTAGTGGTCTCGTTCAAGAGGGGATACTGTAAAGTTTTGTCCCGACACGGTTCAGTCGTCATCATGCGTTGGAATAGTGAGGAGCGTGTCTTTGCCGTTGAGGTTTACATTTCAAGCGGATGTTCGGTTATTGCAACACAGCATGCATTTCGGAATCGCTTTAATTTAGCCCCGTTGGCTCCCGTCCCAGACCGCAAATCAATTGTTACATGGGTCACTACATTCAAACAAGCTGCAAGTGCGACAAAAGGAAGAACTGGAGTCCCTCGGCCCGTTCTGCGCGCAAACACGCATCTGCCCTTGGACTATCCGATCGTTCTGTGAGAAGAATTCTTCGTGATGATCTTCATTTTCATCCCTATAAGATGGCGATAGTGCAGGAACTTTCAGAACTTGACTTCAATTCTCGGATGAACGCGTGTGAGCTTCTTCTTGATGTCGTTCCCGAGGGTGCTATTGTTTTTTTAGCGATGAAGCCCATTTTCATTTGTGTGGGTCGGTTAACAAACAAAACATGCGCTACTGGGCTGACACCAACCCTCGAGAATTGCATCAAAAGCCTTTGCATTCACCCAAAGTCACAGTGTGGTGTGCAATTTCCTCAGCTGGAATTATTGGTCCCTGGTTTTTTGAGGAAAATGAGGTTACACTGACAGTGAATTCGGACCGGTATGTAAACATGCTACAGAATTTTTTTTCCCACGGCTAGAAAATTTGGATTTGGGGGACACTTGTTGACACTTGAGATGTTGCCAGATCTCTTAGCAAGCCTGTTAGGAGTGGCCATATCTCCCATCAGGCGCGACCCCAGCTGGTATGTTCTTGCACTTTTCGTTTTTGACTGTGCATAGGCTAATGTTTGCTTATCTCTGGAGCGTGGACCAAAATGGCTATGGGAAGGATACCCAGAACATAAAACTACCATGGAAAACGAGAGAAGGTGGAAATTTACGGTGCAGGGGCTCGGAACCCCAGTATCGGCGGCTTTTGGGAGTGAGCAAGCGGGCTCCCGGTTGTCGATATCCCTTGACCGCAGTGCCTCGGTGACATATAGGATAGGAGGTAATCAAGCGAAGTACGACCTTACCGAGAACACCAGTAACAAGACCAAATAAAAATGAACTAGAGGTGGATCGTTGGATGACAAACACCGTGATAACACCCACCGCATATGTATAAAATGTGCGACAGCAGGAGGTGCTCTAGGAACAAAGAAAGGATCCACTCAAATGAAGTTCATCAGCTTTGAGATGTCCACCAATGGCAATGACGGTGAATAAAGTACAGGCAAGGTCAATAAACGCCAAGAGTGAAGGAGCGTACAAAGGGAGTAACTCTGCCGGGGCTTATAGGGAGCAGAGTCCCGATACGGAGGAATTACCCTTCACCCAGCTTGGGGCAAAAGTAATTGAGCTGTCCAAGTTTATCAAGGAGAAGCACAACGTGCACCAAGCCATAAAAACTATGGTTAGGGCTATTCGAATCTTCTATAATAGATCGCAGATAGAGGAAAAGAATAATAAGGCTACGCCGAACCCCACAGTGCCAAGAGTATCATAGGCGACCCAAGTGACGCCAAACCATCGAATCACGACGAAATAAACTAGTATGTGAAAAAGAGGGGGATCCTCTAAATAATCAGCAGGCGCCTAAGAGGAAAAAAGGCGAACAGGACATTCTGAAAACCAGCACCAACAGTTCAGAAGGAGGAAAGCGTACAGCGAATGTGGCTTTAAATGCTTCATGTTTGGGCATTTCGCAAAGGCATGCATCAGCAGCTTTGATCGATCCGATCGAGGCAGAAGAGGGAGAAGGGTCATATTACCAGAGGGCAATAGGGGCCCGAATTGCCTATTGTGCGAATTAAAATAGGAACAGGATAACCGGCATATTGCCGGAAGTGGTAAATGCTCCGAATTTAGGAAGACGCTCACTGCAATGAGAAAATGAGGTTTATTCAAATAAACCTCAATCATTGCTGGGTCGCTCAGGAATTATTTGAGCAGACCACGTTCGAATCTGAGATGGAAATTGTCATCTGAATCGTTAAGAAACCGTCACGGTGGCATACAGATTCGACTGGTGGCAGTTTACAGGCCATACAATGTACTGCAAGTCAGGGAGCGTATGTGTACAGCTGCTACGCCCCACCAAGTTTGACACTGTCTGAATTCGAGGAAATGCTTGATAATCTTGTTCTCGACGCAAGGGGGCCCTAGAGTGGAGTAGCAGAGAATCAAATGCTAGGGGCGCAGTTTATTAGAAGCTTTTACGCAGATGGACATAGTTTTGGCTAACGAAAGGGCTGTAAATAGCTTTCAGAAAGGAAGGAAGGAAGGTTAGGCCTGGTTATAGTCCTGACCTTTGTCAGCCCTGCGCGGGCGCATGGTATGCCTTGGTGTGTCAGCAAACGCTACACCCACAGCAATCAGCAGGCAATCTTCTTCGAGACATGAATCGAGGTACTGGGCAAAGAGCTATCATACCCGAAACCGGAAAAGATTTCAGGCTGGTCTGCAAAATCTTTGGATGAGCAGACCTTCACAGAGGTGCGGTTAGATCAACATGATAAAGGAGACGCCTCTACGGAAAGAGCCGTCCATCTGGCTCAATACATCGCTAAACCATGTGACGCGTCCATGCCTAGGAGGTGCTCAATTCCCCAGTAGAAGACCAAACTACTGGTGGAATAATGAACTGATTGGTCTTCGATCAGCCTGCCACCGAGCCAGAAGAGCGGCTCAGAGGGCGGTAGGTAGAGTCGATCAGGGGCAGAAAGAGTGCGTCTATAAGGCAGCCCGCAAAACCCTCAAGCTCGCCATCCGGTGAAGCAAGGGGAAATGGTTTAAGGAGCTCTGATCAGAAGCGGACGTAAACCCGTGGGGGAGTGCTTATAGAATCGTAATGGGACGATTCAGAGGGCGTTCTTCTCCGCAAATCACGTGCCCCAATTCCCCTAGTCATCAGAGACGAGTTGCTTGAAATCTGCGGTAAAATAGAAGACAATAAGGCGCCAGGCCTGAACGGTGAAAACCAGGCCGGACATGTTCGCTGAGTTGTTCGAAGCGTGCATGTCCGGGAGAATATTTCCAGCGGCATGGAAGCAGCAGAAGTTGGTACTTCTGTCTAAGCCTGGTAAACCTTCATGTGAATCATCCTCATAACAACCCATGTCTTTGTGCAATCTATAATAGATTACTCCCGGTTGTTGGAAGCCAAGGTGGCCTTTCAGATCGGCAGTATGGGTTCCGCATAGCCAGATCAATCATTGATGGCACCAAATTGGTTACTGGCTTAATCGAAGATGCAATCCCCGGGAAGGGTAGTACCAGCAAATATTGCGTGGTAGTAACCCTGGACAAGTGTATTCAATTTGGTCAATTGGTATCTAATACGCAAATCCCTAGCGAAGGCTGGTATTCCCAACTATCTCGCTGCTATCGTCGATAATAATTTAACTGAAAGGAGGTTTTGGTATGACACCGATGGCGGACCCCAGGAGTATGTTATTTCCGCGGGTGTCCCGCAGGACTCCGTATTGGGCCCACTACTGTGGAACATCACGTACAACGATGTACTTAATCTTCCCATTCCGAGGGTGGCCACGGTGGTAGCTTACGCTGACGACATAGGTATTGCTTCAGGCCACCGTGTAAACCTGTCGATGATTGTGAGGTAATACCTGTAATCGTGCGAGTCTCGCATTGGTCCTACGATGTTGAGGTTTATGGTTTGGAACCGCTTGGTACTGCGGGGAAATGACCTTGCACCTTGGCAATAGCCGAGAAGTCGATTGCGGCGGGGATGTTAACCTTGGTGACACGTGACAAAGCGTGACCAACTATGTTGTCCTTGCCGAACACGTGCTGTATAACGGGCGTTAACCTGAGCTTTATAGCTCAGGTGTCGAAGCTGACGAGGAGACGCTTTCTCGGGCTTTTGTTTCAAAGCATATGTGAGAGGCTTATGGTCCGTGAACACTGTGACTGCCTGCCTTCTAGGGAGAAGCGGAAATACTTAAGGCTCAAGTACGCGGCGAGCAGTTCTCGATGGTAGGTGTTGTAGTTCCGTTGAGCGGGGTTTAACTGTCTGGAGAAGAAGCTCAACGGCAGCCAGACCTGATTCACCTTTTGGTGAAAAGCAACACCTACTGCGGTGTCAGACGCATCAGCAAAAACGGCTAGGGGTGCATCTTGCAGAGGAAATGCCAAGAGTGTAGCGTCAGCCAGTTGTTGACGGGATTTGTCAAACGCGCGGACAGCCTCTTAAGACCACACGATCTCTCGTGTGTCCTTAGTTTTGGGACCAGACAAGTATGCATTCAAAACGGACTGGTGTTAGGCGACCTTGAGCAGGTAACGACGAGAGAAGTTTAACATGCCCAAGAACCTCCTCAACTCTTTCACTGTCTTCGGACGCGGGAAGCTTGTAATCGCTTGCACCTTGTCTGAGTCGGGCTATATTCCTTCAGGGGAAATGGAGTAGCCGAGGAATCTCATTTGCTTTTTAAGGAATTTGCATTCCTCAACCCGGCCCCAAGGAGACGTTGAAAAATGCACTCGAGATGGGTTAAGTGCTCAGACTCTGAGGAAGAAGCGACCAAATCATCATCCAAATATACGAAACAGAAGTTGAGGTTTTGCAGGACCGAGTGAATGAACCTTTGAAAGGTTTGCGTCGCATTGCACAACCTGAATGTCATCCGTGTGAACTCGAAGAGTCCAAAGGGTGTGCATATTGCCGTCTTTGGAATGTCTTCAGGAGCTACTGGGATTTGGTGGTATGCCTTGGCTAAGTCCAAGGTCGAAAAGATGCGGCAATTCGCGAGGTGATGCGCAAAGTCGTGGATGAGTGGAATCGGATATCGGTCAGGAACAGTCTGTGCGTTTAGCCTTCTATAATCCCCACAGGGACGCCTTTCGCCATTTGGCTTAGAGACCATATGGAGTGAGGAAGACCAGCAGCTGTCCGAAGGTCTTCAGATACTCTGTTGCATAAGTTGTTCAAACTCTTTCTGTGCAATAGCCAGCTTCTGGGGTGGTAGGGGACGAACCTTCGAGAAGATAGGGGAACCAGTAGAGGTAATGTGGTGCTGTACATTGTGCTTCACTGGTTTAGAGAGACTACATTCGGTAGTAATCTGACTGAACACGAGAATCGGTAATGTCCTCTAAAAGTACGGAAAGATTGTTACTTGGGTGAGATGCCATTTGGCTCGACGAATTAAGGTTTGTCATGGGATCTATAAGAGACTTATTTTGCAAGTCCACCAGCAATCCATAGTGACACAAGAAATCTGCACCTAGTATGGGGAAGCAGACATCCGCCAGGATGAATCGCCACGAAGACGTCCTACGCGATCTGAGTGAAATCTGAGTGAAATTATGCGGTGTTTCCAACGATTAATTATTTGAAATAATAAAACCTTGTTGTTTCTTTTTCGTTGGTGTGAATACTTTTCCTTGCAAAAACCGATATTTCGGGAACCACTTGTTCCCTTCATCAGTGCTAACAAGTTTTACGCATGCCAAGACTCACGTCCACTTGCCTATATCCGTATGTGATAATTCGGGAGGAATTTGCTGCCGCCAGGTTTAATGATTGAGGAAATAGTCGATGGGGTACGGGAAGAACCGAAACCTCCGCACCAGTATCTACGAGATAACTGCGCCTGCTGAGAGGGTCATAAATTGTTAGGCGATGTGGCGCTGCGTATTGGGTGGTCGTCGCCAGGACCCCCCGCGGACCTAGTTTTTTACACGGGATCGTACGTTTGGTGGCTTTTACGCCGAATCTGCTATGGTACCAACAAACACTTCGGTCCGTAGGTTGTCCTGACGACCTGCTACCCGATCACCCTTTTCAAGGAGAAGACCGCGACCTGGCACCTGAACGCTGAGCATTCAGCGTCGCCTTCATTTCAGTCATACTGCCACTAGCGTGGCTATTTCACGCTTCAGCTCGTCAACTTCGTCAGAGGCTGCTGAACGGCCGCTATTGTTGGACGCGCGTGCACAGCCGCAGCTGCCAGCGCCTCCAAAGAACCGGAGACGCACGCGAGGATCGCTTCGATGCCCTCCGGGAGTCGTCGCAGCCAGAGTGAGTTTAACAAGTCGTTGTCGATCTTGCTTATTTGCTGCGCCACAGACGTATGGGTCGCCCCTAGAGCACTTGGCACAGAACAGTAGAGACGGAGTGCAGGCATCTCGGGAAGTAATGGGTGAGCTGAAGCACATGCCAGCGAATCGTGAACGATGTCCCATAGGTGTGGTTGACGTGCTATACCCTATCAAGGAGTAAATAGCAAGCATATATTTAAAATGGAATGTAATTTTATTAAAAATTCTACTTTCGGAGTCAGGAATACCAAAGTGAAAGCGTTCCGCTCTACAAAACCGGACGACGACCTAGACCCAATCGACGCCGCCAACGAGCTGTTGGAGGAGATGACGATCGACGGTCCGACGGGGGCTGACAAACCCCCCACGCAACCAGATCATGCTGAGGGTAACGCAGATAAATCTGCAGCACTCGAAGTGCGCCTCGGCTAATCTGCTCGTCTTCCTCTTAGCGGAAGACATCGACATCGCATTAATACAGGAGCCCTGGGTCGGAAGCGACCGAACCATCAAAGGGCTCCAAAGCAAATATTTTAATTTATTCCACAGCACAGGAGACGCTGATCAGGATAAACCTAGAGCATGTGTTCTTGCGAGGAAGAGTCTGCACGCTTTCCTGTGCCCTGACCTGAGTTCCAGTGACCTAGTTGTGGTCAAGCTGGAGCAGGCGGGGGGAGAGAACGTGTATATTTCCTCGGCTTACATGGCTCACGACCGATCAGCTCCGCCAGAAGAACTACAACACCTGACGAACACCATAACAGCAAAGAAATCCAACCTGCTGAAAGGCGGCGACGCGAATGCAAGGCATTTGCTTTGGGGTAGCTCCGAAATCAACGAAAGAGGTGAGTCATTCTTTGATTTTATTATTACTTCAAATCTATCGGTGTGTAACAGGGGCAGTACATCAACCTTCCATTTCCCCTGCTTGGAGAACTGTAACGGTTGCGAGGAGGTCCTTGATATCACCCTAATAACCGATAACGGGATTCTTAAGGTGGAGGACTGGAGAGTGTCTGACCAGAGATCCTTCTCTGACCACAGCTGGATACTCTTCGGTCTAGATCTCGCCGCAGAGGTCTCCCAGCCCTTTAGAGACCCCAGGAGGATCGACTGGAGAAAGTTTGGTCAGATAATTAAGAACAAACACTCCGGTGCGCAAATTGGTAGGATTGGATTGGTAGGCACAACAGACGAATTGGAGTCAATGGTCGGGGCTCTGGAGAAGGCATAATACCGCCTTCAAAGTCTCGTGCCCTGCTAAGTACAGCAAAAAGACCCTGCCACCGTGGTGGAACGAAGATCTCTCTAGTCTCAGGAAGCTGACCAGAGAAATCTTTAACATCTGCTACAGGCAAAAATACTGGCAGCCATACAAGGACTGCCTAAAGAAGTACAAGTCGGCCATCAGGACCGCCAAGAGGCGGTCTTGGCTAGACTATTGTCAGAACATTGAAAGCACTAGTGAATCCGCGAGGCTCAGTAAGATTCTGTCCAAGGAACATAAGAGTCCATCCTTCCTTAAAAAGTCGGAAGGCTCCTGGACGGAATCTTCTAGCGAAACCTTGGAGCTGCTGGTGCAAACACACTTTCCCTCCAGCGAGGAGGAGCCTGAGTCAGAACATAGCTTGGAGGGTTTGCGGTAACACCAGCTGTGCGACACTATCAAATCGGTAATTACCGGGTATAGGATCGGCTGGGCTATAAACAGCTTCTCCGCATACAAATCTCCAGGCCCAGATGGCATAATGCCAGTGATGCTACAGAAGCAGCAGGAAAGGGTTGTGCCGTGGCTTCTTGAGATTTACCGGAGCTGTATCACTTTAGGATACGTACCGCAGTCCTGGAGACGCGCACGGGTGGTTTTCATACCGAAAGCGGGCAGGCGCGGTCATGAGTCCGCGAAGGACTTTCGACCAATCAGCCTGACCTCTTTCGTGCTGAAGACCCTAGAACGCGTCCTGGACATTCACTTAAGGACGATTATGGAGAGAACGCCTATCTCTAAGTCCCAGCATACCTACCTCAAAGGAAAATCCACAAAAACCGCCCTCCACGAGGTAATTAGCACGGTTGAGCGGTCACTGCAGTACAAGCAGTATACCCTTGCTGCCTTCTTGGATATAGAGGGAGCTTTCAACAACGTCAGTACCAACGCCATCAAGGAAGCCTTGACCGGTATTGGATTGGAGGGGTATCTCACGCATTGGATTATATCCATGCTGAGTACCAGGATAATCCAGTCCAATCTGGGAGGCAACCACTTGACCAGAGCTGTGAACAGAGGCACGCCCCAGGGTGGTGCTATCTCACCGGTGCTCTGGTTAATGGTAATGGACAACATTTTACGTACATTGGACAGCAGCGGGGTGAAGGTGGTGGCGTATGTCGACGACTTGGTGATATTAGTATCAGGGATGTTTCTGTCCATTGTGAGCAACATCATGGAAGGAGCGTTGCGAAAGGTGTGCCTGTGGGCCGGAAGATGCGGACTCAGCACAAACCCAACCAAAACGCAACTAATGCTATTCACCACCAAGACAAGGATACCTGAATTCCATCTACCACGGCTGAATGAACAAAGATTGGTTCTTTCCTCTAATGTAAAGTATCTGGGTGTAATCTTGGATCCTAAGCTAAATTGGAGGTTGAACACAGAACTGAGGGTTAAGAAGGCCTGTATAGCCTTCTATGCCTTTGCAAAGAAATGGGGTCTGCGGCTGCAGATGGTTCTCTGGATGTACACCGCTGTAGTGCGTCCGATCCTGACGTACGGCTCTATTGTATGGTGGCAGACTTTGAAGAATAAATACAATAGAACGAAGCTTAATAGGATTCAAAGAATCGCGTGTGCAAGTGCTACGGGGGCTCTGCAGTCCTGCCCGGCAGATACTCTTAATGTACTCATGCATCTCTTCCCCCTAGACCTCCACATCAAATATGTTGCAGCGTGCAGTGCCGTCCGACTACGTGAGTCCGGAGGCTGGACAGCGAAGTCCCACGGCCACAGCAACATCCTAGATGAAATGCCTCGAGAAATCTGGGCATCCCCCACGGACTATGTCACACGCAAGCTGAACTTCACGAGAAACTTTGCTGTGGACCTTCCAACCAGGGCAAAGTGGAAGACCGGCGGCGTGTTGCAAGACTATGACACGGTATTTGTTACGGATGGAACAAAGATGGCCTATGTAGTCGGCGCGGGGGTTTTATCGAATACACAGTCTATCCAAGTCGTATGATCTCCCAGGTTTCACCAGTGTATTCCAGGCGGAAGTACTGGCAATATTGGAAGTCTGTCGATGGCTGGAGCGTGATTCGAGCCCCAAGCGTAACATAGCCATTCTGACCGACAGCCAAGCGACCATCAAGGCCTTGTACTCAACGACGACATGTTCCCGGCTGGTGGGGCAGTGCAAAGACGCGCTCAACCATCTGGGCGGCACGCTCAAGGTCACTCTTCTCTGGGTTCCCGGGCATAGGAACATAGAGGGGAATGAGCGGGCTGACGGATTGGCCAGGCAAGGCTCTGCTCTTGGCAGTCCCTCAGCGAATATAGTCGGTGTTCCGCTGGCGGCTGTTGGGGGCCGAGTCTACTCGCACAATCTAGCAGCCGCCAGCCTGAGATGGTGAAGGCTTACAAGCTGTGCCAAGTCAAGGAGAATGTAACATAGCCCGATCACTAGAGCTCCTGTGCCAGACGCGTGCAAATGCATTCAAGATTACGGCGGTCTGCACGGGGCACTGGCCCATAGGGGACCATGCCGCTAGGCTCGGCTTACCCTACAACTCGCATTGCCGAAGCTGCGGAGAAGGAAGGGAAACCATTCTTTGGGGATCTCAGAGAGATTTCTAGCTGCAGGATCGGAGAGCTGCTTTCTTTCGTGAATGCTACGAGCTGGCTCTGAAGATCCGAGCCAGCTGGACTCTGCTTCCCTGCTCCCATAACAACAGTCATGGTCTTGGAGTTTGTGCGCTAATTGGGCTCCTCGGAGCGGCCACTGATACCTACCTACCTACCTACTTTCGGCTCATTGTGTTACTGAAAGCAGAGACAATTTAAGGAGCTGTAAATTATTTTTTTCCCTTTTCATTTATCTATCTCTGCCCTCACGAGATAAGTCCTGCCGACTTCCTTGAACTCATTGAATGTAGCTTGGCAAAGTTTCCAACTTCTGGATTCTGATCCTTGAAATCTTTGAAGATAGTTTGCAAATATTTACAGTATCACGTTTCGGCCTTGCCGAATAAATGAAGGAGTATTTCAAATGGCACGTGACATTTTATCTTATCCTGCCTCTTGGCAAGTTGAAATAAATGGATATTCCCTAGTTATGAATGTTTACGTAAGTATTTATCTATTCTAAATATAGGGCAAGGAAGGCTGAGTTTGGAATATGAAATGTTATTGTTGACTAATTAGCCATTTTTTACATCGTTGTAGGAAAAGGGAATGTATCCTTGTGAAATATGGACGGTATTTATTACGCTTTTAGATGCCGTTTAAGAAGTGGATTACAACCTAAAACGTTAGCAGATATCCTCCTATATTTTATTGAAATCTTTCAGGATTCTATACAGCCCAACACATAGTACACTGTAACATATGATGAGATGAGTACGTTAATGAACTTTAAATGAAAACAGGATTGATACCAAAATTGCGTGCTTTCCCTATACAAGGAAACACGTCCTTAATGCACATAAATAAGTTGAAAATTCCACCAAGAAGGGTTGGTTTATTTACATAATAAATATCAAAAAATAAAAGGGATTGCCTTGATTCCAACCTGAAGGGGAGTTATGAGTTCCTCATCATAATTGACTTTAGGCCAGATTTGTTTCAACGCAATTACAGCTTCATTACAGAATTTAAGCCCCATCACCTCCTCGTCTTCGCGCCCGTACCTGCAATGGAAGATAAACGGATTTAAGGTAAATGAACACCGCCATCCTGATAGCATCATTTCTATTTATAAGTTAAAGGGGGTGGAATAATTGAGGTGTATTTCTTGGAACACCCTCCGGAACTTCCTCCAAGTTATCATAATAACATATTTTATAACAACCCGAAGAAATGGAAGTAATTGCAATTACCTGAAAGTAAGCGTTAATTGTCCATAAACTTTTTGACTACACATAAATTTTGGATCGATGAAGATGACACCGCGCAATGGTTCTACGACGCCGTGCTGGCAGATAAGATCGCGGCTTCCCAGGTAGAGGGTGAGCACCGAATTGGCTGACGTCTTTTTGAAGACTCTGGAAGAAATGGGAAGAAAAGTTAAAGGTGAGTCTGGCGAAGGTTAAGCTTTTGTAGGAAATTTGTGTGGATGAATTGTGTGTCTTGCTACTTTCTGGAATGGAGCGGGGATGGTGGCAATAAAATGGTGGATTCTCTGATTGTTATATGTAGCAAACATATGCATGTTATTTGTGCGATGTTTTAATTATGCTCATAAGCGAGCTTCGTTATGAGTCTAATTATCTTCTTGCGTAAATGGAATTAATTAAGTTTGATATGTAGAGGAAAGGTAGTGTCAAGAGCTTATAGGCATTTTATATGCGGGCATGTGGATTCACATAATCGTAGATACAAATTACATTCGAATGACTGAACTTGTTACGAAGCCACAACAGGAGCCTCGGACTGGCCGGACAAACGAATAACGATTCGCGCATTTTCTAATGGAACGTGCGCTCCCTGTACTGAGATGGAGCTGCCAAGCAGCTAGCCACCATATATTATAGTGGCCATTCAGTAAACCATGACTCGGTGTAAGCTTCCTAGTCATCCAAAAAATGAAACTTGGTGTTATCGGTTTGGAAAACATAAACGAACGGCTATGCACTTTCTTTTGCGAGGTAAATTTAGAAACATAATCTTCATTACCGTTCACGCCCCTACAGAGGAGACTGCAGAGTCGGAGAAGGATACCTTCTACGAGGCAGTAGAACGAACCCTCGAAGCCTGTCCCAGATATGATACCAAAATCATACTTGGGAATTTTAACAGCCAGGTAGGGACGGAGCCCGTATTCAGGCGATACGTTCGCTCTCATAGCTTACATCAAAGTACAAATGATAACGGACTGCGGATTATTCCATTAGCAGTGTCATACGAAATGGTTGTTGGAAGTACCTGGTATGCGCGGAAAGCGGTCCACAAACATACATGGGCCTCTCCAGACGGGACCACTTTCAACCAAATTGACCACTTGTTGATCGAACGCTGCTACCTCTCAGCCTCGATGAATGTCAGAACATATAGGGGGGCCAATATAGACTCGGATCACTATCACGTTGGCATGGTGCTCCGAGCTCGAATAGCGACACCACCCAGAATCGCCTCTGACAATCAGCTGAGAATTAATGCTGAAGCCATCCAGAACACAGCTTCACAATCATCTGAAGAACGTTATAATAAATATGGCCACAAACATACTTGGTTCCAGCTGCAAAAATAGTCGGAACGGCTGGTTTGACGATGAATGTAAGCTAGCAACGGAACAAAAGAATGTCGCATACCGAATAATGTTGCATTCTCAAAGGACGCGGGCACGCGCGGGGACTTATCACGAACTCCGTCGAGCGAAGAAGCAACTTTACAGACGGAAAAAGGAAGCCTGGGGGAACCAACAGGCCTGTGAACTAGGAAAGTACAGGGAGCAACCGCACTAGGCGCGCAAGTTTTACCAACAAGTCAGTAGGATGAAGCCTTACACACTTCGAAGAGGGAAATCTGATTTCCGACAGAATGGGTATATTGGAGCGATGGGTTGAGTACTTTGATGAACTACTGAACAACCAGAACATCGGCGAGTTGGAGGTCCAGCCAACTGAAGACGACGGACAAATACTGCCACCACCAAGTACAGGAGAAACAGTCGGTGCAATTCATCGGCTAAAAAATCATAAGTCGCCAGGAGCCGATGGAATTAATTGGTTAAATATGGAGGTGACCAGTTACACCAAGTGGTTCATCAACTTGTGCTCAAGGTATGGGACAGCGAATTAATGCCTGACGATTGGCAACGAGGCATTATCTGTCTCATACATTGGTGCTCAGAGGTGGCGGCGAGGAAGATGGGGCGGCAACCCTATCGGCCAAACCAAAACCAAGTGATAACCAAGGAGAACTTCCATAGTGATGGCACCGGGAGACGCTGTAATCACTTTGGTTTGCCGGCCGTGATTCAGTAGGCGAATGCTCCAAAAGCCTAATCACGGCGATCAGACCCGAGTCTGGTCATGAAACCTTACCAGCGGTATACTGGTACCATGGGAACCGGGAAAGCTCCTGGACTCACATACTTCGGGTGAACTCCTGTTGTATGCGAGGACAGCTCGGTTATTTGCGGTTGGCCCTCCTAGTGGGAGTTTCATGGTGGTTGTGGTTATGCTCAAGCGAGAAGAGACCTTCGGGCCTCGACGTGGTGTTGCGTATCAACACGGGTGCCGTACTCCATAGTTCGGTAGAGATTTAGGTAATTCTTGCATCCACCAGTATGAATGCTAAACCATGCACTTGGTATAGACTTCTACCGTTGTTGCCTGTCTCAGCGGGGCTCTGATTGTGGTCACAAAATCAATCCGTGTTTGAAGAGGACCGTAGGATTAAGTCTCACGACAGGTGCCTACGTCAAACACCATGGGCTTCACTGTCACATACATAAAAAGGGAGATATCACACAGTGCAGAAATTATAGAGGTATCACGTTGCTGAGTACCATCTATAAGATATTCTCCTCTATCTTGCTAGCCCGGATTGCCCCATACGCCCAGAACATCATTGGCCCATACCAAAGAGGCTTCACTCCAGGAAAATCAGCAACAGATCAGATTTTCTCCCTATGGCAAGCGATGGAAAAACTGTTGGAATATGGACAACAGTTGCACCATCTATTCATCGACTTTAAAGCCGCCTATGATAGCATAGCCAGTTTAAAACTGTACACGGCCAGGAGAGAATTCGGTATCCCGACGAAATTAATAAAACTGACTAGGCTGACCCTAACCAATGTGCGAGGCCAGATAAAAGCAACAGGATCACTCTCAACACCATTCGACATCAGCCACGGTTTACGACTAGGGGATGCCCTATCATGCGTCCTCTTTTACCTGGCCCTCGAGAAAATGATCCGTGATGCTGAGGTAAATGCAAGAGGTCCGTTCCTCTTTAGGTCCACCTAACTACTGGCCTATGCTGACGATATCGACATCATGGGAAGAACGACCCGAGACGTACAAACTGCCTTCATCCAGATCGAGCAGGCGGCGCGAGATCTTGGGCTGCACATCAATCAAGGCAAGACAAAGTATATGGTAGCGACGTCAGCATCGAAAACCAACCAACCAACAACATCAAACCGCACTGGTCAAACAGGAAGAATAAGGATAGGGGAATACAACTTTGAGACCGTTGATAATTTCCCCTATCTAGGGTCGAAAATCACAACCGATAACAGTTACGATGAGGAAATCCGCGCACGGTTGTTGTCAGCCAACAGAGCCTATTTCAGCTTACAAAGACTGTTCCGCTCGAAACGTCTCACCATAGGGTCAAAGTTCCTACTGAAGAAGACTATGATCTTGCCAGTCCCCATGTATTCCTCGGAAACTTGGGTTCTTAACAAGAAAAATTGCGAACTCTTGGCCGCGTTCGAGAGAAGAATTCTCCGAAGAATTTTTGGTCCCCTACATGAGGATGGAGGATTCCGTAGCCTACACAATGACGAAATCTATGAGCGATACCATGACCGGCCGGTTGTGGATAAAATCCGGCTCAATAGGTTACGGTGGGCGGGTCACTTAATCCGTATGGATGAGGATCATCTAGCCCGGAAAGTCTATAAGGGCAATATCTATGGTAGAAAAAGAAGACGAGGCAGACCCTGCCTAAGATGGAGCGATGGCGTAGGTCAGGATGCCAGACAGCTTTTAGGGATATCGAATTGGTGGACCTCGGCGCAAAACCGGGATGTCTGGAGTTCCTTATTAAGTCAGGCTTAGACCGGATACCGGTTGTTGCACCGTTGATGATGATGATGAAACTTTCTCCATTCGATCATCCTGGGGTCTCTAAAGGGCTTGGAGACGTCTGCGGCGAGATCTAGACTGAAAAGTCAGATCAGAGAAGGATCTCTGGCCACCACACTCTCCAGTCCTCCATCCTAAGAGTCATTCACATCCAAGAGATGCTCATAGACCATGCCCGACAGCCTGGCCTCAACACTGGTCCACACCTCCAGCGTTAGTTTGCCGCCACACGTATGTGGCTCCTGGCCACGTCGCTGAAGGGCTTCGCAGTTCGTGCCCCGTCGGCTGCGCAATTTGCTTTGGATGTTGCTTAGCGTCTGCGCTCTTGCCGACTCTGCTCCGCTTCTTATCTTGCTCGACCTCGTCTAGAGATCAATTGCGTTTCAGAGCGATGGGCTTCGCTTCCTGCTCGTCAGCCAGGCGTTTGCTATTGTATTCATCAACAATCGCCTAGAATTTAACGAGGTCTTTTTCATCCCGCGCTCGTTGACAGTACCGGCCCCCTTATTCTTAGCAATCTTACTGAGAATATGTATGGCCTTCTAGTGCTGGCTCTTGAGCAGGACACCAGTGGACCTTCGCTTCTTAGCCGGTTTCCGGCGACCGACTTTCTTGTCGGTTTTTGCTTTCGAGGGATCCCCCGAAGTTGAGGGTTTCGGGTTAGAAGTACTATGTCTGGTGCTCGCTACACCCAGCTTGACGGATTCCAGGATGGAAGCCATTAGCCCGTCTGCCGCCTCGCTTCAGGAGGTCCCTGCGGTTGGTCTCAGCACAACGGTGCTACGGCTGGCACTGAGTTTACTGCTGTCGATGGCTACTGTCTCCTGGCTGGGGGCCAGCAGCTCGTCCTTCGATGATGCGTCTGGCATCACCCTCTCTTCTTCTATCGTCGTTTATTGCTTTTCTTTTTGAGAATTGAGCCAATGTCTTGGTCCCACGAGTATTCCGGGAAGAAGGTCCACCCCCCAGGGTAAGTGTCTTATTTGAAACTGAAGGTGCCCAAATTATTCAGAGTTCGCATACTAAAGACCAAGTTCCCCATTGGCCACGCAGCCCTCGGTGTATGCTGTTCTATCTTCGCTTGGGGTCCTATTAGCACCTTCTCCGGTGCAGGGAGGACGATCCCCGGGCTGTTGCATCAGTCCATCCTCCCGTCAGATCTACTTGTCCCTAACAAACAGAATAACAATAATAATTTGGATAGCAAACGTTTTCTGCATTCTCAAGGATATTTGGCAAAATAAATTCGCACAGCTTGTAAATCGTGAAAGGCACTTATGAATCTTGTTCCCCACTGATAAACTTTACCTATCGTTAAACGGTTACACAATCTTCCTCCCGAGGTTAATACCCAATGCGGGATAACATAAATGACCTGGGCTTGGTTATTGAAAAGCGCTCTCGGCAGGTTCTAAACAAAAAAAATTTTGTTGCACCGAGTCGGGACCTTTGACGGGGATGTTAGAGAAGGAAGAATGGGGAGTGTAGGGATTCTAAGTCGAATCGATTTCTTTCACGGATTCCACACTATCTAACAGTGGGCTTTTGAGTGCTATAGATCTGGGATCTACCCAAATTAGTGGTCTTGAATTAGAATAGACGATACACGTAGATTAAACTATATAGAGTACGCAAAACCTCCAAGTTATTTTTAGATAACCCAAAAGCTGTGATGACAAGGCTGCTGAACTTGAATACAATAGGACGTAATTGGGAATGCGTAGGAGTAAATCTCTACCCAGGAGTCGGCTCATTAATTACTAGCTTTGAAGAAGGGCTTCGCATTCCTATTGAATATGATTCGAACTTCTGCTTGTGATTCACAGGATTTGTTTGAAATTAAGCTGTGGGGGTCGCTTGTGTTTACGTGAACTTCTAGACTTGGGAACTTTTGCCTTTCATAGATTGGAATTATTATTAATTTATTTCTTATTCGGATTTTCGCAATTTACCTAATCAAAGGAGGTTATTCTCGACGTCGGTCGTCTCCAATTTGAAAAGGTTCAATGGCTTTGGAAATTTTCATTCATAACGCCTCTTTCTGTCGGGACCCACAATGGTGATTGATAACTACCTCCAATTTCGAGGAATCATACATTAAAAATCGATTACAATTAATAAATATTGAATATGTTTCACTGGTAATGTGGCTTGGTATGACCAGTATCTTTAAGCAATTATTAAGATATGCATGTAGTATGGATATAACGAGTCCTTATTTTACTTTGGGGGCGTACTTCAGACTCGCATTTTTAAGGAAAAGAGTTTCTATTCTTCGAGTTTCACTTGAAGCTAACCATCTATAGATATAGAGTGATTAGTGCTTTCGATAGATTTATGTCTTGTTTCCATAAAAATTTAATTTAAGATTTTGTGATGCTTCAAGAGTGTGGCAGGTTCTATAGTAAGTTTTCGCACGAAGTATACAATGCAAATGGAAATGCACGAAAACTATGGGGTGCAAACGTAATTATTTGCCTCTTAATTGTTAGTTCAAGAGTTTACTGGTCTTCGTATTCAGCAGACCTTGAAGAAATTTACCAGCTCGTTGGAGGAGAAAACTTTTAGTGATTTGAAGAATCTGTACAACAGACTTGGAAAACTCAATTGAAAGTGTGAAAATGCTGGAGCGTGGCTAACTTGCACCTTGCAGAAGCTGTATATATTTTGTAAAAGAAGGTAAAAGTTTGAAGTTATCTCGAGAACTAATTTACATTTTCGAATAAACAAATATCTGGATATAATCCGAGAAAATATTCCTCCATCATCATCATCAACGGCGCCACAGCCGGTATCCGGTCTAGGCCTGCTTTAATAAAGAACTCCGGACATGCCGGTTTTGCGCGGAGGTCCACCAATTCGATATACCTTAAAGCTGTCTGGCATCCTGACCTACGCCATCGCTCCGTCTCAGGCAGGGTCTGCCTCGTCTTCTTTTCTATCATAGATATTGCCCTTATAGATTTTCCGGAGTGGATCATCCTCATCCATACGGATTAAGTGGCCCGCCCACCGTAACCTATTATCCACAACCTGACGATCGCTCATAGATTTCGTCGTTATGTAGGCTACGGAATTGTCCATCCTCATGTAGGGGGCCAAAAATTCTTCGGAGGATTCTTCTCTCGAACGAGGCCAAGAGTTCGCAATTTTTCTTGCTAAGAACCCAAGTCTCCGAGGAATACCTGAGGACTGGCAAGATCATAGTCTTGTACAGTAAGAGCTTTGATCCTATGGTGAAACGTTTCGAACGGAACAGTTTTTGGAAACTGAAATCAGCTCTGTTGGCTGACAACAACCGTGCGCGGATTTCATCATCGTAACTGTTATCGGCTGTGATTTTCTACCCCAGATAGGAGAAATTATCAACGATCTGAAAGTTGTAGTCTCCTATCTTTAATAATAATAATAATCGTTGGCGCAACAATCCATATTGGATCAGGGCTTCCAAGTTTGTTAGAGCATTTCATTCAAGATCGTAACGGTACACTACAGAACACTGTAGGAGGCAATGTGGTCAGCATTACGCTCGCCCGAGAATATTACCCTGATTTGACTCATTCACAGCCGAGTCGACTGGAATCCGATGTCAAATCACGATACAAATCCCACTGCTACCAGCGAGATTTGAACCGTGATCTTCCGGACGACAGCCTTGTGTTCTAACCACCCAGCTATCCGGACACGGCGAAAAATGCAACAACAAATGCCTGGGCAACCAGCAGAAGGCGAAACCTGCCCTCTTCAAGCGCAATTGATCTCCTGATGAAGTCGAATAAGAAGAAAAGAGAACCAGGTTTAGATTAGAAGCAACCTCTGCAAACAATGACACTAATGGCCGGCTGATGAGGCATACACTGCGGGACCCGTCGGCGATGTACCCTGGAGCCACTTACAGATGACTCCTATCTCCTATCTTTATTCAGACTTAAAGAGGATCGTACCTCTTGCATTTACCTCATCATCACAGATCACTTTCTCCAGGGCCAGGTTAAAGAGGACGCATGATAGAGCATCTCCTTGTCGTAGACTGTTGTTGATCTCGAATGGTCTTGACAGTGATCCTGCTGCTTTTATCTGGTCTCGCACACTGGTCAAGGTCAGCCTAGTCAGTCTTATCGTCGGGATACCGAATTCTCTCATGGCCGTGTACAGTTATACCCTGGCTATGATATCATAGGCGACTTTAAAGTCGATGGAAAGATGGTGCAGCTGATGGCCATATTCCAATAGTTTTTCCATCGCTTGACGCAGAGAGAAAATCTGATCTGCTGCTGATTTGCCTGGAGTGAAGCCTCATTAGTATGGGCAAATGATGTTCTGGGCGTACGGGGCAATCCGGCCTAGCAAGATAGCGGAGAATGTCTTATAGGTGGTGTGTGTGTTTGAGATAGGGGAGATGCAAAGCCTCTGAGCACTCAGATCTTAGTAGTCCACTGTACTCGATTCCCCATCTAACGAAATATCTCGGATTGGTTATGTATCGCAGGATTTCCGTAAGTGAATGTGATGCTATCCACTCCAGTTGGAGCACATCAGCACCAAAAATCTGATGTCTGATGTGTCCGTAAGTGGGGCACTCACATAGAAAATGTTCCGAAGATTTGGCTTCCTCATTATAGGATGGACATGTATCAAGTTGGATAATTCATATTCTGAACATATGCCTAGCTAGTGACTTATGGCCAGTCAGAATGCCCACAATACTTCTGCAAGTCCTCCTGTTTTTCGACAGGAAAGCTTTGCAGTAGGTTTGTTTGGTTCTGACAGGAAGAGTTCGGTCTGTCTAGCAGCATTAAGGCTTCGCCACCTGTCATTATGGGAAGCTTGTTCCCAGTATTTGATAGCAGCATCAGCCAATGCTACCGACACCCCAATTGCTGGTTCCGGTCCGGGCATGGGGTAAGTTGAAGCCCCTTTTGCTAACGCATCCGAGATTTCATTTCCCGCTACACCACAATGACCAGGTACTCAGAGTAAATCCACCATATTGAATCTGGAAACAGAAACGATTTTGAAGTGATCAAAGTACTACTCAATGCCCTCAATGCAGCTTGACTATCACTACAGTTTGCGATGCGCCTGCCCTTCAACCGCTCGTCAATCATCCAGGTTGCAGTCTTTAGGATCGCATACAATTCAGTCTGAAAAGCCATTGTGTATAGTCCCAAAAGAAAAACCCACTTCTTGTTTTAATTCGAGAGGTAGACTCCTGCTCCAGAACCCTATTCTGTTTTTGAGCCATCGGTGTAGAAGACGTCAGTATATCCTGACAGGCATTCTTCTGGTTCGTCCCAGGTTTCTCTCCGTTTCAAGATAACTTCATGTCTTCTACTAAACAGATCTGAGAATCGGAAAGCATCACGAAAACTAGATTCGGTTCTCCCAATGACTCTTCCAATGCTTTGTGTCCGCCACGTCTATTGTTTTCCCATAGATCTAATCGAATTAGTCTATGAGCCGCTCTCATTGCAGTGCTCTGAATAAACATATCCAAGGGCTGCAAATTAAGTAATGCATTCAGAGCTGCGCCGGATGAGGCGCTCATGGCACCGGTGATACCCAGACACACAGTTCTTTGCAGTGTGGCTAGTTTACAGCGAAAACTCTTCCGTTTCACCTTAACCCACCACACTACGGATGCATAAGCGAACATCGGCGTAATGATAGCAACGTATATCCACATTACAACTTGAGGCCTAAGTCCCCATGTCGGGGCAAAGGTCCGCCTAAACAACCCATAAGCTGTGTGAGTTCGTTTCATCTTTACCTCTATATGTTTGTTCCAAAGAAGCTTCTTGTCTAGAATAACTCCTAGATATTTCACTCGTTCGAAGAAATGAAGGGTTGTACCCTTCATTTCTGGAAGGCAAGGCCCATTCGGTTTCCTCCTTTATGTAAATAATACCATTGTGGTTTTATTTGAAGTTACTGAAAGCCCATGCCTGAGACACCAACTGTCAATCAAATCAACGGCGCGTTGTGTATTTCTATACACCATTCCGAGATCTCGACCTGCAGCCAGTACAGCCACGTCATCCGCATAAGCTTGAACTTGTATTGGCAGATTTTGCAGTTCACATAGTTGATGAGCATACTCCACAGAAGTGGCGATAGTACAGCTCCTTGGGGGCAGCCTTTCCTCGCTTCCTTTGTTAGGTGGCGATCAACATCCACTTTAGCACACAACAATCTCAGCGTTAGCATAGCGTAGATCCACTTTTTTAGAGCTTCGTCAACACCATGCCCTCTAGCTCCTTTAATGTCCACGAACACCCCCATCGGTTACTTGTCCTTCAGAGTTGCATCCTCTATCTTTGAAACCAAAGAATGAAGAGCAGACTTACAGGACTTCCCACGTTAGCAAGCATGTTGGTTTTCGTTTAGGAGGTGCGACTTTAGCGCCTTTTCGCGAATGTGACGGTCAACCAGTCTCTCCAGACATTTAAGCGAAAATGATGTTAGGCTGATTTGTCTGAAGTTCTTTTATAGATGGTACTCAGCAGCGTGATACCTTTATAATTGCTGCACTGTGTGATATCTCCCTTTTTATGTATGAAACAGATAATGCCTCTTTGCCAGTCGTCAGGCATTGATTCGCTATCCCACATCTTGAGCACAAGTTGATGAACGAACCACTTGGTGTAATTGGTCGCCTCTATATTTAACCAATTCTGCTGTAATTCCATCGGCTCCTGACGACTTATGATTTTTAAGCTGATGAATTACATGGTCTGTTTCTTCTATAGTTGATAGTGGCAGTATTTGTCCGTCGTCTTCAGTTGGTGGGACCTCCAACTCGCCGATGTTCTGGTTGTTCAGTAGTTCATCAAAATACTCAACCCATAGCTCCATTATGCCCATTCTGTCGGAAATCAGATTTCCCTCGTTGTCACGGCAGGATGAGCATCGATGTGTATATGGCTTCGTCCTGCTGACTTGTTGGAAAAACTTCCGCCTTCGGGCCTGGTGCAGTTGCTCCCTGTACTTTTCTAGTTCACAGACTTGTTGGTTCTCCTAGGCTTCCTTTTTTCGTCTGTGAAGTCGTTTCTCCGCTTGACGGAGTTCGTGATAAGTCTCTGCGCGTACCCGCGTTATTTGAGAATGCAACATTACTTTGTATGCAGCATTGTTCTGCTCCATTGCTAGCTTCAATTCATCGTCAAACTATCCGCCCCAACTTTTCTTGCGGCTGGGTCCAAGTATCTTTGTGGCCGTATCAATGATAACGTTCTTCAGGTGGTTGTGAAGATCATTTGTTGATGCTTCATCTCCAGGATCTCTGCGGTTATTGCAGCATCCATTTCGCTCTTATAGGTGTTGCGAAGGGCTGTATTGTGAATGGCTCAATATTCCCTCTCACCTGATTGTCAGAGGGGATTGTAGGTGGTGTCGTAATTCGATCTCGGAGCACTATGCCAACGAGATAGTGGTCCGAGTCTATATTAATAATAATAATCGTTGGCGCAACAATCCATATTGTATCAGGGCCTTGAAGTGCGTTAGAGCACTTCATTCAAAATGCGTTCAATCAGCACATGGCCAATTTGTTTGAAAGTGGTCTCATCTGGAGAGGCTTATGTATGTTTGTGGACCGCTTTTCGCGCAAACCAGGTACTTCCAATAACCATTTCGTGCGATACTGCTAACTGAATAGTCTATAGTCCGTTATCATTGGTATCCCTATGTAGGCTATGCAATCGACGTATCGCCTGAATACGGACTCCGTCCCTACTTGACTCTTGAAATCTCCAAGTATGATTTTGGTATCATACTTGGGATAGGCTTCGAGGGTCCGCTCAACTGCCTCGTAGAAGGTATCTTTCTCCGACTCTGGAGTCTCCTCT
The DNA here is from genome assembly GCF_905115235.1 of Hermetia illucens. Taxonomy (NCBI): domain Eukaryota; kingdom Metazoa; phylum Arthropoda; class Insecta; order Diptera; family Stratiomyidae; genus Hermetia; species Hermetia illucens. The sequence goes on along the minus strand of NC_051854.1, from coordinate 80,431,725 downwards.
GTAAGGGCGTGAACGTTAATGAGGCTTATATTTCTAAATTTGCCTTGCAAATGCAGAGTGCATAGCTGTTCGCTTATATAATATTTCCAAAGCCGATAACAACTAGTTTAATTTTTTGGCTGACTAAGAAACCTACTCCGAGCACATGGTTTACTGGATGGCCGCTATTATATATGGTGTAGTGCCTCTTCTCCAGGAAACCGGTCCCTGTTCATCGCACCGGTTTGGTAGTGGAGCTGTTGGTGTTGGTTAAGCAGGCGTTTCCGAGGTTTTATGTTCCGTCATACGTACCAATCCACGTTTCGTACTGGGACCTATACTACCCTTTGACCGATTCTTAGTAAGAAAAATTGCGAACCCTTGGCCGCGTTCGAGAGAAGAATTCTCCGAAGAATTTTTGGCTCCTTACGTGAGGATGAATGGATAGATGGATGGATTTCGTAGTCTACATAACGACGAAATCTATGAGCGATACCATGACTGTCAGGTTGTGGTGGGCGGGTCACCTAATCCGTATGGATGAGGATGATCCAGCCCCGAAATCTGTAAGAGCGATATCTATGGTAGAAAAAGAAGACGAGGCAGACCTTGCCTGAAATGGAACGATGGCGTAGGTCAGGACGCCAGGCAGCTTTTAGGGATATCGAATTGATGGGCCTCGGCCCAAAACCGGGATGTCTGGAGTTCCTTACTAAGGCAGGCCTAGACCGGATACCGATTGTTGCAAAGGTGATGATAATGATCATATTTTTTGAAAATTTACTGCGAACAACCCTTAAGTTCATCCTAGATACGTAAAACTGCAGTATCATAGATTCTGATATGAAGTACATTTTTGCAAATTTTGGTAGAAATCCCAATATTATTAACAAATTTATAATAGGTCAAAATTGTCACTTTCGCGTTATTACTCCCTGCGAGGTAAAATGTCAGTATCACATCTAATTGAACATCCAGTATATTGACCGTAGATATACTATGAGCCATGCATAAATGAGATTAAATTTTTTTACATAAAAAGTCAACAAAATCTTTTATAAAGGAAGCGCCGAGCTTCCGATTTCGGTCTTGTTTCCATATGAGGAATACACCAATTTATACGTTCTTAATCCTGAGTAATTTATCTTCGTTTTCTCCCTAATTGTTTGAGGAGCTAATTATATATTTCTATCTAATCCGACAAATCCTGTTTCCAAATCTGTCAAACTAGACAAATTTGCTTCTAGAATATCTGGGAGGCTCAAAAACTAATCCAGCTCAACAAGTAAATTAACTCCCATCCTTAAATTCCTTGCGATATTTTACCATCTGGTTTGAAAATTTCCGACATATTTTACGGGTGGAAGAAAGATACTCCTTGAAACTGGATAATATAGAGATAGCTACTATCATAAGAGTCACGTTCTTTGGCTACAAGACTCCCTTGGAGTCGGTGTTGTGCCTATTCTTAGCATAAAACTTACCGTTTCGAGCCTAGAGAATCACATTCGTCTTTAGGTTTCCTGTAAAAAAGATACAGTTGTCACTCAATCAATTTCGTCTACTCCGACTGAAATGATGGATGACTGTATATCTGATACCATAAGTTCGTGTAGGCAATGTGTAAATTTGTATGTTGACTTGTATGTGGACATTGAGCAATCTCCGCCAGGACGTGATGAAAATCTAACTCCGACAACCGCCCAGAAGTAAATATTTTTGTTGTCGATGGTAGGCCACTCCTAAGGTTTGTTTTTAATTTCCTTTTATGTTTGCGTAAGATGATACTAATTATTTCTTGGTAGCAACATAAACATATAAGCGCCGAGCCAAAGTTGATGAGAAAATTCGTATAAGAAAACTGCTCCAGGCGCCTTACAAGGCTCATGCAGATACCACACATAGACCCGTGTCCTCCGCACTTTCTAGTACTTTCTTGAAGTAGTTCTGAAGGTTGCAGGGTTTTCGTAATATCTTGGACGTGATACCGTGAAGCAGTTTACACAACAGAGCATCAATCCTTAAAAGTACTGAGTTTAATTTTAACCTCCTGGAGACGTTATCTCAATGGCACAGCAATAGATGCGGGAAAGGAGCTTTACACATTCTAGACAACAGAATGGAGAAAGAAAACTAAACATAAGATCCTTCGTAAGGGCAGGTAATCAAGGAATGAGCCAGAAGGGAGTTAGGGTGCACAAGTTGGAACACAATTAAGGGGAAGAGTGAAATGAGACGCAATTTAACCAAATTAAGATACCACAGCACATCAAGGACTCTCTGCACAGTACTCAACACGAAATCTTTAGCGAAAAACATTATTTTGTGTTTTCGTATCTCCGACATCCAATTCTTGGTAACAGCAATAGACAATTACTCACTTAAACCACCCTTCTCAATTTTTTAATTGGCTTTACTTTTGCTCACTGGTGGTATCGTTGGATGTCTTGATATATTTCGATACTAAAGTTGGAGTGTTTGTACCGGAAGGTTTCTAAAATACCATAACTAGTTGAACTGGAGTTCTTACAGCGTCTAAGTAGGCAATATTTGTCTATCATTATTCTTGGAAAGTCTAGAAGCTGGCGCAGAGCTATATGGTGACAAGGATATAGCTCCTGTTTAAAGGCATAAGCCTTACCACTGCGAATATAAACGGAGTTAATTTCCCAGCACGCGAGAATATTCGAGATACCAATCCATTGTAGTTTGCATGAATTTAGTGGCAGCGGAGCGATACTTGGGCGACAACTAATACCTCGTATGGCGTGCGGGTGGCCATAAGGACGGTGAAGAAGCGGGATTCTGCCCAGTCGAGCGAAATCTCCTGCCAAGGAAAGTCGATGCAAAGTTCTTATTCCCGTTATTTTCGATTTGTTCAGTGAGTGTTAAAAGCCTTTCCCGGACCAGGCATCGGTTGATTCTATCTTTTCTTACTTACGTCTGGAAGTCCTTGTGTTCCTAGACGACTTGCCACTCATCATAGAGACCGTGAATATTGGTCAGGCTTGCTTCTTACAAAAGTCACTTCACTCATTTTTGGGTCGAGCAATTGTTTCTGCAATTCCCTCTGATTTTGTTGCTTATTTGCGGTTTTTAAGAGACATTTGACTCTGGAGAGATAGGGATTGTTCATTGGGAGTTCTGATACCTTCGCAACTACTAACGTCCAAGAGGGGCTTTGCTTTTAAGATGGAGCTTTCTACTCCTAAATTCTTTCTTACTATTGTGGCGCGGCAGGATTCGCAGCATTTGAAATTTATTTCGAATGTTGCGAGTGCGAGCGAATAGATGGCGCGGATCTATCCACTTTGCGTAGCACGCCACGGGAGTGGAAGATCGGAGTAAAGTGTGCCATGAGTTTGAAAAAACGAATTAAAAAAATATTCCTGATGTCAATTGAATTAGAAAATTTTGTTAAGAGAGTTGAAAAATAGAATTAGAAAGTTTTGTTATAAATAAATAAAATGAAAAGTTAAAATGTAATAACCAAAATATAAATGTTGTTGAAACTATAAGTTAAATATACTAATTTTGAACAACTAAAAATAATAAAACTAATCAAGTTTTGTCAACTTAATTGGTGACCCCGATATGTAAAAAACGACAAATTATCCGCCATCGCCGCCATTAGTGAAGTTCTATTGACGACAAAATTCGTCCGAGCAACACGGCAGAAATAGAACTTCCAAACACCGAGAAGTCTATCAAGAACATCAGTAGACCGTACGGCAAGTGATTTTCACGCGTTCGCATCTACAGTTGAGTGTGGAGTGCCGTTGTAAACATCACGAAAAAGTGTCGCATCTCCACATCCCGAGTCGGAGCAGAGGCAAGAAAAAACGCGAGAAAACCTTCTCTACACAGTGTACTGTGCGACACACGTCGGACCCTCTCCAGAAGTAGATTTTCACGCGACTTCCCGTACGCACGCCCTCCTGCACAACACCTTTCACGCACCGGACTAGTCATCATTGTCACAACGATCAACAACAGCAGCAAACGGCTGTCCCCGTCGCCGCCACCGCTGCCGTCCACAGTCGCCGCAACCAGCATCACCGCTATCAGGCAGACACCGAAGACCCCGCCACCGTCGCTGCAGCAGAAGCCGCCACCACCGCCGCCGCCTTCACATCAACGCCGTCTTCAACAAAGAGGCCGCAGCAGCGAAGCATTATTGTAATTTATTATTGTTCAATACATTAGAAGTTTTAAAAAAAAATAATAATAAAAGTTTGAAATCGCTGCAGGAGACGGCGTAGAGGTGTTTAGCATCGCGAGATCTCCATTTTCATTGGTGGTATTTTTGGTCTGCGCTGGAGAGCGTCCGCTTCGGTCGTTGTTTTTCTCGTTTCGTGCGTGCATTTGTGGGTGCGGCCTGCCGTGTCGGTGTAAAGTTCACCGTGATTCAGTATAAACTCACCGCGTCTACATCTCGTACTTAAGAAAAATGTCGTTTGACAATAAAGACGCGCCAGGCCCATCGGACCCACAAGTGACCGCCCTCGCCGTACGCGTTCCTCCGTTTTGGCGGCGGAACCCCGAGCTGTGGTTCGTGCATTTGGAAGCACAATTCCAAATGTCCGGCATCACATCGGACGCTACCCGCTTCAACTACGCGGTGGTCGGCCTGGACGAAGAGTCCATACTTCTGGTGTCCGACGTGGTGAAGTCGACATCGTACGTGCAGCTCAAGAGCGAGTTGATCAAGCGCCTGTCGGCAAGCGAGTCGGCAAAATTAGACCACTTGCTGGCGGGTTTAACGTTGGGTGATCGAACTCCCAGCCAATTGCTTCGTGAAATGAGGCAATTGGGTGGGAGCAAGATCGGCGACGACCTCATCAAGTCGCTCTGGCTGCGTCGGCTCCCGGAGGGCACCCAGGCGATCCTCGCTTGCGTCTCCGGTTCCTTGGAGGAACTGGCAGCGACGGCCGACCAGGTCCAGGAGGTGTACGTACGCCCAACCTTGGCGGCCGTTCAACCACCGTCGGATGAGGTGGGTGAATTGAGGCGCGAGATTGCTGCGTTAACAGCCAGCATGGCCGAGATGCGGGCGACGTTGGACGCTCAGCGTTCGGGCGCCAGATCGCGAGCACGCTCACGGTCTGCCATCCGAAAAGGGCGATCAGGTAGCAGGTCGTCAAGACAGTCCACGGACCAAGGGATTTGCTGGTACCACCGCAGATTCGGGGATAAAGCGACAAGATGTACGCTACCGTGTAGATTCTCTCCTACCGCAAAAAACTAGGTCCGCGGGGGGTCTTGGCGACGGCCACCCAGAACGCAGCGCCACGTCGCCTAACTATTTTCGACCCCCTCAGCGGGCGCAGCTACCTAATCGATACTGGTGCGGAGGTTTCGGTTCTTCCCGTACCTCGGCAACATCAACTTTTCCCTCAACCGCTCAAACTTGCGGCAGCAAATTCCTCCCGCATAAACACGTACGGGTATAGGCAAGTGGACGTGAGTCTTGGCTTGCGTAGGACGTTTTCGTGGCGTTTCATCCTAGCGGATGTCAGCTTCCCCATACTAGGCGCAGACTTCCTGTGTCACTATGGATTGCTGGTGGACTTGCAAAACAAGTCTCTTATAGATTCCACGACCAACCTTAATTCGTCGGGACATATGGTATCTCACCCAGGCAATAATCTTTCCGTTCTTTTAGAAGACATTACCGACTCTCGTGTTCGGGCACTTCTCCAAAAGTTCAGCCAGATTACTACCAACTGTGGTCTCTCCAAACCAGTGAAGCACAATGTGCAGCACCACATTATCACTACTGGTTCCCCGATCTTCTCGAAGGTGCGTCCTCTACCATCTCAGAAACTGGCAATTGCACGGAAAGAGTTTGAACAACTCGTTCAACAGGGTATCTGCAGGCCCTCAAACAGCTGTTGGTCTTCTCCACTGCATATGGTCCCTAAGCCAAACGGCGAATGGCGCCCATGTGGGGATTACAGAAGGCTAAATGCACAGACTGTTCCTGACCGATATCCAATTCCACTCATCCACGACTTTGCGCATCACCTCGCGAATTGCCGCATCTTTTCGACCTTGGACTTAACCAAGGCTTATCACCAAATCCCAGTAGCTCCTGAAGACATTCCAAAGACGGCAATATGCACACCCTTTGGACTCTTCGAGTTCACCCGGATGACTTTCGGATTGTGCAATGCGGCGCAAACCTTTCAAAGGTTCATTCACTCTGTCCTGCGAAACCTCGAATTCTGTTTCGTATATTTGGATGATGTTTTGGTCGCTTCTTCCTCAGAGTCTGAGCACTTAGCCCAACTCGAGTGCATTTTTCAACGTCTCCTTGAGGCCGGTTTAGTCCTAAACGTTGAGAAATGCAAATTCCTTCCACAACAGGTGAGATTCCTCGGCCATTTCATTTCCCCTGAAGGGATACAGCCCGACCCAGACAAGGTGCAAGCGATAACAAGCTTCCCGCGTCCAAAGACAGTGAGGGAGTTGAGGAGGTTCTTGGGCATGCTAAACTTCTACCGTCGTTTCCTGCCCAAGGCCGCCCATCTCCAGTCCATTTTGAACGCGTACTTGTCTGGCCCCAAAACTAAGGACACACGAGAGATCGTGTGGTCTGAAGAGGCTATCTGCGCGTTTGACAAATCCCGTCAACAACTGGCCGACGCTACACTCTTGGCATTTCCTCTGCAAGATGCACCCCTAGCCGTTTTTGTTGATGCCTCTGACATCGCAGTAGGTGCTGCCCTTCACCAAAAGGTGGACCAAGTTTGGCAGCCGTTGAGCTTCTTCTCGAAGCAGTTGAATCCCGCTCAACGGAACTACAGCACCTACGATCGCGAACTGCTCGCTGCATACCTGTCCATCAAATACTTCCGTTTCTCCCTAGAAGGCCGGCCGTTCACAGTGTTCACGGACCATAAGCCTCTCACGTTCGCTTTGAAACAGAAGCCCGACAAAGCGTCCCCTCGTCAGCTTAGACACCTGAGCTTCATAAGCCAGTTCACGTCAGACATCCAGCACGTGTCCGGGAAGGACAACATTGTTGCTGACGCTTTGTCTCGTGTCTCCGAAGTTAACATCCCCGCCTCACTCGATTTCTCGGCTATTGCCAAGGCGCAAGTGGATGACGCAGCACTTCAGAGCCTCATGTCCAACCCCAAATACAAATTTCGGGAGTTGCCCATCTTCGGCTCAAACCTCTCGCTCTGCTGCGAAGACTCGGAAAAGGGACCTCGGCCATACATTCCGGCCACATTTCGCAAGGAAGTGTTCCACGCAGTTCACGACTTGGCGCACCCCGGCATCAGGACAACAAACCGGTTAGTCACCGGAAAATACTTCTGGCCCTCCATGAACAAGGATATCAATTCCTGGGCCAGAGAGTGCATCGCATGCCAAAAGTGTAAAGTCTCCAGGCATGTAAGGAAAGAAGTGGGCTCATTCCCCCGCACTACCAAGCGTTTCCACACCATACACCTCGACATAATAGGGCCTTTGCGAGACTCGCACGGTTATAAGTATTGCCTCACAATCATCGACAGGTTCACGCGGTGGCCTGAGGCAATACCTCTGAAAGACATTACGGCGCAATCATGTGCTGAAGCCCTCTGTCGAGAGTGGATACCTCGCTTTGGCGTCCCTGCAGTGGTCATCACTGACCAGGGAATGCAATTTGAGTCCACCCTTTTCTCCGAGTTAGGCAAACTCCTTGGTTTTAAACGCCAGCGGACTACGGCATACCACCCACAATCCAATGGGATGCTGGAACGTTGGCACCGGACGCTGAAAGCCGCCATTATGGCACGCGACGACCCGTCCTGGACGCAAGTCTTGCCTCTCGTCCTACTCGGCCTTCGTACAACCCGCCGAGAGGAATTTGCTGCCAGCCCCGCGGAGCTGGTTTACGGGGAGAACCCAAGACTCCCAAGCGATCCGGTCTTCGACAAGAGATCGGGTCTCACGGAGTCGGGGTTGGTGCGTCTGCTGAGGGACAATCTCCGACGCATCAAGGCGCCACCACCCACTCGACACTCGTCCATACCTGCCAGTTCGCCCAAGGAGCTGGACACTTGCACGCACGTGCTGATCAGGACGGATGCCGTCCGGAAGCCGCTGCAGCCTCCATATGAGGGCCCGTACCGCGTTCTCGAGCGGGGAGAACATTTCTTCCAGCTCGAGATCGGTGGTCACAAAAAGGCGGTCTCTTTGTCCAGGCTGAAACCCGCGTGCGCCCCGAAGCAACGTCGTGTCCGCTTTGTGGATTAACGGCGAACGAAGTTCGGGGATCAGTCGCCGAAACCCCTAGGTTTCATCTGGGGGCGGAGTGATGTGGCGCGGCAGGATTCGCAGCATTTGAAATTTATTTCGAATGTTGCGAGTGCGAGCGAATAGATGGCGCGGATCTATCCACTTTGCGTAGCACGCCACGGGAGTGGAAGATCGGAGTAAAGTGTGCCATGAGTTTGAAAAAACGAATTAAAAAAATATTCCTGATGTCAATTGAATTAGAAAATTTTGTTAAGAGAGTTGAAAAATAGAATTAGAAAGTTTTGTTATAAATAAATAAAATGAAAAGTTAAAATGTAATAACCAAAATATAAATGTTGTTGAAACTATAAGTTAAATATACTAATTTTGAACAACTAAAAATAATAAAACTAATCAAGTTTTGTCAACTTAACTATGTCTTCATATCTCCCCCTCGGACACCAGCTTGTTGTGGTGGGGGAGCTTGTGGTCCCTGGAAGATTCCCCTCCGTATATGGATAGAATCTGAGCTGTTAGTACCCACAGATGAATGATATGGTGCCACTCTCCCATGACTATCACCAAAAACTTTATTAGTTTCGGACCTATGCGATACAGATGTAGGATGTCGATTAGCCAAGTATGCGGGCCGCTATCGAAAGCCTTGGCATAATCAATATAGCACCTAAAGAGGTTTCTTTGGTCTCTAGTTGCTTGTCTTGCAACTACCGAGTCGATAATGAATTGCTCTTTGCAACCCCTTGACCCAACTCATCAGCCCTTCTGCTTCTCGGATGTTGTTGGTGTTCAGGGGCGTATTGACTCTTCCTGTAATAATGGACGTTATGAATTTGTAGAGGGTTGGTAAGCAAGTAATCGGTCTTGTGTCTGCGGGGTCCTGCACCGTGTCCTTCTTAGGGATAAGGTACGTAATCCCCGCAGTGAGGAAAGGTGGAAATTCCTCCGGCCGACTAATGATCTGATTTATGCTGTGCGCCAACCGACCATGTATACTGAACTTTTTATACCAGAAACTCTGCATCCGATCCAGACCTGGGTCCCTCCAGTTCTTCGAATTGTTTATGGCTCGTTGAACTTCCTCTTCAGTAACATCCGTAAAATTGATGCCAGGCGTATTAGCATGGCGGGTGCCTCCGGTGATGATCCACTTAGCATGCTCAGCATGCTGGGCGGGTAACCTCAAAAGTCCATCCCGGTATTCCTTCGCTTCTGTTACCGAAAACTGTAATATCTGGACGCTCTGTTGGGATTCGTTGAGAGATCTGGAAAAGCTCCGCTGGTTCCTCGCGTACATTGCCACTCACGATCACGCTGCTCCCAGGGCAGAGGTGAAGCAGCGTCTGACGAGTAGCCTCTGCCCTGGACGAAACTGTTTGTCCTATATTTTTTTGAATCCTTGGGTGCCATGCCCCAAACGAGGGATCCGTGGACCAAAGAGATGTCGGAGCAAGTTGCTCTCCATTTGGTCCAAGTGGTTGTGGACTTAGGATCCCTCACTTATCCTAAACAATAATTCAACTACGGGTGTTCCACTGGGGATGGCATAGTTCCTGTAAACCCTCTGCACTTTCTTTCTCACCCGTCTGCTGGCATTGCCAGTGCTGATCTGAATCAGTCTAGCAATGTCCTGCTTTAGTGTGTCCCGCTGACGTTCCGACTCTTCTGATCGTGCAATCTGACAGCGGCAACTACACCACAATACATAAGTGATTGCAGCAGCGATATATCAGCACACAGTCGAGATGCAATCTCATCATTGATTTGAGGTAGAATTCCCGGAGTTGCTGGAGATGCAGAGAGCCTGGGAATACCTGGTCTATGCCAAGGATCCAAGAATTCTGAACACGATCTTTGGAATTCGTCTCGAACCTCAGCGGAAACCTCAGCTGGACAATGGAGAAGAGTGCTTCGGCGAGTATAGAAACTCTTGCTTGCAGTGCGGCGTGATGTTGTTGATATCGCCGTTTCCGCCCCCATCGACTCTTGGCCACCAGTTTCCACGGTTGCCTCAATTCGAACACGCTCCCTGATGATGGCCGGGATTGTGTCGCTGTGAGTAATAAAGTGGTACTTTCTCAGTGAGTAATCTGCAAGAATGAAAAGTTACTGTACCTTCCTCATCTACCCTACCCTACCCTACCCTATCCCTACCCTACCCTACCCTGAGACTGAAGCCATCCATCCATCCCTCTTTCACAACCGGGCTTGGGACAGGCTATGGCGGACATTATTAATATTATTCCCTTCTTGTTACGCAAACGGACTAGTTGAACCCCTTAAGAAAGGGCGACGAATACATTGCTGGCTATGCCATGCAATAGAACCTACTTTTCCTCGTTATCTTCATCGTCATAGATAGGTAGGTATCAGTGGTCGCTCCGGGGAGCCCAATTAGCGCTGTGGTGCGCCGTTTTGATGCGGCAAACTCCTAAGATCGTGACTGCTGTTATGGGAGTAGGGAGGCAGAGTTTAACCGGTTCGGATCTTCAGAGCCAGCATGTAGCATCCACGAATGAAAGCAGCTCTCCCACCCTGCAGCTAAAAATCTTTCTGAGTTCCCCAAAGAATCTGAGTGTAATTATGCGGTGTTTCTAGCGATTAAATATTTGAAATAATAAAAAACTTGTTTTTTCTTCTTCGCTGGTGTAGATGTTTATTCTTGCAAATTCCGATATTTCGGGAACCACTTGTTCCCTTCATCAGTGCTAACAAGATTCTTGCAAATACCAATAGCTTGTCTTGTTAGCACTGATGAAGGGAACAAGTCATTGCCGAAATATCGGTATTTGCAAGAATAAATATCTACTCCAGCGAAAAAGAAAAAACAAGTTTTTTTATTATTTCAAATCCCAAAGAATGGGTTACCCAGTGTCCGTAGCCTAACTCTCGCTAGAGCTGGGCAATCGCAGAGAAAGCGTATGAGGGTTTCCGCAGCTTCAGCAATGCGAATTGTAGGGTATGCCGAGCCGGGCGGCATGGTCCCCTATGGGCCAGTGCTCCGTCCAGACCGCCGTAATCTTGAATGTATTTGCACGCGTCTGGCACAGGAGCTCTCGTGATCGGGCTATATTATAAGTGGGCCAAATTCTGCTTGACTTAGCAGAGCTCGTAAGCCTTCGCCATCTTAGGTCCGCGGCTGCCTGGCCAATCCGTCAGCCCGCTCATTCCCCTCTGTGTTCCTATGCCCGAAAACCCAGAGGAGCGTAGCCTTGAGCGTGCCGCCAAGACAGTTCACTGTGTTTCTGCACTGTCCCGCCAATCTGGAGGATGTCGCCGATGAATACAAGGCCTTAATTGCCCCTTGACTGGCGATCAGAATGGCTATGTTATCACTTCCAATATCACTGTGGCTTCCAACATCACCAGACCTTCCGCTTGAAATACACTGGCGAAACCTAGGAGATCATACGACTCGGATACACTGTCTGTATTTGCGAAAACTCCTGCACCGACTGCATGGACCAGCTTTAATTCGCTGGCGAAGAATACTGTGTCATAGCCTTGTAACACGCCGCCGGTTTTCCACTCTGCCTTGGTTGCAAAGTCCACAGCACAGTCCATGGGGAATTCTCAGATTTCCCAAGGTACTTCGTCTAGGATGTTGCTGTGGCCGTAGGACTTCGCTGTCCAGCATCCGGACTCACGTAATCTGAGGGCACTGCACACTGCAACGTATTTAATGTGGAGGTCTAGGGGGAGGAGATGCAGGAGTATGAGTTTGAGAGCATCTGCCGGGCAGGAGTGCAGAGCCCCAGTAGCAACTGCAGAATCGGTTCTTTGAATCCTATTAAGCTTCATCCTATTGTTTTTTTCTTGAATGCCTGCCGCTATATAATAGAGCCGTACGTTAGGGTCGGATACACTACAGCGGTGTACATCCAGAGGACCATCCTCGGCCGGAGACTCCATTTCTTTGCAAAGGTTCTCTTGCAAGCATAGAAGGCTATACAGATCTTCTTAACCCTCAGTTCTATGTTCAATCTCCAGTTTAGCTTTGACTGCAGGATTACACCCAGATACTTTACATTAAAGGAAAGAATCAATCTTTGTTCATTCAGCCGTGGTAGATGGAACTCAGGTATCCTTATCTTGTTTGTGAATAGCATCAGTTCCGTTTTGATTGGGTTTATACTGAGTCCGCATCTTGCGGTCTTATTATAATCCTTAGGAACGCGGCTGCCAAATTGTTTTACGCCAGAGAAAAGAAGCTTAGCAAAGCTTGGGCAATATCCATAAATATTTTTTTGCGGATTATTCAAGATATCTCTTGTCCAGTTGAAAAGATAGCGTTCCTAATCCCAATCCCTAGCGACACCTAGATGATGAAAGCAGTCCATGTTGGCGGAGAATGATAGATTGCTATTAACCCGATTGAGGTACCTCTTGAAATAGGTCACATATTTCAAGAAGATATATCTTGCATTTTCAGATTGTTTTGGATGTTGAGATCTAACTTAAAATCTAATATGCCACAAAGCCTTGATTTCGGATTTGGTATCTTTAAAAGTGGTTGGTGAATTTGCAAGTTTTCTCTTTATATTACACATTGTTCTCAGTTCAGTCATAAAGTTGGACCATATTAATTACAATCTAAGGATCAAAAGGACATCTTCACACAAATATACTCGTAGTTATATGATTCCAACAGGGTTGTCTCGTCTAATGTTCATAGGTACTTTGAGTACTAAGTAAAACAGTAACTTATTTCCGTGGAGACATTCACTGGATTAAAACGCTGCATCATGATAACCTCGAAATATAAAGGTTTGGCTAATCGTTTATTTACCCTTAGAAGGAGTAGTCTTTGAATGTGGTAACTTCAGACGCAAATGTCTCCTCTATGGGTTGCTGTGCAAACTGAGTAGTCGTTAAGGGTATATGGCTCTTTTCGTATATCCCGAAGGGCTAGTAGCCTACCACGTTGGAAATTCCCTCCGTGGAAATAATGAAAGCGCTCAATAAACTTTTCCCGTTGGCACGTCCTTGCAAAGGATGTGTGTAGGTATAGGTCCGTATGGACATATAAGCATGGCTATGTGGCTGTGTTTATTTTAGAAGAGGTTTAAGCTTTAAAGTCCATCGTCACGTCCGTGCATGTTGCGTTTCATTAGCGCTTAAACAGTATATAAACAGTGGACCTAGGGTGATTTCGGCGCCATATTACCAGTTCGTAATGCGTGACCACATCCCTTTAATTAGTACGTGATGTTGGGAACTTCGTAGGTGAAATTGAAAACGTATGTTAATAGCCCCCCACGGAAGTGGCCGCAGAGATTAAGTTTGGGGGTTTTATTTTTTTTTTATTTTGGTCTCATGTCCTGCTCCCCAAATAATGTAAACAATATCAGCATTTTTCGATTGGGGGAGAGATATAAAAATAGACAAATTTTTTTTTATGTTGTCCATTGGTTGTGATAGCCGAAAAATAAACTATGAAAGGGCTTCATCAATGTAGAAGCCAATTACGGAGAGTGTCACTGGAGAGCTGAAATATAGGCTTTGTTCCCATTTTCGAATCCACGGGCATATTTGCATATTTATTTGTGGAGAACAGCAAGAACAACAAGGACTATATGTACCCTGAATCAATATCTATCAAATTAAATTACTCTGTAGTGTGCTGCGGGTTGGAGAGACGTAAGCAAGGCAATTACACATGTATAGGAAATAAATTTGAAATCCGCAAGTTTTCTATTCAATTCTGTTTCCATCCATGTTCATCATCATCACCAACGGCGCAACAACCGATATCCGGTCTAGGCCTGCCTTAATAAGGAACTCCAGACATCCCGGTTTTGCGCCGAGGTCCACCAATTCGATATCCCCAAAAGCTGTCTGGCGTCCTGACCTACGCCATCGCTCCATCTTAGGCAGGGTCTGCCTCGTCTTCTTTTTCTACCATAGATATTGCCCTTATAGACTTTCCGGGTGGGATCATCCTCATCCATACGGATTAAGTGACCCGCCCACCGTAACCTATTGAGCCGGATTTTATCCACAACCGGACGGTCATGGTATCGCTCATAGATTTCGCCATTGTGTAGGCTACGCAATCGTCCATCCTCATGTAGGGGGCCAAAAATTCCTCTCGAACGCGGCCAAGAGTTCGCAATTTTTCTTTCTAAGAACCCAAGTTTCCGAGGAATACATAAGGACTGGCAAGATCATAGTCTTGTACAGTACGAGCGGAACAGTCTTTGTAAGCTGAAATAGGCTCTGTTGGCTGACAACAACCGTGCGCGGATTTCATCATCGTAGTTGTTATCGGTTGTGATTTTCGACCCTAGATAGGAGAAATTATCAACGGTCTCAAAATTGTGTTCTCCTATCCTTATTCTTCCTATTTGACCAGTGCGGTTTGGTTTTGTTGGTTGGTAGGTTTTCGGTGACTATACTATACTTTGTCTTGCCTTCATTGATGTGTAGCCCAATATCTCGCGCCGCCTACTCGATCTAGATGAAGGCAGTTTGTACGCCCATGATGTCGATATCGTCAGCATAGGCCAGTAGTTGGGTAGACTTAAAGAGGATCCTACCTCTTGAATTTACCTCAGCATCACGTATCGCTTTCTCGAGGGTCAGGTTAAAGAGGACGCATGATAGGGCATCCCCTTGTCGTAGACCGTTGTTGATGTCGGATGGTCTTGAGAGTGGTCCTGCTGCTTTTATCTGGCCTAGCACATTGGTCAGGGTCAGCCTAGTCAGTCTTATTAATTTCGTCGGGATACCGAATTCTTTCATGACCGTGTACAGTTTTACCCTGGCTATCATAATAATAATAATCGTTGGCGCAACAATCCATATTGGATCAGGGCCTTGAAGTGTGTTAGAGCACTTCATTCAAGACCGTAACGGTACACTATAGAACACTGTAGGAGGCAATGTGGTCAGCATTGCGCTCGCCCGAGATTATTACCCTGATTTGACTCAGGTACTCATTCACAGCTGAGTCGACTGGTATCCGACGTCAAGTCACGATACAAATCCCACTGCCACCAGCGAGATTTAAACCGCGGCCTTCCGTATGACAACCCAGTGCTCTAACCACTGAGCTATCCGGACATCATAGGCGGCTTTAAAGTCGATGGAAAGATGGTGCAACTGTTGTCCATATTCCAACAGTTTTTCCATCGCTTGCCGCACAGGGAAAATTTGATCTGTTGCTGATTTGCCTGGAGTGAAACCTCTTTGGTATGGGCCAATGATGTTCTGGGCGTATGGGGCTATCCGGCCTAGCAAGATAGCGGAGAATATCTTATAGATGGTACTCAGCAAAGTGATACCTCTATAATTGCTGTACTGTGTGATATCTCCCTTTTTATGTATGAGACAGATAATGCATCGTTGCCAATCGTCAGGCATTGATTCGCTGTCCTATACCTTGAGCACAAGTTAATGTCGCCTCCATATTTAACAAATTCGGCTGTAATTCCATCGGCTCCTGGCGAATTACGATTTTTTAGCCGATGAATTGCACGGACTGTTTCTCCTAAAATTGGTGGTGGCAGTATTTGTCCGTCGTCTTCAGTTGGCGGGACCTCCAACTCGCCGATGTTCTGGTTGTTCAGTAGTTCATCAAAGTACTCAACCCACCGCTCCAATATGCCCATTCTGTCGGAAATCAGATTTCCCTCTTTGTCTCTGCAGGATGAGCATCGAAGTGTATAAGGCTTGATCCTGCTGACTCGTTGGTAAAACTTCCGCCTTCTGTGCCTGGTGCGGTTGCTCCCCGTGCTTTTCTAGTTTACAGACTTGTTGGTTCTCCCAGGGTTCCTTTTTTCGTCTGTGAAGTCGCTTCTCCGCTCGACGGAGTTCGTGATAAGTCTCTGCGCCTGCCCGCGTTCTTTGAGAATGCAACATTACTCGGTATGCGGCATTCTTCCGTTCCGTTGCTAGCTTACATTCATCGTCAAATCAACCGTTCTAACTCTTTTTGCGGCTGGGGCCAAGTATGTTTGTGGCCGTATCCATGATAACGTTCTTCAGGTGATTGTGAAGATCATTTGTTGATGTTTCATCTCCAGGTCCTCTGTTGACTGCGGTTATTGCGGCATCCATTTCCCCTTATAGGTGTCGCGGAGGACTGTGTTGTGGATGGCTTCATTGTTCACTCTCACCTGATTGTCAGAGGGGACTCTGGGTGGTGTTGCTATTCTAGCCCGGAGCACCATGCCAGCGGGATAGTGATCCGAGTCTATATTGGCCCCCTTATATGTTCTGACATTCATCAAGGCTCAGAGGTGGCGGCGTTCGATCAACACGTGGCCAATTTGGTTGAAAGTGGTCCCGTCTGGAGAGGCCCACGTATGTTTGTGGACCGCTTTCCGCGCAAAGCAGGTACTTCCAACTACTATTTCGTGTGACCCTGCTAATTGAATAATCCGGAGCCCGTTATCATTTATTTTTTCGTGTAAGCTATGGGAGCCAACGTATGGCCTGAATACGGGCTCCTTCCCTACTTGGCTGTCCCCAAGTATGATTTTGATATCATACCTGGGACAGGCTTCGAGGGTTCGTTCCACTGCCTCGTAGAAGGGATTCTTCTCCGACTCTGCAGTCTCCTCTGTAGGAGCGTGAACATTGATGAGACTTATATTCCTAAATTTGCCTCGCAAGCCCAGAGCCGTTTGTTTATGTTTTCAAAGCCGATAACAGCAGGTTTCATTTTTTGGCTGACTAAGAAACCTACTCCGAGCACATGGTTTACTGGATGACCGCTATAATATATGGTATAGCGGCTCTTCTCCAAGAAACCGGCCCCTGTCCATTGCATCTCTTGTAACGCTGTTATATCAGCCCTATATTGGGACAGGGTATCGGCTAGCTGTTCATCAGCTTTATTTCTGTACAGGGAGCGCACGTTCCATGAGAAAATGCGCAAATCGTTAATCCATTGTCGTTGGCGGGTTCGTCGTTGTAAGATCCATCCTGTCCGAGGCTCCTTTTGTGGCTTCGTAAGATCGGTTTTCCGTGTAGGGTTGTCAGCCCTGCCCAACCCCCAAACTGGAGGAGCAGTTGGTACAATTGGTACATTCATGTTGATTACCCAAAATGCTTGATGTAAAATTTCCTCCCCTGTCTTTTCATTTGAAGTTCATTAAAAATCGGTTTACTGTCTGTCTGTCTGTCCGTCACACGCATTTTTCTCGCAGACGGTTATAGCGATTGACACCAAATTTGGTACAAAGGTGGTAACTGTGAACGTTCACGCATACAGTGAGTTACACCCTTTTACGTTGAATTTAAGGTGGGGTCCCCACACATGCAAAAGGGGGGTTAACAATTTTTTTTCCATCAAATATAGTCATGTGGGGTATCAAAGTGAGGGGGCCATTCTCAGAAACTACCAAAGCGAAAAGTTTGAAAAAAATCAGGAGGCTGCCACTATATGGTGGCTGGGCTTCGAAATACCATCCATACCTATATCTGTTCAAATAAAGTTAATAATAGTATATTACTATAATTTTTTGTAAGTGGCTGGAAACCCCCCTTAAGTTCATCCTAGCACCAGGAATTGCAGTGATGTACGCTATAATGTAGAGTATGATGGTGGAGAGCATGGTTTGGTGGAAATCGCACTATTACTAACAAAGTTATAATACGTCAAAGTTGTTGCTTCTTTGAAAATTGAAGACTATGAACGTGAATATCACCCGAAAGTGGATACTCTCACATAATATATGGATATATTACGTACTACGTACTAAGAAATACACAAAACCTTTCGTACCTGAAGCGTCCAGCTTCCGGCTTCCCAACTTGTTTTTAAATGCTGAGGAGTTTCGTTGGGTTGGTTTCAGCGTTTGGAAAAGAATATAATTCAGAAATTATGATGGCGTTACAGAGAGCGCTGTTGATCTGGCACTGATATTTTTTCACAAACATTGTCTTTCACTGGTATGAATGATAGAAGTCCCGAAAATCATTGTTGATGCTGAGAACAGACTGCCTGGTTAAAAGGTCCCACTATCGCAAAACCAGGATCAGCTTTCGGCGTTAAGCCATCCACTATTAAGTTTGCTCTGAACCGCAAAGTTTTTAGAAATTTACGCAGCTGGATAAAGAAATTTGAACTCATGTGGGCAGTTGAAAATCTTTGTGAAATCCTTGCCGCAGCAAAGGTTTCCTTCAATGAAGAATCTGCGCACTGTCTCTGGGAGATGATTTTAAATTCACAAAAGCATTTAGCAGGAAGCCTTTTGAATATCACAATGGAGCTAATATATCATACCTGAGCGCAGGCCTGACGAGAGGAGGTGGAATTCCCCTCGGGCCCGGAAGCTGTGGTTTTCATTATAGAACATTAGTTTTCTCAGAAATTTGAACGTTGAACGTTGAAGTTGAACAATAATTCTTTGGAAAGATTATGAAAGTAGTTTTAGTACTCTTCTCCTTTCTCTTTAATCACTGATAATTTTTTGGAACGTATTTTTTGTTCGACCTGTCGCCGAAGTTGTAATCTCTTTCTTTTTCTTCTTTAGCCTTTTTTTCCCTTAGTGTTCACAAGCGGGGTCTGCTCGTCATGATCAGTTACGCCATTTTATTTCAAATCACCAACCAGCGCATCAAGCTACCGCTGTTTCGGCCAGCCTTTTGATAATTTACCATCGACTTCGATGTTCAGACCAATCTCCTCTTTTTAAGAGGTGGATGTTTTGAAAACAGGTTGAGAGTGTGGGATTTTTACCCACTAAAACCACCTCCCGCCAAGCTACGACTGAGATTTCCCCATCCAGCGTTTTTATTGGTACCCTGTGGTCCACCCCAGTACTTTTTTTTTGGGGTGGGGTAGATGAATGTCTTTACGCGAGTGCTAGACTCCCGCAACGGTACGTCGTCGGACTGCCAACTAAACGTTTCTTCATCGTCAGAGAGCTAGCCCGGAACCGTTTGTCGCATTACTTCGGGCTAGTTCCCGAACTCTTCGGCCTCGCGGAGCCTTCAAATCCGTTCACCAGCGGGAGAGGAGAGGAGGAAGGGAATTGTCAGTTCAAGGAACCCTCTGCCCTCCGACTCCTCCACCGGTCGAGTCCTATCTTCTTTGCAATGAGAAGGACCTGAACGTAATGGGCAATACGGACCCACCTGTGAGCGCTCCTCAACAATGTTGTCTGAAGAGAGATACCCTGTGTTTAAATAAGGCTGCTAATGAATCAGCTGACAAAAGGTAGTATAGGTCCCAGGGCGAAAGGTGGATTGGTACCCACGATGGAACATAAATCCTGGGAAACGTCTGCTGAACCAACACCAACTGCTCTACTACCAAACCCTGTCTCCACCTCCACGTGGTGATCGCTGGGAGTTCTTTCTTTATGAAAAACTGCAGACGGAGAAGGATGAAGGCGAGCCTCCCGCGCCAAAAAACGGGACAAAGTGTACCAACTGGTCCTCCAGGTTGGGAGTTGGGTAGGGCTGACAACCCTATATGGAAAACCGATGTTATGAAGCCACGGAAGGAGCCTCGGATAAGATAGATTTTACGACGAACCCGGCAACGAAAAAGGATTAACGATTTGTGCATTTTCTCTGGAAAGTGCGCTCCCTCTACAGACCGATTGCTGCTAAGCAGTTAGCCGATACCCTGTCCTAATATAAGGCTGATGTAATAACGTTGCAAGAGATGCGATAGAAAGAGACCGGTTTCCTGGAGAAGAGTCACCACACCATATATTATAGTGGCCATCCAGTAAATACCTGGTTTGCGCAGAAACGGTCCACAAACATACGCGAGCCTCCCCAAATGGGATCACTTTCAACCAAATTGACCACGTGCTATAAGGGCAAAATAGCTGCCACAATAACCGCAGTCAACAGAGATCCTGGAGATGAAACATCAACAAATGATCTTCATAACCACCTGAAGAACGTTGTCATTGATATGGCCACAAAGATACTTGGCTCCACTCGCAAGAAAAGTCGGAACGGCTGGTCTGACGATGAATGTAAGCTAGCTACGGAACGGAAAGAACGCTGCATACCGAGTAATGCTGCATTTTCAAAGAAGGCGGGCACCCGCGAAGGCTTATTACGAACTCCGGCGAGCGGAGAAGCGACTTCACAGACGAAAAAAGGAAGCCTGGGAGAACCAAAAAGTCAGTGAACTAGAAAAGGAGGAGGCTTTGGCATGCTGCAACTTAATTTAACCAATGTTTATGGTTTTTAACAGAGTTAGTCTAATGTATAATGGAAAACTGTTAGAAGCGTATGCCGTGTTACCGCCGGAGACTCGATCCTCTAGTGTTTGATTTCGGTGAGAATAGGTGTACTTGGAGGTACAACAGTTCAAATGTTCTCATCCATGAAAGGTCTCATCTCATAATGAAGAGTATTCATCTGCTTTCTACTTAACACTTTTACTGGTTTACAGCGTCTGATTTGCATAGATCCGGTCAAGAAAGTTTCATTCATGTCTCTGACTTTCCTTTCTGTCTGCCAGTTCGGTAAATGTTGTAGGAAAAGTTATTAGCAGGTAGGATTCACCCTGTAGTCCCTTCGCCAGTGCAAACCCCCATACGGGGGTTCCGCAGGAAAGCGCGCCGAAGATGTTGCAATTTGCTCTATCTTGTGTGGGTCGAAGACCATTATTGTTCTTCGCTTTCAAAATGGAGATGATGCTCCACAGTTTCCTGATATGACTTTATTTCAATTTATATAGGAAAAAGCGGAGCACAATATGGTGACTTTCTCTGAGCACATTCAGACTCTTCTTTTTTAGTTCGAATACTAAGTTCAAACTCTCCGAAGTCGATGTCGAGGTTCTGTTCACTCAACATGTGGATGATATCCCCTACCCGACCGCCAGAACTCAAAGCCGGGATTACCTGCTGGAGCCACATTAAAGCAACCTCATTAGGGCGGTCTAAATGGTGAAGTCCATAGCGAAAACCTTGACTGTTAAATATTGGCTTCGTTTTAGGATCCAGCATTTTTTTCCACAGGCATTGCCGGAGGATGATAAATTATCTCGTTGACACTTTGCCATTCTTGGAGGAAACTCCCACGGCAGCAATCAGAAATGAGGCTGCAGCTTGTGCATACGTCCTCTTCCTTGCCACTTTCGTGTTCGTATTACTTTGGGAGGAACCGACTTCGTTGAGATCTCTATCGCTGATTAAATCACTTTCCGGCACTAGTCCTAATCTTCGCGGGACACGCGGATGTAAACTGCTCACCACAGATATGTTGGTCTTGCGTGCATTACTGCTAATAGAAGAGTCTGGTGCGTTCAGTGTGGGTCTCATCGAGGTTACCAGTTTATCCTTGCGTCCGATTTCTCTGGAAGTCACCACACTTATTGGCACAGCCGTGTTAATGTCCTTATTCCGGTTCGACGTCTAGGCGTCACGACGACCAGGAGAAGAGAAAGTTTGACGAGCTACAAACAGCTCGAAGAACTGGAGGGGCCCAGGTCTGCATCCGGTGCAGTATTTCTGGAATAAGAAAGAAGCGTACACAGTCTGTTGGCACACAGCATAAATAAGGTCATGGGTCGCCCGGAGGAATTTTCACCCTGCCTCACTGCGAGGATTACCTACCGTATCCCCAAGGACAGGATGCAGGACCCCGCAGACACAAGACCGATTACTTGCTTACCAACCCTCTACAAATTCACAACGTCCATTATTAGTGGAAGGGTCAATGCGCACCTCAAGACCAACAGTATTCTGTCCGAGGAGCAGAAGGGCTGCCGAGTTGGGTCAAGGGGTTGCAAATAGATATCTTAGAAGTTTGTTGCGAATAATAGACATGTTCAGCCGTGATATTCGGATGGAGTTTGGATTAGATAAGTGTCGAATCCAAGCCATCCGCAAAGGTCTTCACGAGCCGCATGCTGGACATAGCATTGGTGACCTCCACATCGAAGCTATGATCGAGACAGACTTCTCCATCTATCTAGGAATTCTGCAAGGAACCCATGCTCGAGTTGGCAATCTGAAGGATGTTCTGCTGTCTGAATTCCTGCGGCGTGTAAAGCTGGTGCTGAAATTGCATCATTCGGGGAAGAATAATAATAAGCGCGTCGAATATATTCACTATCCTTTCACTGGCTTATGCATTGAGCATATTGCCGTGGACGAAGACCGGACAACTAAGTTTAAATTCCGAATGCATTATCCAAAGTCTCTTAAATGTGGGCTGACTCCACTTAACTGGAAGGATCGATCTTTCAATCCTCTGAGTGGGGTGAAGTCGGACCAAGAGTGACCATGTTAGAGCACTTCATTCAAGACCGTTACGGTGCACTACAGTATTACAGTTCACTGTAGGAGGCAAAGTGTTCAGCATTGCGCTCGTCCGAGATTATTACCCTGATTTGACTCAGGTACTCATTCGCAGCTGAGTCGCCTGGTATTCGACGTCAAATCACGATACAAATTCCACTGCCACCAGTAAGATTTGAACCCCAACCTGCCGTACACAGCCTTGTGCTCTAACCACTCACCTATCCGGACATACCATTTTCACATACCAGCGTTAATCCAGTAGCGTCCTCGTTACCAACTTCCCGTTTTTCCCCTCTTTCCGGTAAGGGTCGTAGAGGAGGTTCCGACAGGCAGGATTCAGCCTCTAGTCCCGCTCCTTAGTGGCCGAAGTTGTCGAGTGTTGTTCTGTCGAGTCGCCTTGCGTACGGGCCGGCCGTAGTGGAATTTCCAGTTTCTCCCAAGTTGAGAGTTGCTGTACTTTCCTTCGTGGCTGGCTTTGCCTTAGACATTAAACGCAAGCTTTCCATTGAGTCGGAATGCATGCTTTCTACAGATTTCTCAGTATGAGGACATGAATGTGGCCTCCAAGAAGCGGCATGATTGCTCCCGATCGCGGGTGGATTCGAAGTCTGTGACTTCTTACCAATTGGAAAGTTCAAATTCATAGTTTCCATGTTCATGTTTGGACACCCTTAGTGCAGTCGCAAACTACTATAGGCTCACCCATCAAGCTGGTGTCCGAGGAGGAGGAGCAAAAGCGTTCCCACACCAACAGCCATCAGACTTCTTCTATAGTTGGCATTAAATTTTCGACATGCTGGTGTATACTAACGGATGAGCTAAACGGTGATTCCGATGGATGTGCCAAAAGACCTCCAAACAATTTTGGAAAATACCATCGAAATGCCTTCTTTCCTGTTGGCCATATTTCAGTGACTACGAAGGAAAAATAATTAGGACACATTGAAGGGTCTTAGGACACGAGAAGATTAGGATGAATGAAAATGCTTTTAGTACCAATCGATAGTGACGAATCTTAAAAAATATTTCTTTGTTAGTCTTACTGTCAGCCTCGATAGTGACACGCTTTCTCACTCAACGATAAATGAAGATTTCACCTTGATTGACTGGTTACGTCAAAGTCGAAATGTGTGAAGCCATTTTTCTGCCTGCGTGAATTTCGTCAAATTCTAATACTATTATTTTACCTTCACTTTTTCCGCTGAGGGAGGGAGTAACCGTAATAATTCCTCGTGCTTCGATTGTATCTAAAGGTAGACAAATCTGTACCAGGAAGTCTCCTTGGGAATATACAGAATTTTCAATGAAGCGTGAAGAATCAAGACGTCATGAAACTTTACCGAGTAATGCACGGAGACTCCCTCGAGGGGGTGAAAAATTATATTTTGTTTCGAACATCCACAAGGCCATATAAGTCTCAAGTCACGTCCGTAACAATGTCCTTTATTAGATGAATTTTATTTCTATTATTCGCCGGGAGACTGGGCTGTGAACTTTCTTGCTCTTTGAACAAGATTTAAAGTTGTCGTGAGTAGTATTTGAATTATTTATTCTATGTTTGGTCATGGACTTGCAAAGGACGAGTCCTCTCTTTGAATTTCGGACTTAGATAAAACTTCCACGTAGTTTGTACAGATGTCGGAATTGAACCGGTGATCATTTGAGTTTGCCAAAGTTTTTCTATTTGTGAGCAATTTATTCGCATTGAAATGATTTCAGGATTTGCGTGGGTAATCCTAGGAAACATGTGGTTGGGAGTAGGGCTGACAGATATTCAGGGATATTCAGAGGGTTTTGAAGGGATTGGACTAGTCCACTTTTTTCAAATGAACTTGGTCAAGTTTTTTGAACGCGTGGATACGATTGTGTGTATATTGGTGGTTGGGGGTGTTTACGGTGTATAGTAGATACATATGTACATGGAATTACTAATGAAGGGCATGAAAATTTCACTCACCGGGATGTTCCGCTTTTTTCCATGTTGAACGCAACACAATTTCATTATCTCCAATTTATTACCGAACCGAAACTTTCGCCTCCCCACTTCATGCTGATTCACAGTGAAGGGTAGTCCGCTTTTAGTTCTTATCGGAGGAATCCAATCAACTCGCGTGATAAAGCTATTTGCCGAGAGCTGAATTGATAATATCAACAAACGAGTTTATCCTTAGATTCGTTTTGTTGTACTCCATTGGCGCGCCTTTGTAGCACTATCAAACGTAGTGCGCTGCCGTCCTTGAGCCTCCTTCCACCCGAGTGAAATTGCAAGGAACGTCTTCCAATCAAGACCACTTAGTCCTGGTTCTTCACACATACTATGTACGGATTGCTAGTTCTAACAGCCGATTCTGCCCAACCTGCAAAAATCAAATTGATGATGGTAAGTAAATTGAATTTACGATTTGTGAAATTATGTGTGAACGGTTATTCTGGGTGGAGGTAGAATTCCTCCTTTTATATCTAACGAAACTCACTAGAAGATTCTTTTGGATTTTGGAGGGGTTCGATGGGGGTACGAACTCATGCCGTGATGAGGGTAGAGATATGGGAATGTGTGCTGATGTAAAAGACTAAATAAAATCTAAAAATAGCCTTTTAGATTTCTAATGCTTTCAGCAAAAGAAGAGACAGATTAAAGCGGAATGATTTTATCCAAGTAAAAGGAGATGTGAAGCGGTGAAGGGAAAATATTTTCTCTCCATTTTTCGTAACGTAGTGTCTACGACTAAATCATCTTAGTATGAAGCAAGAACAAAAAAGGTCACATAAGATTGCTTAAAGTGTACCTTTTTGATAAAAAGGTTTTTTTTTTGTTTTCAGCATTGTAGACGTCCAAGTAGTCTGAAATGGTAAATATTGGACTTGTCTTTTCAATCGGCCGAACAATAAACTTTTGATCGGATTAAAGGAATCTGCAGTCTGCAATGAAACGTACATACGTATGCGAAAGTGGTTCTTTGGGCAGATTCCCGTAAAGAATGAATGAAACAAGTCAGGAAACGGAATGCTGGACGCTTCAGGCATGAAAGGTTTTGTGTGTTCCTTTTATAAAAAGATTTGGGTGGACATTTGTCTCATTAGTACGTACCACATAATGTATATGCATATATTCTGACATAATATCCACTTTCGCGTGATGAGTGAAGGGTGAACTTAACTCCTATATGCACCGGTAGAATTTCTACGTTGTTACATTTCATGGATACATATGGATCCACCAGTGGTGGTTCTGCTATAACTCTGGTTCTACTGATCACAGATGAAAACTTTTAATGTACGATTAAAATATAACTTCCCAAGCATCTTTGCTTTAGAACAACCATCATTATTACCGGCGCAACAACCGGTATGAGGTCTAGGCCAACCTTAATAGGGAACTCTAGAGATCTCGGTTTTGCCCCGAGGTCCACCTGTTCGATATCCCTAAAATCTGACTGGCATCCTGACCTACGCTATCGCCCCATCTCAGGCAGGGTCTGCCTCGTCTTCTTTTTCTACCATAGATATTGCCTTTAAAGTCCTCCCGGGCTGGATCATCATCATCCATACGAATTAAGTGACTAGTCCACCGTAACCTATTGAACCGGATTTTATCCACAACCGAACTGTCATGATATCGCTCCTTATGTAGGCTACAGAATCGTCCATCCTCATGTAGGGGGCTAAAAATTCTTCGGAGGATTATTCTCTCGAACGAGGCCAAGAGTTCGCAATTTTTCTTGCTAAGAATCCAAGTCTCCGAGGAATACATGAGAACTGGCAGGATCATTGTCTTGTACAGTAAGAGCTTTGACCCTATGGTGAGACGTTTCGAGCGGAACAGTTTTTGTAAACTGAAATAGGCTCTGTTGGCTGACAACAACCGTGCGCGGATTTCATCATCGTAGCTTTTTTGGGTTGTGATTATCGACTCTAGATAGGAGAAATTATCAGTGGTCTCAAAGTTGTAGTTTTCTATCTTTATTCTTCCCACTTGACCAGTGCGGTTTGATGTTGTTGGTTGGTTGGCTTTTGGTGCTGACGTTGCCACCATATATTTTGTCTTGCCTTCATTGATGTGCAGCCCAAGATCAAGCACCATCCACTGCCTACTCGATCTGGATGAAGGTGATTTGCACGTCTCGGGTCCTGCTTTCCATCGATATCGTCAGCATAGGCCAGTAGTGGACTTAAAGAGGATCGTGCCCCTTGCATTTACCTCAGCATCACGGATCACTTTCTCGAGGGCCAAGTTAAAGAGGACGCATGATAGGGCATCCCCTTGTTGTAGACCGTTGTTGATGTCCAATGGTCTTGAGAGTGATCCTGCTGCTTTTATCTGGCCTAGCACATTGGCCAGGATCAGCTTAGTCAGTCTTATTAATTTCGTCGGGATACCGAATTCTCTTATGGCCGTGTACAGTCTTACCCTGGTTATGCTATCACAGGCGGCTTTAATGTCGATGAAAAGTTGGTGCAACTGATGTCCATATTGCAACAGTTTTTCCATCGCTTGCCATATGGAGAAAATCTGGTCTGTTGTTGATTTGCCTGGAGTGAAATCTCTTTGGTATGGGCCAATGATGTTGTGGACGTATGGGGCTATCCGGCCTAGCAAAATAGCGGAGAATATCTTA
Organism: Hermetia illucens; assembly: GCF_905115235.1. Classification (NCBI taxonomy): domain Eukaryota; kingdom Metazoa; phylum Arthropoda; class Insecta; order Diptera; family Stratiomyidae; genus Hermetia; species Hermetia illucens. The sequence goes on along the minus strand of NC_051854.1, from coordinate 80,404,652 downwards.
TAGATGATGCTCAGCAACGTGATACCTCTATAATTGCTCCCTTTTTATGAATGAGACAAATAATGCCTCGTTACCAGTCGTCAGGCATTGATTCGCTGTCCCATACCTGGAGCACAAGTTGACAAACCACTTGGTGGAACTGGTCGCCTCCATCTTTAACTAATTCGGATGTAATTCCATCGGTTCCTGGCGAATTTCTATACTTCTATACTTGGTGGTGGCAGTATTTGTCCGTTATCTTCAGTTGGCGGGACCTCCAACTAACCGATGTTGTGGTTGCTCAGTAACTCATCAAAGTACTCAACCCATCGCTCCAATACGCCCATTCTGTCGGAAATCACATTTTCCTCTTTGTCTCGGTAGGATGAAAAACGGGGTGAATAAGGTTTCATCCTGCTGACTTGTTGGTAAAACTTGTGCGCCTTGTTGGTTCTCCCAGGCTTTCTTTTTCCGTCTGTCAAGTTGCTTCTCCGCCCGCGTTCTCTGAGAATGCAACTTTACTCGGTATGCGGCATTCTTCCGTTCCGTAGCTAGCTTACATTCATGGTCAAATCAACCGTTCGGATGTTTTTTTTCGGCTGGGGCCAAGTATCTTTGTGGCCATATCAATGATAGTATTCTTCATTTGATTGTGTAAAACATCTGTTGATGCTTCATCTCCAGGATCTCTGTTGATTGCGGTTATTACGGCATACATTTTCCTCTTATAGGTGTTGCGGAGGGCTGTATTGTAGATGGCTTCAGTATTCATTCTCACCTGATTGTCAGAGGGGATTGTAGGTGGTGTCGTAATTCGAGCTCGGAGCACCATGCCAACGAGATAGTGATCCGAGTCTATATTGACCCCCCATTATATATTCTGACATTCATGAAGGCTGAGAGGTGGCGGAGTTCAATCAGCACGTGGTCACGTGGTCACGTAGTTCCAACCATTTCGTGCGATACTGCTAATTTAATAATCCGCAGTCCATTATCATTGGTATCCCTATGTAAGCTATGGGAGCCAACATATCGCCTGAATAGGGGCAGGGCAGGGAGGGATGCTTGACTGTTGAAATCTCTAAGTATGATTTTTATGTCATACTTGGGACAGACTTCGAGGGTCCACTCAACTCGTAGAAAGTATCCTTCTCCGACCCTGCAGTCTCCTCTGTAAGGGCGTGAACGTTTATGAGGCTTATATTTCTAAATTTGCCTCGCAAACGCAGAGTATGCACTAGCCTTTCGCTTATATTTTCAAAGCCGATAACAGCAAGTTTCATTTTTTGACTGAATAAGAAACCTACTCCGAGTACATGGTTTACTGAATGGCCGCTATAATATATGGTGTAGTGACTCTTCTCCAGGAAACCGGTCTCTTTCCATCGCATCTCTTGCAACGCTGTTACATCAGCCTTATATTGGGACAGGGTATCGACTAGTTACTCAGCAGCATTCGGTCTATAGAGGGAGCGCACGTTCCATGAGAAAATGCGCAAATCGTTAATCCATTGTCGAGTTCGTCGTTCTAAAATCCATCCAGTCCGAGGCTCTTTCGTGGCTTCGTAACATCGGTTTTCCGTGTAGGGTTGTCAGCCTTACCCAATCCCCAACCTGGAGGACCTGTTGGCACATTTTATCCCTTTTTTATGCGCGGGAGACTTGCTTTCATCCTTCTCTGTCTGCAGCTTTCTGTTAAGAAAGAGCTCGCAGCGGTCAGTACGTGGAGGTGGAAATAGGGTTTGTAGTAGAGCTATTAGTGTTGATTCAGCAGCCGTTTGCCAGGCTTTATGCTCCATCGTTTCGCCCTGGGACCTATACTACCCTTTGACCATCCACTACCATGGACTATTATACACAAAAATTTTCAGAAACACTTCAATTTTAACAATCGTTGCAAAAAATGCAAAAATATTCCAGAATAAAAAATAATTCACAAAATGTAAGGAAGTTGTTTTTTTTACCTAAGTTGAAACAGTTTTAGGTTGTTGCACATGAAATGGCCGATTTGGCAATCAAATGAAGTTAGTTGCGATTTGGTTGTATCAGACCACCACCATTTGGCGCTGTTGGTGTCGGATAATGAAGTATCAATACTCTTACATTTAATCAAGCAGTCATTTGAGTTTTGACTATTGTATAATAGTGAATAAAAAGGAAAACAGGATGGAAAAGAGCCAAGAACGTGTACTTTTTCTGTATCAGTTCAAACTCGGTCATAAAGCAGCGAAGGCGACCAGGAACATTAACAGCACATTTGGAGTTAATACAGTAAGCGAATGGACCACACGGCGGTGGTTGGAAAAATTCCAATCGCGCGACGTAAACTTTCAAAGTGAGCCACGTGGACATCCAGGACCATCGATTGACAACGACAAGTTGCGTTTGCTAGTCGATTCCGACACACATGAGTCTGTGAAAGACATTATGGAGAAACTGGACGTACACTATTCGACAGTTTCCCGGTACTTGCAACAACTTGGAAAGGTGAAAAGATCGATAAATGGGTTCCGCATGCCCTTACGGAGCAAAATATGGCGCTTCGAATGGAAATTTACAGTTCTTTACTCTCTCGCAACAGAATCGATCCCTTTTTCCACAGACTAGTGACATGTGATGAAAAGTGGATATTATACGACAATTGTCGCCGATCAGCACAATGGCTAGATGCTGATGAGCCACCGAAGCATATGCCGAAACCGATCCTCCATCCGAAAAAGTAATGATGACTGTTGTGGTGGTCTACAGTTGGAATCATCCACTATTCTTTTTTGGCACCTGGGGAAACGATAAATGCACAGAAATACTGTGCCCAATTCGAGGAAATGCACCAAAACTTGAGTATTCAACGGCCGAGATTAGTCAACTCTCTGTTGACTGGTGTGGTACTCCTTCACGACAATGCACGACCTCATGTTTCCAGAACAACGGTTCAAAATTTGAACGAATTGCGGTATTAGACTCTGCCTAATCCACAATCTTCACCAGACCTTTCGCCAACCAACTACCACTTTTTTAAACATTTGGATCATTTTCTGGGAGAACAACAATTCTTCGACGAGTTTATCAACACCCGAAAATTGGACTTCTACGAAACTGGCATACATGCTCTTGTATATCGCTGGTAGAAGTGTGAGTGTGAGACAGTCGTTTGAAATTTTAGCTCCAAGTCGGCCATTTCATGTGCAATAACCTAATAAAAGGAAACATTGTTTGCCTAAAAACGGGACAAATTGTACCAACTGGTCCTCCAGGTTGGGGGTTGGGTAGGGCTGACAACCCTACACGGAAAACAACCGTTACGAAGCCACAACAGGAGCCTCGGATAGGACGGATATTAAAACGACGGACCCGGCAACGACAAAGGAACAACGATTTGCGCATTTTCTCATGGAACGTGCGCTCCCTGTACAGAGATGAAGCTGATAAGCAGCTAGCCGATACCCTGTCCCAATACAGGGCTGATGTAACTGCGTTGCAAGAGATGCGATGGACAGGGACCGGTTTCCTGGAGAAGAGCCACTACACCATATATTATAGCGGCCATCCAGTAAACCATGTGCTCGGAGTAGGTTTCTTAGTCAGCCAAAAAATGAAACCTGCTGTTATCGGCTTTGAAAGTATAAGCGAACGGCTATGCACTCTGCGCTTGCGAGGCAAGTTTAGAAATATAAGCCTCATAAACGTTCACGCCCCTACAGAGGAGACTGCAGAGTCGGAGAAGGATACCTTCTACGAGGCAGTAGAAAGAACCCTCGAAGCCTGTCCCAGATATGATATCAAAATCATACTTGGGGATTTTAACAGCCAAGTAGGGAAGGAGCCCGTATTCAGGCGATACGTTGGCTCCCATAGCTTACACGAAAAAACAAATGATAACGGACTGCGGACTATTCAATTAGCAGGGTCACACGAAATGGTTGTTGGAAGTACCTGGTTTGCGCGGAAAGCGGTCCACAAACATACGTGGGCCTCTCCAGACGGGACCACTTTCAACCAAATTGACCACGTGTTGATCGAACGCCGCCACCTCTCAGCCTTGATGAATGTCAGAACATATAGGGGGGCCAATATAGACTCGGATCACTATCTCGTTGGCATGGTGCTCCGAGCTCGAATAACAATACCACCTAGAATCCCCTCTGATAATCAGGTGAGAGTGAACACTGAAGCCATCCACAACACAACCCTCCGCGACACCTATAAGAGGGAAATGGATGCCGCAATAACCGCAGTCAATAGAAGACCTGGAGATGAAGCATCAACTAATGATCTTCACAACCACCTGAAGAACGTTATCATGGATACGGCCACAAATATACTTGGCCCCAGCCGTAAAAGGAGTCGGAACGGCTGGTTTGACGATGAATGTAAGCTAGCAACGGAACGGAAGAATGCCGCATACCGAGTAATGTTGCATTCTCAAAGAACGCGGGCACGCGCAGAAACTTATCACGAACTCCGTCGAGCGGAGAAGCGACTTCACAGACGGAAAAAGGAAGCCTGGGAGAACCAACAAGTCCGTGAACTAGAAAAGTACAGGGAGCAACCGCACCAGGCGCGCAAGTTTTACCAACAAGTCAGCAGGATGAAGCCTTATACACCTCGATGCTCATCCTGCCGAGACAAAGAGGGAAATCTGATTTCCGACAGAATGGGGATATTAGAGCGATGGGTTGAGTACTTTGATGAGCTACTGAACAACCAGAACATCGGCGAGTTGGAGGTCCCGCCAACTGAAGACGACGGACAAATACTGCCACCACCAAGTTTAGGAGAAACAGTCCGTGCAATTCATCGGCTAAAAAATCATAAGTCGCCAGGAGCCGATGGAATTACAGCCGAATTGGTTAAATATGGAGGCGACCAGTTACACCAAGTGGTTCATCAACTTGTGCTCAAGGTATGGGACAGCGAATCAATGCCTGACGATTGGCAGCGAGGCATAATCTGTCTCATACATAAAAAGGGAGATATCACACAGTGCAGCAATTATAGAGGTATCACGTTGCAGAGTACCATCTATAAGATATTCTCCACTATCTTGCTAGGCCGGATAGCCCCATACGCCCAGAACATCATTGGCCCATACCAAAGAGGCTTCACTCCAGGCAAATCAGCAACAGATCAGATTTTCTCTCTGCGGCAGGCGATGGAAAAACTGTTGGAATATGGACAACAGTTGCACCATCTGTTCATCGACTTTAAAGCCGCCTATGACAGCATAGCCAGGGTAAAACTGTACACGGCCATGAGGGAATTCGGTATCCCGACGAAATTAATAAGACTGACTAGGCTGACCCTGACCAATGTGCGAGGCCAGATAAAAGCAGCAGGATCACTCTCAAGACCATTCGACATCAACAACGGTCTACGACAAGGGGATGCGCTATCATGCGTCCTCTTTAACCTGGCCCTCGAGAAGGTGATCCGTGATGCTGAAGTGAATGCAAGAGGTACGATCCTCTTCAAGTCCACCCAACTACTGGCCTATGCTGACGATATCGACATCATGGGAAGAACGACCCGAGACGTTCAAACTGCCTTCATCCAGATCGAGCAGGCGGCGCGAGATCTTGGGCTGCACATCAATGAAGGCAAGACAAAATACATGGTGGCAACGTCAGCACCGAAGACGAATCAACCAACAACATCAAACCGCACTGGTCAAACACAAACACGAACAAGAATAAGGATAGGAAAATACAACTTTGAGACCGTTGACAATTTCTCCTATCTAGGGTCGAAAATCACAACCGATAACAACTACGACGATGAAATCCGCGCACGGTTGTTGTCAGCCAACAGAGCCTACTTCAGCTTACAAAGACTGTTCCGCTCGAAACGTCTCACCATAGGGTCAAAGCTCTTACTGTACAAGACTATGATCTTGCCAGTCCTCATGTATTCCTCGGAAACTTGGGTTCTTAGCAAGAAAAATTGCGAACTCTTGGCCGCGTTCGAGAGAAGAATCCTCCGAAGAATTTTTGGCCCCCTACATGAGGATGGACGATTCCGTAGCCTACACAATGACGAAATCTATGAGCGATACCATGACCGTCCGGTTGTGGATAAAATCCGGCTCAATAGGTTACGGTGGGCGGGTCACTTAATCCGTATGGATGAAGATGATCCCACCCGGAAAGTCTATAAGGGCAATATCTATGGTAGGAAAAGAAGACGAGGCAGACCCTGCCTAAGATGGAGCGATGGCGTGGGCCAGGACGCCAGACAGCTTTTAGGGATATCGAATTGGTGGACCTCGGCGCAAAACCGGGATGTCTGGAGTTCCTTATTAAGGCAGGCCTAGACCGGATACCGGTTGTTGCGCCGTTGATGATGATGATGATGATTGTTTTGAAGCGAAGATGCTAGGGAAGTTATATTTGAATCGTACATTAAAAGTTTTCATCTGCGATCAATAGAATCAGAGTTACAGCAGAACAACCATTGGTGGATGCATATGTATCCACACTCTGTTATTTATTAGGTAGACCCTTTTTTGGCTATAACAGGATTTTTTTGAAAATAGGCTTGAAAGTTATTAAAAAGTCCAAACTGCGCCCGCATTTGCCGATATTCCACAGGATTTTTTCAACAAATCATACACTGGTGGATATGTGCACATAAGGCATGGAGGGTATTTCGGAGCCTAGACATCGTGTAGTGGCAGCTTCTTGACATTTTTTTTCAGATTTTTCGGTTGTGTAGATCCTGGGAATTGGCCTGTGACAGAAGTGATTACCTTTACCCTCCTTATGAAGTAAATGTCAAAACTGTTAGTTTTGAAAAGTAATAATCAAAAACTTTTATTTGATAACCCACATGGCTGTATTTGCTGAAAACTGTTTTACACGCCCCTTTTGCATGTATGGAAACCCCCCTTACATTCCACGTAAAGCGATGTAACTCACTGGATGCGTTAGCGTTTATAGTTCCCACCTTCCTGCCAAATTTGGTGTCAATCAGTACAACCATTTCTGAACAAAATGCGTCTGAGACACAAACAGTCATGCCGGACGAAGCGGTGGAGTTCAAAGATGTTTGACGCGAAAATGTTTACTGTACTGTACTGTATTTAAGAGTAGTTCCACACCAACTGGTATAGCGAGAGAAATCTCAGCGAATTATCACAGAGATGGTCACAGCGTATGATGCCTCTATGATGAGGCATAGAAATAACGCTCACAAATTACAGAAACCGTGGTGGAATGACGAAATTAGGAGACTGGGTGCTCCATACTTGCAAGCAAGAAGAGATTACCAAAGCGTGAATGATGAACAGGAAATTGTACAGAAAAATGCGAGGTGCAAAGCTAGTCGGAAAGAGGTGCGGAACGTGATCCGTAAACGTAAACGGAGTTCCTTTAAACAACCCTGCCAAAAGGCCGACATCAACCCGTTGGAAGGAACCTAGAGAGCGATAATGGCTAAATTGAAAGGAAATAGGCAGGGCCCCGCAGATCAAGTGCCCAGTTTTATTGCGAAGAATAGTGACCACTCTATTTCCGTAGCATAGCAAATGCAGTATTGCGGCCGAAGCTTGCGAAAAGATTGGGGCTAGAAAAATAGGCTGCCTCGACGGAACAGCGAATGTGGATTTGAAGGCGGCGATAAAAGAAAGATCGGAGTGGTTCATTTCCACTTTAAATACTTAGAAGAGGGCATCTTCCCGACTAAGTGGAAAAGGCAAATGGTGGTGCTACTATCAAAGAGTGGTAAGCTACCTAGTCAGCCATAGTTGTATCGTCCAATTTGTTTGCTGGATAATATAGAAAAGTTACTGGAGTGCATTATACACAATTGGCTGCTCCCAATTGTAGAGACAGCAGGAGGTATGTCCACTCAACAATACGGTTTTCGCATCGGCCGATCAGCGGTGGATGCTATTAACGCAGTGGTCAATCTGACAGAAGACGCAATTGCAAGTATAGGGTGGCAAGTCGGTACCAATGAATACTGTGCTATCATCACCTTTGATGGAAGGAATGCTTTCAACTCAGTGCGGCACATATTAAGATCCTTAAGTTAGCAGAATGTGCCCAAGTATATTCGATTAATAGTTAGAATTTTTTTTGTGGATAGATAGCTCCTCTGTGACATCTCCGTAGGTCCAGTTCAATATTTGATAGCTGACCGAGTGCTTCAAGGATCAATGCTGGACCCACTACTCTGGAACGTTATGTAAGATCACATGTTGCGCAACAAACTCGCGCGACAAGCTACCCTTCTCAGCTATGCGGGGGACATCGCAATTGTTGTAGTAGACATACACCTAGAGGATGTTGTCTAGGCATTTGGGACATCGGTTAGGCTGATTAACGATTTATTAGTATTACATGGATCAGAGTTCTAACACAAAATTGATCAGCAGTCGTAAACCGAAAGAAATTTTAACATTTTGATTAAGAGTCGCTAGCGCATGCCGGACAACGCCAGGTGAAGCAGTTTTCGTAGTCACGGGAATGGCCCCCATCGATATTTTGGCAGAGGAGATGCGAAGATTATACAACTGGAAAGCAATGACTATAATGCCGCAGCTTGTCGATGGAATCGACATTTGGAATAATTCCTAAAAGGGGAGACGGACATACACGCTGATTCCAAGCTATCCAGCTTTGAAATATGCGCAACCATGGAGATGCCCACTAGATGCCCACTAAGTTTTTGACTGGGCATGATGAATACCGTAGGTATCTACATCGTTTTGGACATGACGATTCCTTCTGCTATCCTGAATGTCTAAATGAATATGAGATTTGCAAATGAGAGGGAACAGTTTGAACTTCTCCCGATGAGACTCTTTCAAGTGGAGACGATCATTCCGCAAATGCTCGAATCCTAAGAAGTATGAAATGTAGTTAGTGGCACCATAAGCTGTATTTAGGAGGACCTTCGAAAATTAGAGCGCTTGAGAAAATACGGCAGGGAGAGAACAAATCTCATCGTAGGAGTAAGCCAGTGAACCCGTCCCACGGTGTAATGTCTTTAGGTAGTTTCGTTGGGCATAGCGAGTGTGGAGAGGCGGTTTCAGTGGGTTAAAATCTCACACTGTGGCTTCCGATGCTTTCCACTTCTATGAAAGAAGCAGACAGACAGACATTGAACCGATTTTAATAAGGTTTTGGTTGAAACAAAGTCGAAAACAACTGATATTTAGCCTAGGTCTACATTAACAGTCTTATCAATTTCGTCAGGATACTGAATTCTCTCATGGCTATGTACATTTTTACCCTGGCTATGCTGTCGTGGGCGGCCTTAAAGTCGATACAAAGATGGTGGGACTGATGGCCATATTTCAGCAGGTTTTCCATCGGTTGCCGCATATAGAAAATCTGACATCTTGAATATGGGACAACGATAGGGGTAACCGGCCAGCAAGATAGCGACGAATATTTTATGGATGGTACTCAGCAACGTGCTGCCTACATAACTGTTGCACTGCGTGATATTCTCTGTTTTATATACGGGATAGATAGAGCCTCGTTGTCTGTTGTCAGGCATTAATTTGCTGTTCCACATTTTGAGCATAAGTTGATGACCCGCTGATATAGTTGGTCGCCTCTATATCTAACAGTTTGGCTGTAATTTCATCTGTTCCTTGGGACTTATAATTCTTAAGCTCATGAATTCACAGATTGTTTGTTCCATGCTTGGTGGTGGCATCGTTTGTCCGTCGACTAGTCGTATTCTAGTTGTCAAGCAGTTCATCAAAATAGGCCACCCATCGCTCCAACATGCCCATAGGTCAGATTTCCCTCTTTATCTCGACTGGATAAGCATCGAGATATATATGGTTTTATCCTGCAGACTTGTTGGTCTGACGATGCGATTCAAAGCCTGTCAACGGCTAGGGCTGTTTTGGGTGGAATCTATTCGCACTACTTAGTACCCACGGACCACAGCTGGCGAAGGCCCATCACCTGCGCCAAGTCAAGGAAGATTTGGCCCGTCTACAACAAAACCTGATCACGAGAGCTCCTGTGCCAGACGTGCGCACATACATACAAGATAATGGTGGGCAGTACAAAGTATTGGCATATAGGGAACCATACTACCGCCAGACTCAACATACTATTCGCATTATCGGAGTTGCGGACAAGAAGGAGAAACCCTCAGACACTTCCTTTAAGATTGCTCAGTTCCACCTAGAGCCAGACTACGGACACTAGGTAAATCATCCTTTGAGGACCTTAAAGAGATCTCTAGATGCAGGATGGAAGATTCTCTTATTCCTGATGGCATCAAAATGGTGCACCATAGCGCAAATTGGGTTCCTCGGAGCGGCCGATTCCTACGCGCCGACCCCGTGGCTGTCATTGCTACCAATATGTAGTAGCCTACCTGTTTCCTACCTAACTCCTATCTTCAAACTAACCCACCCTCCGTTGATATTGGGTTTCAGTGACAAAACTTGACTTCTGGCCCTACAATTTTAGGGGCGCAGATCGAATCTCAGCCATGGGGACAAACGTTCTTGAGTCTGCCATCTACGTCACTTATATGATAGTTGCCAGTGCTTCCGGGAAGCATCCACGCTAGCCAAGACATGTGTACAGACATCCAGGTCCTCGGGGGTGGGCCTTGGTGGAAGAGTTTAGCCGGTGTACCGGAGCAAGCGCAAAAGCCAAGTGGTAGAAAGGGCTTGTCTGATATCAAACATATTATTGCTAACTCTGCAGAACAGCGGAAAACGCTCCACGATGGGCTGTACGTAGCATAAGCAGAACAAACGGCAAGACTTGCGAGCGCCAAGAGTCATCGTGTGCTATTATAGCAACTTTCAGTGTCCTATGTCAGCGTTCCTGCATCTCATTGGATTGCGGGTGGTGCGCAGTCGACCAATGGCGTTTGAAGCCCAAGAGTTTGCCTAGCTCCGAGAACAGGACTGGAACTCCAAAGCGTGGGATCCGTTCCCGATAAAGGGCCTCGGCAAATGATTGTGCGGAAATTTCGGCTAGAAATATTGCCTCAGGGCACCGTGTAGCAACGTGGTTTGTGTGAAAACGCTTGATAGACCGATGAAAGTAGCCTATTTCTTTTGTAGGTGCTTAGTGACCACACTTCTGCCATTCGATGCACTATCTGGCCCAGGAGTTAACATCCTTATTCATTGAGGGCCAGAAATATTTGCTGGTGACCAGCCGATTGTACTGCATGGAATAATTCTTTGCGGAAACTGACTGAAAATATGACCCAGGTCCATTTTCAGAGATCTCGCAGACTATTTCGGCGGTTGAGACTAAAAGGGGAAATTCCCGAAATTTGTATTTGAGATTGTGTCCGAGGCTCTGAAGCAATGCGTCATCCAGATCCACCGTGGCAAGGATTTTGACCTCTGAAATGCGTGACAAACCGTCTGCAACTACATTGTCCTTGCCCGACTCGTACTGGATGTCCGAAGTAAAGTGACATATGAAGTTCAAGTGCCGAAGTTGCCGAGGCGACGCTTTGTCGGACTTCTGCTTAAAAGCGAAAGTAAGAGGCTTGTGGTTCGTAGACACTAGGAAATGTCAGAAGTATTTGATTGCCATATACGCGGCTAATAGTTGACGATCGTAGGTGGTGTAGTTCCGATGAGCTATATTCAATTGTTTGGAACGGCTGCCAGTTTCGGTTCACCTTTTGGTGAAAGGCAGCGCCTACTGTGATGTCTGAGGCATCGATAAAAACGGGTGCTTCTAATTGAGGGAACTCCAGTAGTGTAGCCTTTGGTCATGGATCCAGACAAGAACTTGCTGAGGATCGCTTGATGTTGTACGGCTTTGGCCAAGAAACGACGATAGAAGTTTAACATGCTCAAAAACCTCCGCAGATCCTTGACTGTTTTAAGTTGTGAGAAGTCTGTTATAGCCTGAATCTTGCCTGGATCCAGGGGGATTTCCTCAGGGGAAATCATGTGGCCTAAAAGTTACACCTGCTGTTGACCAAATTTACATTTTCCAACGTTAACTACAAGATCGGCATCAAGGAGAAATGCATTCAAGATGTTCCAAATGTTCAGACTAGCAGCTATTCAATGGTCTGCAGATACCCTACTTTAGAGGTATATCAAATTTTTTTTTATAAATGCGCGCTCCTGGGGTGAAGATGCAGTAGTGCGGATGTCATCATGCCTAGCTGGCTTCAAAGTTTTGCTGAGGACATGAGTCACGTTCTTTTGTTTTGATTTGTTTTGCAGATCCACTAGCAATCCATAGTGGGCGATACCGTGAGGACTAAGACGCCTGCTTCTGTGTTGATTAAGTAATGGCGCTTGCTCAAAGGATCATAGATTGTTAGGCGGCGTGAAATTTGAATGCGGGGAATGAGCAAACTACCGGGCTCTCTGCGGTAGTACCGGAGTTTCGTTTGGAATATATTTTTGTTCGTAGAATGATGAGTAAGAGCCTTTGGATGGTTTTGCAGTGCAGTTGCTTCCTCCGTTTGTTGTTGCAACATCTGGAGGTTGTGATTTTTCCACTGAAGTTGCTGGTTTTTCTTCAACAGTCCCTCTGTTTGCTCTTAAAGGCAGTTTGTTCTGCTTAATATTATTTTCCTTGCCTGATTTTCTGCTCCGCGATAATGTAAATTTTTTACTAACAAATATTTCGAAAAGCTTAACTGAGCGCGAGCTACTCAGACGGGTAAGTTTCTAGTCGTAGGGAGTTTTGGTGCGGTCCTTTGATTTGGAACTCGGGTGAATCTTCATTAAGCGACCCCACACTGTAGCGCCCCCACAGGCTCACGGAGGTCTATAAGTCTAAACTAGACAGGTCACTTAACTGTACCAGCTGCGACGGTATTCCGAAGGAAGGAAAGGAAGAGTCTAAGGATACGTTGGGAAGAACAGTAGCACCGGAAAGCCTGATTGCTATCGTTCCGCTGGAACGAGGGCAGGAGTAAGGGGCTGGTTTTATGGGGTAAAAGTCATACATATTGGAACATGTGCACCAGTGTCTTTTGAAGATTTCCACCTTCGAAAAAAGAGACTGACAGACAGGCAGGTAGACAATAAACCGGTTTTGATAAGGATTTGGTTTACAGAAAACTCAAAAATTGCAAGAACAGTGCTCCCAATTTTCCAGGAAAATATTCCATCAAATTTAACATCCCATGTGAAAATTTTCCATTCTTTCGTCGTAGTAGATTAGAATCATTGAATCAACGTCATCCCTACGTAGTGCTTTTCATCTTGCTTTGAAATTCCGTGACCTTCCTCGATTCAGAAGTCCAAATCCTGTCACTTGATAAAAGTTGCTTGTTTTTTTGTTATTCATTTCCCTTGGAAAAGGCCAGGGTGGATGGTTTTAGCTAGTATAAACACATATTCATATATTTGTGGATCTAAAGGACACAGTCTGCGTCAATATGTGTTGTAAACTGTTGCCTCGTAACCCTTATGGAATAAATATTTCACATTCAAATTGAAGTAAATAAAATCGCTCTTAATCGGTACATATATATATGCATGTATTGCTATATAAAAGGGTTATATGAAAAGCCAACGTTCAAACCCTTCTTTGATACGAAATCGATGGGTTCCTCCAGGAATTCACCAATGTATCAACATAAAAAAAATTCAGTCTCAAACCTAGCGAAGAATCCTTGATACCCAAGACAATATCTTTTTATTTACTTTGTGCGGAAATATCCTTTTCGCCATAAAAAAAATGTAAGCGTGAATATGAAAACCGTGCTCGTTATGCATATGTATTGGCTTACGTCCCCAAAGGGACCAATAATTGTTTACAGAATCGAATATGCATTGGGATCGATTCCCGAGGAATAGCTTTAGCGCCACTTTCATGTTTACAGATACAAATTGGTTAATATAAGTCTTTTGGAATGGCCAGAATTGTGTTTTCATGGAATCCATTGAGATCTAACTGTTTACTGAAACAACGACAGTTTTACTAACAAATATTGGCATCACAATTCAAAAAATACTTGACGTAACAAGGACCTTAGCAGCTAACTTAACTTATGCTTACAACTAAGAAACTTAACCTAATACTCTTATTTTCTAAATGGGTATCTGGAGGAAAGTTAACATAATCCCCCAATCATTACCGCCTGTTTATTCTGAAATAGGGATGTGGAGAGCAGAGGGTAAGGATAAGGATGGGTAAGGAATGTGGGCGTGGAAGTGGCGGCTACTCTGCCTTCTCCGTTGCAAAGACGGTTATCACTTTTATAGCAAAGGAAGATTTGTGGGAATTGGTTCGAGCGAAGGGAGTGATCTCAATCCCTATACGTTCGGCAATTGAGAGAGTGTGAGAGTCACCTCTCAAGGAATGCCACCGCGTATGGACTGCGTGTTGCTTTAAAGGTTTCATAGAGGATGTATCACCATCATTTTTGAATGTCAAAGCAGTGGCGAATCAATTTCCCCCTTCAGAGTGGACCTCACAGTGGATGGCAGGGTGCTAAAAGCTGGTTTTGGCCCTATCATTGTGGATCCAGAAGCTTATCGAGCCAATCTACCAGCTTCCTGATTACCAGCGATGTTTCAGTGTCCTGGCACTAACATCAGGTATGTCTCGTTGAGTCGACCAAGTTTGAGTAGCACCTGAAACAACTCCACACTAACTGGCATGATATGTCGTTGCTGTTTAGTGCATGCAGCCCGGCGGTCAAAATAGGCCCAAATGGTGCAACCCTTCCATTTTTGCCGCAAACCTTGTTTTTTTACCAGTGAAATGGCATATGTCTCCGCCTGGAATACGGTCGTCATTTTTCCGAGAGGCCGAGTCAGTTTAATAATCGGATTTTCCGAGAACACCCCAGCGTCTGATGTGTCTTCTTCTTAGATTTAGGATAGCTTCGAGTGCTGCGGTTGGCATACTGCTCATTTCTTCAGTAATACTTAGGCAACTGAGCTTCTGTATCTGCATCAGCAGCTTCCTGCTGTTAGCAGAATTCAGTCTCAGTCACCAGACGATGCATCAAAGTGGGTTGTATTGTGACTGTACACATCCAATGAATCCGCTTTGGCGAAAGTCTCCAGGTCTTGCCTATCCCAGTCCTGTAGCATCAGAGCAATCTTCAGGATTTCTGGTATTCTTCCTGGATACGGCGCTTCCACAACAATTTTGAATCGAAAAGTACTCCTAAATATGTGACTATTGGTACCAGCTGGATTTCCGACCCTGCTAAGGTGGGTAGCGTGTCGCTGCCTCACCTGACGTTCCTAGTGACCACAACTAGTCCACCATGAGTCCATTATGGAGGCACCAACTGTGGACTACATGCAGTGTTGCATTCAAATAGTCACATATTGTGCCTGCAAATTTGCAAATAACTATCGACCGCAAATGTTGTACGAAAACCTTTGTGTCCTCCAGGAGCCATAGCAAGGTGTCCATAACCAGGAGTCATAACAGAGTGGAGAGAACCCGTCCCTGAATCTTGCCTCAATACACTTCTGTCCGACCAATATGTGGATCTTTCTCCACTATAGTAATTGATTAACAGGGGAACGATTCCATACCTAAGGATGCATGTACCCCTTATGAAGCGGAGCCCTTCTTTTCCTTTTAGCAGAAAGGAAATTAGACCGGTGGGAAGTTTTTTCCGTCTGTGTAGGTGTTAATTGGAATATAAGCATGTGCTAAGTCTCCATGATGATCGCATAGCCGGCCTTATGCTTTTCTTTAGAGTTTTTTTGGGCCTCTCTGTACCGATTTTAGCCAGCGGCTGAATCAGACTTTAGAGCAGTCGTTTTCTCCTGTTTTGCCGAATCCAAATTCCACCATGATGTTTCACCCTTCTTTGGCATCTTGGGTGGACAACTCTCCTCGAAAGCTGCTCCCATGCTAGTTGTGATCATCTGAGTTGTTTTCTCAATTCCAGCAATGGATTTGATGCGTCTCCCAGGGATCATAACTCGGGCGCTCTGTTTTGTACTTCCCCCAATCTATCTTACGTGGATTCCGAAATGAAGTAGGTGGATGCAAATCTATGTCCATTACGAAATCAATGCACCTATGATCCGAGGGCGTGATATCGTTTGATACTCTCCACTCTCTGACAGGACCCACAATGTAAGGGATGCCACCGTGTTGTCGATGACCTCTTGCCTGACCTTGTCGAAAAAAGTGGAATCATTACCCGAATTGGGGATTTGCAATTGGGTTCCTCCAAGCTTACAGGAGCGAGTCTATCACTTCACAGTTTAAGCTCCCTAATTTGTCCACCATGGTTCTTGTATGAAGTATTCTGTTGCCTTAGTACATCAGAATAATATCTCGTAGAAAAGGCTTTCAGATAAACGTTACAGCTGCCCCTGTCCCGATTATAAGCTTGACAGGGCTGTAAATATGTTCACAGCTACAACACCAATAAGTTGGCCGGGCAGGCTCAGCTGAGGTCGACTGCTGACTAGCGCCTGATCCCGACTGTGAACACAAACCCTCATAATGATTTATATCAACCAACGCATAACCTCATTGTTTGCATAGACGGTTGGAGCAATTACGACGACGCAACCGGCAATATTCGAATTTTTTAGAAGGGACGGAAATTCAATGCGAACACAACTTCTGGCAGCTAAAATAGGAGATTCTTCTATCAGTCCGTTTGCAAGAAACGCAAGACATCATACCAGAGCATAGAGCTCACCCAAAATAAAAGAGTAGAGGCAGAAAGACTATTTACAAAGTGCAGGATGGTCTTAAGGAAAATTAAGGCTGCTATCATCGCTATGGATGTCAAAAATGACATAATCGAAATGGAGGAACTCCAGGGACTTATTGTGTAGCAGCGAAACTTCTAGAAGACTTTCGAAGAGGAGATGAGGGAAAGCTGCACAAAACGCGGTACTCCCAGGCCGCCAGAGGGCGCAGCAAACATTTGATAAAAGGAGATGAAGACAGCGTGGATCTACCATCAAAGATGCATCAAGAAGGTGGTAACCAAACGGGCCAAGTGACACTAGAAAAAGGCGAAAATGCAACAGCAACGTTGTAACTTGAATAGTTACAACAGTGACTTCACTGCCGCAAAGTCGGGGTAAACTACGGCTACACCATTGGTGCTGAAGAAAAGGAGAAAGGGCAAACCACGGTCAGAAGCCATTCTCAACAAGCCAAACGAAGCGAAATCCTTCGAGAAATCACCAACAATGCTCGGATAAACCTTAAATCTAAGCATTCTAGAGGCGAAAGCAATGGTTTTCAGCGTATAACCCATGTGCACCCTCGAAATAACGTAATTAGATTTTCTCAAGACCAGAAAGGATTGAAAGGGATTATCCAGATCTGACCAAGTGGGATTTATATCTATCAACCTCAGAGGACACAAATTGACCATGGTCAATGTCTCTGAGAAGACATTAAACCAACTTCTTTATAGCGGGAAAATAAAGATCGGGTGAATTATTTGCTGGATAAGGCGGAGGACAGTTCGAATCTGCTACTTTAGGTGCTCCGGAGTTTGCGAAAGGAAATATTCCACGCAATTTGCGTTTTTAGTTTCGTGTGGCTGTGTTCGGACCGCAGCCTGCAGAAAGAAGCTGTTGCTTCTCAGAGATCAGTGCCGAGATAAGAATAAACTGTGTGTCCAACTCTCTCTCAGCTGATGATGTCGATGAGAAGGGGAGTACTGTGGAATGCCCACACTTCAGTGTAAAGGAACTGAAAGAGCCAGTCCTGCCCATGAACTTGATGCTCAGCGCATTCAACGCATGTTTGATAGCGGGTGTTTTTCCCTTCCGCTGGAAGGTTGGCGTCTTCACAATTGATGCAGTTAAGGAGGTGTTACAAATGCCTTCAATTCTACGAGATGGTGCGTGTGGCGCTAGAAAAATGTTTCTAAATTCCAGGCTACCTTTTACGGATATTGAGGGACTATCTAAAGGACCCCGGACCTGACGCAAGATTTCTGATGAATCTTATCTTATCGGATATGTGGATGGTGTTGTGACACTGTTTGCCCCACACACGGTTGTACAAGCTCACTAGGAATGGTAGTGCGGCGAGCCACCAGGCAGCCGAATTGCTTGTCCTGACCAAAGAGAGAATTCACACAGTCCTTCCAATTTAGTCGTTGAAAACGGCGGTGAAATACGTTAGTATCATGTTGAATACCTTCATTTCACCTTTGCTGTAATGAAGCGTTCCTCCGTATGCTCCATTGTTTCCTGGAAGGCTTGTTCCGCAAGCCCATAACGCGACTCACTATTTATAGCCACATTGATGGTTTTCTTGTTGATGATTTGCGGGAGTAGGTCCTCCGCCGCTTGTAAGTGGTTGAGGTTGATTTCTATAAATGGCGTCTGGGGTTTGTGTTTAGGACCCCCCTTTTTCCCTTTGCACGATAAGCAATTTGGATCAGGTCCACAGTCCTTGTAGATATGACCTTCCATCCCGCAACTCCTGCATTGTTTCGCCCTCTCATTTGGACTGGTACATGCTTCGTAATGTGACCGAAGCCAAGGCATCTAAAGCGTCGCTTCAGTGCCACCTGCTCCCTGAGCCGGTACAAAGCTCAGTCTATTTTATCTCTCCCCGCTACCAACAATTTGAGTGCTGCATCCACTGGTGGGCTAATGATGGCAGTTTGTGTTCCTCGTAGGCTTTCGTTAACGTTTTTAGCGCTGATTGTTGCAGGTCGATAAGGCCTCGCGTATCTCCTCCGTCATCATGATTTCTTTTCTATCCCTGATTCCGACCTGTTCGCTCTTATAGCGGCTTCTTGTCCTAACGACTTCCCGATTTGGCTCAAGAATTTGTGCCCAGTTACATCCTTGGGTTTCTTGATCACAAACAGAAGGTTTCCTTTCTAGAAGAATCTAATGTGACTAACATTGCCTCCCAAGTTGGTGAGTTCGAGGACTGCCTTCACTTTCCTAAGAATGTCAGCGCTCGGAGATGATGATCGTCCTCCTTACGTGTTCCACTATTCTAGAGGTTGACTGGCCTATTCACAGAGTAGCGACCGGTAAAGTTTGACGGAGGAATGCAGGACATGGAAATGATCTAGGGTTAAGGCAAGTATAAATGCTATTTAATTTAATCATCATCATAATCAACGGTGCAACAACCGTTATCCAGTCTAGGCTTGCGTCAATAAGGAGTTCCAAAATCTCGGTTTTGCGCCGAGGTCCACCAATTCGATATCTCTAAAAGCTGTTTGACGTCCCGGCCTACTCAAACGCTCCACTTCAGGCAGGGTCTGCCTCGTCTTATTTTTCTACCAAAGATATTGCCCTTATAGACTTTCCGGGCTGGATCATCCTCATCCATACGGGTTAAGTGACCCGCCCACTGCAACCTATCTATCGTTATGTAAGCTGTGAATTGTCCATCTTCATGTAGGGGGGCAAAAATTCTTAGGAGGCGGCCAAGAGTTCGTAATTTTTCTTGCTAGGAACCCAGGTCTCCTGAGGCCTGGCAACATCGTAGTCTTGTAGAGTAAGAGCTTAGACCTATAGTGAGAGATTTCGAACGGAACAGCTTTTGTAGTTGGGTTTCAACTGACCGACGCGGTACGAGGAATCAGAGCGACTATTTCGCGATCAGCAGTAGATTTAGGGGTTGTCTTCTGGATGTACGTAACAAGAACGGCGCTGATATCGGCCTCGAAAGGGATCAGCATCTGATGGTGGCTTACGTTCGCTTGCGTGTTGCATCCGCCACTTCTCGCATGGCTGGGGAGCTGCGACCCTTAGATTCAACATCGACCATTTGTACGACCCAGCTATCGGAGAGAGGAAGAGCTATCTTACTGATTGAACAGCAGATATGCTGAGTAATACGCCTCACAATATTGATGAGCGTTTGGCCGCCATCGAAATTGCTCTTTTCTGCTTGCGTGACATACCCGAACTCTGACACCGAGCGTATTTTGTATTGGTATATGGAAATAATACATGGAAAGTGAATTCCTCGGTTACCCAAAAGCTCAAAGCTTTCGTCAAAACCTTACTACATCGGAGTACGCTGGCCTGATACTGTCTTAAACGAAGAACTTAGTCGGCGCACAGGCTTTGCACTGTAATCGGGAGGCGAAAGTGGCAGTGGATAGGTCACACATTGACCAGGGGAGACAATTGTATTGCTGCCTTCGCCCCATACGCTGGGATTCACTCCTCCAGGATGGTCGAAGGTGTGTCGCCCCGAGGGCACTTAGTGCAGAATAGTGGAGTTTTAGGACATCGTGGGGGAGCTGAAGTACATTTCAGGTAACTGCGAACGAACTCTCCACCCCTCGCCCCTCCCCCCCGCGCTCTCCTGATGTTTTCGTATCACTGAGGTCATGAGACTTCATTTGGTTGCTACCATTTCACCCTTATGTTGTTCCCTCGGTTGCTGGTTAGTTAGTTGGAACTCGCTGGATGACATACGTTTGACCTGGACAATTCAAAAAAATATTTCAAATCACTGATCATTTTTTGAAAGAGCAGCTGGAGCAGAATCATTTTGCGAGCGCATTCTGAAGGGATGAATGTGGTTAGATTCTATACATGCATATATCTAACGTTTTTATCCAATCGCAATTATCATCGACACAGCTTTTGAAGTCCCAATTAATTCAGAGTCTGTGTATTCCACAAGATTCAAGTGCACCCAGTTCTTGCGGTTTCAAGTGGATGAGGACCCCTCGCCGCAACATAACGAATCTCTGAGGATATCAATTGCAAGCAATCCTCATTTCGCTACAAACAAATCACTTCAAAGGACCTCATCTTAACATATTAACATTCCAGTTAAAATTATCCACACACTCCGAAAACACTTGGCTCCTTAGCCCATCTGATTGAGGGAGGCAATTGCAATAATTAGAATTACGTAGACCCAGACCATCTTCCAAGGTTGCTTTCCATACTCTTCCATAATGAGATGAACATAATTAGAACGAATTTCACGGAAAAGTTGAAAGTCGTTAGGCAATGATTCTCAGAATGAGATTTTTTTGAGCTATTTGTTTTGTAAGTGAGGTTGATTACTGGGCTCATCGCCAGGATAAAATTAGAGTTGCTTCCGTTGCAGATTCTCATCAAGATTCTCATTAGATTGATGGTATCGATGCAAACTTGGACAGTTTAAGACATTTTTCTTGGAAGTGGAGTTCACGTCGTTTAGAATTTCGGGGATTCATTTTTGATTAGATGAAGAATGATATTCCGGCGTTTCTAACGATCAAGGGATTGAGATTAAAATGTCGGTAAAACAAATGTAAAAGAGAATAATTAACAAGAGAGGAACACGTGCAAGATCTTGCCTTAGATGGAGCAATGGCGCTTTTATGGATATCGAATTGGTAGACCTCGCCACAAAACCGAGATATCTTGAATTCCATACTGAGGCAGGCCTGGGTGGGATACCACTTTTTGCGCCGTAGATGAGGATGAAATATCAGTATTTGCGCTAAATAAAAAAAATACTGAAAATGACGACTAAGGTAAGAGGTAAGAGATCTAGCTAAATCGAGAAAAATGCTGAAAATACTTTTGAAAAGTGTCGTCTATGTTTGCACGAACTAATAGATCACATACATCCTTCAAGGAGAGGTTTCTGAGGCGTTTGATTCAATTTTGCCACATATTTTGGCTGCTCCTCCTGGTTATGCTTTCTTCCTGGAAAAAGGCTTTAACCGAACCAAGGAGACCCTCTTGACTGTGCCCCCGACGCTGACGCTAAAATAGTGTGGATCTCGCTGTGGACTTCGGACGGACCGTCGTAAAATGGATACAGCGGCTTCCGAGGGATGTCCGTCCTAATTAGAATATGCGTGCAGGTTGCGTCAGTCACGGTTTTCGCGTGGTTGGCGGACGGTGGCAGCTTCAGCATTGCATCCTTAACGCAAAAAACTTTTAGTATTGAGCCCCGACTTTATGTCGAGTACGGGTTCGCTGGGGAGTCTCAGATTCTCTCTGTATACCAGCTCTGCGAGACTTGCAGCAAATTTTTCGCGATTGGCTATTCGGAGGCCAAGTAGAACGAGTAGCCTAGGGCCAATTAAATCGAGGTGAATTGTGTGGAATAGCTTGGTGGACCAAGGGAACACGCCTACCTCTTTCCTCACAGGTTTCGTAGTCTTGTCCTTTTGAGTTGCGATGCGCGGTCTAGCCCAAGAATTAATGTCTTTGTTCATGCACTTCATACTTTGTTCATGCACTTCATGCACTTCATACTTTGCTGTAACTAACCAATTCGATGTCTGAATGCCTCGATACACCAGGTAGTGAACAGCGTGAAATACTTTTCGAAAATGTTTTTTCTAAGCTGGTCCTCAAGCTCAGAAGAACTTCGTCAACCTTCTGTGCCTCCGCGATTGCTGGAAAATCGACGGTGGCGGGGATCTTGATCTCTGCAACATGTGACAAAGCTTCAGCAACTACGTTATCTTTTCTAGGCATACGTTGAATGTCGGAAGGGAACTGGTTAATAAAGCTCAAGTGCCGAAGTCGGCGCGGAGGCGCTTTGAACCACCTACCTAGCTAGCTGTTGTTTGGCGGTCTCAAACGCCTTGACAGTCTCCGGGGATCACACAATCAGGGAGTCTCTGGTCTTCGGTCTAAATAAGTAAGCGTTGAGCATCGATTAATGATGGGCGGTTTTGGGTAAAAAATGATGAGAAAAGTTTAATATCCCCAAGAGCCTTCGCATCTCCTTAATTGTTTTCGAATGCCGAAAGTTCGAAATCGCTTCCACTTTGGCTGGGTCCGGTAGGATGGATTCAGGGATAATCAGGCTCCTTTGGAAGTTTATGAATATCTGAAAGGTTTGCTTGCGTTTAACAATCCAAAAATCATACTAGTGAACTCGAAGATTCCGAAAGGTGTGCATATTGCGATTTTTCGGAATCTCTTCGGGAGCCACAGAGATTTGATGATGGTATGACTTGACTAAGTCCAAGGTCGAGAAAATACCGCAGTTTGCGACAGAGTGCGCAAAATCGTCGATGAATGAAATGGGATATCGGTCTGGAATCGTCTGAGTATTTAGACATCTGGATTCACTACAAGGTCTCCATTCGCCACAAGATTTAAGGACCATGTGAAGTGGTGAACACCAACAACTGTCTGAAGGTCTGCAAATAACCTGATTAAGAAGTTCGTTGAGCTCTTTTCGCGCAGTATGCAGACCTAAAATAGCTTGGGCGCTTTTAATTTAAAGTAAAACACTTGCTTTGGTGACCGGCTAGCCAGGCCGAAGATTGCATAGGATTACTCAAGGCAGTAAGACACCAAAATCAATAAACTAATGCTGCCATCAAAGGCAATACAGCCGATGCAAGCTGTGCTGGAACCAACAACCGGAAATTCTGGAAACGAGGCAACAGTCGAGTTAGTTCAATAGCGAGTACCAGCTACAGTATCGCTAAACTGCAGACGTCACGGTTCCCAAGGGAATAAGAGCTCACACAAATGTCGACTACTAGAAGCCACCTATATTTGTAACGAAACTATGAAGAGGAACAGAATGAAAGAAACCTCGCTCAATATAAGGCGATTGTTGAAAAATGCAGGAACAAATGCCTGGGCAACCAGCAGAAGGCGAAACCTGCCCTCTTCAAGCGCAATTGATCTGCTGATGACGTCGAATAAGAAAAAAGATAACTAATGTGTACAAAGGTTCAGATTAGAAGTAACCTCTGCAAACAATGGCACTAATGGCCGGCTGATGAAACACACACTGCGAGGCTCATCTGCGATGTACCCAAGAGTCTGGCGGAGAGTAATTCCGCTAGCGGCAAATTGACAGGGGAGGGAAGTCGGAGAGTCCCCATCATAGTATGCCGGAACCAGTTCTTCAGGGACTTTCTTGGTTCGTGCGTCGCTAAGATCAGTGACGTGCGAGGGGACATAAAGCTCAAGATTATTCTACACGATGAGATTCTCAGGAGGCTGATGGCCCGCAGCTGACCGCCGAAGGTTTGCATCATCTAATCCCTGCTTTTTCAAAACCCCAAGATCCCCTTTCCACAACTGGGTGGCTATCAAGGAGAAGGAACCCGGGTGAACAGCCAACCTTTTCTTCCTGGTATAAGATTGGCTTCGGAGTCATGGATGCAAAAGTGAAAATATTCCGTTTCGTGAAAGTGAACGTTGACCTAGATCCACTCAACCCTATCAACGAGCTTTTGGAGGAGATGAACGCAACCAAATTATGCTGAAGGTAGACAAAATGCGCCTCATTGTCAACAATGACCAGCCAATGGAAACTGAGAAAGCACAAACTTCCCGCCATTATCGTTACAGTCGGCAAAATTGTGCTTCCCACCACATATCCGCGTAAGGTGTTTTCAGAGCCCGCTTTGGCATTCGAATCACCCATCACGATTACAATGTCACCTTTAGGATGCCCCCCCCCCCCCCTTGAACTGTGGGTAATTGCTGGTAGAAATTATCCTGTTCCACTATATTGGAACTCTCCGTGGGTGCATAGCACTGTACAGTTGTGATGCTCTTTCACTTGGACCGCAATCTTGCAGTTGGAAGTCTCTCAGAAACAACACTATGTGAAAGGAGCGCGCCTTGCGTTAGCCACCAGAAACAATCCAACCCCGGATTCGTGTCTACTACCACTCGATATTTCACAGTATAATTGCCGCACGAAGCAGAAACGAATACTCTCTAGAGTCCTAGCACCTTACTTCACTTAGGCCCAGAATGTCTAGCTTATATTATATCATAAGAATTATCCCTCAAGTCAAATTTAGGCGCTCAAAAAAGTAGGGAAAATCACACCGTCTTGAACGAATTAAAAATCTAGAGAGATACCATCCTTCTCTCTAGATTTTTAATTTGTTCAGGACGGTGCCTAGCCTAGATTTTAACTTTGTTAAGTACGAGGATGGCCTTTGGCAGCAGGTTCATTATAAATTATCCCAAGTTAGAAGGGAATAATCAATGCTGATCGTGCCTAGGTGGGGGTCAGTGGTCACTCTGAGAAGACCGATTAGCGCTGTTGTAGGCCATTTTGATTACACAAATTACGAAGACTGTGACTACTGTCGGTGAAGGGACCAGAATCGAGCCGACTCAGACCACCAGAATCAGTTTACAAGGGATAGTAGCTCGCCCACCGTGTGTACCGAAATCACTTAAGTTCCGAAGGATCCTAGTGTCCGCAGGCCGGCAAGGCTGAAGGTTTCTTCGTTCCTCTTCGTAACTTTCCCCTGCTGAAAACCACCGGAACCCTGGATATATCTTCGTCTATTTGTCCCAAAAGGTCTCACGATCGGATCTTGTTGACGCGGTTTCGCCCTCTGGCTACTCCGTCGGCCTATCCATTTCCCTATAACCGAGCATTCAGGGGAGAATTGCTTTGAGCATTCCACATGGACTATCGAATGAATCTCTGCGCTGAATGCTTCTCCATACATTGGTTAGGAATAATAATAATAATAATCGTTGGCACAACAATCCATACTGAATCAGGGCCTTGAAGTATGTTAGAGCACTTCACTTGGTCAGCATTGTGCTCGCCCGAGATTCTTACCCTGATTTGACTCAGGTACTCATTCGCAGCTGAGTCGACTGGTATCCGACGTCAAATCACGAGACTAATCCCACTGCCGCCAATGAGCTTTGAACCGCGATCTTCAGTACGACAGCCTTGTGCTCTAACCACTCAGCTATCCGGACAAGTTAGTTAGAAATACTGCGCCATAATTTCGAAACACATCGTCGATTTTCCACTCTGTCCTGGTTTGAAAACCCATAGGAAAATTCCCATTGAATCTCAGCTTCCGTGTGGCGTAGTCCGTTGGGTATAACCAAAGTTACCGTGGTACTTGGTCTAGGATGTTACTATGGCTGTAGAGCTTTGCTGCCTAAGAGCCAGACTCACAGAGTCTGATAACCCTGGACGACACAGCGTATTTAATCTGGTAGTCCAGAAGAAGAAGGTTTAAAAGCATATAAAAGGTATTTGCGTGCAGGATTTCAGAACGTCAGTAGAACCTGCACATATCGGTCATCAGAAAATGGAATCGTATGTTAGGATGCAAGGACCATGACTGTGTATATGCATAAAACCATCCTCCGTCGGAGTCTCCACTTCCCTATGAGCATCTTCTAGCAGGCATGAAATGCTATACAGGCTTTCTTGACCCTCCATTCTATTTTTAGTCTCGAGTTGAACTTAGGATCCAGGATCACAGCCAGATAACTAACATTGGAGGCAACTCTAAATTTTGTCCATTTACCCGCGGAAGGTGGAATTCCGGTACATCTTTCCTAACGCACCCTCCATAAAGTCGATAGGCCATAATTCACCAAGCCAATTAAAGTGCCATATTTCCAGTCCAACTCAGTGCATTGATTACATGGCTCCGCTGAATTCATACTGCAATTAGGAAATCCTTGCACGAACGGCAGAAAGCTTTCGAAGTACACACGTAACATTTCCATCCTTTAACCGAAACCCTAAAATTAGCATCCAATCACGACCTGCTCTAATTTCTGTAGCTTTCCGTGAAAGATTCTTCGAAGGCAGGAAGTTATACCCAGGAAGATATTCAAGGATAAGATTCTTACAACTGAAGTGCACCTCCCTTAATTCAGTTACTCTGCCAGATGGACAAAACCTTAAAGGTATGGAAATGGAAAGGATCCTGCATCCTTTCTCTCCGGCAAGACTAAAAAGTCGGAAAAAATCCACGATGAAGTTTATCAGCCTGTCATCAGGTTGAGAACGGAGGATGGCCATAAACTCATTATGAATGCTCCATCTTACCTTCCTTTTTAAATCCTCGCATACGCCAGGAATCAATTTTCCCCCTAATTAATGATTGCTGCTGCTCCATTGAAAAAAAGTCGTGAGACATGGCGACGTTAGGCTTGACTGGCGAGGAACGGCTGGTCACATTGTAGCGGCTGTAAGAGCCTCAATGCCCACTCATTATTCAGTGGGTTAGGAACAATCGGAAATATCTCAAGCAAAATTCACCATAATTAAAAAAAGGAATTTGTGGTCTTTTGTATCATCACTTGGGTGTAATTATTTTCCACAGACCTCGCTGAGTTACCTTCAGGGACACAGTTTTAATAGTCCAGGGTGGAACCCTTCAGGGGACGATGTAATAGATTATTTGAGAGCGAACCCCCGCATCTTGACCCTGATCTCACCCAAACCCTACAAGTTCTTCGAATTGATAGAATCTTGTTCCCTATTCTGTCCTGTCGTTTATGTCCTCTTTAGAATTTTACTCAAGAGCCTTTGAAACGTCAAATATGAATTTGACCCTCATCAAGTTAACACAAATTGCTCCTTTAAAAAATGGTCGGCGGCGGAGACGCAGTAATTGGAAGATGTAGAAAGTGGGTAACTGTTATGGAAGATTGTATGAAAGATACAATGGCAATGTTGCTTGAGGATGGAGGAGTATCAAGAGGGTTCTTCAGATATGCAGTGATGCCGAAGAATCCAATTACAAGCAAAATATCTTGCAAATGGGAAGTGTCTTTTGTCACATTGAGAAAAAATAAACAATTGTAATCACTTCACACTTTGATCGGTCAGTTTTTGGTGGTTGGAGGTGAAATTTTGAAATCTGAAAAAATTCAATTGAAAATAATACTTGAACGTATTATGGGAAACGTTGGTGTAGGTAGGTATCAGTGGCCGCTTCGAGGAGCCCAATTAGCGCTTTGGTGAGCCGTTTTGATGCCACCAACTCCAAAGACCATGGCTGTTGTTATGGAAGCAGGGAAGCGGAATCCAGCCGGGTCGGATCTTCAGAGCCAGCCCGTAGCATTCACGAAAGAAAGCAGCTCTCCCACCTTGCAGCTAGAAATCTCTCTGAAGTTCCCAAAGAATGGTTTACCCAGTGTCCGCAGCCTGACTCTAGCTAGAGCAGAGAAAGTGCATTCTTCTCCGCAGCTTCGGCAATGCGAATTGTAAGGTATGCTGAGCCTAGCGGCATGGTCCCCTATAGGCCAGTGTCCCGTGAAGACCGTCGTAATCTTGAATACATTTGCACGCGTCTGGCACAGAAGCTCTAGTGATCGGGCTATGTTATAAGCTGACCTGGCGCAGCTCTTAAGCCTTCGCCGTTTTTAGGCCCGCGGCTGCTAGGTAGTGCGAGTAGACTCGGCCCCCGATAGCCGCCAGCGGAACACCGACTGTATTCGCCGAAGGAGTGCCAAGAGCCCTGCCTGGCCAATCCGTCAGCCCGCTCATTCTCCTCTATGTTCCTATGCCCGAGAACCCGGAGGAGAGTGACCTTGAGCATGCCGCCCAGACGGTTCAGCGCGTCTCTGCACTGCCCCACCAGCCTGGAAGATGTCGTCGCTGAATACAAGGTCTTGATGGCTGCTTGGCTGTCCGTCAAACTGGTTATCTTACGCTTGGGGCTCGAATCTCACTCTAGCCATCGACAGACTTCCAATATTGCCAGTACTTCCGCCTGGAATACACTGGCGAAACCTGGGAGACCATATGACTTGGATACACTGAATGTATTCGAGAAAACCCCCGCGCCGACTCCACAGGCCATCTTTAAGACATCCGTAAAGAATAATGTGTCATAATCTTGCAACACGCCTCTGATCTTCCACTTTACCCTGGTTGGAAGGTCCACAGCAAAGTTTCTCGTGAAGTTCAGTTTGCGTGTGGCATAGTCCGTGGGGGATGCCCAAATTTCGCGAGGTATTTCATCTAGGATGTTGCTGTGGCTGTAGGACTTCGCTGCCCAGCATCCGGACTCACGTAGTCTGACGGCACTGCATGCTGCAAGATATTTAATGTGGAGGTCTAGGGAGAGGAGATGCATGAGTACATTAAGAGCATCTGCTAGGCAGGAATGCAGAGTCCCAGTAGCACCTGCACAAGCGGTTCTTTGAATCCTATTAAGTTTCGTCTTATTGTATTTTTTCTTCAAAGTCTGCCACCATACAATAGAGCCGTACGTTAGAATCGGACGCACTACCGGGGTGTACATCCAGAGAACCATCCTCAGCCGTAGATCCCATTTCTTTGCAAAGGTTCTCTTGAATAGAAAGCTATTCAGGCCTTCTTGTTCTAAATAGTGAACATCACAAATCCAAAAAGTATTTAATCTCAGTATCTAATTTAATCTAAGATTATAACTATGGAATTTAAATTAGTAAAATTTCCCCTAAGGGCTTGTCAGCGATCTTTATTGGGTCGGTCACTAGTTGGATGTGATGCCCCCGGGGTGCCAGAGTAAGTAACTCTGATCTCCTAGCTGGCAGTATAGAAAGCCCCTCGGCAGAGATTGCTGTGCGCCGAGGTGGGTGTCGATCGCTATCTGACTGTAGAAACAACGAAGGGCTTCCCCCAAGGAGGTGTGCTTTCACCACTTCTGTAGAGTATGCTGATCGACTCACTACTATGCGAACTGCAAAATTTGTTAATACACGCTCAAGCTGATGCTGATGACGTGGCTTTGCTTGTTGTTGATCGGGATCTTGGAACGATGTGTAGGAATATACAAGTCTTCTACACCGTTGGCTCAAAAACAGAAGACCAACACACACACACACAAGCCTCTCGGTGAAGGGCGAACCACGAATGTTCCTTCGGGACCCTGGTCGGGTATTTTGCATTGAACCGGTATTATTAGACCACGCTGCCTCGAGTAGGCGCTGATCTGTCCGTGAATTTTGGGATCAGCTAAGCGTAGTTGAGACCTCTCTCTCAGCGAACCAGCTTAGAGGTTATGTCCCCGAGAATACTCCAGTTCCTAACTATTGTAGCCTCTCCCTAGCACCCGATGTGATGATGAAATTCCCATGGAGAATAAAGAGAAAAAAAACTAAAAAATCGAAATATCAGGTGAGGAGGAAGAGCTGACTATGTTTGGGCGTAGCAATAAAATGCGTCGCTCACTGCAACGTCCATCGAAAGAAGCAGCAAGAGCTGAAACACCGGATATAACACTGGACCTCAATAAAGAGGGAACCTTTTAAAATGATAAGGCTGGTGGTGCGTAGACGGCAACTCCAATACCCTGCAGTGTCCATGTTTCGGAAAAAATAATAATAATAATAATAATCGTTGGCACAACAATCCATATTGGATCAGGGCCTTGAAGTTTGTTAGAGCACTTCATTTAAGACGGTAACGGTACACTACAGAACACTGTAGAAGGCAATGTGGTCAGCATTACGCTCGCCCAAGATTAT
This sequence comes from Hermetia illucens, assembly GCF_905115235.1. Taxonomy (NCBI): domain Eukaryota; kingdom Metazoa; phylum Arthropoda; class Insecta; order Diptera; family Stratiomyidae; genus Hermetia; species Hermetia illucens. Next base: position 80,374,591 of record NC_051854.1, on the reverse strand, counting down.
TACCCTGATTTGACTCAGGTACTCATTTGAAGCTGAGTCGACTGGTCTCCGACGTCAAATCACGATATAAATCCCACTGCCGCCAGCGAGATTTGAACCGCGACCTTCCGTACGACAGCCTTGTGCTCTAACCACTCAGCTATCCGGAAAAAAACAGTGAAAATTGCTAAACCTGAGTAGGTGGATACAGGCATGAACGGAGTGGAGGTGCTTAGTTAGAGCTGAAGAGGAAGGGCTCATCAGGAAATGTGCAACAGTGGTGAATCGTATGCGGTCGGCAACGTTCTTCCAGCAAAGGCATCAAGCGAACATGGGTAGCAGCAGAAGGCGCGCGAAAAGCAGAAACAACCGCACTTCCCGGTGAGAACACTGTAAGCACCAAACGAATCGCAGATAGCCGACAGCGAAGCGAACTTGAGAAAAAGCGAAAAGAGGAAGAAGACTTTATCCAAAGAAGGCGAAGACGGACAAAAGGAAAGAGCACGCTACGCCGTTAGAGACCCGTCTGTTCAAAGACAAGGAGGCGAAGAACGACTAGACCGTCTGTTTTGCTCATTAAATCGACAGAAGGCAAGACATTTGCGGGAGTCCTCAGCGAAATCTGGGCCCTCTGCTATGGAACTTAATGTATAATGGCGCTTTACAGCTTCCAGTAACAAGCCGCTTTCGGCGGATTTGCAGATGACGTTGGAACGATCATAACATCCAATCACCCCGACAAAGTAGAGATATATGCGAACGAAACTATACGGACGATCAAATCTTGGCTTAAAGACCACTGGCTGGAGTTTGCCGAACACAAGACGGAGTGGGTGCTTTTCACAAAGCAGGGGAAACAGAAAACTGTCGAAGTTTGCATCGGAGCGCATGTTGTTAGTCATCAGCCATCGCTAAAATCCCAGGAAGTAGCATTCGACTCCAAGCTGAACTCTAAGTCCCACTTAAAGCTAACTGGGCAGGAAGCTGCCGCTGTCAGCTCAACACTGGCAAGGATGCGTCCATATGTGGGCAATCCAAAACACAGTGAACGATTATTTTTATCGCGAGTCGTCAGCTCTGTCCTTTTATACGCGACACCAGTACGGGCGCCGGCAATAAAAATCGGTGAAAATCGCAAACAAATTCAAGCTGCATATCAGTTAAGCGCTCTGCTGACATGTTGCGTCTACCGAACAACATCCTATGAGGCAGCATGCATGATTGCGGAGATAATCCCGGTGGATATTCTAACCGATGGGACAAGTCGTCTGTACGAGAATCAGGAAGCGAGCCCAAACAAGCAAAGTGAGCGTATGGGATCATTGACTGCATTGCAAACAGCATGGGGCCATACAGAGAATGGCTGGTGAACGCACAAGCTTATCTCAGACATAAGTATGCGGAACCACGGTGAGACGGGTTACGATTTAACTCAGTTCTTAACCGGACACGGTGGATACAGGAGTCATCTCTAAAGGTACGGTCTAGATGAATCGCCCGATTATCCTAAGTGTGAAGGGGCAACCGAAAATGCAGCAAACGTTTTCTTCGCCTGCCCAAGAGTTAAAAGCTCAAGGGGAAAGCTTGAAGCAGAGCGAAATACCTGTTTAACGGTGGAAAATATGATAAGGTACATGGTGCGATCAAATACAGTATGAGACGCGGTAGTTGCAATGGTGAAACGGATCCACCAACAACTAAAAGCAGTAAAAGCGCAGCGGACACATAGAAGGGAACCTACAGCACACAACGTCACGCAAAGCGGTAGCAGCTCGTTTAGAGTCAACAGCTGATCAGTCCCGCGAAGCAATATCAGAACGGTGGTCTTAGTCGGTAAGTATCCGGCATGCGTGTCCTAGATTCCAGATGCGTATTCATGATAGATTTCCCCCAGTCAAATAAAGGTAAATAGACAGAAAACCGATTTTAATAAGGTTTTGTTTTACACAAATCTTTGCTTATATCTCGAAACGTCATCACCCTAATCTCGGTGGTTCCATTACTAAAACAGCTTAAATTTGCGGATGAGCTCTTCTGCAAGAGCAAAGTGAAATTATTGATGGATGCTCGATAACGGTGCTAATATGTACAAGTAACAGATTCCAATATCAAAGAGATAAATATCTTATGAAGATGAGCATCAATTTGTCTTCGGATGTCTGTCGAAAAGGAGTCCTCACACGTGCACAACCATTTGTTCAAGTGATATGTGCACATTTTAGATGTATTAGCCGAAATCCACGTACTCGCAGTAAATGCCAAATAACTTTTTTATGGATAAGGAGCCTGTCATTTCTGTGATAGCGATATGATTGAATTACATTGTTAGTATTTATGTAAGGGGAAATCGATCGGAAAAACCCGAAACAGTTGAATGCAAAATGATTTGATATCTTGTGGAAGACACACTTCGTTCCGCGGAAATTTAACGCAAGGATTCACTCGAAATTAGTCTGTAGCGGATTCAACTGAAAGATTTGTATTTATCCCTTCTAAATATAGAATTATTAGGAAAACAGGACGCAATAACCTCAACAGAAGTAGGATTCAAGGAAATTAATTATTCAAGAATGAGGCAAATATTTTCCATTCAGGTGGCATCGTAAAGAGATCCTTGGGAGATCTACTTTTCTTAAACATAATTTGAATGTGTTTTTCCAACCAGGCTTCAAGTTATTTTCAGAGTTGACCACAGAGTAATAGTTGTAAGATCCACCATTCGAGCTGCAGAATATTGGCTGGGCTGAAGGAGACAACTCACTACGAAGAGTTCCACGTTTATTTCGACCTTCCTTGCCTTTTCAGGGACCGTCCAAATAATTTAAACAACGTGTTTTCATTTTACCCAGTTCTAGGAAACTTTTCCAGGAATTTTGGAACTCAGAGTTATTTTTGAAAGGAAAGAAAATGTCGAGAAAAAAAAATTCTTTGCAAGCAAAAGAGCATTTTCTGAAAAGGTTTCTATAAATGGAAATAAAAATCAGGTCGATTTGTCTGATGGAATTGGAATGATATTCCTAGACTGACAAGAAAGAAACAAGTCGGGAAAACGGAAGCTGGACGCTTCAGGTATGAAAGATGTTGTGTACATATTTGTCCCATTAGTACATAGCGCGTAATATATGTATATATTATGTGAGAATCCTCCTCCTGACATCTTTCAAATTTTTCGGTTTGGTAGTTTTTGAAAATGGGTCCGTTAAAAAGATGATCACTTTCGACCCCCCGCACTCCCCAGCTTTCCCTCAAAGGTTAAAACTAAGACCGGCTTCGAAACGTACTAACCGATACCTTTCATTTGATACCCCCACGACTATATTTGATGAAATTCGACGTAAAAGGATGTAACTCATGTGTGTATGCGTGAGCGTTCACAGTTCCCACCTTTCCAACAAATTTGGCGTCAATCGCTATAACCGTTTTCAAGAAAAACGCGTGTGACGGACAGACAGACAGACAAACAGACAGACAGAGTTGCCAGATCTCCCATCAGGCGCCATCCTTCGTGCGGATAAGGGAATGCTCGGCGCCGGTTCAAAATACACGGAAAGATGCCCTACAAATTGGTCATTGATTAGCCCATAAGGGGTTACTACACCTGGTCGGAACATGCCGTGTTTGATCCATTTAGGAGAAGCTCCACGATCGTGCGATCTCCTCTGAAGTCAACGTTGAAGAAAAAAAGGAAATCAGCGAACCTCCCGGAAAGCTAATAAACAGGGAAGTGCCCAGTGGGAAAACCAAGCAGAGGAGTAGTGTCAGAATCCGGACAAATCATCGTTTGCCCTACTCGGAGGATAGTGGAGTTGTCTGAATTTATAAAGGACAAACACAATGTGCAGCAGGCCATCAAAAATATGGTCCGTACCATTCGTATACTATACAATAGTGCCAAGGACGAAAAATTGCCTCCAAGAAATCAAGCGTCACCCAGGCAACACATCCCTCAAAATCCAAAGGGCGGTAAGCTTGAAAAGAGGAGTACAGAGTGCGCGAATGATTCTTTCTGATCCTCACAGGACGCGAAAAAGCAAAAAGGCCTCTCACCGACAAAGGGGTAGGAAAACAAAGTCATCAAAATCATGGAAACTGGGGCGCCGGCTCCAACCGAACCAAGGGAGGTGAAGCCCCAAAAAGGAACCAAGGAAGCATGGACCAAGGTTGGCGGAAAGAAAAATTGCGACACATAAAAGAAGATTACTGCCCGAAACTTCAAAAAATGTGATATAACTTACGTCGATATCCTCAGGAAGGTCAAATCCGATCTTGAGCTGATGGACCTTGAAGAAAACGTCAGCCGAATCAGACGCTCCTAAAAAGGAGATTTGATGCTAGAGCTGAAGAAGTCTCCGGTCAAAACGGTAGAAAATTTCCTCGGCAAGGTGGAGAAGTCCTTAGGAGAAGAAGCACAAGTACGGACCAAAAAGCAGGAGATTGTAACGCAATGTAAGGACATTGATGAAATCGCGACCAAAGAGGATATCCGCGACGCCTTAGAAAAGCAGTTCAGACCACTTGCCTTGCGAGATTCCGCAATCAGGGGACTGAGAAAGGCATACGGAGGCACGCAAACGGCAATTATAAGCTTACTAGCTGAAACAGCGTTCAAATTGCTGGCGCCTGGTAAATTAAAAATAGGTTGGGTCGTTTGCCTCAGCGCTGCTTTAGATGCCTGAAATTTAGCCACATAGCGGCAAAATGCACCGTTGACCGTGACAGGTCAAAAAGTTGCAGAAAATGTGGGGGAGAAGGTCATATGTTCAGGGAGTGGAAGGCTGAGTCTGAATGTATGCTCTGCAAGGAGAAAAAGGGCGTCGACTGTCGGCACGTTGCAGGCAGCAGCAAATGTCCAGTGTTTAGGAAAGCCTTGAATGCAGTAAAGACTGCGAGGCAGCGCAAGAACTTCTCTCGTAGACCATCCATGAGAAGGGAATCGAAGAAAGAAGACTCCCTGAAAACCAACCTAAGTCTGCAGAACACCGTCGGGGAAATCGGTGTACAGTGAACTCCGCAATCAAAAGAATACAGGAGGAACTTGAAAAAGCGGAGCGCGCAAGGAGGACACGAAGAAGGAAAGGCTTGGTCACTTAAAGCGCACACGCTGCTCCAACCTCTCGCAGCACTAGTATTGCCATCTGTGTGTTAGCCTACGAACTTTTCAGCCTTTTCACCTGGTAATGGATTTAGATACAATTATCCTAACTTTGCGAACGCTGAATTCGGTTACGCCAATACTTTTTATTAATTTCAGATTCTCCGTCCGTCTGTTTGGCTGTCTGTCTATTCCACGGATTTCCCAGCAACAACTACTCTTGTTGATATGAAATTTAGCGGAAAGGTGGGAAATGTCAATCCCTTCACAAGCAGTAACATCAGTCTACGTCAAGTTTGAATCTGTCAAACGCACTGTTCTCAAATCCAGCTGCACCTATTGACACGAAATCTGGTGGAGAACGGGAAACTGTGAGCGCCCATCCATGCATTGTACGTTCAGTTTTTAGGGAGGGGGTCGCCATACATACGCTGAGTATAATCATGTGGGATATCAAAGCTTAGATTAGTAGTTTCCGACGCTAGTAATTAGCAGGCGGCAAGTGTGAGGACTGGAAAATAATCATTTCTTTAACGGACCTATTTTTAGTAGTTAAAAAAAAATCTGAAAAAAAAACGATGAAGCTGCCTCTATACGATATCCAGGCCTATATACCAATGTTTACTCAAGTTAAGTTTATAACGCTACTAGCTTTCTGGGCAAGAGATTAGAAAATCCCCTCAAGTTTATCCTAGAGATAAGATAAGATAAGAATTTATATTATACTAGATATCGTTCTTCATACTATCAATCTGAAACAATAAATGACGAACTACTTGTTAATGGAATGGCTATCTTGCTAGGCCGGATAGTCCCATACGCACCATCTATTCATCGACTTTAAAGCCGCCTATGATAGCATAACCAGGGTAAAACTGTACACGGCCATGAGAGAATTCGGCCAAATTGATAAGACTGACTACGCTAACTCTGACCAATATCCCATGCCAGATAAAAGCAGCAGGATCACTCTCAAGACCATTCGACATCAAAAACGGTCTACGACAAGGGGATGCCCTATCCCCTTGTGTGATGCTGAGGTAAATGCAAGAGGTACGATCCTCTTCAAGTCCACCCAACTACTGGCCTATGCTGACGATATCGACATCATGGGAAGAACTACCTGAGACGTATAAACTGCCTTCATCCAGATTGAGCAGGCGGCGATGGAGGCGAGATCTTGGACTGCATATCAATGAAGGCAAGACAAAATATATGGTGGCAACGTCAGCACCGAAGACGAACCAACCAACAACATCAAACCGCACTGGTCAAACACGAAGAACAATAAGGATAGGGGAATACAACTTTGAGACCGTTGGCAATTTCTCCTATCTAGGGTCGAAAATCACAACGGATGGGTTTTTAGCAAGAAAAATTGCGAACTCTTGGACGCGTTCGAGAGAGGAATCCTCCGAAGAATTTTTGGCCCCTACATGAGGATGGACGATTCCATAGCCTACACAATGACGAAATCTATGAGGGATACCATGGCCGTCAGGTTGTGGATAAAATCCGGCTCAATAGGTTACGGTGAGCGGGTCACTTAATCCGTATGGATGAGGATGATCCCACTCGGAAAGTCTATAAGGGCAATATCTATGGTAGAAAAAGAAGACGAAGCAGACCCTGCCTAAGATGGAGCGATGACGTAGGTCAGGACGCCAGACAGCTTTTAGGGGTATCGAATTGGTGGACCTCGGCGCAAATCTGGGATGTCTGGAGTTCCTTATTAAGGCAGGCCTAGATCGGATACCGGTTGTTGCGCTGTTGATGATGATAATGACATTAATGGAATAGTTCTGCACTAAAAATATTCTTGACTGGAAACTCTCCTTAAGTTCTTCCTAAAATCATACTATAGGGCATTATCCCACTAAGTCTGGTGGAAATCGCACTAATACTAACAATGTTATTATAGCCTAAAGCTAACTCCGCCATGCTACTAACATAGTATGCTGGTCCCAAGCCCAGGTAAAGGAGGAGGGTTTGAGGCAACGTATTCTGTACTATCTTCAGAAAACAAAAATAAAATGCTGAGATCAGATCAGATAAATAGAGTATAGTTGCAATTATTCCACTATACTAAATCCTACCTGATCTCTCTTGATGACAGGTCCCACGACAGCACTGATATCTGCGCTCTGCAAGAAACCTGATGGTCTGGTGCCAAAAGCTGCGATATTGAAAGCGAACACGGTAAAAATGGCTATAAACTTCTTTATTTTGGTAACCCACACACTCAATCTGGTGTTGGCATTGCCATCTCAGAGGGTTTCCGTGATCCCATTAAAGAAGTCGAACGATTTGATGAACGGCTGATGAAGCTCACCATTATACCAGCTGATCGCACTATTCACTTCTTCACCACAGACAGGTCGACCTGATGCCTTCTGGAAACTTCTCGATGAAAAGACTTGTCACGTGCCTGCTGACGACTATATCGTCATTGCCGGCGACCTTAATGATCACGTGGGTAAAAAGGCAGACGGTTACAGGTGCCATGGGGGAAAGGGGCTCGGAGTGCTCAATGAGGCTGGCGAACGTATAATCGATTTTGCGGACACTCATCACCTTGTACTTATGAATACATGGTTCATCAAAGGATTGTCTCATCTTCCTACATTTTATAGTGGGAATAGTAAAACGCAAATCGACTATATTCTCATTAGACGCCGATATTTTACCACTATCACTGATTGCAAAACCGTTCCCTATGAGACCATCGCATTGACCATTGATTGGGTCCTGCGAATTAAGCCATCGACAAAACAGCGTGAGGAACGCACTGGCCCGCGGTGCATTAAAAGGTGGCGATTTCGTGAGAACAAAGAACAAATGATCTCACTCACATGATTACCGGCCATTACGAATGTGGAAGAATCGAAATGCCAACCGGAAAGCAAAGAAAGCAGTCGCTGTCACCCGAGCGGACCATTACAAAAATCTTTACGATAAACTGGACACTCGGGATGGCGAGAGGGATCTCTATCGGCTTGTCAAAAGCCGTAACGAACGTACACACTGTTGTATTTTTGACAAAAACGGTAATTTGCTTACCAACCGTCGAGCCACAACGGATAGATGACGAGAATACTTCGAGCAGATTTCAACTGAACAATTTGCTCATCCTCCATTTCCACAATCATTGCCGACAATTGGAGCAGTTCCATCTGTCAGTGCGACTTGCTCAGAGGTAGCGGTGAGGAAGACGGGGCAGCAACCCTGGCGGCCAAACCAAAACCAAGTGGCCGAGGAAAACCTCCATAGTGGTGGCGCCGGGAGACGCTGTACTCACTTTGGTTTGCCGGCCGTGATGCAGTATGCGAATGCTCCAAAGGCCTAATTAGGACGATCAGACCCGAGTCTGCACGGGGACTCATGTGAAGTGGTGATTGGCCACGAAACCTTAACAGGGGTATACTGGTACCATGGGAACCGGGATAGCTCCTGGACTCTCATACTTCGGGTGAACTCGCGTTGTATGTGAGTACAGCTCGGTTATTTGCGGTAGGCCCCCGAGTGGGAGTTTCATGGGGGTTGTCGTTATGCTCAAGCGAAAAGAGACCTTCGGGCTTCGGCATGGTATTGCGCTTCAACACGGGTGCCGTACTCCTTAGTTCGGTAGATTTAGGTATGTCTTGCATCCACCAGTATGAATGCTAAGCCATGCACTTAGTATAGACTGGTACCATTGTTGCTTGTCTCAGCGGGGCTCTGATTGTGGTCACAAAATCAATCCGTGTCTTAAGAAGACCGTGGGATCAAGTCTTCCAGACAGGTGCTCACATTAAACCCTCAAGGACTTAACTGCCAGAGCGACTGAAGTTGAGGAGGCAATAACGAATGAAATCAGGGAAAGCCACAGGACCTGACGACATTGCATCTGAGCTCTGGCAAGCGAAGAACTGGAATCCAACACTGTGGCTCAGTGAATTCTTTAATCGTGTTATTCAGAAAGGAAGACTGGCAAGAAAGTACCACTGTTCTAAAATGGAAAAAGAAAGATAATCCAGCAGAATGTTCAAATTACCGTCCGATCCAGTTGCTTTCCCATACCCTGAAGGATTTTTGAACGCATTCTTGACAACTGTATTCGCGAAATCATTGAGGAAACCGTGAATCAAGCCGGATTTGTCAAAAACTGCAGAACTACTGACGCAATACACGCTGCGCGGTTACTCATAGAGAAACACCGTGAGAAGCGTCGTCCTCTTTACATTGAATTTCTGGATCTAGAGAACGTTTAGCTATTCTTCTTCGCTCCGCAACTAGGTTTTGGGGCCAGGCTCGATCAGCTCCAACGTTATTATGCAAAGGGTGTATCACCAATTAGTATTCGTTCGCTGGCCGTTCGGCAGCTTATACAAAGAATCAAATTCTAAAATGCTTTGTGTCACCTCACTGTAACAATTCCACTTTCGCATCGAGCGCAGCTGGTAATTTCACCACTTTGGTCGTAGTTTCCAAAATATCTTCCATGAACCTCTACGGTTAATGCTAGACAGAACAAAGTTTCATGTTGTCTGCTTAGCTATAGTTGGGATCAATTGTTAAACAATTTCAATTTAGTTCTACGTCTGTTTTTCCTCCGTTCAAATAAAACGATACACCGAATTTAGCTAGTTACTAATTTTAATTGAACTTGATTATATAAAACCACTACACATTAAAAGAATACTTCAATTTGGATAATCGATTAATTTTGTTCAAAAAGAAAAACGTGCTGCGTGCACTTGCCGGTGGTCAAGACAGGAGAGAGCGGCTCATCTCCATGCGGTCTTGTCCTGTCCCAACCAACGGCACCTTCTCACCGCTAGTCCTCCACACCGGTGGCGAGTTCTAAATAGTGGAGAGTTCGGCGCGCCATCTATTTGCTCGCATTCGCAACATTCGAAATAAATTTCGAATGCCACGAATCCTGCTGCGCCACAAACGCGTTTGCCCGTGTGCACACGAACTCATCTGGTATGCTTTACGACAACACTTAGTGCCAGAAGAACTCGTGCGCTAGGTTCGACTGGTCTACCATGACCCGAAAAGTAAAGTTAAAAGTATGGCGGATGTATCAAATCCCCTGTGTGTCTCTATTGGTGTTCATCAAGGAAGCGCCCTCTCACCACTCCTCTTTGTTCTTGTTATGGACAGCGTCACACGGGATATTCAATGATCAGCGCCCTACACACTACTTTATGCAGATGATGTTTTCCTAACATTATCATCATCAACGGCGCAGAACCGGACGGTCATGGTATCGGTCATAGATTTCGTCGTTATGTAGGAATCGTCCATCCTCATGTAGGGGGCCAAAAATCCTTCGGAGGATTTTTTTCTCGAACGCGGCCAAGAGTTCGCAATTCTTTTTGCTAAGAAGTCTCCGAGGAATACATGAGGACTGGCAAGATCATTGTCTTGTGCAGTAAGAGTTTTTACCCTATGATGAGACCTTTCGAGTGGAATAGTTTTTGTAAGCTGAAATAGGCTCTGGTGGCTGACAACAACCTAGCATCGCATAGCAAAAATTATCTCGGACAACTTGTCCAAAAATGGAATGATCGCCTCATGCAACACGGTCTCAGATTTAATCTAAACAAAACTTAATTTTTTTGACGACCAATCCCCATGAAACAGGCACAATCACTGTCAGCGGCAGTGATCTGCCCAGAATTGAGCGATTTAAATATCTCGGCTCAACGCTATCAGCCAATGGCGAATTGCGTTCCACAATTGCTGTTCTTTGTGATCGACGTATCAACAAACGTCTGAAATCTAAAATTTACCGCAACGTCGTTCGTCCTGTCGCCCTCTATGGTTCTGAGTGTTGGCCAACTATCAAAGACAATGGACGGCGTCTTGCGGTAATGGAAACGAAGATGTTGCGTTGGACTAGTGGTATGACACGTTTTGAACAAATCCGAAACGAGAATATCCACGATCGTTATTGGGTTGCATCGATCGTGGAAAAATTGCGAAAGAGGCGTCTTCGATGGTATGTTCACGCAATTCGCGCTAACGAGAATTAACTTGCCAAGATTGCTCTGAACAACGGTTGAAACAACGGTGGTTTGACACGCTGGATGGGGATTTCATCCAGATCAGGCATTTGATAGAGCCAAATGGCGAAACCGACCTCGATGAGGCGACCCTGCTTGTGAACGGGAAAAAGGCTGAAGAGCAAAAGGAAGATGACCCGGATGACGTTTTCGCCAGCTGGGTTTATAAAAAGCTGATGCAAAGCGGGTATAGAACGATTAATGCAGAATCTGTGGTTCGCCGATAAATACTTTGGTCCATATAGCTCTTCTTCACCAAAGCTCTTCTATTCTTTCAAGGTGGGTAGGATCCATCGCAGCCTAACCCCTTGGCACTTGGTACTAGTGTTAGGTAAAATCCGGAATCTGCCGAAAGTATACCGGTTTGGAAATAAATAGCAAAATAGAGGATTTTTTCTCAAAAATGATAACAGAAACAAATTCCCAATTCTTAAAATCATCCTCTACAGACCCAAACCCTATCAACGTATTCTTGCTAAAGTTTGGAGACAATCCGCAACTATCCGTAAAGTTTAATCCCTGAAAGTTTCCCACTGGCGTTATCTTTTATATACTCACGTGCGTGGTTACGCTTTCTTGCTCAATTCCTCACGAAAGGAAATCCCTATTCTTATCAACCAGTCGAACAATCCATGAATCTTTCATAGATTTTCCAGACATGGTTTGCGTCATGTAAGACTCCAGACGCATTAGTCCTTTGCGTGTCGCAATTCCATTACATGACGTTAACTATTGATGGAACAAGTGCTGTTAAGTAGGATCACGATAACAGCAATCCCATGTTGGACTATAAGCTCCATATCTTTCTCCTTATGTACGAACTTATATGGTAGGAAGTCCCTTTATATGGTGAAATTATAATTATCCAAAAACTGATATCGACATTGTTTCCTTTTTTATAGAAAATTCTCTGACCAAGATTGGGGTAACTTTGAACATTAGTCGAAATTCAATTTATGGAAACGATTTCCTCAAGTTGCAAGTGTATTCTCAAGGACGAAAGCTATGTACATGTACATATGTATATACAGAAACAGCATTGTCTCCCATTGATTGGAAACGGAAGATTCGAATCTGCGGAATGTTTATGTTCCTCCAGACCTAATCTTTCCTCTGCTATAATTGAATTATAAGATAACAACCAGGAAGCATGCTCTTCCTTTATTTGTGTTTTGAAAAGAGGAAGCGAACGTATTGGGGTGAAGGAAAAGTTCATGCGATTTCTTTTACTAGAAAATGTTAATTACCTTACATTGAGGATAAGTAAAATGATAGTAAACTAAACAAAACAAAGTGAAAACAGCTTCACTTATGAGATTAACAGAGTTCACAGGATAATAACAAATTATATATTACAATATTCTCCGAATCAAGTAGCAGGTTTGAGAAGGAAGGGTATATAATTCAACAGAGAAACAATGGACATCCACAGAAGAGCATAAGGTCGGCTAAATGAGCATCATGCAGATGTTTTCGCGAAGAGACCAACTCCCTTTAGGTAACCTCAAAGCTAAAGTGGACCCTTTTCAAAGAACATAGCCAGCACCTGGACTATTTACCTTTCGTGAATCAAAGGTACACAGAAAGCGATAAGGAAGCGGCAAATCATTTCTTTGAAGTGCACTTCCCAGGAAACATCCAAAATATCATTTCGGGACTGACAGGTGCATATAGCTCTCAACCGAAAGATTGGGCTTTGGCATGCAAAGTAATATCAGTAAAATGGGCATTCAACTCGTCCCATAAATACAAGATACCCATAGATACAAGTAGTGGTCAAAGGGTAGTATAGGTCCCAGGACGAAACGTGGATTGGCACCCACGATGGAGCATAAAACCTGGAAAACGCCCGCTGAACCAACACCAACAGCTCTGCTACCAAACCCTATCTCCACCTCCACATGGTGACCGCTGGGAGCACAACGACGAACCCGGCAACGAAAAAGGAATAACGATTTGCGCATTTTCGCATTCGACGTGCGCTTCCTGTACAGACCGAATGCTGCTGAGGTACTGTCCCCATATAGGGCTGGTGTAACAGCGTTACAGGAGATGCGTTGGACAGGAACCGGTTTTCTGGAGAAGAGTCGCTACACCATATCTTACAGCAGCCATCCAGTCAACCATGTGCAGGCAAATTTAGAAATATAAACTTCATTAACGGTCACGCCCCTACATAGGAGACTGCAAAGTCGGAGAAGGATACCTTCCAGAGGCAGTAGAACGAACCCTCGAAGCCTGCCCCAGATATGATATCAAAATCATACTTGGGGATTTTAACACCCAAGTAGGAACGGAACCTGTATTCAGGTGATACGTTGGCTCCAATAGCATACATCAAAATACAAATGATAATGGACTGCGGATTATTCAATTAGCAGTGTCACACGAAATGGTTGTTGGAAGTACCTGATTTGCACGGAAAGCGGTCCACAACCATACGTGGGCCTCTCCAGACGGTATCACTTTCAACCAAATTGAACACGTGTTGATCGAACGCCGCCACTTCTCAGCCTCGATGAATGTCCGAACATATAGGGGGGCCAATATAGACTCGGATCATTATCTCGTTGCATGGTGCTCCGAGCTCGAATAACAACACCCCGCAGAATCCCCTCTGACAATCAGGTGAGAGTTAACACTGAAGCCATCCACAACACAGCTCTCCGCGACACCTATAAGAGAGAAATGGATGCCGCAATAATCACAGTCAACAGAGGTCCTGGAGGTGAAGCATCAAAAAATTATCTTCATAATCACCTAAATACGACCACAAACATACTTGGCCCCAACCGCAAAAAGAAAAAGAATGCTGCATACCGAGTAATGTTGAATTCTCAAAGGACGCGGGCACGCGCAGAGACTTATCACGAACTCCGTCGAGCGCAGAAGCGACTTCACAGATGGAAAAAGGAAGGCTGGGAGAGCCAACAGGTCTGTGAACTCAAAAAGTACAGCGAGCAACCGCATCAGGCGCGCAAGTTTTACCAACAAGTCAGCAGGATGACGCCTTATACACCTCGATGTTCATCCTAATAAAAATAATCGTTGGCGCAACAATCCATATTGGATCAGGGCCTTGAAGTGTGTTAGAGCACTTCATTCAAGACCGTAACGGTATACTAGGAGGCAATGTGGTCAGCATTGCGCTCGCCCGAGATTATTACCCTGATTTGACTCAGGTACTCATTCACAGCTGAGTCGACTGGTGTCCGACGTTAAATCACGATACAAATTCCACTGCCACCAGTGAGATTTGAACCGCGACCTTCCGTACGACAGCCTTGCGCTCTAACCACTCAGCTATCCGAACACTGATGTTCATCCTGCAAAGACAAAAAGACTTTAATGAACTACTGAACAACCAGAACATCGGCGAGTTGGAGGTTCCGCCAATTGAAGACGACGGACAAATACTGCCACCACCAAGTTTAGGAGAAACAGTCCGTGCAATTCATCAGCTAAAAAATCATAAGTCGCCAGGAGCCGATGGAATTACAGCCGAATTGGTTAAATAAGGAGGCGACCAGTTACACCAAGTGGTTCATCAACTTGTGCTCAAGGTGTGGAACAGCGAATCAATGCCTGATGACTGGCAAATAGGCATTATCCGCCTCATACATAAAAAGGGAGATATCACATAGTGCAGCAATTATAGAGGTATCACTTTGCTGAGTACCATCTATAAGATATTCTCCTCTATCTTGCTAAGCCGGGTAGCCCCATACGCTCAGAACATCATTGGCCCATACCAATGAGGGTTCACTCCAGGTAAATCGGCAACAGATCAGATTTTCTCTGTGCGGCAAGCGATGGAAAAACTGTTGGAATATGGACATCAGTTGTACTATCTCTTCATCAACTTTAGGACCGCATATGATAGCAAAGGGTAAAACTGTACACGTCCATCAGAGAATTTGGTATCCCGACGAAAGTGATAAGACTGATTAGAATGCCCAGATAAAAGCAGCAGGATCACTCTAGAGACCATTCAATATCAACAACGGTCTAAGACAAGGGGATATCCTATCACACGCCCTTTTGACACTGGTCCTGGAAAAAGTGGTCAGTCCATCTTTAAGTCCACACAACTACTGGCGATATCACAGCCAGAGCAAAACTGTACACGGCCATGAGAGAATTCGGTACTCGGTCAAATTGATAAGACTGACTAGGCTGACTCTGACCAATATCCGAAGCCAGATAAAAGCAGCAGGATTACTCTCAAGACCATTCGACATCAACAACGGTCTACGACAAGGGGATGCCCTATCATGCGTCCTCTTTAACCTGGCCCTCGAGAAAGTGATCAGTGGGACTCAGGCCTCATGTGGTAATGTGGATATACGTTGCCATCATTAGGCCGATGTTCGCATATGCATCCGTAGTGTGGTGGGTTAAGGTGAGACAAAAAGGTTTTCACCGTAAACTAGCCGCACTGCAAAGAACTGTTTGTCTGGGTATCACTGGTGCCATGAGCACGACATCCGGCGCAGCTCTGAATGCACTACTCAATTTGCAGCCCCTGGATATATTTATTCAAAGCGCTGCAATGAGAGCAGCTCATAGGCTAATTCGATTAGATCTATGGGAAAACAACGGATGTGGGGGGCACAGAGCATTGGAAGAGTTACTGGGAGGACTGAATCCAGTTCTTACAATGCCTTCCGATTCTCGTGTCCTCATACATCTGTTTGGTAGAAGATATGAAGTTACCCTGAAACGTAGAGAGAACTGGGAAGACCCAGAGGAATGCGTGGCGGGATATACGGAAGTCTTCTACACCGATGGCTCAAAAACAGAAGAGGGTTCTGAAGTCGGAGTCTACCTCTCGAATAAAAACGAGAAGTGGGCTTTTCCTTTGGGACAATATGCAACGGTTTTTCAAGCCGAAGTTTATGGGATCCTAAGGGTGGCAAATTGGGTGATTGACGAGCACTTGAAGGGCAGGCGCATCGCAATCTGCAGTGACAGTCAAGCTGCGCTGAAGGCATTCAGCAGTCCTTTGATCACCTCGAAAATCGTTCAGGAATGCAGAAATCGTTTGAACTCTATCTCTAGATTCAGTACGGTGGAACTACTCTGGGTACCTGGTCACTGTGACATAGGGGGAAATGAAATCTCGGATGCTTTAGCGAAAGAGGGGTCAATCTCCCCTATGCCGGGACCGGAGCCAGCAATTGGAGTATCAGTTGCATCGGCTATGCCTGTTTTCAAAAACTGGGAACAAGTTTCCCATAATGACAGATGGCAGGGCCTAAACGCTGTTCGACACACCAAACTTTTCCTGCCAGAACCGAAGATACGTACCGCAAAGCTTATCCTGTCGAAAAGCAGGAGGACTTGCAGGTGTATTGTGGGCATTCTGACAGGCTATAATTGACTAGCTGAGCATATGTTCAGAATAGGAATTACCGAAGATGATACGTGTCCCTCTTGTAATGAGGAAGCGGAATCCACGGAGTATTTCCTATGTGAATGCCCTGCCTATGGACGCATCAGGTATCAGATCTTTGGTGCCGATGTTCTCCAATTGCGACGGGTAGCATCACATCCACTAACGGAAATCCTGCGATACGTTAACGAATCCGGAATATTCCGTTAGACGGGGGTGGCGAGTACAATGGGCCAACACGGCTTGAGTGCTCAGAAGCTGTAGCTTCTCCCCCACCATACACACACACACACAAGTGATCAGTGATGCTGAGGTAAATTCAAGAGGTACGATCCTCTTTAAGTCCACTCAACTACTGGCCTATACTGACGATATCGACATCATGGGAAGAACCACCCGAGACGTTCTAACTGCCTTCATCCAGATCGAGCAGGCGGCGCGAGATCTTGGACTGCACGTCAATGAAAGCAAGACAAAGTATATGATGGCGATGTTAGCACCAAAAACCAACCAACCAACAACATCAAACCGCACCGGTCAAACGGGAAGAATAAAGATAGGAGACTACAACTTTGAGACCGTTGATAATTTCTTCAATCTAAGGTTTCAACCGATAACAGCTACCAGGATGAAATCCGCGCATAGTTGTTGGCAGCTAACAGAGCCTGTTTCGGGTTTCAAAAACTGTTCCGCTCGAAACGTCTCAACATAGGGTCAAAGCTCTTACTGCACAAGACAATAATCTTGCCAGTCCTCATGTATTTCTCGGAGACTTGGGTTCTTAGCAAGAAAAATTGCGAACTCTTCGCCGCGTTCGAGAGAAGAATCCTTCAAAGAATTTTTGGTCCCCTACATGAGGATGGTCGATTTCGTAGCCTACATAACGACGTTATCTACGAGCGATACCATGACCGTCAGGTTGTGGAAAAAATCCGGCCCAATAGGTTACGGTGGGCGGGTCACTTAATCTATATGGCATAGGTCAGGACGCCAGACAGGTTTTAGGGATATCGAATTGGTGGACCTCGGCTCAAAACAGGGATGTCTGGAGTCCCTTATTAAGGCGGGCCTAGACCGGATACCGGTTATTGCGCCGTTGATGATGATGAATCCTGGATACATTTCCATGGCATCAGTAAATGCAGGACTTTTGATTCTAGCGTTGCCTAAAGTGAAACTGTGCAACCAGGATTATTGCAAAAGTGAATGGCAATGACTAGATGACAGTGATTCGAACTCAATCAATTATGAAAAATTATTGAAAATCGGCGGTTCGATCCCGCTATCCAGTCGTCGGCATTCAACCACCAGAAGTTTTTTCTACTCCGGCTACCCTTTGCTAGTCGTCCATGCAGAATCCTTTTCGAGAAGGCTATGCCAAATTTTCACTATTCCATATCGCAACCACACATTCAAATGACTATAAAGCCGTCCGTGGCATAATACCGACAACTAAACGCAATAAAATGTAGGCAAATAATGTTTATGGAGTAGTAAAAATGGATGGATAGATTTAGAACGGCGGTAAGTTAGGAAGACGACCTGGGTCCGCACTGATGATGAACCACACTAATTATAAAAATTATTTCTGCTACTAGCCGAAGAACGATCCTGTTTTGAAATATTTCCGGTCTTTCGATCTTTATTAAAGCCTAGATATTTCTTAGCTTGAAATATAAATTTTCAAACAACATAGAAAAAACGCACTAACTTTTCTGCTACACCAATATTTTTCAGAGTTCATTTTGAGCACGTACGAAGTTGTTTTAACAATTCACGGATGTTGACGGAATACTGTTTCTTTCCTTTTATGTTTTTGCTCGTGAATTGATTTGATAATTTTGTCTAGAACTCATGGAGGCAAAACCCACTGTGCAGTGGATAATACTCGAAACGAAAAAAAGGATGAGTATTTGTGCGCAGAAAAATGATGGTCAGATGTATGTATTTATTTATTTATTTATTTAATGAGGACAATACACAGAAAGCAAATTTCTTACTACATATTGTCCTCAGAGGGAGGAGCAACTAAATGGCATATTTAGCGCTTAAAGCTAGAGAGGGACATAGAGTCAAAGGAACCAAGCTGTAGGGCATTGTAGGACCGGCAAAACCTCGGGATCGGAGAGTGAAAGTAAATCTCGAGCTCGGCGAAGGGCACATCAAAAATGTCCGCATTACGTGTGTTATGAGACGAGGCGATACGGAGAGTAATATCCGAGTTGGCGGAGCAGTCCATCAGACCATTGCAGAGTTTGAAAAGAGTACACATATCAAGGAAGATACGGCGTTGCTGTAGGGAGGGGAGATTGAGGGTGCGGAGTCGTGACGGATAATCAACCCGTGGAAGGTTCTTTTTATAAAAGAGGGTCCGGGTGAATTTGCGTTGTACAGCTTCAAGAGCGCGGCCGTCACGGATGCGGTAGGGGACTACACAGCAATATTCAAGGATGTTTTTGACAAGGGAATTGAAGAGTGTTAAGGAGGGCTGGATTGAGGTAAAGTCGGACAAGGAACGTAGGATAAAACCAGACATTTTGGAAGCTCTATTGATGATGTCAACGAAGTGGGAATTGATGTATGTAATCATTGCAAGCGGAACGTGGAGTCCAGATAATCCATTAACTTGAAATCCAATTTATTTTAAAAGCTCACGCTGGAATATCATAATCGTCGGAAGTAACTGAGATCATTACCAATCAAAACACAAGTCGGTAAACTATGAAAGGTTCTGTATATTTCGTATATATTTTAGCGCCCCGCTTTTCATATGATACCCCGCATGACTATCTTCCGTGAAAAAAATGTTATATCCCTCTTCTCAACGTAGAACAATATTACCCACTACATGCGTAAGCGTTCAGAATTCGAACAGTTTCGCCGAATTTTGTGTCAATCGGTATAGCCGTTTCTGAGAAAAGTGCGTATGACAGACAGACAGATCTGTACGGAGTTCCTAAATCTCCCATCAGGCGGGTCCCTTCATGCGGATAAGGGAATGCTCGGCGGATGCGTACAAATATGCCCTTGAACGCATTCGGAAGTGTGCGTGCATTGGCATGTTTAAGCGTAGGTCGGTTAGGAGGGTCTCCACCCGTGTACAAAAATTACTATGCGAACAGGATAATCAACCAATATGAAGGAAGAAAGGTGAGAAAAATTTACCGTGCAAGAGCTCGGAACCCCAGTACCGACGGCTTTGGGAGTGGGCAAGCAGACTTTTGATCGTCTATATCCCTCGACTGCAATGCTTCGGTGGTGAATTACTTGGCCACCGTTGGATCTAATGCTACATGCAGCTTAGGCAAGAAGGCGCTTAAACCGAAAGCACCAAAAGATGCACCCAATGGAGAACGGTGGACGTTAGAAGTCGTCATGACACCAACCGCATCCGAGTGTAAGGAGTTGGTAGAGGCTCGTTAGGATCGAGAGCCGGATCCTTTTAGGAGAAGCTTAACGATTATTAGATCTCTTTCAATATGCGAGGCGGGGAGGGATCTGGGCAAAACGAATTCCGTTAACGTCTCAAAGGGTGCGAGAAAAAGAAGGGTGATTACTCTGGAGAAAATGGCTGTAAATTAGAAGTCTGTCCGGCTTGGAGCAGAAATTATTGAGTGATTGGAATTTATCCGGACATACACAACGTGCACTAGTCAGTCAAGCATATGGGGAGAGCCATCAAGTTTCTATACAACAAATCGCGGAGAATTGCGAAAAAAAAATCGAAGGAGAGCCCGAAAATTACTCCTTCGACGGTAACGCAATCATTGCAGATGACACTCAACCGTATGTTCGTGGATGGTTTTCGAAAAACAAAAAGATCTAGGTAGGCCAGGTAAATAATGGTTAATACATTAGAAGGGCCGAAGAGAGCAAAGCCGAAGACTTTCGTAGCCAGGTCGAAAATCTACTTGGGGAATGCTGCAGTGCGTGATCAAAAGCATGAAATCGCTATAAAGTGCAAAGACCTAGAAAAAGTCGCCTCAGGGAGAAATCTGTACTGTCTTAGCAGAGCAGATCAAGCTGCACCACTTGCGGAAGGTATCCATTGTAATCCTCAGAAAGGCGTATGGTGGCAAACAAACAACGACAATTCGGCTACCATCAGATGCAGTGCTGCTGGATGTTAGGAAGGTCCATATTGGATTCGTTGTCTCTCGCCTTAGAGTCTTTTGTACGGACATCTGGCGACGATATGTTCAAGTGCGTTTAATAGGTCAGATCGATGCAGACATTTTGGGAAAACGAGTTATACTCCTCGGGAATGTAGCAAGGATCCCAAATGCATGTTGTGCGAAAGCAGATCCTGGGTCTGAGTCCTTTCCGAACTCAGGCAATGTAGTGTGAAAATGACATTGATGCAAATCACCCTGAATCACTGCTTTCGCAGACTGCCCACGAATCGAACACGACATGTTCAATGAACACTAGACCCACAGTGATTATCACGCAATCCTCTTTGACCAGAAGAACAAGGCAATCATTTGAAGACCTGCTCATCCAAGAATGAGAAGAGCGTCAAGTTTGTCTGCGGAAGCAATTGACGAATAAACATTCATAGATATGTTGTCGGAGCAGGACACTATACAAGGCACATTCTCTGAGAGAGTTTTCCATTTGACGGAATGCATCGTGATGACATGCGACTCATCGATGCCGATACATTATACTTTCTTCAATAGAAGGCTCAACTTCTAGTGGAATAAAGTGTTTAATATTCGGTGGGCGTGTCATCGGGATACAAGGAAGTTTAAAGGACCCTGAAGCTAACTATACAGCGAAGTAAGAGGGACTGCTTCAAAACTCTGTGCAGAGGCGGATATAGACCCATGGGGAATTGCCTGCAGAGTTGTAATGGGGAGATTCAAAAGTCAGTCAACTCCGGAAATTAAGTATCCCGATCTCCTACTGAAAATTGTCCAGGGTTTGTTTCCTGAGGAGAGCACAAATAGTTACAGTCTACAGACAGTTTTAGAGGGCGAAATAGCGTAAAGGCGAAAGAAGTACCGGAAATTTGTAGTACGTTGGGAGGCAACAAAGCACCGGGCCTTGACAATATATCGAAGAAACCCCTTAATTTGGCTGTTAAGTCGAGACCAGACATATTTCTAGAATTGTTTCAAGCAGGTTTGTTGGGGGGAATTTTCCTGAGACATAGGAACAACAAAGACTAGCGCTGTTTTCTAACCCTGGTAAACCATCTTCCTATAGACTTATATGTCTATAGACACTATGGTCAAAATACTAGAGCGAATAATCAATAATAGATTGCTCCCGGCTGTTGAGAGTCTGTGAGGTTTATCAGACCGCCAATTCGGCTTCAGTATAGCCAGATCAACCGTTGAGGTCATTAAACTGGTCACTGACTTGTCTGAAAATGTGATGAACGGAAAGAGTAGCACTAGCAAATATTGTGCAGTGATTACCCTATAAAGAAGTGACTGTAAGATGCAAGTCTTGTACTCGTGGAGTGGCGGTGCTTATCACGAAGTGGCATAAGGAAACCACTGCTCATATCTAAATGATAGCATATCATCACATCAAAACCAGCAATCAAATAACTTGAAGTGGCGAATTTCAAGCAGCATTTACAATATAAGGCGTCCAGCGTTGGTATCGCCTCGGCAAGGATGATATCAAATGTTGGGGACCCACGATGTAACCATAAATTGTTTATAGCTAGAGTGATGACCTCAACACTACTATATGCAGCGCCAGTTTGGGCAGCTGCACTGCATATCATATGCAATGCTCAAAAGATAAACGCGGTTGATAAGAAGACCGCCTTAAGAATATGCTACGGTCCTTAATCCATCTCAGGCGGTAGGCATAATGATGCTGATCGAGGTAGCCGAAATAATGCCGATCGACATTTTGGCCCGTTGACATTTTGGGCGATGAGATAACACCCATGATGGCCTCAATTCTTCTACTGAGCCCCACGTGGAAAATGCGAAAAGGGAGGAATTATTACGCAGATAGCAATAACGGTGCGGACTGGGAAAAAGGAGCGATGAGCCCGCAGCATCACGATGTGAACGCAGAGATCGCATAGTAAAATAGACTATGATTTTACGGAGTTTCTCATGCGACATGGCGGTTACCGTAAATACCTCTATAGGTTCAAAACGGCACAGCTCAATTAATGGTCTCAGTTTGCGTGCCAGAAGAACTGAAATTCAATTAACCACATGGTGATGCGGCGGCATGCAGGGTGAGAGAGGCATAGGAGACGAGAAAGGGACGGTTGTGAATGCAGTCGATGCGCGAAGGGAGAGGCTAGAGCAATGTCGACCCCGCAGCGTAATACCTTGCGCTGGCTCCCTCGATATCCCTTCGAAGAGGGGGTAAGTTGCTCCCCATTTGGTCTTGTCCGACATCAAGTGGATGCGGACTTACGATCCCTCCCGCCAAGCTTTGTATAATAGTATGGTACGGGTATGGGTATGGGTATGGGCGCATTTACGCTCAATATAATTCCCAGTCGGTCACGTTGCTCCCTGAGCAAAGGTGAGGGAGCGTTTAACGTGGTAAGAAACCGTAAAGGCGACTTCACCTAATATTTTTGAAGCTTGGGTGCCAAGTTCTAGACGAGGGGTTCGTGGACCAAAAAAAAAGTGGGAGTAAGTTGCTCCCCATTTGGTCCCGTCCAAAATCAAGTGGATGCGGACTTCGAACCCCTCAATCAGTAAACAAAACAAGTAGTAGCACTGTCAACAGCACGGGGTATCAGTCAATAATAAAGTAAAAGTATCAGCAATTGGAGACATTTTTAGTCGTGAATAGAGCAACGAATGAAGACCCATTCAAGTTTGTGATAGGTTGCAGAAACAGGATTAAGAAGCAGGTTAATGCTAAGCAAGTAAGTGCGCCACAGACATCCCCTCTCCACCTCCGTTCGAACTAGCTAGTTGCCCCGAAAGGCAAGAAAGTAAAGATCGCTCCCATCGCCGAATATCAATTGAGTGTAGCTCAGCTTCTGCGGGTTTCGGAGGAACCTCATATTCGTGGAATCCGTCGAGGACCATGACAAGGATTTCCCTTTTCTTAAAAACCTTAAAACAAAGGATTGCTTAATAATCGAGGTCTCCACCACGAAATAGACCCAGCCGATATTCTGTTGTTCTACGTTCGGTCGCAAGACCAAAAAGGATAAAAGTCTTCACTTGGAGAAGTGTGGACAAAAGGCCCGAGACCCGTAAGTGAAGTACCGCAAGTTGGCCACCCTACAATTATAGCGGGTGGCCATCCTACAAAAAGGTGGTAGGCAGAAGGGACGCTGCCAAACATCGGAAAACAACCGAAGTCTCTCATGTCAAGCAAACGGTGGCACAAGTGTCAGAAAACTTGACAAGTCGCTGAATCTTTTAAGCTCGCCCGTAAAATTCTCCCGAAATCGGCTGCGACCCGCTCCCAGTCCAGCTACTAGCGCTTAGCGCAACCCCACTGCCAAAACCGGAAGATAATAGCCGGTTTTTATTGTTGCCGTCTATTGCAAATGCCCTATCTTAGGCGATCTCAAGTCAAAGTTTACAAATACCTTATTTCCGGTGGCAACTTCAACTCGAGGCACACCTTCTGAGGCAATACAACAGTCACAAGATATGGACAAACCCTGTTAAAATGGCTAAGGAGCCATTTTGTGCCAACTGACCTTGAGACTGTCTTACCGAATTCTCCCAGAAATCCTACTAGTCAGTCCATCCATGA
The DNA here is from genome assembly GCF_905115235.1 of Hermetia illucens. NCBI lineage: Eukaryota > Metazoa > Arthropoda > Insecta > Diptera > Stratiomyidae > Hermetia > Hermetia illucens. The sequence continues at coordinate 80,350,362 of NC_051854.1, read as the reverse complement.
CTACTTCCCTTTGTCAGAGGAAACAAGACAAAGCTATCAGGTGATCTCTTGTAAAACACTGCCCCCTCTACACCACAAAATCGAGTAATACCATCTGTCTGATCCTTCGTCCAGATGATCGTTCAGATCTAGCACCAAAGCTAAACTTGAAGAAACTCGCAACCTCTTGAAATTTGTCGGATTAAGAAATTTACGAATCATTCTAACCATTCTAGTCACTCATATTGTTGCATGCAGAAACACGAAGCTTATTAAAGTCGACGAGTTCCTGTACAACAGAACATAACACCGTATTTCAAAGTTAGACAGATTTGACGCAGAAATCTCAAGCGCATGTTCCATAAGCATGAAAAAAGAAGTGATTACGAATATAAAGCATTGATCTCCGGGAACAGCGGTCTTCATTCGTTAGGTCGGGAAATGGTGGCGAAAATCGATAACGAAAAGCAATGACCTGTAAATTAGCAGATATTAAGCCCCGGCCAAATATGTTCTAAGGCATAAGTAGGCTAGGCTAATCGACAGGCACAAATCCCGCAACTTTAGTCTTACTAAGAACTGCCCCACGGAGAAACCCAGCCCCCACACCCCCCCCCCCCCCTTTTTTTTCTCATGGAATCCGTCAACAAAGCTTATGGATTCACGAAATTTTCTGAGTTTATTACAACTTAAACCATGTCGAAAAACCTATAGGGTAAGAAATCAGGAGGGCCTGACAGCGCTCCAAACTTTGTCATAAGAAACCTGTCCGCGGTTTCAATCAAGTTCTCGTTGGCAGTTTACAACAATTGCAGAACCAAAATTATTGGACAAATGACTTGGTCCAGCATGATGGCGTCTTTAATGTTGCCTTCTCCGGAGAACGTGGGGATATTCAATAGAGGATAATATCTTTCCTTAAACACCTCCACTACGCTTACTGGGTTATGGACTTTGGTCATATGGGTCTGGATTTGGAGAGAGAGACGATAGATAAACGATATCAAAACCATGTTTCTCAGTCTGATGGGTCATGAGTCAACTCTTCGTATTTGCGTTAATGAGCGATCGAATCGTATATCTAGGAAGCGTGGTTTCTGCCGACCATGGCACCGAATTGGATGTTGCCCGACTCATTAACATGACAAGTGAACTCCACTGTTCCCCAAAAAGCTTGTTTGCGTAGTATCACAGGAGTATGCTGGCCTGATAATATCTCAAACGAAAAAGTTTGTCGAGGCGCAGGCCTAGCATTCGTACGCGATGTGAACGGAAGACGGAAGTGGCAGTGGATAGGTCACGCATTAAAAAAAACCAAACTGACAATATATAGCCCCGGAGCCCCTATGTGAGTCACATGCTTATCGGATGCCATGGAAAATGGTATGGCTTTCGAAAGTGGGATATTAAGACTGGATATTAAGACTGGACTGTCTTACGAACCTACGAGTTCAGACTAGGAAAACTAGCCTAAGGCTAGGCAAAGCTAATAGTCATCAGCTCCTTGGTTCTCGGCTGAAACCCTTGTCGGTTGAAAATTCAATTTTCAGTACTAGTTTACTAATTGCGCTTCTTTGTATCAGAAGTGGATGACCAAGTAAGCGTTGAATGGCCGAAAGTTTATAATTCTTCTTAACATCGTATAATCAGTAGCTGGTAAATGAATCCGACATCCTGATATGCTTTGTGTCATTGTTCTGTTTAAGAAACGTCAGGAAGATGGTTATATATGGTGCTTTATGCATATCAGTCCTGCATCTATTCAGTTCAGGAGACTTAGTGAGCGAGCCAGACATGAGAGGGACCTGAGTTTATGTCATATAAGCATTTAGTGACTAATACAAAACAAATTCAACTTACCAATTAGAAAGATTAAATCCGTATAAATATCCACCTGAAATAAAGATGATAGTATTATAGACATTGAAACCACTTATTTGTACAATCTAGGTAGAATAATTGCACCAGGCGTCGAAACAAAAAAGGCTGAAAACTAAAAGAAAACGAGCCCTGAATTTTGAATATCCAGACTCCTCTTGAAGTGCGTTAGTTAAAAAATTTTTAGGGGTTAAGTCACTGTAGACTTTTTAAAGATTGATCTATGCTTTTTTACTGAAAAAATGCCCTAACAGCTTAAGAATGACATATTCAAACGATTAAGGTGGCCAAAATATATAAACACTTTTATTTTGAATTTTTGGCGCAACCCCTCTTAGTCCCATGCGAATATATTGACAATTTTAAAAGCGTTTTAGTAGAAACTGGATTTTTCAAAAAAACCGAACTCATAACTCGAACAAATCTTGACCAAGTGACTCGAAATCTTCAATACTATTGCGCCTATCTAAAATCGATTTTCAACTTAAATCTCGCGGGTAAACATATGTAATTTCTTTTTTCTAAGTTGGCAGCTTTGTGACAGACATCTGTGACAAATTTTGTGTCAGAGCATTGATTAGCTTTTGTACGACGCTAAGTGGATTCGGCGATTTTCACAATGTCTTATATTGAGTTATATTGAGCCAAATAATTACATTAAATGTTGCCTGCGGAATAAAATTTCGGGTATGGAAACGTTGAGGAATGTATACAAGTGGTATAAATAGTTCAAAGAAGGTTGTGAATGCGTTAAAAACGAAGAGCGTTCTGGACGACCATCAACCTCTACTGATAAACAATACGTCAAGAAAGTTGAAGAAATTTCGTTTGTCGATTGTCGAATTTCGTCGTTTTTCGAATGGATTTGTCAATACATTTTGAACGACTGCAGAATTGATATGTGTTTTTCTGCCCCATTTTATAGGCTCAGTTTCTTTTCAATGTACCTTGACCCGAGTGCTGACTAGCCGTTCGGGTTGCCCTACGTAAGTACCTAGGCAATCTTCGCAAGACATCCTGTAGATGCCGCTATTCTCCTCCTGCTTCTTTTTCATTGCCTAATTGCGTTTTGAGCGTGTGAATCCTGCTTGATCCTATAGTACGGCTTTAATGCCTTTTTCTTCTTCATTTCCGTTAAATATGTTATGCTGGCTCTGTGTGTCCTTCTCCATCTTCTCTTGTTCGAACAACGTTTTTAAGCGATTCCACCCCTTCGTATCCTACATCTTCCTTATTAAGCTATCGACTAGAGTTGGCCGAAATCCATTTTTAATGGCTTTAATGGATGGATTTTTCTTTTTTCAAACCTTTCTTTTTTAAGAGGTATAGACAATAGTCTGTGCACCATGGCAAGGGGGAGCATAGCACTGGGTTACATACCAAGGGCATGGAGACGGGCAAAAGTGGTCTTTATTCCGAAAGCGGGTAAAAAGGATCCTTTTCACCCTAAATCTTTCAGACCAATCTGCCTAACATCGTTCGTACTCAAAACGGTGGAGAAGGTCATAGACAACTATATTAGAACTAACGTTCTAAAGCTTAATTCCCTACATCAGTGTCAACACGCTTACCGGGCAGGACGGCCAACTGAAACTGCTCTGTATCAGCTGACAGAAGTACTACGGGACGCCATAGAAACAAAAGAAATTGCACTGTGCGCGCTTTCGGATATCGAAGGAGCATTCGACAACACATCGCACACAGAGATACAGGATACCCTGAGCCGCAATGGAATGGGAAACACCCTAACACTCTGGATGGGCAAAATGCTAAAAAACAAGCAAATAGAGGTACAAACAGGTACAAATTCTATTATCATGAACACCACTCAAGGCTGTCCACAGGGTGGAGTACTATCGCCGCTGATGTGGAGTATGGTAGTGGATGAATTCCTGGACGTGTTAACAAATACTGGAATACAAGTCCAGGGCTACGCGGACGACATTGTTTTAATCTGCAAGGGCAAATATGAAGATACCCTATGTGATAGAATCCAAACTGGATTAAGGGTTACTAGTGCCTGGTGCAGGAAAGTGGGACTGCGGATCAACCCAACCACCCAACCAAAACCAGCATAGTACCATTCACTAGGAGGCGTAAGCTGGATCACCTGAGAGCCATAACATTACATGATATGGAGGTGAAACGAGAAACAGAGGTCAAATATTTGGGAATTACGCTAGACCAAAAATTACTCTGGAAGACACATGTCGGAAAGCCACGAGGGCTCTGATGACTTGCAGATCCATAGCAGGAAAAAAATGGGGTTGCAGCCCGAAGATACTACTTTGAATATATACTGCAATAGTAAGGCCAATGATTACCTATGGAGCGGTAATCTGGGCAGAAAGAACCGAATTCAGCACACAAGCCAGGGAATTACATAAACTCCAAAGGCTGGCTTGGGTGTGTATCAGTGGGGCAATGAGGACATGCTCAACGGCAGCCCTGGAGGTCCTTCTGGGATTAACCCCTTTCTATCTGCACATACAGATGCAGGCAAGGAGGTCAATATTCAGAATGGCCGGTAGTATGAGTGAGGCGGGGAGCTGCCTAAATCGAAGGAAGATTGATATTCTTTCTAGGCGGTATCCCGAATTACTTATACCGAAGGATAACATGACAACGAGATTTCACTTCGATAAGAAGTTTGAAACACGTTGGAGTAACAAGGCAAACTGGGAGAGCGTGGCTGCGACATACGGCTTAAACCAGCAACTGATTACTTGGTACACTGACGGATCCCTCACAGCAAAGGGAGCGGGTGCCGGTGTCATTGGTCCAAGGAAAATGTACTTTGAGCCAATGGGAAATTACTATAGCATATTCCAGGCGGAAATATACGCCATAGACAAATGTGGCTCCTTTAATTTGCAAAGGAACTACAGGGGGCAGAACATTGCTATTCTCACCGATAGCCAAGCAGCGATCAAGGCACTTAGGTCCAACCAGGTGAACTCTAAACTGGTATGGGAATGCCTTGAGAGACTGAATACACTCGTCCAACACGGTCTGGATACTTTGGGTTCCAGGCCATGCTGGGTTTACACGGGCCAGAACCTTTCTGTGGAATTGGTAACGGTTTCATGGCTATGAATCTAAGAAATGAAGAGAAACGGTTGAGGGAACTATATTGGGCGGGCCTACCAGGGATGGAGCAGTCCAGGGTGCTTATTGGGGGATACGAACCCAAGCGCACAAAGGTTTACTTAAACCTCACCAAAAAGAACCTCCGAATCTTAGTAGGAATTCTTACTGGTCATTGTCGGCTGAACTATCACCTAGGGAAGCTAGGGATATCTACGGACACTGTCTGCAGGTTTTGTGAGGAGAAGGACAAAACCTCTATACACGTCTTGGGACAGTGTCCGGCACTTGTGCAAAGTAGGTCGAGGCATCTGGGAGAACACTTAATACCAGATGCAAAGCTGAAACATCTGGAAGTGGGGAACACACTAAAGTTCCTAACGGTTACAGGCCTGCTTGAGATACTATGATCAATAGGTACACTATAACCAGTAAAATGGGCACAATAGTTCTTCAAGGACGCGGTGCGACTTTCCCTTAACAGAATAATAATAATAATAAACTCCGCCGAAGCCGGTCCCAAGCCCGGTTGTGAAAGGAGGAGGGATGGATAGCTTCAGTCTGAATGGCTGTACGCCACCGCAGCGTCTCAGGGGGTAGGTGAGGAAAGTGCAGGAACTTTGCAGTCTTGCAGATTACTCACTAAGGAAGCTATCGACACACCTGGCAGCTAGGGATAAAATGCACCACCAAAAATGAGAAGAAGGAGAAATTTAAGGTCCGGTACGGATAACCGGCGGGAGTCGTCTGACTTGGTGACTGGGTCGGGCTCTCGTAATGGACAGCACGGCGTCGAAACCGCTAGTCGTGGGGCGGTTCGACGTCTAGGCGCCACGACGACCAGGAGCACAGCTCCGCCTGCTGCAGCTGTTTCGCCACAACCTGAGGCGACCACTTCAGCAGGTTCGCATAGGAAGCGGGGGCAGAGGCGGCGGCATCAACAACACCACGCCGCACTGCTGGCAACAGGTTCAGTACTCGCCGAAGCACTCTTCTCCACCGTCCAGCTGAGGTTTCCGCTGAGGTTCGGGACGAATTCCAAAGAGCGTGTATAGAATTCTCGGATATGGATCCTTTGCATAGACCAGGCATTCCCAGGCTCTATGCATCTCCAGCAACTCCGGGAATTCTATCTCAAATCAATGATGAGATTGCATCTCGACTGTGTGCTGATATGTCGCTGCTGCAACTACAATCACTTGTGTATTGTGGTGCAGTTGCGGCTATCAGATTGCACGGTCAGAAGATTCGCTTTCGTGTTATTGGTTTGAGTGACAAAAGAGATCCACCATGGAAAATTCGTCTGGAACGTCGGCGGGACTCACTAAGGCAGGACATTGCTAGACTGATTCAGATCAGCACTGGCAATGCCAGCCGACGGGTGAGAAACAAAGTGCAGAGGGTTTACCGGAACTATGCCATCCCCTGTGAGACACCCGTTGTTGAAATTCTGGACACATTAAAACAGAAACTTTCTGTCATATGCAGTCGGTTACGGCGGTATGGCGAAAGTTATTCCAGACGTGTCCAGAATGCAACATACGCGAGGAACCAGCAGAGCTTTTTCAGATCTCTCAACGAATCCCAACAGAGCGCCCAGACAATACAGTTCTCGGTGACGGAAGCGAAAGGGTATTGGGGTGGACTTTGGGGGTTACCTGCCCAGCATGCTGAGCATGCTGAGTGGATCACCGCCGAAGGCACCCGCCATGTCAATACACCTGGCATGAATTTCGCGGATGTTACCGAAGAGGAAGTTCGACGAGCCATAAACAGCTCGAAGAACTGGAGGGGCCCAGGTCTGGATTGGGTGCAGAATTTCTGGTATAAAAAATTTACCAGCGTACACAGTCGGTTGGCACGCAGTATAAATGAGGTCATGAGTCGGCCGGAGGAATTTCCACCTTTCCTCACTGCGGGGATTACCTACCTTATCCCTAAGAAGGACACGGTGCAGGACCCCGCAGACACAAGACCGATCACTTGCTTACCAACCCTCTACAAATTCATCACGTCCATTATTAGTGGAAGGATCAATGCGCACCTCGAGACCAACAACATTCTGTCCGAGGAGCAGAAGGGCTGCCGAGTTGGGTCAAGGGGTTGCAAAGAGCAACTCATTATCGACTCGGTAGTTGTAGGACAAGCAACTAGAGGCCAAAGAAACCTCTTCAGTTGCTATATCGATTATGCCAAGGCTTTTGATAGCGTTCCGCATACCTGGCTAATCGACATCCTACATCTGTATCGCATTGATCCGAAACTAATAAAGTTTTTGGCGACAGTCATGGAAGGGTGGCATACCACCTTATCGGTGCGTACATCTGAGGGTGCTAATACCTCAGAGCCCATCCGTATACGGAGGGGCATCTTCCAGGGGGATTCATTGAGTCCTGTTTGGTTTTGTATGGCACTGAACCCCCTTTCATGGCTACTGAATGATGCTAGAGGGCATGGTTTTGCAATAAAATATGGCCTACGTGCTAAGTGCGAACTGACACACTTGATTTACCTAGATGACATCAAGCTGTATGCTGGTACTGACAACCATCTTAGAAGTCTGTTACGAATAATCGACATGTTCAGCCGTGATATTCGGATGGAGTTTGGATTAGACAAATGTCGAATCCAAGCCATCCACAAAGGTCATCACGAGCCGCATGCCGGACATAGCATTGGTGACCTCCACATCGAAGCTATGACCGAGACAGACTTCTACAAGTACCTAGGAATTCTGCAAGGAACCCATGCTCGAGTTGGTGATCTGAAGGAAGCTCTGCTGTCCGAATTCCTGCGACGTGTAAAGCTGGTGCTGAAATCGCATCTCTCGGGGAAGAATAAAATAAGCGCGTTGAATGTATTCGCTATCCCTTCACTGGCTTATGCATTCGGAATATTGCCGTGGACGAAGACCGACCTGGAAAACGTCCAGCGGCGGATATGGACAACTATGTCCAAATTCCGAATGCATCACCCAAACTCTGCCGTGGAGCGGATGAACCTGCCTCGTGACATCGGAGGTAGGGGCGTGGTTGACGTGGCGGCACAACATCATCGCCAAGTCGACTCGCTGCGCGCTTATTTTTACAGCAAAGAGCAGGCGAGTCCCTTGCATGCGACTGTCTGTAAGGCAGACTGTGGACTGACTCCACTTAACTTGAAGGATCGATCTTTCAATCCTCTGAGTGGGGTGAAGTCGGACCAAGAGCGGATCGAGGAATGGAAGTCGAAGGCAATGCACGGTAAACACGTGAATTGTCTTTGGCAGCCATTTGTCGATTTGCATCTGTCGAACAGATGGCTGTGTGCTGGGGAGCTCTTTGCTGAGACGGAGGGGTTCATGTGTGCCATTCAGGATGGCGTGGTCGCCACCCGAGCTTATAAAAAGCTCATCATGAAAGAGCGGGTGGAGAACGACCAGTGCAGAATGTGTGGTTCGGCGTTAGAGACGTTGGACCATCTCATTTCTGGCTGTACTGTTATGGCACCGGTGCAGTACATCACCAGGCATAATGCTGTATGTAAGGTTATCCATCAAAACCTTGCATACAAGCATGGGCTGATCGCGGGGACATGTCCGGTTTACCGATATGAGCCGCAAGCAGTACTTGATAGTTCTGCTTACAGCATGTATTGGGACCGGCAATTTCTGACTGATCGCCATACCGCACACAACAAGCCTGACGTACTGTTAGTTGACAAGACAGGTCGCTCCGCGTATATTATTGATGTTGCTATCCCCCATAATAGCAACATTGAACGGAAATACGTGGAGAAGAAGGTGAACTATGAGCCATTGGCTCGGGAAATCAAAGAAATTTGGCGTCTCGAGCGGGTGGTTGTAGTTCCCATAATATTGTCAGCTACAGGTATTGTACCTAAATCCCTCACGGCTTCCCTTGATGTCCTGGGACTTTCGCACAGTCTGGTTCAAACCATGCAGAAGTACACCATTCTGCATACGTGCTCGATGTTGCGGGGAGTACTGGACGGATTCTCCCACTGACCTACCACCGGCCACCACCACCAGTGCCCCTTTAGTTTTTAAGTAGGTAGGATCGTCCGAGCCTAAATGCTTGGCACTTAGTGCTAGTATTAGGTAAAATCCGGCATCTGCCGAGATTGTGATAACTCGGAAATAATAATGTCAAATTCGAAGTTGTTATTCTGCTTTATTATGTTGATGTTGAGGAACGGAATATTTCTGTTTGATTCCTCCTCCATCGTGAATTTTATATTGGCTACCACTTCTTGTTCGGTCAAGTATATCTTGCTTATGCTCCTCTTTCGCAATGGCCAAAACGTCATCCACATGGCGCAACCAAATTCTAGCTTTGATCATCTGTCCTTCCACTATCTTTTCTAGGCCTGCCATGAAAATTTCACTTAATAGTGCAGATAATGGGTTACTCATCGCGGTCCCTTTAGTCGTCTTATAATATTTATTCCTGAAAGTGAAGTAATTTTCTGACATACATGCCGCCACTAGTTTAGTATACAGTTTGGCCTTTCCTTCGTGTTGTACGACCCATTCTTCCAACTTCCGTAGGGCTTCTTTCACTGAGATGCTAGAAAATAGTGTTTCATAACGAGCAGTAAATTTTAGAGGTAAGACTTCCGGTACACACTGACATTTAGTACAAATCCATGCGGCATTTATGCTCCCCTTCAAACCCCAAAATAAAAGTTAAAATAACTTTGAAAGATGTGAGGGAAAGTTCCAAGAACTGAATCCTCAATTTTATAGTTGACCTTTATTAATCGTCATCAACGGCGAAACAACCGGTATCCTGTCTAGGCCTAACTTAGTAGGGTACTCCAGACATCACGGTTTTGCCCCAAGGTCCACCAATTCGATGTCCCTAAAAGCTGTCTGGCGTCCTGACTTACGCCATCGCTCCATCTCAGGCAGGATCTGCCTCGTCTTCTTTTTTTACCATAGATATTGCCCTTATAGACTTTGCGGGCTGGATCATCCTCATCCATACGGATTAAATGACGCGCCCACCCTAACCTATTGAGCCGAATTTTATCCACAACCTGACGATCATGGTATCGTTCATAGGTTTCGTCGTTATATAGGCTACGGAATCGTCCATCCTCATCTAATAATAATAATAATCGTTGGCGCAACAATCCATATTGGATCAGGGCCTTAAAGTGTGTTAGAGCACTTCATTCAAGACCGTAACGGTACACCACAGTACACTGTGGGAGGCAATGTGGTCAGCATTGCGCTCGCCCGAGATTATTACCCTGATTTGACTCAGGTACTCATTCACAGCTGAGTCGACTGGTATCCGACGACAAATCACGATACAAATCCCACTGCTGCCAGCGAGATTTGAACCGTGACCTTCCGTACGATAGCTTTGTGCTCTAACCACTCAGCTATCCGGACACATGTAGGGGGCCAAAAATTCTTAGGAGGATTCTTCTCTCGAACGAGGCCAAGAGTCCGCAGTTTTTCTTGCTAAGAACCCAAGTCTCCGAGGAATGCATGAGGACTGGCAAGATCATAGTCAGTACAGTAAGAGCTTTGACCCTATGGTGAGACGTTTCCAGCGAAAGTTTTTGTGAGCTGAAATAGGCTTTGTTAAAAACAAAAAATAATTTCAGATAAACAAAAAAATAATTTCAGATAAGTTTCTATCGATTCCCTTTTCCTCGCGTAGCACCCGCCGGTCCCACAATAACAGAAGGGGAATCCTCCAATGTAATGGCCTGAGGATGCCAAAGCAGCGCGGGAAGCTTAAAGAACGCATCTAAGGCAGGAGAAGCATCAATTGCAGATGCAGTCAGTCATGGATCTTCTCTCCCGGTCGCGGACACGGGTCCAGAGTTTTACGGAAGTCGAGCCGTTCTTCTTTTTTTGGTTCAGTTCCAAATTTAGCTTGTGTGTTGCTTTTTCGACAAGTGTGCGCAGTTTCGCTTTGGCTTTCAGATTCCCATGCGAATTCACGTATCGATTAAACAGCACGTGAACTTTTGTATAATGACACGTAAGGGATCAAAGTGTTCCCCACATTCCCGAGCCTGGCAAACAAAGAAGCAATGCAAGCGTGTGTCGACGGAACACTTCGATGGAGCTTTAGCGAGCCTAACTTCAAGGTCAATTTCTCCAACTTTCTTTTTTTTTAGGTTTGGAGATAACTCTTCCCCCTCTTAGTCGTCTCCGGCCAGTCAGGTTGGTCCTCTGGCCATCTACATTACGTGGTTAAAGTATGTAAGGCAAGTACTCTTAACAATGAATCTATTAAGGAATGCAGTTTTGATCACTTCTCCTAGAGCGATAAACACACAGAACTTGATCGTTTGATGTCAGTTCTATCGGAAAACCGAAAGCCTACCTTAGGCGTCAGAATATGTGATGTAATTTTCAAGAGTTCGACGAGTTTAACACCCATGGAACTTACTCAATTGGAGACCCATATCGGGCTCCATTTTTGGAAAACTTAGAGAAAGTGAATCTAAGCGGACAGTAATTGTCTGCTTCCTTAAATGAGATATAACTCTGCATTTGCGGTTGGTAATAGCCAAGTCGGAATGCCCTTTTAATAATCCCAGGCATATTTATTACAGAAGCAATTGTAGTACTGCGAATACCGTCCGGGACAAGGGATCTGTTGGATTCACAGATCAAAGCTTGCTTGTTTTTCGTAGATCATATCATGCTGGGTTTCATTGGGTAGGATAGTGAGGATCCTAAGTCCACATCCACTTGATGTTGGGCCGGACCAAATGAAGAGCAACTTACTCTCACGTTGTTTGGTCCACGGATCCCCGCTCACAATTTCGCGCTTAACCTCTGTGCACCCCTACCAGGCAAGGAGTGTAGAAGAGTGAGACAATGGGGGGGGGGGGGGTTTAATGCAGAGCTCACAATTTGGCAAGGCCTTAAGAATGTGGTCAATGGGGTGGAGTTACCCTCCAGATAAAGTTGCCTCATGAGTGGATTGGGGGATTCTCCGTTCTTTCGAAGAATCTTTCTAACAGTTTGAGAGCGAACTCTCGAAGAGGTTTAACTTTTGGTCGCCTGTACGCTTCGGCGTTACGGCCGCACTTCTTGGTTTTCCAATTGTACGACAAGCCGACGCAGTGTCTCAAAATTTTGCACTCGAAGGACTCGCACCTCTTCATAGCTTTGGTCGAGCAAGAGATCCATGTAGGAGCTCCGTAGCTAAGAATCGGTCTTATGAGGACTTTGTATAGGGTCAGTTTAGATTTAGTGCAAAGTCCTACTCTTTTACGAAGAATAGAGTAGATATTACTTAGTGCACCGCGTGCTCTGCTGAGAGCAAGATTAAGGTGGGGGTCGAATCGTAGGTGTTCATGAAATAGCATTCCCAGGTATTTCATCTGTTGTGAACTGTTTACTACGGTATTCCCGATGCGTAGCTTTAAGCGTTTAGCTTTTCTGTGGATAGATCTAGATCCCAAATATCTGGATTTTCTCCGAAGAATAATAACCTGTGTTTTGGCCTCGTTGATTTTTATCCCCCAGGTCTGGTAGTACTTGCAGAGATCTGTTAAGTATTTCTCTATAGCATTAGCTGCCTCACCGGGTCGGAGGCTCGACGAGAAGATAAGCGTGTCATCAGCGAACTGTAATAGTTCAGTGCCGCTCTCTAAGATTGGAGCGTCGGCCGTGAAAATGTTGTAGAGTGTAGGTCCTGAAATGGATCCCTGCGGTACTCCAGAAGTGACCAGTAGGAGATCGGAATAATCATTTCTCACGCTGACGTAAAAATGCCTATCTTCGAAGAAACTTATTATAAGTCTGATCACCGGGATAGGGAAATCAAGGCTGATTAATTTGAAGATAAGTCCGATGACCCAAACGGAATCAAATGCCTTTTCAAGGTCTAATGCGCACACTACTGAGGGCTTGTTATTGACGTTAAGTCTGCTTCTCACTGAATCGTGAAGATAGCTTAGTGCGTGTTGGGTCCCATGCTTTGTCCGGAACCCGAATTGATGGTTCGGAATAATGTTTTTCCGGTCGCAATGTTGGACTAATCCCACTGTCCATACTTTTTCGAAGAGCTTGCCCAAGTTGGAGAGGAGAGTGACGGGCCTGAAGTTTTGTGGTTCGTGGGAGCCGCCTTTTTTTAATGGCGTAGTAGTAAGTAAGTAGTGGGAAAGTAACCATTATTGATGCAGTTGTTGAAGGCTGCAAGAACGAACTTCATTGATGCCTTAGGGAGGTTTTTGATGACAATATTTGCTATGTCATCTGGTCCGGTTGATTTTTTGCCGTTAAGACTTTTAGTAATGGCTACGTGCTGTGATAAGCTCAAAAAGGTTTTTGGGTCATTTGGTTTGCAGGATGGGTTAAAGGTGGAGAAGGTAGTTAGTTTGAGTGAATGCTCATGAAGAAAGTCTTTGATTGTCGTGTCTACAATCGAACTGACGGCTCGGTTGTTACTAGGTGAAGGAGAGTTTAGTTGATTTAGGAAAGACTCCGCGAGTATTTGAGCTTTCCTAGCGTCACAGCCGATGTTTTCATTGTTCTTGGTAAGAACGAAGTTTTTGGATCTGTTGCGGCCTGTCAGCCCATTTATGTGTTCAAACATATTAGATCCGGGTTTCACATCTGCTAGCTTGCGGGTGAGTTCCTTGCTACGGAATTGTTCCACCATTTGACGGATTAATGTACTAAGGCAGTTAATCCGCGAAATTAACACTTTATATTCCGTGTTAGTTCTATTGCCATTTTTGTGGAAGTTTCATTTGAGATTTCTGCGCCAGATTTGCCTGACTTTCAAGTATTTCATTATCTCATGCGGCAGTTTATTGAACTGAATCTCATCGATTTTGAGGAGCTTTGTGTTTCTGCGTGTTGCAAAGTTAATGGCATCAGTAGCCAAGATGATGGCCTCATCGATTTCTTTGTCCGTTAGGTTTTGCGAGACTGTGATTTTTTTAGGTTTAGCTGTGGTGTTAATTCTGCCCTGAATTTATCCCAATTAGTAAGGGCGAATGATCTTATTGTGCTGGGTACTCGTTTTTGCAGTTGAGAGTTTAGGGAAAGTATAAGTTCAACTGCGAAGTGATCGGACATCCCTGGTAAAGTTTTGCACGTTAACATCTGTAGTATGAGAGTGGCGTCTGCGGACATTAGAAAATAGTCAAGTATTGACTGACTTGCAGGCCTTGTGGGTGTGTCTGGCAAGATCATCTCAAGCTGGTTTAATGGACTTTGATTATGGATACATTTTTCGAGGGCAACCCCACTTCGGTTGTGGCAACAGATGAAAAACGCTTCTTTATATATTCGCAAAAACACGCCAGGGGTGCGAATTATACCGGCAATAGTTTGACCCTAAGCTAGGATAAAGCTAAATTATTGTTTAGGATAGTGAGTGATGAGTTGCCTCTGCCCTGGGCGAAACCGATGGTTCCTATTTTTAAATGCTTGGGTGCCATGCCCCAAACGAGGGATCCGTGGACCAAACAACGTGAGGGTAAGTTGCTCTTCATTTGGTCCGGTCTAACATCAAGTGAATATGGACTTAGGATCCCTCACTATCCTAAACAATAATTTAGCTTTAGCCTAGCTTAGGCCCAAACTATTGCCGGTTTCACTTGGATATAATTTGCACCTTTGGCGTGTTTTTACAAATATATGAAAAAGCGTTTTCCATTTGGTGCCACTTGCGGTAACGCTGCTCTCAGGGCAGAGGTGAGGCAGCGTCTGATGAGCTGCCTCTGCCCTGGACGAAACCGTTGGTCTCTATTTTCACTGAGTAGTTTGTCATGTGCGATTGAGCCGAAACGTATGTCACTGTGTTTCTTGTGAACAGAATGGCAAAAAAAGTCGAAAAAACCTCCACTCGTTGAGCATATATAAAAACAGGATGGGAGTGGGAGGGGAAAAGGACTGGGGTAGGATGGGAGGCATGCGGGAGAGGGATGGGAATTAGAAGCTGGGAGAGGTGCTAATGATGGGTAGGTTTAAAAAATTGGGAGTCGGAGAAATTGCCTGTGTAGAAGGCTACTCTACCTAGGGGATCGAACAGACGGTTCTGGGACTGGAGGGATAAAAGGATCTGGGGGAACAGACGAGTCCGGAGAAGGTTATCTTCAACAATCTCGATCTGCATGGCATTGGCGACAAGAGGATTGGGATGGGATTGGCACTTGACCAGGAAGTTGGGGGTAAGACGGGCAAGGAAGGCGTCGATGTGTGGGATTTGGCAGGACTCATAGAGGATCTGGTTGGAAATGTACTTGGAGCGGTTTTCGTTCTTAAAGATGTTGGCGCAGTGGCGAAAGATCCTGCGCTCTCTGAGGCGGAGTAGCTCCATTTGGGATGGGGAGCAATCGGACCAGAAAATGAAGCCGAAGATGAGGAGTGGGCGGATAAGCTGTTTATAACAAAACAGCTTAACCTTTTTTGGAGTTGGGATGTTGTATTTAAGGATAGGATACAGGGACCGGAAGGCACCAGTTGCACAGCCTAGTGCCTTCATTATATGCGGTACGTGGGAGAGGCGGGAGTTCATTGTCACCCCGAGGTAGGTGACTTCTTTAACAGTGGGTATGGGCTCGTCGTGAACTGTGAGTACCAATGATCTAGTGTCACTCCCCATCTTCGGCGTCATTCTCATGTCTCCATCGAAGACGATGGTCTCCCATTTGCCGGGATTTAGGGAAAGTTTCCAACGAGTGAGATAGTGGTAAAGTTCGTCCAAATAAGCATTCAGACGCGCTTTACCACGGAAGATGTCTTCGGTGACCGTATAGATGATTAGGTCATCCGCGTATTGGAGGATTTGGATGGGACACAGGTGTGGAGGTGGTTTGGGGATGTCTGAACAACAGAATGGCAAAACCGCAGACTTTCCGATTTTATAATTCATTTCACTAAGACCTCCTAACAAAGACAAAAGTAACCACTACTTTCACATCATCAGATTCAGACAACAACCACCGGCAAGCTGCGCCGCAGAATAATGTTGCCCTATTTTCCTGACTCTAAGATGTTTCTACTGACATTTACGATTGATTACTATAGAATGTTTTCCGAACCAGATTCAAATTCGACCTTTTTGCAGCATAAATATTTGAAACTTTATGAAAATTTCCCCAAATCTTATAAAATATTGATATGCATATGAGATAAGCATGAGTCCGTTTTCTTATAGTTCTTCCATTTCGTCTAGACGTCATTTGAAACTATCCCTTTGAACACATGCTTATGTCCCTGAATTATGCACGTTAAATTACCACATCCTGCAGGAATATCCTGTACACAAAAAGTAATAAGAATCCTTGTTTGCTAAGAATGAAACGTTGAGATGCCGCAAATGCTTTGCCATCGACTGTGTTACGTATTTCCATTACAATTCCACGGAATCTGAGAAGAAAGGAGATACCGCGAAATGTTGTCAAAGGATCTGAGATATTATTTTCACATTGTGAGCTCATCAAATCGTGAAATCTTTTTATATTCAGACTACAGGTGTGCAATATCTGACTATGCAGGAATTCTCTCAGGTATGCAGATATTTACGGGATCAGGTTGTATACCTGCACGAATTACTTGGTAATCTTAGAACGAAAGACCCACCTGGGAAGTTGCTGGTGGGTGAAAACTAAGAGATTCAGCATTTCATTACACGCAAGGCAGTTTTTCACTTTCCAATAAGGAAATCAAACAGAAAAGGCGTATTCTGCAGCAGTACAAGCTTATGATTCGATTTTAGTGTGAAAAATGGTGAAGGTGTTTAGTGAAGGGGCAAGAAATATGGTTAAAGTAAACGAACGTGCTTGCGTTCATAATGAGATCGGATATAGAAGCATCATGCAGTGTTTGGAAGAATAATCAATTTCCGGAACAGTCATGGTAGAATATAAAGCAAACGGTGTAAGTTTTATACGAGAAAAGTTGGGGTTACAATCTGATTCGAGAGAAAAGTACATGCGTATATCATAAATTTAGATTCACAATCCTTGCATTTAGGCACACAGTGATGGACCTCCGGTTCGGTACGTCGTCGTAGTACCAACTAAACACATCCCCATCGTCAGAGAGCTAGCCTGGAACCGTTTATCATACTACTTCGGACTAGTCCCCGAACTCCTTGCGGAGCCTTCAAATCAGGGAATTCCTTTCATCAACGGGAGGGGAGAGGAGGAAGGTAACTGTCAGTTCAAGGAATACCCTGCCATCCAGATCCCTACCGGTGGAGCTCTATCTTCTTCGCAATGAGAAGGACCTGAACGTACGGAGCAACACGGCTCCGCCTGCCAGTACTCCTCAGCATCTCCTCGACAATGTTGTCTGGGGAGACTTCCCCTGTGTTTAAATAGAACTGATGGCGAACGCCTCCCACCTTCCACAAGAAAAAAAAGTATGATTGACGTTGTGCACAACTCAATTGCACAACCCACAATCCGGAGATCGCACCTTTTCAATCTTGTGCAAGTAAGGACTGAAAACGTCCATGCCCACTTAAAAATTGGGTAAGGAAATAGTCAATCTCACTATGCTTCCATTTCAGCTACACACTTAAGTTGCCAATGAGTCACGCAGTCCATCTGCCTCTAGTTTCATTTTACCAAGAGAGCTGTCAGTCGTCTAGAGTGCATTTCCGTTCTTCACGGGCAACAACCTCCCTTGCGCTTGCATATGGCTTGATGCTCCTTAGCAAGGGATCACTACCGCGATCACCATCACAGCCGGTTCAAAGACAGTGCGCTACGAAGCTGCAAAGCTCCCCGTCTCTGTACCTGCGCGAGACTTTTAGGATATACCTTCTTGCAAAGGGCGTCAGCCCATACCTGTGCGCCGTATAGCAGAACACCCTGCGTTGAACTCATCAAGAGACGTCGCTTGCTAGACCTAGGATCCACAAGGTTGCCCTACTTAACAACGAAACTGCAGCTGCAGCTTGGTTCGCTGCTGCTTTGATTTGCTCAAAAAAGGCTCATCTTTGAGTCAAGAGTCAACCCGAGGTACTCTACCGCTGGTTTTGACTCGATTATCGACTCGCTGAACGATGTGGGACGCAGGGTCGGAATTCTCTTCTAAATCAAGTCAGTTTTTTCCAGTGCAAGGTTAAAACCATGAGTAGTCATCCATCCGCTTACCCGTCACATCAATATATCGAGTCTGCTTTGCGCCTGTTTCATAGTGCGTCCAGCAACAAATTCCGTAACATCATCTGCATAGCCGACCAGGCGCGACTCTTCTGGCATGTCAAGTTCAAGTAGACATGAGTAGAGTAGTAGGTAGCGTTCCAGAGGTCCGGTTCTAGGATGGCTCCCTGTGCTACCCCCGGGTGCTCAGAGGTGGCGGTGAGGAAGATGGGGCGGCAACCCTATCGGCGAAATCAAAACCAAGTGGTCGAGGAGAACCTCCATAGTGGTGGCACCGGGAGACACTGTAATCACTTTGGTTTGCCGGCCGTGATTCAGTAGGCGAATGCTCCAAAGGCCTAATCAGGGCGATCAGACCCGAGTCTGCACGGGGATTCATCTGAAGTGGCAAATTGGTCACGAAACCTTACCAGGAGTATACTGGTACCATGGGAACCGGGAAAGCCCCTGGACTCACATACTTCGGGTGAACTCCTGTTGTATGTGAGGACAGCTCGGTTATTTCCGGTTGGCCCCCTTGTGGGAGTTTCATGGTGGTTATGGTTATGCTCAAGCGAGAAGAGACCTTCGGGCCTCAACGTGGTGTTGCGTATCAATACGGGTGCCGTACTCCATAGTTCGGTAGAGATTTAGGTAATTCTTGCATCCACCAGTATGAATGCTAAGCCATGCACTTGGTATAGACTGGTACCGTTGTTGCTTGTCTCAGCGGGGCTCTGATTGTGGTCACAAAATCAATCCGTGTCTCAAGAGGACCGTAGGATTAAGTCTCACGACTTCTGATACTTCTGATACTTCTGATGAGCTTTTCGAGCACTTTTCCAACAGTGTCAAGCATACATAATGAGCGGTATGAAAACGACAACTCGGGGTCGCATTTCCCTTTGTGGATCAGCGCAAAGTACGTCACATTCCAACGAGCAGGCAAAATGCCCTCTTTCAGGCAAGCATTGAATGCGCCGAGCAGTAGGTCTCGCCGGTATTGGAATACCAGGTTGTATACATTTGCTGAAATACCATCGGGTCCTGGCGCCTTCTTGCTTTTCATAGAGAGAACTGCCTATTCCAGATCTTTTGTAGAGAAAAGTGGACAGTCCTCTGCGCTCTCCGCGTCGACCTCATCATCCATACGGTGTTCGCAAGGAATAATGTCTTTACAATGCGGTCCATCTGCTCGGCCTAAAGAGAACAGGGTTTCCGCAGAGCCCTGATTTTTATCAATTTGTAACCGAGTCCCCACGGGTCCCTATTAGGTCTTTGCACTCGAATATTATCTGTTGCTTTCGAGATTTCACTTCTGCTTATTCACCTACGACCTTTTCCGCCTGACCGCCAAGACTGTCTACTGTCTTCTCGCTAGATTTGGACGAATCTTATTTTTCTCCTTCTGCCGCTATTTGCCACCCATCCTTGTCCATTCTTCGGCCTTACGTAGGCTCTTCCCCTTTTTAAGGTTTTGTGTAAAACAAAACCTTATTAAAATCGGTTTACTGTCTGTCTGTCTGTCTGTCACACGCATTTTTTTCGGAGACGGCTATAGCGATTGACACCAAATTTGGTAGAAAGATGAGGAGTGTAAACTCTCACGCATACGGAGATTTACATCCTTCTACAACGAATTTAAGGGGCGTCCCCATACATGCAAAAGGGGGGTGTAAATTGTTTTTCACCAAATATAGTCATGTGGGGTATCAAATGAAAGGCCTTGGTTAGTACTTTTGATATTTGTTTGGAAAGTTTGGGAGTACGGGGGTCGGAAATGATAATTTCTTTAACGGACCCATTCTCAGAAACTACCCAAACGAAAAATCTGAAAAAATCAAGAGGCTACCACTATATGGTGCCTAAGCTCCGAAATATCCTTCATACCGATATCTGTTTAAATAAATTTAGCAATAGTACATTACCATAATTTGCAGTAATCGACTGTAAAACCCCCCTTAAGTTCAACCGACAATTACCAGCAGCAATCTATGCTATAAGATAGAGCATGATCCTGCCAAGTTTGGTGAAAATCACATTATTACTACCAAAATTATAACAAGTTAAAGTTGCCGTTTCTGTGCAGATTTAAGACTTTTGAATGGCATCACGCGAAAGTGGATATCCTCACATAATATATGTGTATATTACGTGCTAGATTCTAATGGGGTAAATGCACACTCAAATGGCTTTATAGAATAAATACAGAAAACTTTCCATACCTGAAGTGCCGAGGTTCCGGTTTCCCGACTTGTTGGCCCCAACCGTAATTGAAGAACTACCCGAAACTTTCTCTGGCGCAGCTTTCTTTGGCGAAGAGGCCCTTTTCCTCTTGGCCACTTGTTGGACATCAAGGGATTCAAGGGATTCCATTCCTACTCCGTTTGCCCACGTTCTCTACCTTATGTTGAGGAGGCGCCATTTGAGTCTCCCGCGTGGCTTTGCCACATGACGCTTGGGCGTTTTTCTCCTCCACCGCCCTAATATAGGACAATTTAAAGCCATATATCAGAGCCCTGATATTTTGGTGGATATTCCGCCTCTCCTTAATGAACTCACAAAGCTCATTTATGCATTCCCCCAATGAAATAAACGCTGTTGTATAGGGCCTACAAATAAGTTCTGTCGGTTTTTTCTTTAAATTTGAAGCTTTATTGTGAAAAATTGGTTATACATTCATTGTTCAAAGTATTGCCCATTGCTAGCCACAACTTTCTTCCATCTTTCAGACAATGCATAGATACCATCGCGCCAAAAATTGGCCTGCTTGGCCGCTATCCACTCATCGAGCCATTTTTTGAGTTCGTCGTAATTGGAGAAGTGCTGGTCAGCCAAGCCATGCTGCATCGACCGGAACAAATGGTAATCAGAAGGAGCAATGTCTGGAGAGTACAGCGTTAGGGTAGGACTTCCCATTTCAACGTTTCTAGATATGTTTTAACGGGCTGTGCAACATGTGGACGAGCATTGTCATGTTGCAAAATAACTGTATCATGCCTTTGCTGGTATTGCGGCCGTTTTTTCTTGCGTTCGCGGCTCAAACGCATCATTTGACGTCGGTAGAGTTTGCCCGTGACCGTTTCGTTCGGTTTTAGCAGCTCATAGTATACCACACCCAGCTGGTCCCACCATATACACGGCATGATCTTCTCACCATGAATATTCGCTTTGGCCGTCGATGATGAGGCATGGCCGGGGTATCCCCACGTTGCCCGACGCTTGGGATTATCGTAATGGATCCACTTTTCATCGCCAGTAACTATTCGATGCAGAAAACCCTTCCTTTCTTGTCGTTGGAGCAGATGTTCGCACGTGAAAAAACGGCGTTCGACGTCTCTTGGCTTCAGTTCATACGGAACCCAATTTCCAACCTTTCGGATCATTCCCGTTGCTTTTAAACGGTTGGAAATGGCTTGCTGAGTGACTCCAAGTGTTTTTCCAAGTTCTTCTTCCGTTTGCGATGGATCTTGGTCGAGCAATGCCTCTAATTCTTCATCTTCAAAAATTGTTGGCCGTCCGGCGCGCTCTTCGTCTTCCAAGTCAAAATTGCCACTTTTAAACCGTCCGAATCACCTCTGACACGTTCGTTCAGATAGAGCATGGTCACCATAAACTTCCACCAAAATGCGATGACTTTCGGTTGCTTGTTTCTTCATATTGAAATAATGAAGTAGAACTCCCCGCAAAAACACATTATTTAGTACAAAATTGGCCATTTTCGTTGATGAAAAAAGTATTGTTGTTTACACTTCAATTAAATAATTTATACTGACGTTTGTGCCTATTGACAGTAGCTTTTCGATGAATGTTTGGAAATGTGGATCAATGGAAAAATCTATTGTGAAAACCGACAGAACTTATTTGTAGGCCTAATAGTTTGCTGTCTTCCACGATTGTTTTTTACAGCATCGATAATTATTTCAGTCCGAAATTCCGTTCCGAGTCCGGCGAGGAATGTCGATGATCTAGTTGCTCTCAGTGGTGACCTCCCAAATTTTAAGCTTTTACGAAAAGGATCCGGTGTCGACCTCATTTCCACTCCACTAAGATCTCTTGTGGCAATAGATGCCTAAGTAAGGAAGTCTCCCACTACTGAGACACTACGGTCGCTGGATATCGACGGCCGAGAGCCCGCTTGCTTACTCCCATAAACCGTCGGTACTGGGTTTCTAAGCCCTGCATCGTAAAAAACTACCATTCTCGTCCTCCATATTTGGTTTGATTTCTGGGTGTCCTTTGCGTAGGCAATTTTTATCGACGGGTGGGCGTTTATTTTCCGGCCTGCCCATAAGCACATTTCCTGATGCGTGCCTGTGCATGCCCATAACGCATCCACGCAACGATCCCTTATCCGCACGAAGGGACGCGGCAGATAGGAGATTTGGCAACTCCACACAGGTCACTGAGTACACTAAAGTACGGCATAAGGATGTATACTACCAGCTGCGTTGAACTCCCATGACGCGCAGAATTGATCCCAATTTAGACTTATTGATTAGCCAAAACGCCAAAAAATGTGATAATAAGAAGGATTATCCATTAAATATCTTTTTCTGATCTGATTTTGGGATGCAAGGAGAACTCAATTTTTCTGGTAGAAAATGAAACACTAAGTGAGACATGAAAGGGAGAAGGTCTCTGACTTGGGGATAAGCAATTTTTAAGCTAATCCCGTCCCATGAATTCTTGTATTACTTGAGGGTAGTCCCAACGGAGCAAGGAAAGAACGACAGGTTGAGAAGGGAATGAGCCTCCATTTATCTTTGAAAAAATTACGAACGCAGGATAGTATGCTTATGTTTTGCACACAAAAGACTGAGCTTTTATAGTCTACTCTTTCACAAGTCCGTGATTGCATTCAGGCATATGTAACTACTCCTTCGATCCGGTAATCTTAGCCTCAAGGAGCTACATACATATATTTATTCAAAGCCCATCCTTTCCATTCACCAGCGGTATGACAACAGGGAACATCCCAAATGAATCGGTCCAGACAATTTCTGCTTGGGACGTAGCCATTACAGAGACATGCAATAAATGTTTAAAGATAGGAACAATATCTAAGGATATTCGAGTGAAACACCATAATTCAGTGGATAAATAATGAACTTATTAACTATTTATCTGGTATCCTTCTAAAATATTAATGTATATCATGTTTTTGTCTTTTAAGGTGATGAATTACGACTGCAGAGTTGTTCGTGCTTGCAGGGTAACATGAGGAGCAGGGGATATCCTGCTAAATGCACGGATTCGGTAATAATAAATTATCGTGTCCTGTGAATTTAAATGAACGTAGGAGAATGATGGTCGCGCATAAATCCCGGAATATAATTTCAGTGCTGTGGCTGGATTCATTAGCAATATCCAGTTGAAACCCACTCCAAAGTTTGCAGTCTCCATATTTACCATGGAGCAAAAGTGACTTCATAACTAGCACCAAAACTTTTAGTACGAAGGAGAAATAGTGGTTGATTGCCAAAAATAAACGCTATGAGATAGAAACTTGTATGGATACGTATAAATTGCGTAACTTTGGCGTCCCTAAAAACTTTCAGCAATTTATGTAAACACGGGTATAAGCGCTGGAAAATACGAGAACATAACTAAGGTAAAACCCGGTCCTTGCCGAGGGATATGTTTTTTTTTTTTTTGGGAGAAAAACAAACAGAAAATTGGTTTGGGGACAGCACCCCCACCACTGTTCCACCTGATTTTTGAACTCCATTATTTTGTGGTTTCCTTTTTGCATAAACGAAAGTAATTCCAAATTATTGGCTTAATTTTCCTGTTGGATAACATCTGGGTGGAAATTTATAAATGAAAAATTATTCTTTTCGTCCTGTTTGATGACGTTCCTGTTGCCAGGCTACATTAAGTAATTGGAATAAGCTGATATTTGCCAGAGAAAAAAAAAATTATGAATTTTTAGTAAGAAAAATCTGTTGCCAATATATCGTGTTTCTTTGTGACTTTGTTGGAACAGCTAATGCAAGGTAAGGATATCTTTGAAAATATCCTGGTGATTTTAACGGTGAGTAACTTGATAACGAGCCTTATTCTACGAAGTATCAAACTTCATCGTAAATCTATTTTGAGGATAAATGAATCGCTAGAATGTTTGTGTTGCACTGACCAGTTCCAGATCGAAACTCGATAGCAAATGCTCCCGGGTGTTCTGATATTGCAATCCGAGATATTGGGTACTTCGTATCTTCCAGACAGTAAACAGACGATTACCGCCACAGGGTCAGATGATTATGTTCTTCTTCTCCACGTGTTATTGAGAAGATCCTCCGAAAACTCCCGCAAAATCGAGCACATTTGCAGAATGGTGTACTTCTGTATGGTTTGAACTAGACTATGCCTTCATAGATAGAAATAATAGGCATGCACAATATTTGTAGTTAATGGCCAAATGGTTCACTCCGTCCTTATATTGAATCATCAGCTTAGAGGATACTACCGGTGGGTCTAAAGTTTGGCATAGGAGTCAGATTAGACCCCATCCGCGGACAAACCCGATATTTCGCCAGTATCTTCCCATTGAAGATGCTAGTATACAGTGAAAGATAGATTCAGATATGTCTATCTGTTCAAATCTCCCGCTTCTCATCTCATCTCATCTCATCTCTGCGTTAGCGCTGACTGTTTGTGTAAATTTACAGCGGCTCTCTATCAGCATAACCGCTTGACGTCTATCATATCATTTTTGACGCGCACTTCGCTCTTTCTACTTTTTTATCTTTTTCGTTTCGTTTTCGTTATCTTTGTTCTCATCGTGCTTTGCGCGAATAATAAAATTAATCTTTCGGTTTGTTGTTGATATCATTTCGTTCTCACCCAACCGTGAGTTTGGTTGAATGTCGAAAGAAGTCCGGTCCCAGTATTTTCAAAGAACGCGCTTTTCAGACATTGTATTTGAAGCGTTTCTCGAACACTATCCCACAAAATTTCTGTTCCAACTACACGAGAGTGAAAATTTACAGTTATAACCTTATATTGCTGCTTTTTTACTCCGCCCTGGCTTGGAACCCTGTGGTGAAAGTACTTCTAAAGCCCATCTTGGTTAGGGCAAAGTTCCCTAGAGATGGCCAAAGTTCTCTTGGTAGTAAATTAGAGATGTCCTTATAGCCAAAAGACGTCGCAACCCGGTGTCCTAGTTCTTGAAGCACGGTCACTTCAGCCGCTTAAGATGGAGCTCAGATAACTTTGCAGCCTCACTTTTTCCACCACTGCCTTTAAAATCTCGTTGATTACGGTAGTAAACATCCCTAATATTAATATTACCATCATCAATACGCTCTCATCTTTATTTCGCCTCTGTCAAATTTGTTTAGGATTTCTACCATTACTATCTCCCGGAGTAGCAGGGAGATATCCTGCAGGGGCCCTCCGCTCATGGTTCTCGTTGTTGCCCCTGTTGTCTATTTGAATTAGTTGGAAATGGAATCGGTCCATTTCACTTCGAACTAGTTTTAATCTGAAAATAGGGCGATGCTCACTTTATAGATTTCGAATCCACGTTTTGTTTCCCATTATGTATAAAGGCACCTGCGATCACGCTGCTACCAGAGCAGAGGCAAGACAGCGTTTGATGGGCTGTTTCTGCCGTAGACAAAACCATTAATCGAATACCATAATTGAGATTACGCTGGAAGGTAACGACATGTGATTTTCAGGTTGGTAACAGCGGCAATATAAAACCTGGGAAACGACGGTTGAACCAATACTAACAGCTCTACTATTAAACCCTATCCCCACGTGGAGACCGCTGGGAGCTCTTTCTTAACGAAAATCTGCCGACGGAGAAGGGTGAAGGCGAGTCTCCCGCGCCTAAAAACGAGACCAATTGTACCAACTGATTATCCAGGTTGAGGGTTGTGTAGGGCTGACAATTCTACACGGAAAACAACTTGTTACGAAGCCACAAAAGAAGCCCCGCACTGGACGGATAACACAACGACGAACCCGGCAACGAAAAAGTAATAACGATTTGCACATTTTCTCATGGAACGTGCCCTCCCTGCACAGAGATGGAGCTCCCAAGCAGACAGCCAATACCCTGTCCCACAATATAGGGCTGATGTAACAGCTCTGCGTTGAACAGGGACCGGTTTTCTGGAGAAGAGTCGCTACACCATGTATTACAGCGGCTATCCAGTAAACCATGTGCTCGCAGTAGGTTTCTTAATCAGTCAAAAAAATGAAACCTGCTGTTATCGGCTTTGAAAACATAAGCTATGCACTCTGCGCAACACAGCCCTCCGCAACACCTATAAGAGGAAAATGGATGCCGCAGTATCAACAAATGATCTTCACAACCACCTGAAGAGCGTTATCATAAATACGGCTACAAACATACTTGCCCCAGCCGCAAAAAGAATCGGAACGGCTGGTTTGACGAAGAATGAAAGATAGCAACGGAATGGAAGAATGCCGCATACCGAGTAATGTTGCATTCTCAAAGGACGCGGGCACGCGCGGAGTATTATCACGAACTCCAGAGAGCGGAGAAGCGACTTCACAGATGGAAAAAGGAAGCCTGGGAGAACCAACAGGTCTGTGAACTAAAAAATACAGGGGGCAACCGCACCAAGTCTTACACACCTCGATGTTCATCCTGCCGAGGCAAAGAGGGAAATCTGATTTCCGACAGAATAGGAATATAGCAGCGATGGGTTGAGTACTTTGATGAACTAATGAACAACCAGAACATCGGTGAGTTGGAGGTCCCGCCAACTGAAGACGACGGACAAATACTGCCACACCAAGTATAGAAGAAACATTCCGTGCAATTCATTGGCTTAAAAATCAGAAGTCGCCAGGAATTACAGTGGAAGTGGAATTACAGCCGCAGTGGTTAAATATGGAGGCGACCAATTATCAAAAGGTTCATCAACTTGTGCTCAAGGTGTGGGACAGCGAATCAGTGCCTAACGACTGGCAAAGAGGCATTATCTGTCTAATACATAAAAAGGGAGATATCAATTATAGAGGTATCACGCTGCTGAGTACCATCTATAAGATTTTCTCCGTTATCTTGCTAGGCAGGATAGCCCCATACGCCCACAACATCATTTTCTCATACCAAAGAGGCTTCACTCCAGGCAAATCAGCAACAGATCAGATTTTCTCTCTGTGGCAAGCGGTGGAAAAACTGTTGGAATATGGACATCAGTTGCACCATCTATTCATCGACTTTACAGCCGCCCATGGTAGCATAAGCCGGGCAGTTTTATCCTGGTCATGAGAGATTTCGGTATCCCGACGAAATTGATAAGACTGACTAGGCTGACTCTTGATAATTTGATAATTTCTCCTATGTAGGGTCGAAAATTACAACCGATAACAGCTACGATGGTGAAATCAGCGCAGGGTTGTTGTCAGCCAACAGAGCCTATTTCAGCTTACAAAAACTGTTCCGCTCCAAACGTCTCACCATAGCGTCAAAGCTCTTACTGTACATGAATACGATCTTGCCAGTCCTCATGTATTCCTCGGAGACTTGGGTTTTTAGCAAGAAAACTTGCGAACTCTTGGCCGCGTTTGAGAGAAGAATACTCCGAAGAATTTTTGGCCCCATACATGAGGATGGACGATTCTGTAGCCTACATAACGACGAAATCTATGAGCGATACCATGACCGTCAGGTTGTGGATAAAATCCGGCCCAATAGGTTACGGTGAGAGGGTCACTTAATCCGTATAGATGATGATGATCCAGCCCGCAAAGTCTATAAGTGCGATATCTATGGTTGAAAAAGAAGACGAGACAGACTCTGCCTGAGATGGAGCGATGACGTAGGTCAGGACGCCAGACAGGTTTTAGGGATATCGAATTGGTGGACCTCGGCGCAAAACCGGGATGTCTGGAGTTCCTTATTAAGAGAGGGCTAGACCGGATACCGGTTGTTGCGCCGTTGACGATGGTGATTATTACTAACGGAAGACTCGGCTGCATCCAGTGTGGGTCTTATAGGATTATCAGTTTTTCCTCACCTTTCACCGCTGGGCATTGCGACATCTGCTGTAAAGTCGATATCTCGCCTTGTTTTGATTTCCTCTGCTGTCAGTTGGGAGCTTTCCCAGGTGTCCATTTCCGTAATGCCTGATGTTTTCTTCTGCTCACCCTTCCTCGTTCACTTTCTAGGCTAGGAAGGAAATAGTGCTCCAGACGACAACTTCTGCCATTATGGAAGTTGAGGTATGTTCCCTACAAGGTAACTGCACTATAAGCACTGGGTGGAGGTTTACCATTGCAAAGCATGTCTTTTGAAGATCTCTCCGTGGGGGAGTAAAAATCGGGTGAGGCCCTCAAAGTCTATGTGTAGACTGTTACTTGATTGCTTACAGTCGCGGATGGATTCGGAGGCTGTGTCCTCTAAACACTAGGAGAGTCAATATCCTTAAATTCCATAACCTTCACAGAAAACCCCAATACGCCAAGGTGGTATCCGAGGAGACCACTTTACTTATACTCGATAATGGTTGGGGGGATAATATATTCATATCCGCTACAGTTTGAATTAGAAACCTATCGAATGAATCAGTTCGAAATTGCCGATAGCCTTGACTCCAAAATCGACACCAACGTCTACATTCCCCATAGATGGCATCTCCTTTGAAAAAAAAAACTAAAAAGAAAGATGAGGAAAAGAACCGATAAAACTTTATCGTGGTCCTTATTGCAGTTAAACTAGCTCCCATCTTTCACAGAGAAACTTTTATGCAAGACGCCATCAACTGAGCACTATCATCAGGAAAATTGCTGTACAAAGTCAAGTATAATTTCTTAAGCAGCACTCAAGGAATATGAAAAGCGCCTGTAAGAGTGTTGAAGAACTCTTCAATTATTTTCATGTACAAGGAGCAAACGTCCCTGCAAACATTCATAGTTTATGGTTCTAAATGGGAGGCAGGAGACTCTGCGGGGTATATACCTGTGCGGGTTCTGTGGAGTTTATGCGAGCTTAAAGCGAAGACTGAAAAGGTGAAATTGTTAAGACATGACAAACAATAATGCATTTCTGCTGTTACATTTATGTATGGCACGAAATTCTTTTGAAATAAATGGCAGCGTGTTTACTTCCCTGCAATAAATTAATACTTCAGGAAAGTTGTTACTAGGAACAGTAAAAGCGTCGTAAAATGAAGAGAAAATCTGAATTCTTTGCCACTAGGAAGAAGTGAAACAAGGAAGCCTCTATAATGGAAAAGTCAGAAGACCTAGTTAACTCCACGCGCGTCAAGAGAGAAAATATTTCTTGGAATAAGCGCTGTCAGTGAAGACAATTTAAAAGGAATACAGACAAGCAGAAAAGGGAAAAAAGCTGTGATACCCCCTGCCAGAAGAATCACACTCATCACTTACCGTATCGCTGGGCCCTCAAATGTGGATATTGTGCGTTGCACTTCTTAGTTTTTCAATATTTCTGACGTCTGTTGGTAGACGCTGACAAATGCATGTTCTATGGCTGACAATTGTCTGATTTGTCGAACGGGTGCAGTTTCCAGTCTGTTGTAAAAATTGCGCTAGTCAGGGCTGGAATTTCAAGAGGGTCCTTTTTCTCACTTTAATCAAGTTCAAAGGGCAAAGTGATTTTTTGATATTCGGAGTCATTCGGAAATCATAGTGATAAGTCACATGCCAGATTTATGTCGATCGCCGTATTTATCGGTCCGAATGAAGTGAAATGGAGTGAAGTGAATGAAATGACTTCACTAAAAGGACGAAAATTTAAGCCAAGGTTGTACATGTATTTCTTGAAGAAACCTAAGGTTTATGGACTAGGTATAGAAGATTAATGGCCAGTTAAGCTTTTATGGCTAAAAATAACATTCTATTAGGTTGTTGCATATGAAATGGCCGATTTGGCAATCAAGTGAAGTTAGTTGCGATTTTGCTGTATCAAACCACCACCGTTGGCGCTGTTGGTGTCGGATAATTAAGTATAAATACTTCTACATTTAATCAAGGAGTCATTTTACCCAAGCAGTCAAAACCATCCAATACGCCGACGACTTGATCCTCTACACCTCTTCCCGGAGCATACAATCCGCCCAAAACCGCATCAATGCCACAATCCGAACCTTCAACAAATTCCTCCAATCCTGGAAACTCCTACTCAACCTCTGCAAATGCGAAGCCATCGTCTTCCGCGGTGGAGCCACCTTTACCCGCAAGATACTGGCCGACACCCGCAACCTCACGATCAAGATCGTGCCATCCACCATTCCCACCGTCCAATCCACTAAATACCTGGGAATAACCATGAACTCTCGCCTGTCACCCGTGCCCCAGGTAAACTCCATCCTTTGAAACAGGCCTAAACAGGCCTAAAAACCCTATGGCCCATCCTCAAGAGAGACTCCGCCATCCTGCCAAAAGTCAAACTCTTCTGCTATAAGCAGTTGATCCGACCGACAATCACGTATGGATTCGTCGCATGGTGTGACGTCTCCTCAGCCCAGATGGAACGTCTACGGGTACGTGAAAGGAGGTTCTTCCGCCTGTCCCTGTCCCAATCCAGGCTCCACCCAAACCAAGCCGTCTATGACGAGATAAAGTGCTCCCGCATAGACCAGATTCTCCTTACCTCGCTGACCAAATTCCTCAACAAATACCTAACCCACGAAAATAACCTCATCCAATTCTATTCCCACACACGCAGCCACATCACGGACCCATCATACCGCCACCATCCCCTCCCTTGTGATCTCCTAACCCTCTCCTCCCAAAACAGCAGTTATCGCGACGGTAAGTTGATCTTATTCAACCGCCCACACGATAGACATCGCCCTGGCCTCGTCTACTCCCTCGCCCAAAAATATCCTTGCCCCATCAACCCATGTACCACAACTATCCCGCCGACCAAACAACAATATAAGAGGGTTTTTTCCTGACTTTCCCCTCTATAGCATTAGTCCTAGGATAAATTAGAACTACCGTAAATTGAGTCCAGTATTAAGCAAAATGTTACTCTATAGGTAAAGTTAAGCTGTTAGAGATAAGCCTAGTATTAATTTTAGTCATAAGCTATTTGTAATCCAAACAATAAGAAATAAATTGAATGTGTTAAGAAAAAAAAGGAGTCATTTCAGTTTTGACTATCGTTGTGATAACAGTGAATAAAAGGGAAAAAAGGATGGAAAAGAGCCAAGAACGTATACTTTTACTGTATGAGCTCAAACTCGGTCATAAAGTAGCGGAGGCGACCAGGAACATTAACAGCACATTTGGAGCTGATACGGTAAGCGAACGAACCACACGGCGGTGGTTCGAAAAGTTCGTTTGCTAGTCGATTCCGATACACATGAGTCTGTGAAAGACATTATAGAGAAACTGGACGTACACTATTCGACAGTTTCTCGGTACTTGCAACAACTTGGAAAGGTGAAAACATCGATAAATGGGTTCCGCATGCCCTTACGGAGCAAAACATGGCGCTTCGATTGAAAATTTGCAGTTCTTTACTCTCCCGCAATAGAAGCGATCCCTTTTTGCACAGAATAGATGCAGAATAGATGGAAAGTGGATATTATACGACAATCGTCGCGGACTAGCACAATGGTTAGATGCTGATGGGCGACCGAAGCATATGCCGAAACCGAGCCTCCATCCGAAGAAGGTAATGGTGACTGTTTGGTGGTCTACAGCTGGAGTTATCCACTATTCATTTTTGGTACCTGGAGAAACGATCAATGCACAGAAATACTGTGCCCAACTCGAGGAAATGCACCAAAAATTGAGTATTCAACGGTCGAGATTAGTCAACAGAGATGGTATGATACTCTTTCACCACAATGCACGACCTCATGTTTCCAGAACAACGGTTTAAAAGTTGAGCGAATTGCAGTACGAGACTCTGCCTCATCCACCATATTCATCGACTGGCACCTATTTTGATTAATTAAATAAATTTTTGTAAGCTTTACAGTCGTTTCAAATTTTAGTACCAAATCAGCCATTTCATGTGCAACAACCTAATACTTTTGAAATGCGTTTTCCTCGAAACTGCATATTGAAACTTGGTTTTCAGGACTTATTCAGAACATATTTCTACGATCCACAAACTTTTCATTCATTAAAAAAGCCTTAAAAAACACCAAAATTCACAAAAAAAAAGTTTAAAACGCCGCCAAAAATTTAGCTTTTCATATTTGTTAATAATCCTAGTTTACGGACTGTAGTTAAGTCTGCATGTTAAGATCGCAGCGTCCTCTAGCGTGGCAACAGAAAAACACCTTTTTTGGAGATGGGTGTATAAACTGCTCTGTATTTCATTAATAAACTATGCTATCAAGCTGCAAAAATTACTACGCATGCTCAAGATATCAATAAATATATGGTGAAAATTTTGTATTTGTATCTTTATCCAGTTCTTTACAAAAAATTCTAATTCAAAAAATTTATAAAAAAGCGAAAAAACGGCCTTCACACGAGATGACCCCCTTAAATCCGCGAAACATACGCACGTGGAGCTCGAAAGCTCAAAAACTGTGTTTCACGATCTTTGTCTCAAGTTTGGGTGATGCAAGATCTATGTACCTAGCCATCTCATGGAGATCAAATATGGAGATTGTTTTTTTTTCAAGTGCTAGCTAACGAAAGCTAGAAGGAATAGGAAGAAGGGATCATGAAATTCAAAATTTTGAATTTGCAAAGAAGGGCTTAACTTTGTTAGTAACTTAAACTAACTTGGTAGGGTCATGCTCTATATTATAGTCTACATTGCTGCAATTTAGGGAGATTTCGCAGGCAATTACTGAAAATTATAGTAATACAATAATATTGACTTTATTTGAACAGATATCGATATGGGTTTTGTAGTCTCTGAGAGTGGATCCATGAAAGAAATGATCAATTTCGACCTCCCGCACTCCTCACCTTGCCAACAAATGTCAAAACTAGAAACAGCTCTGGAAAGTACTAACCAAGACCTTTCATTTGATACCCCACATGACATATTTGGTGAAAAAAATGTACGCCCCCCTCCCCTTTTGCATGCATGGGGACCACACTTAGATTCCAGGAGCTATGATGAAACTCACTGCTTGCATAAACGCACGCGAACAATGCACAAAGCATTTGAACAATAAAATGGGGAAAGGTCATCGACTATTTGCAAATGCAGGGAAATTGTTAATACAGGGTGCGGCAGCATAACTTCCTTTTTTAAAATGCGCGCCACTCAGTTAGTTGATGTCATAGCGGAGCGCTAGTGGTCTCGTTCAAGAGGGGATACTGTAAAGTTTTGTCCCGACACGGTTCAGTCGCCATCATGCCTTTGCCGTTGAGGTTTACTTTTCAAGCGGATGTTCGGTTATTGCAACACAGCGTGCATTTCGGAATCGCTTTAATTTAGCCCCGTTGGCTCCCGTCCCTGACCGCAAATCAATTGTTACATGGGTCACTACATTCAGACAAACTGCAAGTGCGACAAAAGGAAGAACTGGAGTCCCTCGACCCGTTAGATCACATTGAGAACATTGAAGCAGTGGGAGCGTCAATATTGCGATCGCCACGGCATTCTGCGCGCAAACACGCATCTGCCCTTGGACTATCCGATCGTTCTGTGAGAAAAATTCTTCGTGATGATCTTCATTTTCATCCCTATAAGATGGCGATAGTGCAGGAAGTTTCAGAACGTGACTTCAATTCTCGGATGAACGCGTGTGAGCTTCTTCTTGATGTCGTTCCCGAGGGTGCTATTGTTTTTTTCAGCGATGAAGCCCATTTTCATTTGTGTGGGTCGGTTAATAAACAAAACATGCGCTACTGGGTTGACACCAACCCTCGAGAATTGCATCAAAAACCTTTGCATTCACCCAAAGTCACAGTGTGGTGTGCAATTTCCTCAGCTGGAATTATTGGTCCCTGGTTTTTTGAGGAAAATGAGGTTACAGTGACAGTGAATTCAGACCAGTATATAAACATGCTACAGATTTTTTTTTCCCCACCGCTAGAAAATTTGGATTTGGAGGACACTCGGTTCCAACAAGACGGTGCAACAGCACACTTCAAGAGCATCGATGGCTGTTTTGAGGGAACACTTTCCAGAGCGCCTTATCTTAGAGGCGATTTGGAATGGCCGGCACGCTCTCCCGATCTGTCCCCTCGTGATTTTTTTCTATGGGGTTTTTTGAAATCCCGTGTTTATGTGAACCGTCCAAGAACCCTACAAGATTTGAAGACCAACATCCAAGAAGAAATTGCCAACATAACACCTGCTATGCTAACAAGAGTCATGACAAACGCCAGAAATCGGTTTACGCAATGTATGGAGAATGGGGGACATCACCTAACAGATTTGATCTTCAAAACAATGTAAATAAAAGCTTTAGACATGTACCTACATTATAAAAAATAAATAAATATTTTCCGATGCATACAATAGTTTTTATTGAGTTTTGAAAAAAGGAAGTTATGCTGCCGCACCCTGTACATATATATTTATTTCGGGGTTGATGGAGGTTTAAGGATTGAATATTTTGAATAAAATTTTCAAAATAAAGCCAGGGTAGCAATTTTGAATGAAATTTTGAAAGAACTTTAATTTCAAAATTGTAAGTTTGGGGCGGGATACTGGAAATATGAATTGGGATTATAGAAATGATGAAAATGTTGGTGTCGTGCAGGACTTCATGCCGAACGTATATGATGCTGTGCTGCGGTATCATCGATGGAATTCGACAAGTTTCCAGTCCGTGTCTCCTTTCGCTTTCTTGAGTACCGTCTTCAGCAAGTATACGAACTTCGGCTTGGCCATTTAACTGAGGGCTATACGGAGTGATTCTTATGTGCTCGATTCCGTGCCGCTTACAGCATCTTTTGAACTTCGACAATGTGAACCACGTGTCATTGCCACTGTCTATGGCTGGGCGGATATCGTGACCGGAAGTCAAATGCCTTCTAAGAGATTAGATTTTTGTTTGCCATTTGTAGTCAAGGGATAGTATAGGTCCCAGGGCGAAACGTGGATTGGTACCCAGATGGAGCATAAAACCTGGGAAATGTCTGCTGAACCAACACCAACAGCTCTACTACCAAACCCTATTTCCACTTGCGCGCTGACGAATGGGAGCTCCTTCTTAACGAAAAGCTGCAAACGGAGAAGGATGAAGGCGAGTCTCCCACGCATAAAAACGGGACAAATTGTACCAACTGGTCCTCCAGGTTGGGGGTTGTGTAGGGCCGACAACCCTACACGGAAAACAACTTGTTACGAAGCCACAACAGGAGCCTCGGACTGGACGGATAACACAACGACGACCCCGGCAACGAAAAAGAAATAACGATTTGCGTATTTTCTCATGGAAGGTGCGCTCCCTGTATAGAGATGGAGCTGCCAATACCCTGTCCCAATATAGGGCTGTTGTAACAGCATTGCAGGAGATGCGTTGGACAAGGATCGGTTTTCTTTAGAAGAGCCACTACACCATATATTATAGCGGTCATCCAATAAACCATATGCTCAGAGTAAGTTTCTTAGTCAACCAAAATATGAAACGGTTATGCACTCTGCGCTTGCGAGGCAAATATAGAAACAGCCTCATTGACATTCATGCCCTTACAGAGGAGACTGCAGGGTCAGAGAAGGATACCTTCTACGAGGCAGTAGAACGAACCCTCGAAGCTTGCCCCAGATATGATATTAAAATCATACGGAGCCCATATTCAGGTGATACGTTGGCTCCCATAGCTTACATTAAAACACAAATGATAACGGACTGTGGATTATTCAATTAGCAGTGTCACACGAAACAGTTGTTGGAAGTACCTGGTTTCCGCGGAAAGCGGTCCACAAACGTGGGCCTTTCCAGACGGGACCACTTTCAACCAAATTAAACACGTGTTGATTGAACGCCGCCACCTCACAGCCTTGATGAATGTCAGAACATATAGGAGGGTCAATATAGACTCGGATCACTATCTCGTTGATATGGTGCTCCGAGCTCGAATAAAAACACCACCCAGAATCCCCTTTGACATTCAGATGAGAGTTAACACTGAAGCCATTCACAGTACAGCCCTCCGCAACACATATAAGAGGGAAATGGATGCCGCAATAACCGCAGTTAACAAAAATCCTGGAGATGAAGCATCAACAAATGATCTTCCCAATCACCTGAAGAACTTTATCCATATATAAATACGGCCACAAACATACTTGGTCCTAGCCGCAAAAAGAATCGGAATGGTATGATGCACTGTACAAAAACTGAGTGCGGTGTACAGAAGAACAACGTTCAGGGTTTGTTCTGCCTCAAGACCGTCACAGATGATGCAGCATTCGTCATCTCGGGAGTGATGCCGATGATGAACATAAATAAGAACAGGTCCATCTGCCTTTTATCGCAGGTGAAAAAAGCCAAAAGGGAGCCCCATGTTGGTTTTCATTTAGCGGGTACGACCTTAGCGCCTGAAGTTCTTTGGATTCGAATAGTCATCTTTCCCAGGCTTAGGTACGAAGACTACCTTCACTTTCTGCCAAATGGAAGGCATGAAGGGCAACATCCTCAAAAAAAATTTGTTAGAAGTTGCTCTAATTGATCTATATCTATCTTTTAGCATCGCTGGGTAGATACTAACCATGCCAGGTGCTTTGAATTGTTCAAGCGATAATATAGCAGCTCTCGCTTTTTCATTGATAACAACCGCTCTCGCAGTGTCCTGATTCCCCTTGCAACACCTTCGTGTTGAAGGGTTTGGGGAAACCGCCAATTCTCTTCTTCTCGCTTCTAAGACCTGCTCTCCAGGGTGGTGTACTTCCAAGAAAGTCTGTACACACTCAGCTCTGGAGTTCGTGAAAGTACCATCCGGACTTCTAAGAGAGCCTAACTTGGCCGACTCATCCTTATTAAGGACCCTGCACAGTCTAGAAGTGTCCCTTTCACCTTCCAGTTCCTCACTGTATGCTCTAAAAGAGTCCTTTTTCGAACTTTTTACGAGCCTCTTATATTCATGCTGTGAGTAACGGAAGTTTAACTAGTCTTCATCTTTATTGCTTTGGGAAGCACGATTTAGAAGTCGTCTGGTTGATTTTTTGTGTCTTTGTAGTTCTCGGTTCCACCATGGAACAGTTTTTCCACGGCGGCCTCGTGAAATAGGACAAGCCTCTACCAGGCACTCTAAAAGTGTGCGATTCAGAGTTTCCAATTGATCTTCTATCGCCAAAGGAGTCCTCAGTACCCTAGGGACTTCAACTTTGTCTCAAAGAAGTTCGTTGAACTTTGTTCAATCCGTTTTCCTAGGATTCCGTCTTTGTATCGCAGACTGTTGGCCTGCAATAGTCAGATTAAATTGTAAGTAACAGTGATCTTAGAGTGAGAATTCATCTGGCACTCGCCAGTTTCAAATCAACTCTAACAATTTTCAAGAGCAGATTGTTAGGTCAAGTATTTCACTTCTTCTTGGCCCGACGAACGTAGGAGCGAACCCTACGTTCGGAGTGATCATGCATACACTACCAGATCCCCCTTAGAATCGTAGTGTAAGTAAGCAAAGGTAATTATGACGTTTCTCCTCTTACCATTAACCTGGTATTGTAAGTTGGCTGCAACAAATTCCTGGGAACAGAATTGTCTCAACTTGGTTACGTCTAACAATTGCCGGTTGCTCGCAGTCAAGCTTCCAGTTCGTCTCATTAAAGATGTTGTGGTACTATCCTTTCTGGCTGACCGCGGCCTAGACACCGGGTGTATTTTTTCCAGTGAAATGGAGAGCCTGTCGTACACTGATTTCTCCGTGGGGAAACATGAATTTAGCGTGGCCTCCAAAATCCGTACCTCGACCACGACCTGATTTCTGAAAACGCAGATGGATTTGCAGTCTGTTTCCACCTTCACGTGTTTTTTCATGTGTTTTTGGACAGTGTAGTTGTAAACTAGCACAGGCTCCCTCACCACGACAAGGTGTTGGGGGGAGTTAATAAGGCTTTGTTTCACACAAAACCTTAAAAATTTGCTTGATATATGCCTTTTAAGATGACAAAACTGTTTCGCTCGAAACGTCTCACCATAGGGTCAAAGCTCTTACTGTACAAGACAATGATCTGGCCAGTGCTTATGTATTCCTCGAAGACCTGGACCCGTTCGAGAGAAGAATCCTCTGAAATATTTTTCGTCCCCTACATGAGGATGGACGATTCCATAGGTTATATAACGATGAAATCTATGAGCGATACCATGACCTTCAGGTTGTGGATAAAATCTGGATCAACAGGTTGCGGTGGGCGGGTCACCTAATTCGTATGGATGATGATGATTCCGTCCGGAAAGTCTACAAAGGCAATATCTATGCCGAAGACGAGGCAGACCCTGCCTGAAATGGAGCGATGGCGTAGGTCAGGACGACAGACAGCTTTTAGAGATATCGAATTGGTGGACCTCGGCGCAGAACCGGGGTGTCTGGAGTACCTAACTAAGTTAGGCCTAGACCTGATACCGGATGTCGATGATGATGAAGATGACATAATGATTGTTCAAAGAAGTTTCGTAATTTTCTTTAAACAAGTCGGGAAACCGGAAGCTGGGCGCTTCAGGTATGAAAGGTTTTGTTTGCTTCTTCTGTGAGTATATTTAAGTGTAGAACTATCCCATTTGTACGTAGCCCGTTATGTATATGCTTTTAGCATGTCTGACTACCCACTTTAGCGTGATATTGATATTCAGTTGCAGTAAATTTGCACAATAAAGTCAACTTTGAGCTTTACTAATAATGTGATTTTGACCGAACTTGGGCACTATATGCTTCATATTATATTTTATACTACTACCAACTTTTATAACTTACTCAATTTCCCCAAAAATATGGTAATATACTATTATTAACTTAATTTGGCAGATATCGATGTGGAGAGTATTTTGAGGTCTGGGCACCATATAGAGGCAGCTTCATGATTTTTCTCAGATTTTTGGGTTGGGTAGTTTCGCAGAATGGGACCGTCAAAGAAATCATCATTTTCGACCCCTCCCACTCCCCGCCTTTTTAATAAATCTCAAAACTAAGACCGGCTTCGAAAAGTACTAATCGAGACCTTTTATTTGATACCCCACATGACTATATTCGGTGAAAAAAATTTTACACCCCCCTTTTACATGTATGGGGGTCCCCCTAAATCTCAACGTAGAAGGACATCACTCACTGCATGCCTGGAGGTCCACAATTCCCACCTTCTCACCAAATTTCGCGCTAATCGGCATAGCCGTTTCTGAGAAAAGTGCCTGTGACAGACAGACAGACAGACTTTCCCAAAGCGTATTCGAGAACAACGTCGACATTGCGATTGTATCTGAACAATACGAAAATCTGCATAGCGGAGTATGAATAGCAGGCAAAACCAGTAAGGCGGCGATATGGAGCTGCAGAAGCTAAGCTATAGTAGATACGAAAAAACATCCAGAGGACCGGTTCACCCGTGCCAAAATTGGAGGGATATACATCTAGAGCTGTTACGCAGCACCGAGCCTCACATTAGAGGAATTCACGTCATTGCTGGAGAAACTATCCTTCAATGCAAGTCGCTACAATCCCAAAGTAATAGCCGGCGACGTCAACGCATAGTAGCAGAGAAACCAACGCAAGAGGACGAATATTGCTGAAAACATTCTCGCGCTTGAACGTGGTACTTGCCAACTCTGGGGGAGCCAACACATTCCGGAGAGGAGAATTGCAATCGGTGGTAGACCTCACCTTCATCAGTGATACTCTAATCAGAGACTTGCAGTGGCGTGTCAGTGAGGAGTACC
The DNA here is from genome assembly GCF_905115235.1 of Hermetia illucens. Classification (NCBI taxonomy): domain Eukaryota; kingdom Metazoa; phylum Arthropoda; class Insecta; order Diptera; family Stratiomyidae; genus Hermetia; species Hermetia illucens. The sequence goes on along the minus strand of NC_051854.1, from coordinate 80,310,577 downwards.
CACACAACGATCATCAGGCTATCATCTTTCAAACCTCGCAAAGGAATAATTGGAAGCCATTAAAACGAATAACGATGAGCTGGGTAACGAAGAAATTCGACTCAGAAATGTTCAAGGAGGTACTTCTGGAAGATACATTGCTGTCGGGAAGCGCACAAAACAAAGTTTCACAGGTCGTGGAAAAATTGCAGCGGGCATGCGATGCCGCTATGCCTCGACGTAGCACTTTCCGAAGACGAAATCCTAATTTTTGGTGGAATTCCGAAATTGAGGAATGTCGGAAAAAGTGCCTCAAAGCTAGGAGACGCTCCCAGCGCAGAAGAAACCGACCTGTGTTCGAGGAACTACACGTGCAATATAAAAATGCGAGGAAAAAATTGCAAGTAGCTATCGCAAAGAGCAAATCCGAACATTCCAAGCGGATGTGTACTGAAGCTGACTCTGACCCATGGGGTGGCGCATATAGGTCGGTGATGTCATCACTAAAAGGCGAGCGCTCCCCACCGATTACTTGCCCAGAGTTGTTGCAGAATATAGTGAACACTCTATTCCCAGTGGATATGAATGGTACAAGTCTGCCTGCAGTACATTTAAATCCCGACGATGTTCCGATAGTGGTAAATGAGGAGGTTCTAGACACAACAAAAAGATTGCCTGAAAAAAAGACTTCAGGACCGGATGGAATCCTTAACATTGCCCTGAAAGTAGCCGCCAAGACAGCGCCAGGTATGTTTGCCCAAGTTTTCACGGGAAGGAGAATTCCCCGAGCAATGGAAGGTACAAAAGCTAATACTCATTCCGAAGGCAGGTAAATCATTGGGTGACCCCTCCTCATATAGGCCGATATGTCTGGTCAATACCATTGGCAAACTATTTGAACGAGTAATATATAACAGACTGCTCGCTGTTGCGGAAAAAGAAGGAGGTCTTTCCGACAAACAATTCGGATTTCGTAAGGCCAGTCAGCATGCTGACTGGCTTGGCTCAGGCTGCAATAGAAGAAGGAAAATGATGTGCAGTAATAACCCTCGACGTAAAAAATGCGTTCAATAGTGCAAAATGGAAAAAAATCATCGAGGCTTTCGACAAGATACAGGCCCCGAAGTACATTGTACACATTGTGGTCGAGTTTCTCCTTGGGAGAAGACTTTACTGCGACTCGGACGATGGGCTAAAAATATTCCTGACAACTTGCGGAGTGCCACAGGGTTCTATCTTGGGTCCCTTGCTGTGGTTAGTTATGTACGATGGAGTGTTAACCCTACGCCTACCGGACAATGTGACAACTATTGGCTTCGCCGATGATATCGGAATAACAGACGAGATCGAGATCTATGCAAATGAAGCGATATGGGAGATCAATTCCTGGTTGAGAAATTCTGGCCTTTCACTTGCCGAACATAAAACAGAAGTAGTTCTCATTATCAAGAGAAGAAAGAACACAACTGTGATCAAAGTTGGCGAAAAAACAATTTGCTCCGAAGAGTCGCTCAAATACTTGGGAGTAATTATTGACAGAAGACTCAACTTCAAAAGACACATTGAGTACGCCGCAACTAAAGCATCTTCCATCGCTACAACGATCTCGAGGATACTACCTAACATTGGTGGGCCAAGACAAAGTGGACGTCTTCTGCTGTCCAGGGTAGTCAGCTCCGTGCTACTCTACGCAGTTCCAGTTTGGGCAGCTGCTCTGAATAACAAAGTGAACTGCTGAAAATTGGGAATGGCGTATCGGCTAAGTGCACTCCGGGTATGGAGTGCATATCGGACAATATCAGGAGAAGCAGCATATGTACTAGCAGGGATGTTTCCTATAGACATCTTGGCGAAGGAAAGTCGGCGACTCTACGATAAAACGTATGCAGCTGGAGAGTCTAGCGCATTTCCACGGCAGCTGGCACGGTGGGAATCTATCGAACGGTGGCAAAAGCGATGGGACGAGTCCCAAACTGGTCGTTGGACATACCGCATCATTCCGGATATTCGAAGATGGTTTGAACGAAACCATGGGGAATTAAACTACGAGTTAACACAATTCTTAAGTGGACATGGAGGTTATCGTGCCCGAGATGTGATAACGGGGCTGAGAATGCGGAGCATGTCATATTTGATTGCCCCAAGTTCACCGCGCACCAAACAAGAATGGAAGCGGTCGCAGACAGGCGTTTAACACCCGAAAACATTGTGGAGTTTATGCTGGAGTCAACGGATGCCTGGAACCAGGTTGTAAGGGAACTGCAAACTATTCACCACCAGCTTAGGCAGGAAGAACTACGACGAAAACAAGGAAGAGAGAGAACCATAATGAACCACAGTTAAAAGCCCCAGTTCCCTGGGGAGAGTGTAATAAGAAGGAGGTGGTTTTAGTGAGTAGAAGTCTCACATAACTGCGTGGCAGGAGCTAGCAGTAGGTTTTGAACCTTTCCACCTTCCAACGCCGAAAAAAAAAAGACAGACAGACGGACAGATAGACAGACAGCCCGGTGAAATATCCGAGGTAACCACGAAAGAAGTTCTGGAAACCACGAAGAAGATTGCCGAAAATAGAGCCCCAGGTTTAGACGGCATTCCGAATAAAGCACTGACAGTGGCAAGGTGATGCTCTGAAACATTTACGACGTCCCTCATAGATGGTATTTTCCCGGAAGAGTGGCAGAAACAGAAGCTTGTGCTAATCCCGAAACCAAATAAACCTTTGGGTGATCCTTCGTCTTATAGACCTACATACTTGCTAAACGGCATCGGCAAACTTTTCAAACGGGTCATCTTCAATAGGCTTGTACCAATCACAGAAAGGGAGGGTGGTCTCTCAGACAGGCAGTTCGGATTCCGAAAGGCAAGATCTATCAGCTCGGTGACGGAAATTGCGGAAAAAGCAATGGAGGCCAATAAATCTTGCACGGTAGTTACTCTCGACGTGAAGAATGCCTTTAATACGGCAAAATGGAGCAAAATAATTGCGGCCAAATTGGGCGCTCCTAAATATCTGGTGCACATAGTCATGGAATTTCTCCGGGAGAGGATATTGTGTTACGATTTGAACGACGGGCCTAAGATGTATACAACAACCTGGGGGGTTCCACAAGGATCAGTCTTCGGTCCTCTCCTGTGGATAATAATGTATGACGAAATTTTAAATTGTTTAGGATAATTTAGCTTTAGCCAGCTCAGGCTCAAACTATCGGTTTCTACTGGATATAATTCGCACCCTTGGCGTGTTTTCCTAAACATATAAATGGAGCGTTTTCTATCCGATGCCACTCACGGTCACGCTGCTCCCAGGGCAGAGGTGAGGCAGCGTCTGAAGAGTTGCCTCTGCCCTGGACGAAACCGTTTGTCCTACAATTTTTGAAATTTTAAAGTTGCAACTACCCAAAGGAGTGACAATCATTGGCTTCGCAGACGATATCGGAGTAACTATAATCGCACAAGACATTGATGAGATCGAGGTACTCACAAACGAGGCAATTTTTGAAATCAGGTCTTGACTAGAGGAAGCTGGTCTGACACTCGCGGAGCATAAAACCAAGGTAGTTTTGATTACAAAGCGAAGGAAGCAAACATCGATAAAGATCAGGATTGGAGAACACATAATACAGTCGCAGCCAACGCTTAAGTACTTAGGAGTCATGGTTGACCAAAGACTGAAATTGAAGTCTCGTCTTGAAAATTTAGCAACCAAGGCTTCCGGAGTGGCTACATTGTTGGCAAGAATGTTGCCAAATATAGGTGGTCCTAGGCAAAGCCGTCGGCTACTGATCTCGAGTGTTGTTAGCTCCATCTTGCTTTATGCAGCTCCAGTCTGGGCATCGTCTTTGAAGGTGGAAGCAAACAGAAGAAAAATCGCAGTCCCGTACCGATTGAGTGCATTACGTACGCCATGCGCTTACCGTACAACTTCAGATGAAGCAGCTTGTGTGATAGCCGGCATGATCCCCATCGACATCTTGGCGGACGAGGGTCGACGTCTCTATGAACCATCATATGCAATCGGTGAGTCTTATACCAATCGTCGGCAATTGGTACGAAGTGATTCTATTTTGGAATGGCAAAAAAGGTGGGATGATTCACCTAAAGGACGCTGGACACACAGGATTATTCCAGATGTCTCTAAATGGATCAAGCGAAGGCACGGTGAGGTTAGTTACCACCTAACTCAATTCCTAAGCGGACACGGAGGGTACCGTGCATACCTTTATCGCTTCGGGCGTGACGACTCCCCGTATTGCCCGACATGCGTGATGATTCCAGATTTCCGGATTCCGGATGAAGATGCGGAGCATGTTGTTTTTAACTGCCCGCGGTTCGCTGCACACAGAGCGGAGGCAGAAATTGACGCCGAGGCACGGTTGACACCCGAGAATATCGTGGACCACATGCTAGCCTCTGAAACATCTTGGAGAGCGGTGGAAAAATTAATGAAGGCGATCCACAATCTGCTGAGGAGGGAGGAGCTTCGGGGGAAAGTTACAAATAACGACAGAAGCCGCAGTTCATAACTGATCCTGCCCCGCGATGTAATACCGAAATGGCAGTCCCGGGGGGTGAGCGAAGGAGAAGGAGGGAGGTCTTAGTGAGTAAAAGTCTCACATAACCGTATGGCAGGAGCCAGCGGTAGGTTTTGAACCTTTCCACCTTCCAACGTATAAAACAAAAAAAAAAGACAGACAGAGAGACAGACAAACAAAATCTTAAAAAATGGTGGAAATAACCTATTTTGCAGGACAAATGAGGTTAACCCCTTAAATAAAATTTGCTGACCTGCTTTCACAAAGAAAAATTTTCAAAAAAAGCTGTTGCAATTTTCGACTTGAAACTTTGCGGGGTGATTCTTGAGACTATATTCTATCGAATTAGGAAACAGGTGCCTCCTGTGACAAATCCCCTCAACTCCAGTTTTCAGTTCCTCTTTGGTTCGTTATTGTAAGCCTATGGAATGGATTCAAAGGAATTCCATTTTAATTCAGCAATTTTTATTCATCCCAATATAAAAGAAAGAATACCTATTCTGACAGAATTTACCAGGAAATAACGTTCATCATAACATTTTCCATAAAGTTATTTTCACACGCATTCCTGAATAGCTTCATACAGGCCAAATGAAATCATGTTTGCCTGCCTTAGAGAGTCCAACAAGAATAGAATAGAAAACCGACTTGAGGTTTCGTGGGAATTTGCTGCCTTTCCTTCTGCAGCTCCTTTAACCTCCCTTAGACATGTATTAGCTGCTTCCCATAGGTTATAATATAAGACTCCCCGGGGTTGATGGGGAAGTGGAAACTTTTGATATACCAATTATAAAGGAAGTTTTTCATTTTAGTCGGGAATAATGAAAAAGCGAAGAAAGGAGGATGCTTATTGGGGTGTGGGGGTTTCGTAATCCACAAGCTCTCAAAAAGATCAGGACTGTGCCGTCTGCATATCATATCGAACTTATTTAATTACTTCCCTTTGAGTGAATTTCTAGAGAACTGGGTAAACGTGAAACTTAATCAGTTGAAAAGTTCGCAGAGCATAAGAAATCTACAAAAATTTTTGGGGTGAAAACAGTTTTCCTCGCATGTCATATACACTTTCGTAATATGTTTAACTTTGAGCAAAATTCTGTCAAGTTGGGATTCTTGTGCCATTGTTCCGGCTCGATCCACGCTGTGTTCTGGGGGTATAAATAGGAATGAACTCTAACATTCATCGGACTGCAAAGAGCCGGCAATTTCATGCGAATGAACCTCAGCAAACATGTCGAGGATTATGTGGAAAGTGTACAAAATGAAAATCCTAAATTAAATATTATGTGATATTTGAGATCAGTGGGAAGAGATTTTGTTTGAGGTTATTTCGTAATTAAATTCTTTTGAGTATATTTCTATTATGTACGGGAGAATAGGTCCTTTAATATTATTTTGGTTCACATTGCTTCTCACTCTAACGTCAAAACCCGTGTGTTCTGTAATCAATTTTGACTGAGCGTAAGGGAAGATGCGTGGCAAGAGGTAGAATAAGCAAGACATGAGTATTAAAACCGCATCCGATAAATTCGATATATAAAATCGCAGTGAAATCCTTGCTCCTCTATGAAGCTATAGTACAACGTACAAAGGTAGACCAGATGATAGCTGCACATGACTTGTGTATTCCTGTTTAAAAAACTTGTCTTCTCTGCCAAGTTTCATTAAAAATGTATCCACCCTTGCCACGAAGATGCTGTCAGACAGCCTGCGGTATACGGACGCAGAAATGTCATCAAAGAAAGCAGTCAACAATGATTTCCTGTTGTCAAAGTTCTTCCGGGACTCCAAAGTCAAGACCTGAAACCAAAATATGAACACAAGTTTAATAAACAATCAATATCCTTCACGGAAGTACCAGTTCTCTACGATGGGAACCCAGTATGCAGGCTTTGCAAAGAAAGGAACAACAAGGATTCTCATACATATCATGTGTGTGCGTGGTGGAGGAGAAGCTATAGCTTCTGAGCACTCAGGCCGTGTTGGCCCATTGTCCTCGCCACCCCCGCATGCCCCCAATACTCCTGCAAGTCCTTCTGCTCTTCGACAGGATAAACTTTGCGGAACGCACATTCAGTTCTGGCAGGAAAAGTTTGGTGTGACGAGCAGTATTTAGGCTCTGCCACCTGTTATTGTGGGAAGCTTCATCATCAACGGCGCAACAACCGGTATCCGGTCTAGGCCTGCGTTAATAAGGAACTCCAGACATCCCGGTTTTGCGCCGAGGTCCACCAATTCGATATCCCTAAAAGCTGTCTGGGGTCCTAACCTACGCCATCACTCCATCTCAGGCAGGGTCTGCCTCGTCTTCTTCTTCTACCATAGATATTTCCCTTATAGACTTTCCGGGTGGGATCATCCTCATCCATACGGATTAAGTAACCCGCCCACCGTAACCTATTGAGCCGGCTTTTATCCACAACCGGACGGTCATGGTATCGCTCATAGATTTCGTCATTGTGCAGGCTACGGAATCGTTCATCCTCATGTAGGGGGCCAAAAATTCTTCGAAGGATTCTTCTCTCGAACGCGGCCAAGAGCTCGCAAGTTTTCTTGCTAAAAACCCAAGTCTCCGAGGAATACACGAGGACTGGCAAGATCGTATTCATGTACAGTAAGAGCTTTGACCCTATGGTGAGACGTTTCGAGCGGAACAGTCTTTGTAAGCTGAAGTAGGCTCTGTTGGCTGACAACAACCGTGCGCGGATTTCATCATCGTAGTTGTTATCGGTTGTGATTTTCGACCCTAGATAGGAGAAATTGTCAACGGTCTCAAAGTTGTATTCTCCTATCCTTATTCTTCTTTGTGTTTGACCACTGCGGTTTGATGTTGTTAGTTGATTCGTCCTCGGAGCTGACGTTGCCACCATATATTTTGTCTTCCCTTCATTGACGGGCAGCCCAAGATCTCGCGCCGCCTGGTCGATCTGGATAAAGGCAGTTTGTACGTCTCGGGTGGTTCTTCCCATGATGTCGATATCGTCAGCATAGGCCAGTATTTGAGTGGACTTGAAGAGGATCGTACCTCTTGCATTTACCTCAGCATCACGGATCACTTTCTCGAGGGCCAGGTTATAGAGGACGCATGATAGGGCATCTCCTTGTCGTAGACCGTTGTTGATGTCGAATGGTCTTAAGAGTGATCCTGCGGCTTTTATGTGGCCTCGCACATTGGTCAGGGTCAGCCTAGTCAGTCTTATTAATTTCGTCGGGATACCGAATTCTCCCATGGCCGTGTACAGTTTTACCCTGACTATACTCTCATAGGCGGCTTTAAAGTCGATGAACAGATGGTGTAACTGTTGTCCATATTCCAACAGTTTTTCCATCGCTTGCCGTACAGAGAAAATCTGATCTGTTGGTGACTTGCCTGGGGTGAAGCCTCTTTGGTATGGGCCAATGATATTCTGGGCGTATGGGGCTATCCGGCCTAGCAAGATAGCGGAGAGTATCTTATAGATGGTACTCAGCAACATGATACCTCTATAATTGCTGCACTGTGGGATATCTCCCTTTTTATGTATGAGACAGATAATGCCTCGCTGCCAATCGTCAGGCATTGATTCGCTGTCCCATACCTTGAGCACAAGTTGATGAACCACTTGGTGTAACTGGTCGCCTCCATATTTAACCAATTCGGCTGCAATTCCATCGGCTGTTTCTCCTGTACTTGGTGGTGGCAGTATTTGTCCGTCGTCTTCAGTTGGCGGGACCTGTGGTTGTTCAATAGCTCATCAAAGTACTCAACCCATCGCTCTTATATGCCCATTCTGTCAGAAATCAGATTTCCTTCTTTGTCTCGGCAGGATGAGCATCGAGGTGTATAAGGCTTCCTCCTGCTGACTTGTTGGTAAAACTTCCGCGCCTGGTGCGGTTGCTCCCTGTACTTTTCGAGTTCACAGACATGTTGGTTCTCCAAAGGCTTCCTTTTTCCGTCTATGAAGTCGCTTCTCCGCGCGCCGGAGTTCGTGATAAGTCTCTGCGCGTGCCCGCATTCTTTGAGAATGCAACATTACTCGGTATGAGGCATTCTTCCGTTCCGTTGCTAGCTTACATTCATCGTCAAACGAGCCGTTCCGACTCCTTTTGCGGCTGGGGCCAAGTATGTTTGTGGCCGTATCCATGATAACGTTCTTCAGGTGATTGTGAAGATCATTTGTTGATGCTTCATCTCCAGGTCCTCTGTTGACTGCGGTTATTGCGGCATCCATTTCCCTCTTATAGGTGTCGCGGAGGGTTTTGTTGTGGATGGCTTCAGTGTTCTTATTATTATTATTTTGTTAAGGGAAAGTCGCACCGCGTCCTTGAAGAACTATTGTGCCCCTTTTACTGGTTATAGTGTACCTGTTGATCATAGTATCTCAAGCAGGCCAGTAACCGTTAGGAACTTTAGTATGTTCCCCACTTCCAGAAGTTTCAGCTTTGCATCTGGTATTAAGTGTTCTCCCAGATGTATCGACCTGCTTTGCACAAGTGCTGGACACTGTCCCAGGACGTGCATAGAGGTTTCGTCCTCCTCCTCACAGAACCTGCAGGCAGTGTCCGTAGATATCCCTAGCTTCCCTAGGTGGTAGTTCAGCCGACAATGACCAGTGAGAATTCCCACTATGATTCGGAGGTTCTTTTTGGTGAGGTTTAAGCAATCCTTTGTGCGCATGGGTTCGTATCCCCCAATAAGCACCCTGGACTGCTCCATCCCTGGTAGGCCCGCCCAATATAGTTCCCTCAACCGTTTTTCTTCGTTTCTTAGATTCATAGCCATGAAACCGTTTCCGATTCCACAGAAGGGTTCTGGCCCGTATAAAGGCATCCCTGCTCCCTTCTTGGCTAGTTCATCCGCTGCCTCATTGCCTTCCAGCCCAGCATGGCCTGGAACCCAAAGTATCCAGACCTTGTTGGACGAGCCGAGTGTATTCAGTCTCTCAAGGCATTCCCATACCAGTTTAGAGTTCACCTGGTTGGACCTAAGTGCCTTGATCGCTGCTTGGCTATCGGTGAGAATAGCTATGTTCTGCCCCCTGTAGTTCCTTTGCAGATTAAAGGAGGCACATTTGTCTATGGCGTAAATTTCCGCCTGGAATATGCTAGTGTACCTGCCCATTGGCTCAAAGTACATTTTCCTTGGACCAATGACACCGGCACCCGCTCCCTCTGCTGTGAGGGATCCGTCAGTGTACCAAGTAATCAGTTGCTGGTTTAAGCCGTATGTCACAGCCACGCTTTCCCAGTTTGTCTTGTTACTCCAACGTGTTTCAAACTTCTTATCGAAGTGAAAACTCGTTGTCATGTTGTCCCTCGGTATCAGTAATTCGGGATACCGCCTAGAAAGGATATCAATCTTCCTTCGATTTAGGCAGCTCCCCGCCTCACTCATGCTACCGGCCATCCTGAATATTGATCTCCTTGCCTGCATCTGTATGTGCAGATGGAGAGGGGTTAATCCCAGAAGGACCTCCAGGGATGCCGTTGGGCATGTCCTCATTGCCCCACTGATACACACGCAAGCCAGCCTTTGGAGCTTATGTAATTCCCTGGCTTGTGTGCTGAGTTGGGTTCTTTCTGCCCAGATTACCGCTCCATAGGTAATCATTGGTCTTACTATTGCAGTATATATCCAAAGTAGTATCTTCGGGCTACAACCCCATTTTTTCCTGCTATGGATCTGCAAGTCATCAGAGCCCTCGTGGCTTTCCGACAAGTGTTTCCGACATGTGTCTTCCAGAGTAATTTTTGGTCTAGCGTGATTCCCAAGTATTTGACCTCTGTTTCTCGTTTCACCTCCATATCATGTAATGTTATGGCTTTCAGGTGATCCAGCTTACGCCTCCTAGTGAATGGTACTATGGTGGTTTTGGTTGGGTTGATCCGCAGTCCCACCTTCCTGCACCAGGCACTAGTAACCCTTAATCCAGTTTGGATTCTATCACATAGGGTATCTTCATATTTGCCCCTACAGATTAGAACAATGTCGTCCGCGTAGCCCTGGACTTGTATTCCAGTATTAGTTAACACGTCCAGGAGTTCATCCACTACCATACTCCACATCAGCGGCGATAGTACTCCGCCCTGTGGACAGCCTTGAGTGGTGTTCATGATAATAGAATTTGTACCTGTTTGTACCTCTATTTGTCTGCTTTCTAGCATTTTGCCCATCCAGAGTGCCAGGGTGTTTCCCACTCCTTTGCGGCTCAGGGCATCCTGTATCTCTGTGTGCGATGTGTTGTCGAATGCTCCTTCGATATCCAAAAACGCGCACAGTGCAATTTCTTTTGTTTCAATGGCGTCCCGTAGTACCTCTGTCAGCTGATACAGAGCAGTTTCAGTTGACCTTCCTGCCCGGTAAGCGTGTTGACAGTGATGTAAGGGATTACGCTTTAGAACGTTAGTTCTAATATAGTTGTCTATGACCTTCTCCACCGTTTTGAGTACGAACGATGTTAGGCAGATTGGTCTGAAAGATTTAGGGTGAAAAGGATCCTTTTTACCCGCCTTCGGAATAAAGAGTGAGCTTCAGTGTTCACTCTCACCTGATTGTCAGAGGGGATTCTAGGTGGTATTGTTATTCGAGCTCGGAGCACCATGCCAACGAGATAGTGATCCGAATCTATATTGGCCCCCCTATATGTTCTGACATTCATCAAGGCTGAGAGGTGGCGGCGTTCGACCAAGACGTGGTCAATTTGGTTGAAAGTGGTCCCGTCTGGAGAGGCCCACGTATGTTTGTGGACCGCTTACCGCGGAAACCAGGTACTTCCAACAACCATTTCGTGTGACCCTGCTAATTGAATAATCCGCAGTTCGTTATCATTTGTTTTCTCGTGTAAGCTATGGGAGCCAACGCATCGTCTGAATACGGGCTCCTTCCCTACTTGGCTGTTAAAATCCCCAAGTGTCCTTATAGCTGAGTGGTTAGAGCACAAGGCTGTCGTTCGGAAGGTCGCGGTTCAAATCTCGCTGGTGGCAAAGGGAGTTGTATCGTGATTTGATGTCGGATACCAGTCGACTCAGCTGTGAATGAGTACCTGAGTCAAATCAGGGTAATAATCTCGGGCGAGCGCAATGCTGACCACATTGTCTTTTACAGTCTACTGTAGTGTACCGTTACGGTCTTGAATGAAGTGCTCTAACACACTTCAAGGCCCTGATCCAATATGGATTGTTGTGCCAACGATTATTATTTATGATTTTAATATCATATCTGGGACAGGCTTCGAGAGTTCGTTCTACTGCCTCGTAGAAGGTATCCTTCTCCGGTTCTGCAGACTCCTCTGTAGGGGCGTGAACGTTAATGAGGCTTATATTTCCAAATTTGCCTCGCAAGCGCAGAGTGCACAGCCGTTCGCCTATGTTTTCAAAGCCGATAACAGCAGGTTTCATTTTTTGGCTGATCAAAAAACCTACTCCGAGCACATGGTTTACTGGATGACCGCTATAATATATGGTGTAGCGGCTTTTCTCCAGGAAACCGGTCCCTGTCCATCGCATCTCTTGCAACGCTGTTACATCAGCCTTATATTAGGTATCGGCTAGCTGCTGAGCAGCATTCGATCTGTACAGGGAGCGCATGTTCCATAAAACAATGTGCGAATTGTTAATCCGTTGTCGTTGCCGGGTTCGTCGTTGTAAAGTCCACCCTGTCCGAGGCTCCTTTCGTGACTTCGTAACAACGGTTTTCCATGTAGGGTTGTCAGCCCTACCCAACCCCAACCTGGAGGACCAATTGGTACAGTTTGTCCCGTTTTTAGGCGCGCGAGACTCTCCGCCATCCTTCTCCGTCTGCAGCTTTTCGTTACGAAAGTGCTCCCAGCGGTCAGCATGTGGAGGTGGAGATAGGGTTTGGTAGTAGAGCTGTTGGTGTTGGTTCAGCAGGCATTTCCCAGGTTTTATGCTTCATCGTGGGTACCAATCCACGTTTCACCCTGGGACCTATACTACACTCTGACCACCAGAGATAGAGTTCAAACGGTTTCTGCATTCCTGAACGATTTTCGAGGTGATCAAAGAACTACTCAACACCCTGAATGTAGCTTGGCTATCACTGCAGATTGCGATGCGCCTGCCCTTCAACCGCTCGTCAATCACCAAGTTTGCCACCCTTAGGATCGCATAAAGTTCAGCTTGAAAAACCGTTGCATATTGCCCCAAAGGAAGTATATCCCGCCACGCATTCCTCTGGGACTTCCCAGTTCTCTCTACGCTTCAGGGTAGCTTCATATCTTCTACTATCTTCTACCATGCATGGGGACAAGAGAATCGGAAGGCATTGTATGGACTGGATTCAGTCCTCCCAGTAACTCTTCCAATGCCCTGTGCCCCCCACATCCATTGTTTCCCCATAGATTTAATCGAATTATTCTTTGAGCTTGAGTAATGCATTTAGAGGTGTGCTGGATGTCGTGCTCATGGCACCAGTGATACCCAGACACACAGTTCTTTGCAGTGTGGCTAGTTTACGGTGAAAACCTTTTTGTGCCATCTTAACCCACCACACTACGGATGCATAAACGAACATCGGCCTAATATTAGCAAGATATATTCACATTACCACATGAGGACTGTGTCCCCATGTCGGGACAAAGATCTGTCTGCATAACCCATAAGCAGTGAGAGCTCGTTTCATCTTTACCTCTACATGTTTGTTCCAAAGAAGTTTTTTATCTAGAGTGGCTCCCAGATATTTCACTTCTTCGGAAAGTTGAAGGGTAGTACCCCTCATCTCAGGGAGGCAAAGTCCATCCAGTTTTCTCCTTTTTGTGAATAATGACTATCAAATCAACGGCATGTTGTATATTCCTACACACCGTTCCAAGATCCCCATCAACAACAAGCACAGCCACGTCACCAGCATAAGCTTGAGCGTGTACTGAAAAATTTTGCAGTTCGCATAGTAGTGAGTCGATCAGCATACTCCACAGAAGTGGCGAAAGCACACCTCTTGGGGGCCACGCTTCGTTGCTTCTGCTGTCAGATAGCGATCGACACCCACCTCAGAACACAGCAATCTCTGCATTAGCATAGCATGCACTTAATTAAAGCATCATCAACACCATGCGCTCTGGCGGCATCACCTAGTTTTTGAAAACGTGCACAATCAAAAACCACTTCAATGTCCACGAACACCCCTTAGACTTACAGGACTTTCCACGTTGGTAAGCATGTTGGTTTTCATTAAGTGGGTGCGACCTAAGTGCGTTTCCAAGAATGTGACGTTCTACCAGTCTCTCCAAACCTTTCAGCAAGAATGAAGTCAAGCTCATCTGTCTGATCTATATGTCTCTAAGTGCTCCATACCCTCCTTTAGCATTACCGGATGGATGGCATCATGCCAGGTGCTTTGAAATGGTCAAAGGACAGTATGGTAGCTCTCACCTTTTCATGGGTAACAACCGCTTTCGCAGTGTTGCAGTTCCCCTCGCAGCACTTTCATGTTGAACGGGTTGCAAGAACCGGTAACTTTTCCCCGGCGACTTCTCTCACCCGTTTTCACGGGTGGTATATTCCAGGAGGGTCTGTACTAAATCCAGTCTCGAGTTCGTGAAAGTATCGCCGGGTTTTCTAAAAGAGTCTAACTTGGCCGACTCATCCCTTTTAAGGATTCTGCGCAGCCTTGAAGTATCTCTTTCGCCTCCCAGTTCCTCATAGTACGCTCTAAAGGAGTCTTGTTTCGAAGACCTAACGAACCTCTTATATTCACGCTGTGAGTTCCTGAAATTTAACTAGTCTTCATTCTTATTACTTTTGAGAGCATGGTTCAGAAGTCGCCTAGTAGATTTCCTGAGTTTTTGCAGTTGCCGGTTCCACCAAGGAACCGCTTTACCGCTCTGGCCTCGGGAAATCCGGAACAGCTTCAGGGAATTCTGTGAAGGGACCGAACAAACCAAAGAATCAACCAGGTTTTACAAAACTGTAGCTAAAAACGAGGCAATGTCGTCTGTCTGTTTGAAGAAGGAGGTTAGAACATTTACCAGAAATGAGGAGGACAGAGTATACTTGGTTCTCAGAACTCATTGCCCGGGGTTCTACCCTCGGTGCAGGCGATAAAATTCTGCCAGTAACGAATAAAAGGGAAAAAAGGAGAACTGGAGACTACCAAAAGAGGTATGCTCGGAAGTTAGGGTAAGATGGGCAGTGGGAACTTTTAAACCACTGAAATCGCCCAGAGTCTTCCCAGCACTACTTCCGAGGGCCTAGAAATCACCTTAGAGTCTCTCCTGAGGGTGGTAAGCGGCAGCATAGCCCTCGAATATATCCCAGGGCAGGCAAAAGTGGTCTGTATTCCGAAAGCGGGTAAAAAGGATCCTTTTCACTTTAAATCTTTCAGACCAATTTGCCTAATATTGCTCGTACTCAAAACGGTGGAGCAGGTCATAGACAACTTTGTATATTAGAACTAACGTTCTAAACCGTAATTCTCTATATAAGTGTCAACACGCTTACCGGGCAGGACGGTCAACCGAAACTGCTCTGTATCAACTGACGAATGTACTACGGGATTGCATAGAAACAAAAGAAATTTTTGGATATCAAAGGAGCATTCAATAACACATGGCACACGGAAATATAAGATGCCTTGAGCCGAAAGGTAGTGGGAAACACCCTGGCTTTCTGGATGGGCAAAATTGTAGGCAAATAGAAATACCCACAGAGTACTATCACCGCTTATGCGGAGTATGGTAGTATATGAACTCCTGGACGAGCTAACAAATACTGGAATGCAAATCCAGGGATACGCGGACGACATTGTTTTAATCTGTAGGGGATATTACGAGGTTACCCTATGTGATCGAATCCCAACCGGATTACGGGTTACTAGTGCCTGGTGCAGGAAGATCATAAATATTTGTCGGAAAGCTACAAGGGTTCTGATGACTTGTAGGTCCATAGCAGGAGAAAAATGCGAAGATACTACTTTGGATATACACTGTAATAGTGAGGCCAATGATTAATTATGGAGCGGAAATCTGCGCAGAAAGAACACAACTCAACACACAAACCAGGGAGTTACATAAACTCCAACGACTGGTTTGCGTGTGTATCAGTGGGGCAATGAGGACATGCCCAACGGCATCTCTGGAGGTCCTTCTGGGATTAACCCCTCTCCATCTGCCCATACAGATACAGGCAAAGAGGGCAATCTTCAGGTTGGCCGGGTGGATCAGTGAGGCGAGGAGCTGCCTAAATTGAAGGAAGATTGATATTCTTTCCATATTCTACCCGAATAATTGATACCAAGGGATAACATAACAATGAAGTTTCACTTCGATAAAAAGTTTGAAACACGTTGGAGTAACAAGGCAAACTGGGAGAGCATGGCTGTGCCATAAGGCTTAAACCAGCAACTGATTACTCGTTACACTGACGGATCCCTCACTGCAGAGGGAGCGGGTGCCGGGGTCATTGGTACTTGGAGCCAACGGGTAAGCACACTAGCATATTCCAGGCGGAAATATACGCCATGGACAAATGTACTCCTTCAATTTTCAAAGGAACTACAAGGGGCATAACATTGCAATTCTGTCTGACAGCCAAGCGGCGATCAAAGCACTTAGGTCCACTTAAATCCAACCAGGTGAAGGAGGAAGCATCGATGCCTTTACACGACCCAGAACCCTTCTGTGGAATCGGAGACGGGTTCATGACTATGACTTAAAAAATGAAGGGGAACGCTTGAAGGAACGATACTGGGCGGGCCTACCAGGAATGGAGCAGTCCAGGGTGCTTATTGGGGGATACGAACCCAAGCCCACACAGGATTGCTTAAACCTCACTGAGGAGAATCTCTGAATCATAGTGGGAATTCTCATTGGTCACTACCGGTTAGACTATCACCTGGGGAAGTTAAAGATATCTACGAACGCTGACTGCAAGTTCTGTGCAGAGTTTGATGATGCCTCCATACACGTTCTGGGAAAGTGTCCGGCACTTGCGCAAAGTAAGTCGAGGCACCTGGAAGAACACTTAGCACCAAATGCAAAGTTCAAAGATTTAGAAGAAGGGAATGTACTAAAATTCCTAACGGTTATAAGCTTGCTTGAGATACTGTAATTAATGGGTACACTATAACCAATAAAAAGAGCATCTTGATTTTTTAAGGACGCGGTCCGACCTCCCCTTAACAGAATAATAAAAAGCTCTTTTAAGTCATGCAAATCACAATTCGTTATTTCATCTATTTTTAGGATCTTCGTCCATTCGATACTCGTATTTCGCGCTCCTAATTTCCATGTTCTAAATCTTTACCTCCGCTTCTTGAAACTGCAAAACATACGTTTTTAAGGTTTTGTGTAAAACAAAACTTTATTAAAATCGGTTTACTGTCTGTCTGTCTGTCCGTCTGTCTATTTGTGTGTCTATCTGTCACACGCATTTTTCTCGGAGACTATAGTAGCGATTGCCACCAAATTTGGGAACTGTGAACACCCACGCATACAGTGAGTAACATCCTTTTACGTCGAATTTAAGGGGCGGTCCCCATATATGCAAAAGGGGGTGTACATTTTTTTTACCAAATATAGTCATGTGGGCTATCAAATGAAAGGTCCCGATTAGTACTCTCCAAAGACATTTGTCGGAAATGCGGGGAATTCGGGGGTCATAAGTGACCATTTATTTAACGGGGTCATTCTCAGAAACTGCCCAAACGAAAAATCTGAAAAAAAATCAAGAGGATGCCACTATATGGTGACTAGGCTCCGAAATACCTTCTATACCAATTTCCCTTCAAATAAAGTTAATAATAGTATATTACTATAATTTTGAGTATTTGGCTGCAGAACCCCCCTTAAGTTCCTCCTAGCACCACGAAATTCACAAAACCTTTCATACGTGAAGCGTCCAGCTTCCGATTTCCCGACTTGTTTAAGGTCAAGTAGAAAACACTTTTTGCAGAAATGATCACATCTATCGACACAAAATTTGGTGCAAAAGTTGGAACTGTGTAGACAAACAGTGAACTACATTCTCCCACGTTGAACTTAAGGGGGATCTCTCGATGATTGCAGGTCTTAGTTTTAACATTGGTTGTAAGCGGCAGGAGTGCGGGGAATAGAAAAGGGTCAATTATTTCATCAGAAAATTAGGAACTAGGGTGATCCATGCAGGTGCCAAACCTAGGACTCCAAATACACTCCGCGACAACATCTGTTCAAAGAAAACTGATAGTAGTATATTTTAATATTTCGTAAATTTACTGACAATCCCCCTTAAGTTTATCCTAGATTCCTAAAATGAAGAAATATGGGGTTTAGCATGGAGCACCATAGTGGAAAGTTTGGTGGAAATCCTAGAAACTTAGATAAACAAACCTTTCACATTTGAAGCGCCCAGCTTCCAGTTTCCAAATTGACCTCCCTCTCCCTGCAGTCTTAGATTGTTGACAGTGTGACTAGGTGTCACTTGATTGTGAGACTCTCCGGTAGCAGGTTTAGGCTTTTCCTTGGGAGCTCTTTCTTGCGCCTTAATGCGTATCACTATGTTCTTTATAACTTGATGGACGTGAGGCCTTTCCATTCTACAAAACAAAACCGTTTTGTGGCCAGTTAAGACCCGAAGGACTACGGTTTTAGGTTGGAGGAAATTATTCAGCACGATGCACCTACTAATACCTATGTTCGGAAAAAAACAAAGGCGTAAATGGTAGTGCAGGACTCAAGCCCTTTCCAATTGTCTGGTAAAATGTTTATTCAAGTTAATGCTTTATGCAATATTTTTGAGCCATGTTACCAACCAGAAAATCGCATTAACTGAGCGAATGAATGCTTCAACACGTGACGACCTTTACTCAATAAAATGGTTTGTATTCCTGGTCATGCGATATGCAAAATTTAAATGGACTGAACGGAGGTGTTCCTTCTGTCAACACTTTTACAATTCGGGAGCACATCTGCATATTACTGCTGAAAATTGTAAAAACATTTCGTTAAATACTTTTGCTTTGGTGATTAATGTGAATAAGTAAAAGATAGACAGAGAGAAACGATTCCAAACAATAAAAAAAGTTAAATCAGATTTGGAACTGTTAACCTTTACCAAAATTAATTGGATTTTAAATTATGCGGGGGACGAATTTTTGCGTTTACAAGACCGTTCCAGCATTGAAAGGTCAGTCAATCATTGAAAGCTCACGATAAATTGTTCACTTTGTCTAGAAAATTGGGTAAAGTATTTTAAAACTTACCAAAGCAAAGTTTACACACCTGTAACCCTCCAGATATTCTGAGTAATAAAATGGAAAGGAGGTGTACATGGAAACGAAAACCTATTTTTGAAGATCTGTGTAGGTTTTAATTGTTCGTGTACAAATTCCGGGTGACATGACTTCCGAGGTAGATTCAGTTCTTTAGAATTACATGAGAGTATTATTCACGAATCTTTTGCCCTCACTCTCTACACTCAAATGAATGAATCATTGAATTAGTGAAGCCAAGCAGAATATGGCTCAAATTATCCACTTGGTCCATCAATCTTAGGTCAGACCTGAAGTCTGGGAAGGAATTCTTCTACAACTCATTCACTCTCTCGAAAAGATACTGCTCCCTTACCAGGCACAGACCTGCAAGGAACTCAGCTGCAGTTTCATCAAAGGTGGTAAGGCATGATGATTCCATAGAAAATGTGGTAGCTCTCTCAGGATCCACGTTTGTTCGGTTTGACTATGCTAACTCTGCAGTCAGTATAGACCAACACAGTTGTGATAATCATGGTTTTGATTGCTGGATCAAATTCAATCCATATCCATAGAAGAGCACTAGAATGTACCTATGTGGCAGGGGTGGCCGGAAAATGTCCACCGCGGGTGGCCTCGTTTCCAATAAAAAAAGTCAAATCGGCCGGAATATGTGGCTTTGGTCCTTTCTCTGAGGTCTCGCAATATATACTGGACGTTGAGCTGAAGATAGGACACTGCCTACATGTGTATTTTAAGTTGGGCTTGAGGTTCTGAAAATCTGAGTCATCCTTGTGAGTCTCCGCGATTGCTGAAAACTCAAGGGTGAACACTGTAAACAGCCTGCCCTTCAAGGGAACACCGTAAGTATTGCAAAGTATGCAGCTAATAAATCAGGATCACAGGTACTATAGTTCCGGGATTCAGTTCAACGGGTGCCAGATTTGGTTCACCTTTTAGTAAATGGCAGAATCTAAGATGATGTCTGAGGCATCGACGAATAATACTAGGTGTTCATCTTGCTGAGAGAACACCAGAAGCGTAGATTTACCTACCTTTTCCTTGATGGTCCAAAATGTCTGGACAGCCTTTCGGGATCACGCAATTAGGCGAAAATCTTTGGTCTACAACCCAAGCAGGTATAGATTACTTGACAGTGCAGCAAGAAAGGGCAGTAGAAGCTTCACATACCCAAAGATCTTCTTGGATCCTTGAGTATTTTCAGAAGCAGGAAATTCGAAATCACTTGCAATTTGGCCGAAGGGAACGTAGAAAAATGTACTTGGGTGCTCTAAAAGCTCGGATTCAGAGAAGGACGCGACTAGAACATCAGAGCACAGAGCAGAAACTCTTCCTAGTCAACTTGAAGAGCCCGAAATGCATGCATTTTGCCGTTTTCTTCAGGAGCTACAGGGATTTGGCGATATACCTTGACTACGTCCAAATTAAAAAAAAAACGACAATCTGCGATAAATTACGCAAGGCCGAGGATGAGTGAAATGGGGTATTGGTCTGAAATCGCATTCTAGGCACCACAGGATGTTCCTTCGCCATTAGGTTTAAGGACTATGTGAAGAGCAACAGCTGGTGTGGGTCGATAACGTCGCCAAAAACGTTTCAAACCCTTTGATAATCGTACGGAGCGCCCGAAGGTCTTTTACCGAATCCTTTCCTTGACTTACTGTCATTTTGTAAGCTGAAATATGCTAGTTGGCTGCCAACAATCGTGCGAGGATTTCATCGTTATAGGCGTTATCGACTTTCGACCCTAAATAGAAGAAGTTATCAACGGTTCTCGTTTGACCAGTGCGAATTGATGTTACTGGTTGGTTCGCTTTTGGTACCGACGTTGCCACCATGCACTTCATTTTGCCTTCAATGATGTGCAGCCCAAGATCTCGCGCCAATCGCCGCCTGCTCGATCTGGATTAAGGCAGTTTCCCATAACATCGATATCCTCAGCATAGGCCAGTAGTTGTGTGGAATTAAAGAGAATCTCTTATGGCCGTGTACAGTTTTACCCTAACTATGCTGTCATAGGCGGTCTTAAAGTCGATGAAAAGATGGTGCAACCGATGTTCAGATTCCAACAGTCTTTCAATCGCTTGCCGCAACGAGAAAATCTTATCTGTTGCTGATTTGCCTGGAGTGAAGCCTCTTTAAACCAATTCGGCTGTAATTCCATCGGCTCCTGGCGACTTATGATTTTTAAACCGATGAATTACACGGACTGTTTCTCCTGTACTTGGTGGTGGCAGTATTTGTCCGCTGTCTTCAGCTGGCAGGACCTCCAACTCGCCAATATTCTGGTTGTTCAGTAGTTCATCAAAGTACTCAAACCATCGCTCCAATATACCCATTCTATCGGAAATCAGATTTCCCTCTTTGTCTCGGCAGGATGAGCATCGAGGTGTGCAAGGCTTCATCCTGCTGACTTGTTGGTAAAACTTGCGCGCCTGATGCGATTGCTTTCCCTAGTTTTCTAGTTTGCATACCTGTTGGTTCTCCCAGGCTTAATTTTCCCATCTGTGAAGTCGCTTTTCTGCTTGTCAGAATTCGTGATAAATCTCCGCTCATGCCCATGGTCTTTGAGAATGCAATCATGGTCGAACCACCCATTCAGATTATTTTTGCGGCTGGGGCCAGATATGTTTGTTATTATAAATATAACGTTCTTCAGGTGATTGTGAAGACCATTTGTCGATGTTTCAGCTCCAGGATATCTGTTGATTGCAGTTATTGCGGCATCCATTTCCCCCTTATATGTGTTGTAGAGGGTTGTCGTGTGGATAGCTTCAGTGTTAACTCTCACCTGACTGTCAGAGGGCATTATAAGCGGTGTTGCTTTTCGAGCCCGGGATATGAAATGCGGTAACTTCCACGATTGAACTCTTGAGTAGGTAGCAGAGGAGGAAATGCTAAGAAAACGTAATTTATTACAAGCGTTAGATATAGTTATAATTCTGGCCAAGTTGCTGTGAACACCTTTCGGTGCTATACCGATCACTAAGCAATTTCCTTTGAACTATGGAGAGAATCACAAGGCAGAGAGCCAACATGTCGGAAATCGAGAAAGATGTCAAGCTGGCTTGCAAAAGCGTTAAATGAGCAGACTTTCATACCGATGTGGCTAGATCAACCTAGCAGGCACTCCTACGGAAAGAGCTGTTTATGTCTAATAGATGCACTTTCTTCAATAGAGGACTCAACTACTGGTAGAATAGTGAACTGGCCACCGGTAGGTAGGACCAAGGGCCAAAGGGGCCTACAAAAAAGCCCATAAAACCCTAAAGCTGACCGGAGCATAATAAATGCCACGAGGTAGCGCCTATAGAGTCGTTATGGGATGATTCGGAGTCCATTCATCTCCGCAGGTCGAGTCCCCTACCCTCTTATTTAAAATCACCCAGGGGTTATTTCCTCAGCAAGAGAAGCAAAGAAGCAGGTCCCAATGTCCTCTGAAAGTGACGACTTGTTACCGAGGAATATACGACAGTGAAGCCCCGGGACTAGACTGAATACCGAATAGGAACCTTAACCTTGGTGTGAAATTCAAACGGTATATGTTCGCTAAATTGAGGGAATAGGCGAAAGGGAAGCGACGAAAGTTGGTCCTGCTCCGTAAAGCTGGCAAACCTACAAGTTTATCATTGTCCTATAGTCTTCTGTGTGTGGAGAAAATGTTAAGGCCAAAGAGGCCTGTTATATCGACAATATAGATTCTGTAGAGCCAGATCAAGTATGATGGTCACTGGCCTGGCCGAAGAAACAATTCACAGAAAGAATATTTCTAGCAAATATTGCGTGGTAGAGATCGTGGGGGGGCTTATGAAGTGGGGGTCACTCCTTTAAAAGTTATGGCCTCTCAAAGTGAGTTTTTTGATATCATCATGGCAAAACGTGAATTTCCAAACTTATCCCGCGAATTAGAGAGAAAAGTCCTCCGACCTTCTCCTTTCTTTTGTGTGCTCCCTTAACCATCTCTCCTTCCGAGACGGGCTGGCCAATCAAAGTTTGCCATGATAATATCAAAATACTCCCATTTGAAATGGATAATTTTTTAATGAGGGCTGCCCGTCACGATTTTTCAACGGGATTCGAGTGAAAGCACTCCCTTCATACCTTTCTTCAACCCTGCGGGTATGAGGTTTAAAGTAAACCCCTACCTCGAAAATTGTCTACCTTGTTGTGATGAGGGAGCTCAATAAGTAGGATCCTCCGTGATACCAGAGGTGACACATGGAGCTAAGCGTTAATCAAAACCCCAACCAAGGTGTGACTACCGAGCAGAGGGTAGGATTAAGATGTGGCCGTGAACGGTGAATTCTGGCGACCCCCGGCTTCAAGTAGCCTTGTCTGTGCAACAAATTACTTTTCCGAAATTGATTTGTCTTCCCCGGTAAAATAAAGGCCATGCCCACCAACTATGCAAAAATTAAAAACTCAAAGCAGAAAACGACCGAACCTTGCTTCGATCGTGACGATCAAATCTTGAGCGAAGGTATAACCTTAAGTCTAAACTCAGATTCCCCACTTATTCAAGTAGGAAACAACCCAATTGGGATCCAATCCTTAACGGATGTGCCGAATCAGTCCCGTGCTGTCAGCACTACTGACCCCGGGCTCTTGCCTAGGGGTAAGCATCTGGAGGGCAGCAAACAGCCTCCGGGCAAACCACCTTGGGGCAAAACAATATCTCCGGGCAAAAAGCATTTGAGAAAACCGTCCTCAGGCAAAACACAACTCCCGGGGTATGCCAATGTTGAAGTGAAAAGGATCGTCCGGTTCATCTGCGGTGCAAGGCAAACCAAAGCAGCAGTGGCTTTCTGAGGATCCCAACTCTTTGGCTCAAACTGCTGTAAAGAGGCCAGTAATGGCCAAGGGTATCGAAGCCGAAGGATCGTTCTTGCATGATGACAACAATTCATCCGATTACAATACCGAGCGGTGCGAGCAGCTTAGGAGGAGACTCCTCCTATGTTAACTGAAAGGACTACATCCTCGCAAAGGATTATACTACGCTTTGAGTCGGTAGGTGTATATCAGTAAAATGTCGCGAATAAACTTTGCCATCGAAAGCACGAACAAGTGGCTCAGACAGTACCGCTCCTCTTTCAAAGATTTGTGAGAGTGAGAGTTTAAAAAGTCCTTTCTCTGGTTTCCAGGAGAGCAGTGTAATGGTGCGTCCTGCGGAGGTCCTGGAATAATTTGGTGTCCTGAATAACCTCAACACCTGCACCTGGATGCTGTTAGGTAGCAAAGTAAGAGGAAAAGCCAATAGACCAGGAACTTTCCTCACTATTGGCATCCCTTGAATGGATATAAAGAAGTTTGGGAAACAAACGGGCTGCCGACTCTACTACGGGCTTGGGACCGTCACATTATAAGTGTCGGCTCCAAACCTCATCAAAGGGGACATGCAGTCCACATCATCTTGATCTGAATCGTAGATGTTGTGCAATATCTCTCAGATAAATTTGCAGCGTTGTAAAGCGAAGACTGCCCTTATTAGTAGTCAGATAAATAGAATTCACGCAGCCGAATGCGGAAATTTGAACTTCTATCGCGCGAAAAACTTGAAGTGGAACATGAAAACCCTCCTACTAGAGCTTTTAACGGGACACTGTCCCTTAAGCTACCCCCGAAAATCGGAGTAGTGGTCTGGGCCTTATGCAGTAGAGATGGGTAGGTGGAGAATGTAATATTACAAAAATGATATCACCTTCAAGATGATATTACATTACCATCACCCAACGCGATCCAAACATTAAAACATTACCTAACATTACAGTATCAGAAAGCACCACTGCATTACTTGGCATCATCGCATTACCTAACATCATCCCATTACCCAACATCATCCCATTGACAAGCATCATCCCATTACCCAGCATCATTGCATTACGAAGCATCATCGCATTATAAAAGTGATGTTGTAATATAGCATCACCTAACATTAGCGCTCTTTGTAGTACAAGTCCCGCCGGCAGTTGTCGATGCCGACGCCGAGTATCGGATCAGCTTTCGGTTTGATTTAGTTTGGCCCCGAGGCTGGCATCGGGTTTACTTTTGGGCTGATTTCGGGCTGGCATTTGGACTGGTTTCGGACTGGCTTTGGGCTAGAAAATGATTTCGAATACATGTTCTTATATAATGTTGAAGGAATAAAATAAATGTCGGCTGCTGTATGGCGCTGGTCTACGTGATATTTCCTAGTACAAGTGGCCTAAACGATACAGAAGCAAAGGTAACATCGAAGTAAAGTAATTCTCGTTCACAAAAATCAGGATTCCCTGTTTTTTGCATGTGAAAATATTGTACTATCTATTATCTTATATCCTTATGGGATCTTCTGTTTTTTTTCTCCTCTTTCATGAATGGTTCATTCCCTCTAGAAGAATTGAAGTCACGTTCTGAAAGTTCCTGCACTTTCGCCATCTTATAGGGATGAAAATGAAGATCATCACGAAGAATTCTTCTCACAGAACGATCGGATAGTCCAAGGGCAGATGCGTGTTTGCGCGCAGAACGCTGTGGCGATCGCAACATTGACACTCTCACTGCTTCAATGTTCTCAGGTGATCTAACGGGCCGAGGGACTCCAGTTCTTACTTTTGTCGCACTTGCAGTTTGTCTGAATGCAGTGACCCATGTAACAATTGATTTGCGGCCTGGGACGGGAGCCAACGGGGCTAAATTAAAGCGATTCCGAAATGCACGCTGTGTTGCAATAACCGAACATCCGCTTGAAAAGTAAACCTCAACGGCAAAGGCACGCTCCTCACTATTCCAACGCATGATGGCGACTGAACCGTGTCGGGACAAAACTTTACAGTATCCCCTCTTGAACGAGACCACTAGCGCTCCGCTATGACTTCAAGTAACTGAGTGGCGCGCATTTTAAAAAAGGAAGTTATGCTGCCGCACCCTGTATTTAATGTTGATGGTATAACACAATATGTACGGTTAATGTAATGAAAGGTGATCTTTTTAATATTACATTTTAATATCACCTTTTTGAAAAAGTGATATGATATCACATTACCTAACATACTAAGGCAATGTTTTGGGCGCCTCTAATATGCAACCAATGTGAGGGGAGGAAGAGACGGCCCTACACTTCTTATGCAGTTGTCCGACTTCCTCTGACCTCAGACGGTAAGGTTTTCTTCAATGAAGAGTCTCCGCATTCTCTGACTCTAGAGAATGTTCTCAGTTTCGCGAAAGCCTGTGGACATCGTAAGTCAGAGGCCGTTAAAAAGGCGATCTCCGGGGATAGTACAAACAACAAAGATCTGAGTATTTGGAGCAGCAGCTCCCCTCACTAAACTAACTAAGCCACAAGTCTTCCATAAATTTTCCACCCCTCTCCGGGGATGGGGTTGAGAATTCAACCTTTCCCAATTGAAATGAATATGTGCGCTGATTAGAAAACTAGCAAAACAAAAGGGAATCAAAAATATTCTCAGAGAGGAGAAAGGTTTATAAATTAACAAACTGCAGGTGATAATAAATAGAAGGAGACCAGCACGCCACTCCTTCACAACTAATCAAAAAGACAATCACTATAGAGTCAATTGGAAAAGTTGTGTAAAACGCAAAGAACATTAATTCAGATGCACACATACCTAAACTCCAAAGTAGTGGATTACACATTGTTGGAAGTGATGTCTTCATTCTCCAAATAAACCCAACGTTGCTTTTGAGGGAATGAGATTCTTGGAGTTCAATAAGCTCTAGCAGACGTCCTTCCCTACCCAACACCTATCACAACAACATGCTCGTTCACTCTAATTTACGGTCTTTAACATTCACATACCTTTCAGACAACTTCTTCCACATAGCGTTGAACTGTTGTCGCAGATATGTATCACGAAAACTTTTCTTCGAAGGAAAACGCACGTAAAGTAAATTATTATGTTTCCCTCGCTTCATATCACGTAGAGGTATAAAAGTGCTGCAAACCTCAAGTAGCTTACTGGGAATCATTTATCATAAGATATGTACATGTGAAGGTAAATACATGCAAATAAGTATCTAACATTAAAGATATAATTAAACTAAAATACGTCCCCCTTGGACACCTCCTTGTCGTGGTGAGGAAGCCTTTGATACTACTACACTAAGGATGTCCACAAACACATGAAGATGGGGACAAAGGATTGTAACTCTCCAAGGGGTAAGAAATCACAGACTTCCAATCCACCCGCGAAATCAGGTCGCGGCCGAGGCGCGGATTTTGGAGGCCTCACCTGATTTATTTTCCGTCATAGTGAAATCTGTGGAAGACAGGCTCTCCACTTCAATAGAAAGCTTGCACTCGGTGTCTACGACGTGGTCAGCCAGAAAGGATGGTACAACCACGGCCTTAATGAGAGAAACTGGAAAACCTGGCTGGCCGGCCTGTCGGTAACACCATTACTAAACTCTTCCAAAAGCGAGAAAGGAAGGCTCGTCAGAAAGAAACTTCAGCCGTTAAGACCCTTCTCCTCCGCCTCTACCAGGAAAAACGGAAGAAAGGGAAGCTGGTGATGTGGACGCAACTGGTCTGATTCCACTATGTGGAAACAGATCCACGCATCCCGAACACCGTGAATCTGGAAGGGTCGCAGCCAACGACAACGGAAGGCACTTCCAAAGGACACGAAGTTTCTTGGGAACATGGCGTTATTACACGCGTTATATCCAGAAAAATTGGACGCAAGAGGGCCCCCCTGGAGTTCGTTTCAACAAAATCTGTGGTAGTACATTAGTAAAGGGAAATAGCATCTTCTTCGATGAGAGATCCTCGAGACCGAGGGCCAGCGTTCTGATGTCAAAATTGTTAGAGGCAACCATGCCAATTCTGTCCCCACGACCTTGTTGCGGTCAGGTTAATGGTAAAAATGGAAACATCATAGTTACCTCTACAAACGTTAAGCATATTTGTTGAGACAGTAGCAAATACAATCCTAGAGGAGAGAATCTGTTTGATTTTATCACTTCTGTTGGACTGATGACCTCGAACGTAAAGTGCGCCCCTACGTTCTGCCAAGAAGAAGTGAAGTTGTTGACCTAGCAATCTGCACTTCAAAGTTGTTAGAGTCGATTAGAGACTGGCAAGACCTAGATGAAGTCTCACTCTCAGATCACACTTAGAATTTAGTCTGACTATTTCAGGCGAATAGTCTGTAATACAAAGACGGAATCCTAGGCAAACGGATTAGACAAAGTTCAACGAACTTCTTGGTGACAAGGTGGATCTTCCTGGGCGACTGAGGACTCCTTTAGCATCTAAAATCAATCGGAAACTCTCGATCGCGCACTTTTAGAGTCCTTTAAAGAGGCTTATCCTATTTCCTGAGGCCAACGCGATAAAACTGCACTCAGGAAATCAACCAGACGACTGCTAAATCGTGCTTGCAAAAGCGACAAGGATGCAGACTGGTGAAACTTACGGAACTCACAGCGTAAATATAAGACGATCATAAACAAAACGTTCGAAACAAAACTCCTCTAGAGCGCACTGTATAGAACTAGAAAGTGAAAGGGAGACTTCCAGACTGGGCAAAGTCCTTAATAGGGATGAGTTGACCAAGTTGGACTCTCTCAAAAAAACCGGATGGTACTTTCACGAACTCCAGAGTTAAGTATATGCAGATTCTCTTGAAAGTATACCACCCGGGGGAACAGGTCTCAAAACTGGGAGAAAGAGAATTAGCGCTAACCTTTCAGCACGAAGGTGTTGCAAGGGGAATTGGGACACTGTGACAGCGATACTTACCAATTAAAAGGTGAGAACTTCAAAGCACCGGGCACGGATGGGATTTACCCAGCCATGCCAAAGGAGGATATAGAGCAACTTCTAAGAAATATTTTTCGAGGATGTCTTGCCCTGGGCTACGGGCCTTACTCTTGGCAAAAGGTGAAGGTAGGCTTGATGCCTAACCCTGGGAAAGATTACCTTCCAAATCAAAGAACTTCAGGCAAATTAGCTTGACATCATTTTCGCTGAAATGTCTGGAGAGACTGGTCGCACCTAAATGAAAACCAACTTGCTTACCAACATGGAAATTCCTATGAGTCTGCTCTTCATTCTTTGTTTTCAAAGATAGAGGGTGCAATTTGGAAGGGTGAGTATGTGATGCAGGTATTCATGGACATTGATTGTGCGTCTTTCCAAAAACTTTGTGATGCCTCCAGAGTGCATGGTATTGGTTAAACTTTAAATAAGTGCATCTACGCCATGCTAACGCAAAAGTGGCGGTGTGCTGAAGTGGGTGTTAATCGTTCTTAACAACAGAAGCGACGAAAGGCTTATGTAACTCCCACAACAGATTACGTCCAATTGCCGAAAAGGATGTCGGTCCGAGAATCCGAGAATCAGTTCGGTTTTCGAAAGGGGAGGTCTACAATGGATGGATGGCAGTTGTCCTAGTAGCTAACACAGCTAAGACCGCACTTGACGAGGACAAATGTTGTTCACTGGATGTGAAGAACGCCTTCAATTCCGCTAGATGGGGCAAGATACTTGAGTCCCTAATCAACTTAGGCATTGCGAAGTACCTGGTGCGTATCGTTGCCGACTTCCTAATCGATTGGGTTCTGTACTGCGAATCACATGGAGAAATGAAATTATACCAAATAACATTCGGAGTTCCACAAGAGTCCGTCCTATTGCCACTCTTGTGGATTATTATGCATAACGGAGTACTGACCCTAGACCTTCCTATTGGTGTGGCCTCCATTGGTTTCGCGGACGATATTGGTGTGACGGATGTAGCACGCCTTCTCGAAGAAATCGAGCTTTATGCAAATGAAGCAGTCTATGAGGTTAAATCCTGGTTCGAGAATGCTGCTTTACAGCGCGCAGAGCATAAGATGGAAGTAGTACTTATTACCAAGCGGAGAAAGTGGAGAAGCGGAGAAAGTGAAGATCAAAGTTGGAACGCTAACATTTCATTCCAAGCCTGCACTTAAGTACTTCGGTGTAATGATTAACCAGAGGTTAAACATATGGAGGGTGCAGCAACGAAGGCATATAACATCGGAGCGCTGGTTGCGAGAATGCTACCAAATATAGGTGGCCCAAGGCCGAGTCGTCCACTCCTTATTTCGAAAGTGGTCAGTTCGATCCTACTGTATGCAGCCCCAGTATGGGCAGATGCACTGGCGAATATAACAAATAAGAGAAAGATTGGAGCTGCGTATCGCATAAGTGTACTCCGAACATGTTGCGCTCACAGACAATATCCAATGAAGCAGATTGCGTGATAGCAGGAATAGTTCCGATTGAGATTTTGGCGAAAGAAAAACAACGACTTGACGATCGAGCGTATCTCACCGGAAAATTTCCTGCCAGTGGGCGATAGTTCGCACGAACTGAAACTGTCGCGGAATGGCAAGAGAAGTGGGACGAGTCAGAAAAAGGCCACTGGACTCACAAAATCATATGGAATATCCGGAAATGGACCAAGCGACCCCACTTCGAAATAGGTTTCGTCCTAACTCAATTCTTGAACACGGACACGGAGGCTATCGAGCATATCTATATCGATTTGGACATGATGATCTACCATATTGCCCAATTATTGCAGAGGACGCAGGCCACGTTTTTTTCTATTGCCCCAGATTCGAAGCCCAAAGGGCTACTTTGGAAGTTACAACCGAGGAGCACTTTACATCCGAAAATATAATGGGACATATGGTGAAAGCAAAGGGGATATGGACCAAAGTCGGATAGGTGATTGCAGCCATCGGAAAGAAGCTAAGGAGGAAGAAATCATCCGAAAGAATGCACACGAGAGAAACACGAGCGCAGAATTCTGACCCAGCCCTGCGATGTAATACCAAATGGGAGACCCGCGGGGCGAGTGGAAGGAGAGGGAGGTGATTTTAGTGGGTAAGAGTCCCACATAACCGCATGGCAGAAGTCTGCGCTAGCTTTTGAAGCTCTCCATCGGCAAAAAAAGACAGACAGATGCACAGACAGACAGATAGTAACCTGATTTTAATAAGGTTTTGTTTTACACAAAACCTTAAAAAGGAGGAAACTGAATGGTATTTGCTTGCCAGAGATGAGAGGTTAAACCCTTCAACTCGCCGAAGAAGTGAAACATCTGCAAGTTACTCTAGGCAAGAAACTTCTTTGGAACAAGTATATAGAGATAAAGATGAAACGAGTTCCTACAGCTTATGGCCTGTGTCGGTGGACCTTTGCCTCGACATGGAAACAGGCCTCAGGTAGTAATGTGGGTATATGTATCATTTGGCCGATGTTCTCGTCGGCATCCGCAGTGTGGGAAGTTGAGGTGAAACAAAAGAGTTTTCGCTGTAAACTAGCTACACTGCAAAGTGCTGTATATCCGGGTATCACCGGTGCTGTGAGAACGACATCCGGCGCAGCTCTGAATGCATTACTCGATTTGCAACCCCATACATCTATTTGGTAGAAGAAGCGACGAGAAAACTGGGATGAACCAGAAGAATGCATGTCAAGATATACTGACGTCTTCTACACTGACAGCTCAAAAACAGAATAGCGTTTTGTAGCAGGAGTCTACCTCTCGAATAAAAACGAGAAGTGGGCTCTTCCGTTGGGACAATATACAATAGTCGTTCAGGCTCAAGTGTATGCGATCCTAAGGGCAGGAACCTGGATAATTCACGAATTGTTAAATGGCAGGTGCATCGCAATCTGTAGCGATAGTCAAGCTGCATTGAGCGCGTTGACCGGCCGTTGGATTACTTCAAAAATCGTTCAGGAATGTCGAAAACGATTGAACTCTGTTTCTTGATTCCATACGGTGAAACTACTCTGGGTACCCGGTCATTATGGTGCAGAGGGAAAATTAAATCTCGGATGCTTTAGCAAAAGAGTTCAATTTTTTCCCCAACACCTAGGAACAAGCCCCCCAAAATGACATGTGGCTGAGCCTTAATGCTGCTAAACACACCAAAGTTTTCCTCTCAAAACCAAACAAACATATGGCGGGTTTACTCCAGGAACACTAGGAAGTACTGGGAGCATTCACTAACTGGACATATGTTCAGAAAAGGAATTCTCCAAGATGATACATGTCCCTGCTCTAATGAGGAAGTGGAATCCACGGAGCATTTTCTATGTGAGGGCCCCGCCTATGGACTCATTAGATATCAGATTTTTGGTATTGAGGTGCTATAACTGGAACGGGTAGCATCACATCCACTAACGGAAATGCTGCGATACATAAACGAATCCGGGATATTCCGTTGGACAGGGGAATCGAGTACAATGGACGACTATAGTCTGAGTGCTCAGAGGCTTTGCCTATCCCTAACCTCAAATACACCCATGCACACATAAACTTAAATAACGCGGTACCATCTTTCTAGAGCGTTAATAAAATAGCAAAGTGGTTTTTAGTCCCTACTCTCAAGTCTACATGTCGCTGTGTAAATGTATCCATGTATTTTTTAATTCGTTGTCCTTTCATCAAACGCCAATGAAATATCGTCCGTGTACGCACCTTCCTATATGCAGGATTCGTTTATCCTCATCTGTCCGCATAATAGGGATTCGTTTTTTAAGCAATCTTGAGGCCTTACCCTTCTCCCAAAGTAGCACCATATGTGAAAAAAGATTTATCATTTCTCTACCGATTTTTTTTCAATGAAATCGGTATGACTTTCTTCCACTCCAAAAAATCTCTATCTAATCCATCTTTTTATCATTATTGAGATTCGCATCCACGACAGTTGGGAAAGTAAACGCTTGAAAAATCACTCGGCAGACGACCTCCTGAGCTAAGGGAAACGTTGATTGATCCTCATTAAATTATCGAAGACCCAGAATCTGATTTCCCATACATTTCCTAGAAATGTGGAAAATGTGGAATCCTTCAAGAGCCATTTGAAAGGTTCATCTTAGCATAACGAAATAAAGGCAAATGTCGGTATTATCATCAAAACGCTTTCCCGAATCATTCGAATGAATGGAGTTCGAGTTCTTTAAATGATGTCATCCTTCGTTTTTGATTCACGTATTGATTTGGCTTGACGACTTTCAAGTTCAGATACAATTTTAAGATCTTTAAGTTGAAAAGTTTGTCTATTTCACAACTAACTATAAACCTTATATGTATATACAGATATATACACTGTAAAGTACAGTCTACCTATTACAAGTAGAAAGGATGCTGTGTTCCGCATTACCGGGTAATACTGGAAGAGCAACTTTCACCAGGTTATTTCCCCAAATCTGTTCAAACACAAAAGATACGTTGAAATGAAACCGCAAATGGGTTAGAGGTAAACAGTAAAATCGAAACTTGGAAACTCACGAACAAGGAAAGCAGAAACTTTACTTTTGTTAGCCTTGGAAGATATTATATTCTTATGGTTTCTTATTTTGGTTTGTATCTCATCGTCTTGTCCTTCAGAAAATGAAAACGTAATACTGAATCTTTGGCAGAAACAAACTTCAGAAAAATTTAATTGCCTTACATCTGTTTGAAAGGCACGTATAAGTGGTTCAAATCCGCATGACTTAATGATTGGAACTCTAAGCCTTCGAAACCGAAGTTCACGGTTCAAATTTCACTGGTGGCAAAGCCAATGAGGCAGAAAGTCGGTTACCAGTCGACTCAGCTGCGAATGAGATCCTGATTTCAATCAGGATGATAGTCATGCATGAAGGTAATACCGACAAAATGGCCTTATAGCGTCTAAATTGATTTCGTAGTGAACTACTCTAATCCACTTTCAGACCTAGGATCAAATTTAACAATTGCGCGCTCTATTATAACCGGAATGCTCCTGGATTCATCCCGAATGAAACTTGACAAACGTAATTCTAAGTAATTCTTAATAAAAATACGAGATACGGACACTACAATCCGCACAAGGTACTACACATGCACTTCTTCTTTGTTCGCCTATCCCTTCCAAGTATTCCTTGTCTCCATCTTTCTCTCGCCCCAAATGATATGCTTCCTACTCGCCTTAATTGATAGTAAAAAATTGCACTCAACTTAAAATTAAAGAATTTATCGTTCGGGGTGGAAGAGAGGAGAGTATTCTTCTCCTTCTTTCTTTTCTCTAGCCTTTGTCCTGCTCGGTAGAGGGATCAACTTGTCTCGATAGATTTCGTAATTTTGTTCGGACATAGACCTGCTCCAGATGGAGTCGAGAGGTTCTCAAATTACTAGCTAGCGCATCAAACCAACGTAAATTCGACCGGTCTTTTGGTCGTTTAATCTTTCAATCTTAGCAAGTGTGCTTTCGTCAACGCGAGTCACATACTTGTCGATACCACCGAAAACGCTTCTCTCGTAAAATTTTCCACGATTGGTGCAATCCCATATTGATTGCAGATGTCCGTATTTCAGATGCCATCACGGTGTCTTACGCTACTGGTTCAACACAACGTCTCCCTCTCCATTACCGCGGGGCGCCATTCATTGTCTTTGATTGTAGGAAGGCACTCAGAACCATAGAGCGGAATAGGGCGGAACGATACGGAGGTAAACTTTGTATTTCAATCTTTCGTTGATATGTCGTTCACAAAGAACATCAGAAGTGAAACGTCACTTCCATCCAGTTAACCATCGGCTGATAGTATTTTTCCGAGATATCGTTCTGTTCTCAGCGAGTCGCTGTCACCCACAGTGATAGTGCCTATTTCATTGGGGTCGGTCGTCAAATATTTTATTTAGTTCATATTTAGTCTTAGCCTGTTCCGCATCATTCCACTTTTAGGCAAAATGCTCGAAATCAGCTTTATTATGAGACACTAGCAAAACATAATTTGTATAGATAGAGGGTGTGTAAAGCGCAGACTATAAAATGTTCAGTGTTACTGTGCAAGAAGGTACATCCTTCTCCCCCCTCGGACAGCATCTTGTCATGGTGGGAAAACTTGTAGTAGTTTACTACTACACTAAGGGCGTCCAATAGGTGCATGCAGCCCTCAACCGAGAGACTGGAATCTGGCATGCAAAGTAGTATCACTGGAGCGAGTAAAATGGACATTTAACTCGTTCCAAAGATACAAGTCTGCAGGTCCGGATGGCATCATTCCTGCGCTAGTAATAAAAGGCGGTGGAAGGATGCCCTGGGTCTACATATTCGGAATATATATCGCGCATACCTAGCACACGCATATATTTCAATTAATTGGCGTGATGTAAAGGTGTTATTCATTCCCAAACCAGGGAAACCTGCCTAAGCAAACGCAAAAGGCTTTCTAACGTGTCTTTTACTAAAAGGACTAGAAAGGCTAATAGATCGGTTCATAAGGGATACACACATTCCTAAGTGGCCACTTCACCATAGGCAACAAAAAAAAATTCTTCGCGCAAGCATTTACGGACGACCTAGCCGTAATTACCGGCAAGTTTAACGACACAGTATGTGACCACTTGAATGCAACTCTGCATGAAATCCATAGTTGGTGCCTTCGCAATGGACTGAAGGTAAACGCTAGGAAGACTGGATTAGTTATGTTCACTAGGCACGTTAGGTATGGCAGCTATACGCTACCCACCTTAGCAGGGGCGGAAATCCAGCTGGCACAAACAGTAAAGTACTTAGGAGTACATTTCCAACTTAACGTGGAAGCATCATATCCAGGAACAATATCAGAAATCCTGTAGATTGCTCTGGTGCTGTAGGAATGCAATAGGTAAGACTTGGGGACTTTCACCAAATCGGATACACTGGATGTATACATCCATAATAAACCCCATTTTGATGTAAGCATGCATCATCTGGTGGCCGAGCCTGAACTTTACTAACAGCAGGAAGCTGCTAACGCAGATTCAGAGGCTTTGTTGCCCAAGTATTACTAGAGTAGTGAGTACCACGCCGACTGCGGCACTTGAAGCTATCCTCAATCTGCCCCCCATTCACTTGGAGATGAAACGGAAAGCAACCAATGACGCATATAGATTCGATACCATTAGAGCGTGTAAAGACGGCCAATCACACGTTATGGTCTATCTGGAAATTCCTTGACACACATTCGGTAGCTCTGATGCCGACCGATCATATAGTTTCCGTATTCGTCTTTGAAAAGACATGCACTGTCGTAATCAACAAAAGAGAAGAATGGTTTTCAGATTACAGACCTAATAATCTTCACCGACTGGTCAGTCATGGAGGGTGGATCGGGCGTAGGGGTGTTCTCGGAGAATCCGATTATCGAACTGGCCCGACCCCTCAGAAAAATGACTACCATATTCCAGGCGGAGATATATGCCATTTCATTGGCAACAGAAGAATGTCAGCGACAAAAGTGGAGGGGTCGCACCATTCAAATCTGTTCCGACAGTCGCGCGGCATTATCAACACTAAAAAGCAACGACATATCAATCCAGTTGGTGAGGAGTTGTCATCAGATGCTGCTGAAACTTGGCCGATTAAACGAAACATTCCTTATGTGGGTGCCGGGCACTCTAACATCGCTGGTAATGAAGAGGCTGACAGACTGGCTCACCGGGGGTCTGGATCCATAATGATGGGGCCAGAACCAGCTCTTGGAATCCGACCATCTACTGTCAAGTCTAATCTGAAAGGTGAAATTGCAAGGATTCATGCAGTCAAGTGGAGAAATTTGGAGTCTTGCCGACAGGCGAAAATCCTTGTGAAAGAGCCTAGGGCCACTAGAGTGGCATTTTTGTTATCCCTTAAGAAGGGGGACATGAAAACCCTAGTAGGGCTTTTAACGGGATACTGCTCATTACACTATCATATGGAAAAGATTGGGGTAGTGGTTTCGGCTATGTGCAGCCAATGTGAGGAGGAGGAGGAGACAGTCCTGCACTTTTCATGCAGCTGCCCGGCATCCTAAGATTTGAGACGAAGTCCCCTTGGCAAGGTTTTCTACAATGAAAAATCTGCACACTCTCTGCCTCTGGACAATGTTCTCAGATTCGCTAAAGGCTGCGAACACCGTAGGCGGGAAGCCATTGAATAGGTGATTTACGGGGACAGTACAATGAGCCTAACAATGGCCTGAGTGTCGGAGCTGCGACTCCCCCAGTAAACTAAACTAAACTAAAAAATCGAACGATACTATATACTGGAGAGTTCGCCACAATGAAGTAATTTAGCAAGTATGTGACGAACTGATCTCGTTCCCTTAACTACCGCAACCTCATTTCTCTCCCAAGTGATATCCTTGAGGATATCAAATACAAAGGCTATTTAGAAATAGATACTCTCCGCAATCCTCTCCTCTCCGTGATGAAATCCTTTCCCTTCACAGGTCAAACCACGATCGAATCTGATCTCTTTATACCAATTACCTCCACAAACGCCCCTCCAACATAGAACCCTGATACCCTCAGAGAACCCTGACAACTTCAGGGAACTCAGAAAAACTTGCCCTCGTCTTGGCAAATCGACCCAACAAACCACTATCCTTCCGCAGAATATTTCCACTTCCGAAAATCTAAACATCCTAGCTAACCACTTCCTTCAAGCGCACCATTGCACCCTGCACATTCATGATCAGCACTTCGAAAGTGTTGTAAGCGAATCCATAGAACAACTCCAAGCCTCACGAACTTTTTACCGCCCTAATCCTAGCCAAAACCTTTTCTCCCAACACCTTATCCATCCCGATAAATATGATGATGTTTCTCCCATCCACTTTGTCAGCCCAAGTTCAGTGGAAGCTGTAATTACAGCCTCCAAGAAAAAAAAATTAGTGGGTCTTGACAAAATTCCTTCCATAATTTTGAAAAAATGCGCTCCTAACATTTCCACCACACTTTCCTCTATCATTAATCACTGCCTCCTCAACGCACACTTCCCTACCGATTTAAAAAGTGCTCGCATTGTACCCATCCCAAAAAAGAACCTCAACTCACCTAATCCTGATAGTTACAGGCCTATCTCTACCCTATCTTCCTCCATCGAAATTTTCGAGCGGATCATTAAATCCCTTCTAGACGAGCATTATGTTTCCAACAACACTCTTCCTGAGTTCCAATTCGCCAACCGAACTAAACACTCAGTTGAGCACGCACTTCTTGTCCTCAAGACTGATAACCTTCTAGGTATCAATCAGAGGACACCCACCATAGCCTGTCTCCTTGAACTAAGAAAAGATTTCGACTCCGTATTGCAATGCGGACTCGCGTATAAGCTTTTCGAAATCCTCAAATCCTCAAAATCCTCCATCCGCACCTCGGTAAGCTAATTCGTAGCTTCCTTCTAAGGCGGAAATCATTAGTCAATATCCAACAGCACCTTTCCTTTCAGTCCTTCGTTCAGTCCTTTCTGCAACCCTTTCCCTCCCTGTTCGCCGCTGATATCCCCAAACCAACTCCACAGCCGTGACCTATCCGAATAATTCAATACGCAGATGATCTAATCCTTTATACCGACACCAAAGACATCTCCCACGGTGAAGCTCGTCTGAATTCTTGTTTAGACGAGCTCTACCATTATTTCATTCGTTGGAAACTTGCCTTAAATCCCGACAAATTCCAGACCATCGTCTTCCATGGAAACATAAGAATGACACCGAAAATGGGGAGTGACATCAGCTCTTTGTCACTCAAAATCCACGACGATTCCATCCCCACTGTAAAAGAAGTCGCATACCTCGGAATGACAATGAATTCGCGCCTCTCCCGCGTCCCTCATATAACGAAGGGACTAGCCCGTGAAACTGGTACCTTCAAGTCCTTGTATCCTACCCTTAAATACAATATCCCTACTTCGAATTTAAAATCGAAGACCGTTCCAAGTACATTTCCAACCTGATCCTCTACGAGTCCTGTCAAACCCCACGTATCGATTGATGCCTTCCTTGCCCGTGATGCCTTCAGCTTCCTGGTCAAGTGTCAATCCCATCCCAATCCTTTTGTCTCTAAAGCCACACAGATCAAGATCGTTGAAGATAACCTTCTCCGGACACATCTGTTACCCCAGATCCTCTTATCCCCATAATCACAGAACCGTCTTTTTGATCCTCCCTAAGGTAAAGTAGTCTTCTACATACGACTCCAAATTTTTTAAACCCACCCATCATTAGCGCCCCTCCTAGCTTCTGATTCTCATCCCTCTCCCGCATGTCACCCATCCTGCCCTGCTTGCATCCCCGCCCCATCCTTTTTTAAACATGCTCAACGAGTAGATGTTTTTTCGACTTTTCCAAATGGTTTTCTGTGAGCCGCTTCGATCACACTGCTCCCAGGGCAGAGGTGAGGCAGCGTCTGATGAGTTGCCTCTGCCCTGGTTCGCAACCGCAGCCATTTTCGTCCCTCTTTTAACTTTAAAATTTCTCGAAATTGAGTATGTAGCTAGAAAATTACAACATGGAGAAAGTTTATCTAAATTATTTTCAGTCCATTTATTGCCTGCAAATTACGAACATGCACATATGCATGCAGCAGGCAAGATGACAACTACAGATGGTGCTGCTTCCTTTGTTTCAGATTTTATTTGTGTGTATTTACTAATCAGAATAATACCCATTTCTCTCTTACATTTTCAAAGAAATGGTAAGGCACTGTCTGAATATATTTTCCAAACACGAAATAGGGGGAGGAAAATGGTCCGGAGAGAACTCCAGCCATTCTGTGGTACCAAGGCCCTCACTAGGGATGTTTGCAATATGTGGAACGCAAAGTATATGCATTTCTCTCAAGGAAAAGTGATGCAGTTGCAGTTTTCCCCCGACCAGGCGGAGCTACTGAAACTAATTAGTAACACACAAAAGCTATTCAAATGAGTGCGTTGGCTTGAAAACTCCGTGTTTGCAAATGAGCTGAAAACTAATCTAAACGCTACAGAGGTAAGGCGTTCTGAACATCTTTAACCCATTGACCCCAAAGGGTCGTTTTATGCAAAATTGAAAGTGGATGTGCATTTACGAGTTATTGGTTGACACGGAGTGGGGAATGAAAATTTTATTTTGTCTAGGAAGGCGAGACAATGCAAATTTTCATTTAACAAACATTTTTCACATCAATGCATATAAATCAGCACTTAACCGGATAATATAAGCAAGCACCTTCTATGTGAAGCAGTTCGGCAAAGAAGATTGCAGCATCAATAGCCTGCAAGCATTCATTATGGAGTTTGCGCTGGTGGAGGAGAAATTACTTTGTAACCTTCAACTCGGAAAATGTTAATGCAAATTATGGAAGTGACTGATATCTTTCCAATAACTAATTTAAATTTATGTTAATTCTCAATAATTTTCCATAAACGATTCGAGAATGGGAAATTCTGTATTATTTAGTCCTTGCACAAGATGCTAATCACATTAGTTTAACTGTCCTTTTCTTTCACGGACCCAGAATATACGTGTTACGCCTCTGGGTTACTCTAATGCCAGCAGGAAGGTCAACCTCCTCTCGTCTTTAAGCATAGCAAATTCCTGATTTTTAAGACCAGCGTGTGGGACAATCGGGTAAGGTCTCCAATTTAAACCTGTGAAGGTATTGGCGGCCTGAAGGCAGAGCATACCCTCATGGGCTGTTCTCCTGTAGACTGCACTCCGTTTGTTAATGTTAACTGACATCTGCAACGCCTCCTCCAAGTTGGGGTCGCATAGAGCGTAGCCAGGGTAGTGACCTCACCCTGGCTATAAGCAACTAAGAGGTATACCGTGGCCCTCCCACGTTCGGCATCATCCTCGCCAGGGCCATACTAGCAGTGGATGATTTATCACAAACATACTGCACGGCTGCCTATAGCTGAGCCTCCTGTCTATCACCACCCCATCTATTTGATGGTCGGCTTGGAAGTGATGATATGATTCCCGATTCTAATGCAGGCGTAATTTCTCTTCCAGCGCAAGTGTCAGAACAGAGTTCTCTAGCCAACTTTTAACAGTACCGATTGAAACCACATCACCTGAATATAACTCAGCATGTTCGAGATTCTTTGTGACAACAACCAGCGCTGTGTCGTCAACGTAACCTGCCACTGTGGTTTCCCTCGGAAGGGGAAGATTAAGTCCATCGTTATACATGATGTTGCACAGTAGTGGGGCCAATACGAAGCCCTGCGGGGCACCCGCGGAAACAACGTACTCCTGGGGTCCGTCATAAGTCTCATACCAGAGCCTCCTTTCAGTTAAATAACTATCGACGATGGCAGCAAGACAGGTGGGAATACCAACCTTCGCTAGGAATTTGCGTATTAGATTCCAGTTGGCCGAATTGAATGCATTTTTCACATCTTCGGCCAAGCCAGTAACCAATTTGATGGCATGGAAATATTCTCTCGAACATGCACGCTTCGAACAACTCAGCGAACATGTCCGGTCTGGATTTCACGGCAAGCTTAAGGGCCTTTATTGTCTCTTATTCTACAGCAGATATCCGGCAGTTCGTCTCTGGTGACTGTCGGAATTGCTGTCACATTCAGAGGTCGTGAGGTCGTTGGAATATGTCGGTGCTTTCCTCTTGTTGGAGGAATCGCTCCTGGATAATTTTCATCAAGAGGGTGGAATACGTGATTTGCGAAGGTGAACGACCTCTGAATCGTCCCATCACGGGTTTATGTCCGCTTCTGAGCAGAGCTCTTTAAAGCATTTCCTATTGCTTCGCTTAATGGCTAGCTTGAGGGTTTTGTGGGCTGCCTTATAGGGGCGCCCTTTTTGCCCCTGATTGACTCTACCTACCGCCCTCTGAGCCGCTCTTCTGGCTCAGTGGCACGCTGATCGAAGGCCAGCCAGTTCACCATTCCACCAGTAGTTTGGTTTTTACTAGGTAATGAGCACCTCCTAGGCATGGACGCATCACCTGCTTTGACGATGTATTAGGCCAGATGGACGGCTCTTTCCGTAGAGGTCCCTGCTTTATCCGGTTGATCTAACCACACCTCTATGAAGGTCTGCTCATCCAAAGTTTTTGCAGAGCAGCCTAAAATCTTTCTCGGTTTCGGGCATGATGGGTCTTTGCCCTATGGCTAGATACATGTCTCAAGGAAAATTGCCACTTATTTTTGCCCATACAAGGCCACTGGCTGCCTAACTTGCAGTACATTGTATGGCCTATCGACCGCAAGCCCATATCGCCGCTTCACCAGTAGAATCTGTGACCCATATGCCACCGTGACGGTTTCTATACGGTTCACTTATGATGGAAATTTCCATCTCAGATTCGAACGTCGTCTGCTCAAGTAAATCCTCAGCAATGATTCAGGTTTCTTTTAATAAACCTCATTTTCTCATTGCAGTGAGCGCATTCCTAAATTCCGGGCATTTACCAATTCCGGCAATATACCGGTTATCCTGTTCCTCTTTCACCTTGGACAATATTCATTTTGGGTCGCTATTGCACTCCCTGGCAATATGATCCTTTTCCCCACACCTTC
Organism: Hermetia illucens; assembly: GCF_905115235.1. NCBI lineage: Eukaryota > Metazoa > Arthropoda > Insecta > Diptera > Stratiomyidae > Hermetia > Hermetia illucens. The sequence goes on along the minus strand of NC_051854.1, from coordinate 80,268,601 downwards.
TGCATCGTTCGAATCGATCAATGCTGCTGGTGCATACCTTTGCAAAGTGCCCAAACATCAGACATTTAAAGCACCTCTTTAGTGAAGTTTGTTCTCTTAAGCGGGAGACATCCCATCTAATCCGAACTTTTCCGGCCGCCAATAACTTCTGCGCTGCCTCCGCTGATATTGTGGCCGTTTGTGTACCACCATAGGCTTTTCGTAAGCCCACAACAGACTCCTCGGCGTAAGATCTGGCTGACTGCGGAGTCTTGGAAGCGGATCGATGAACGGAAGGAGCTGAAAGCTCTACTGACCGCTGCGAGTAATGGCGGGCATGACACGCTCGAATTCCGATACCCAGCGAATTCCCGATAAGTTGAGCGTAATGTCCGCCGTGACAAAAGAGAATTTGCTGTTGCACTGATCCGGGAAGCGAAAGATGCCACAGATCGCATTGATTTCAGAACTGTATACCGCATCACGAAAGAGCTTGCATGTGGTCGCAAATCTTTCGATGGTCCTGCCAAAGACATCAAAGGTCGACTTTTCATCCACGATGACGAACAACTGCAGAGTTGGGAAGAACACTTCACCAGGGTCCTTAACCATATTACATCCGGTAAGATTCCTTCTCTTCTGGATGAATTGGCTGCAAACAGAAGAAAAATCATTTAGGCCGTCAAAGTACTCAAATCGTGTAAATCCGCTGAGCGTGGCGATCTCCCCACACAGTTATTTGTCGCTGCACCTGCAATTACTGCAGATCCGCTGCTTGCATTTGTATGGAAATCTTAGGAATTCAAAACCTTTCCCAGAAAGTGGAAGAAGGGGATGACCGTTAAGATTCCAAAAAAAGACACCCGCTTTTAGCTAAAATAATCCAGGAACGCATCAAAGAGCATCTCGAAAGCTGATCGACAGACAGCAGGCTGGCTGTCATTGTAGATTCTCCTGGATCGACCACATGAACACCCTGCAGATAATTTTGGAACAGTGCGCGGAATTTAGATCTTCGCTGCACCTGCTCTTCGTCGATTTTGAGAAAGCTTTCGATATCGTAAACAGAGAGTGTATCTGGAGTGCTCAACCTAGGAGAGGCATTCCGGGGAAACTAAAAGCTATTATCAGAAAGACATATGATGATGCAAAATATCACGTGGTGCGCCGAGGTAAGATCTCGGAGGAGTTTGAGGTTCAAAGCGAAGTCCTGTCACGGTTCAAAGTGGCATCCTGTCACCGATATTATTTCTTCTTGGTATCAGTGATGTTCTTCATGCTGCTCTATCCGGAGGACGCGGAGGAATTCAACGGACGATGACATTTTTCCTCAGACACCTTGACTATGCTGATGGCATCTGTTTGCTCTCTCGCCGGGTCATGGTCCTTGACCAAATGACTTTGAATTTAGAAAGGGAGGCAAGAAGAGTCGGATTGAGGATAAACACCAAGAAAACCAAGGTTCTCAATCTGACAGGTCATCGCACCCTCCGTATCTGCATTAATGGGCAGAGTATCGAAAGCGTTGATCAATTTGTATGATATATCAAGAGAGCGTGTTTTCTGTCGACGGTAGAATCGAACTGAATGTTACCCGGTGCACTAACAGCAGTGGATCCGCTTTCGTTTCCCTGTCTAAAATCTGGAAATACAGTTATCTCAACACGAAGGACAAGTTGAAACTTTTCTGTGCTAGAATTCTTTCTGTGTTGTTATATGGGAGTAGCACATGTAAAGTAAACTTCACTGCTGCTCAATAGCTCCAAGCTTCCGTCTATACTTGTCTGCATCGTATCATCGGAGTACGCTGGCCTGACATTATGTCAAACCAATAACTTGGTCGGCGCACAGGCCCAGCACTCGCGTGCGATGTGATAGGAAGACGAAAGTGGCTGTGAGTAGGTCACAAAGAGTCGCTGTCATTGTCAGCTAATGGTCTATTAATTTTAGACTTAACTACAAACAGAAGACGATATCTAACATTTTAGTCGCTGTCACGTTGTCTGGCTGATAGAGATGTCTGAAATTCACAGATATTGGATAGGAGTGGCCTGAAGGTGGTGGCATTTTCTGACGACTTGGCGACATGGGTTATTAACAAAATTATTCAAAGTACATTGGGAAAGATGTGCCTATAGGTTACAAAAGGCTGATTCAGCATAGATCCATCCAAAAAGGAACCGATGCTATTTACAGCCATACCAAAGCCCGAATGCCACATTCCGCGGCTAAATAGACAAAGATTGATGCTTGCTTCCAATTTAAGTATCTGGGTGTAATCCTGGATCCTAAGTTAATTTGGGGACTAAATATAGAGTTGAGAGTTAAGGGGGCCCGCATAGCCTTCCACGTCTACAAGAGAACCTTCATAGACAGTTTTTTGAATGTTCGCGAGCTGTAGTTTGTCCTATCCTAACGTACATGCACGTCTATTAGGTTGTGGCCAACACAGATCAATAAATACAATAGCAACCAAAAGGAAAAAATGTTTGACTGCCTGTTTCGTCCAGGACAGAAACAACTCATAAGACGCTGGCTCACCTCTGCCCTGGGAGTAGCATGGCGACAGGTGATAATCGCTCCATTTATATATCATCACAAACACGACCTGAGTGCGAATTATATTGAAGTGAAATCCGTCCCAAGGTCAAAATTAGACCAGACCGGAGTGATTTTTTTTGCTGAGGATCCTGGGAGTCCTGAGTCCGGTCCGTCATCAAGTGGATGCGGACTCAGGACTCCCAGCATCTTCAACAAAAAAATAGTACCACGCTTAAAAGAGTCCAAACAACTACATTTGAAGTTGCTTTAGGGCGCTATAGTTCTGCCCGGCAAATGTCCTCAATGTACTTCTACGCCTCCTCCTGAGTCCGGATGTTAAACAGCGACCCCTACGGCCATAATAACTTTCTAGACGAAGTGCCTCGGGAACTCTAGACATTACTAACAAAGGAATTTTCCTGTGGGCTTTCCAACCATGGCAAAGTGGAAAGTCGACGATGTGTTTCAAGCTTATCAGTATTTTTTAGGGGCAGATCAAAAATGGTCTGCGGAATCGTGAGTTTTCTTGAATATACACAAGATAGTAGAGTCGTATGGTTTCCAGAGATTCGTCGGTATGTTCCGACCGAAGGTACTGGCTATATTAGAGATCTATCGATAGCTGAGGCATGATCCGTGCGCTCACGTAACATAGTCTTCAAGGATCTACAGTAAATGGGACATTTTCCAGACTAATGCGGCAGTGCTGCAATACGCTGAATAGTGTAAACGCTCTCAGGAGGCCGACAGACTAGCCAGACGGAATTTCTCTCTGGACAGTTGAGCACAGCCGGCGTCCTGCTGGTAAATGTGAGGGGTGGATTGTATTGGTACTACTTAATAGCCGCTAACTTTAGACAGCGAAGTCTAACCACCTGCGCTAACTCAAAAAGGATCTACATAGCTCCCCTGCAACAATACCCGATTGTGAGAGCTTTTCGAAGGATCTGGTCTATAAGGATAGTCCCTTATCGCATCATCTAAGTTGCGGGGAGCACCTGACTTTGTGGCAGCCCCAGCGCTCAAACTGAGCATGCCGCCGAAAATGAAGTAACGAAGCGGCAAAAGTGGCAGCAGCCTTTGTGGTTGTTATGCTCACCAAGCCCAAAATAAATGTACCCAAGGAGATATATTTTAAACGTGAACTGTATCTTTTATATTTTTCATACAAAATTCGATGCTCAATGCTGGAAAAAAAATATTTTTCTGTATGGAATGTTGTAAATTTTTGGGATATACAATACATATTGTATTACATTTGAAAGGGTAAAAAGTTAATAACAGGTTGAGAGTGATCCCTGCAGTGGTATAGTTCCCTCCATTACCTGATTCGTCTAGACACGTCGTGAATAGTTCAATGGCCAAATGTGACTAATGCGGCTACTTCACTTGACAATCATCGTTTACTTTTGAACCAAAAATAATCAATACAGAACTTTCTTTCCACTTTCTTTTCAATATCTCAAATGAAAACTTCAAGTCACATAAAGTCAGATGGCAATTGATTCCGTCAAAAAAAAGATACTATATTCTTCTCTTCACAATGAAATCTACGAATCCCCCTGGATGGAGCTGCAGAATTTGAACACCAGCACATCTGAAGGGATATCCGATTTTGTAACAAATATTTTTAGAAAAAGTTAGCAGAGAGAAAGATACAAGGACAAGCAGACAAAAGATATCTCAAGTGGAATGTAACAATCAAGACGAAAACCATGAGAAGAGAAGTTCGGCATGTATGGAAGTTTTATGAAGCGAAATTGTTGTTACAGATTGATCGTAAGAAATTATTATACAAACCTTCATCACAAGGATATGTTGTGGAATTAGAAATATTTGCAACATAATAGATGGAACCCTTTGAAATAAATCAAAAAGGGTTCAAAATAGCAAGTAAAGTGACTTAAGTAAGAACTTTCTCAGAACTTGAATGTGGCTTGAATGGAACCGAAAATTCCCCAGATACATCCCAATGTGTATCCATCTAAATACTTACTTGCTAGGATGTCTGCAAAGTTCGTCCTGAAATCCTGAAATCTCTAATCCTAAAGAGTCTCTTTTTGTGACTTAATGTACCTTCGACACAGTTCTCTGAAAAAAAGACTTCCCCCCGATTGCGAGCCAAGATGAGCTGCTATCCCTACTTGAGACGACACTAATCTGAGTCCAACTACCACAAGGCTGACTGTCCCTAATAAATATTATATGAAAGAAATAGTTCAGCGGCCTAATGTAATCTCCTTGCTGTCCCGAGGATTTGCTCGTATTTCACCCCCAAGTTCAATTGCGATGAAATATTCCCAACCAAAGCCAGTTAGTTAGGGGAAGCTCGTTACAAGCAATGGATGACTACCAACCAAATGGTTTTCATAAGTGGAAGACTTTTTGAGCGGGTGAGTGGCTTATTTTCAAAGACTTTTTTCAAAGAACTTTAAAGGAGAAGGTTACCTACATCCTATTTTGCTGCGAAAAGATCCATGAAGAATTAAGGAAGGAAGACATTTTCGGTTCATTGATTATTGGGAGTCTCCGATTACCGACTGACTCAAAAAATACTTTGGAACGGGCAATAAGGCTCTGTTATTTAATTTGCTCAGTCTGACAATGAGATGAAAAAAGATTCAGGCCAATATCTAGCAGTACCTGTTGCTGCCTACTCCATGAAAAATCCTTTTTATAAGGAAATTCGTAATGATTTAGATCAGCATTAGATAAAAGAAAACCTTCAGAAGTCAGCTACGGCAAACTACCTAGAATATGGAAAAATGGCGAAAAGATGTACACAGCTCCTCAAAACTTTTCAATCACTTCGAGCCAATCGGATTTTTATCAATAAAAAATGCAGCAAATCATGCTGCGAAATTGTAATAAAGGAAGAATTGAATCAAACAAGTCAGACACCAGAAGCTCAATGCTCCAGGAATGAAACCACCAGATTTTATGTAAAACAAAACTTTATTAAAATCGGTTTACTGTCTGTCTTTTTTTTCAGGAGGTGGAAATCTTCAGAAGACACTGGTCTGGACACACCAGCGTGTGGGATTTTTACCCACTAAAACCACCCCCGACTACCACTACCTACCATAAGGTATTACATCACGGAGCGGAGTCAGCTCGTTCTAGCTTAGTCACCTTTCTTCTATATGCGGCGCACGCGACCATACTTTTCTATTCTCCTCAGCCTTTCGCAGTTAGGTTTGGATAAAGGCGATCATGGAGTTGACAGCATCCCAATTTCGTGATGTGCTAGCATTTTCGCCACCAGAATTTCTGGTACGAGCACCTCTCCTAGAGTCTCCTCTAGATTCTTCCTTTCTTCCACAAATCTCGAACAGTGGAAGGATACATGCTCTGAGTCCTCTGGGACTCCATCGCAATTTGGACAATCAGGTGAGGTCTCCAATTTAAACCTGTGCAGGTATTGGCGATATCCTCCATGCCCCGTGAGAAACTGGGTCGAATTATAGTTAATCTCGCCGTGTCGTCTCTATAACCACTTCTCCATGGCAGGAATGAGCCTGTGAGTCGACCGACCCTTTCACGATCGTTACCACCGCTCTTGCCATCTCTTTATGGATCTTTCCCTCTCAGCGTTCTTCGTCTGTAATAAAGGAGAGTTTGGCTTCGCATTGTATATATTCGTCATTTCATCTGCCAAGATGTCAATGGGCATCATTCCAGAGATGACGAACGCTGCTTCATCTGACACAGTCCTGAAGGCAGAGCATACCCTCAGGGCTGTTCCTCCAAACTGGGATCACATAGAGCATGAATGAAGCCACCACCCTGGCTATAAGCAGCCTAGAGGTATGCCGTGACCCTTCCACATTTGGCATCATCCTCGCCAGGGCCAGCAGTGGATGATTTTTCGGAAACATACTGTACGTGTTGCTTATAACTGAGCTTCCTGTCTAGCACCACACCCAAGTATTTAATGGGCGGCTTGGAAGTGATGATATGATTCCCGGTTCTAATACCGGCGTAATTTCTCTTCCGGCGCTTAGTGATGAGGACTGCCTCTGTTTTTTTCCTCCGCAAGTGTCAGACCGAGCTCTCTAGCCAACTTTTAACAGCACTGATTGCCTCGCTTGAGTATAACTTAGCATCTTCGAGATGCTTTGCGACAACTACCGGCTCTATGTCGTCAGCGTAACCCGTGACTACGATCCTTTGCGTCGAGAACACCACTGCCAAGCATCTCCTCGAATTGGGTCAGTGTCAAGCTTGGTGGGGCGTAACAGCTGTACACATATATATTTGAATAAACCTCATTTTTTCATTGAAGTTTGCGCCTTCCTAAATTCCGGACATTTACCACTTCCGGCAATATGCCGGTAATCCCGTCCTTCACTTCGTTCGCACAATAAGCATTTGGGGTCCCTATTGCAGGCTTTGGCAATATGGCCTTTCTCCCCACACCTTCTCCGTCGATCGCCTTGCCATGCCTTCGCGAAATAACCAAACGCAAGGCACTTGAAGCACCTCTTTGGAGAAACCTGCTCTCTCAGACGCAAATAACCCATCCGATTCGAACCTTCGCGGCTGCCAATAACTTATGCGCTGCATCCACTGGTAATCGCAATGTGTCTGTCCGTCCGTTTGTCTGTCTGTCTATCTGTCCGTCACCCGCATTTTTCTCGGAAACTGTAGCAGCGATTGGCACCAAATTTGGTGGAAAGGTGGGAACTGTGAACGCTCACGCATACAGTGAGTTACATCCTTTTACGTCAAATTTGAGAGGAAGTCCTTATACATGCAAAAGGGGGGTGTACAATTTTTTTCCCCAAATATATTCATATGAGGTATCAAATGAAAGGTCTCGGTTAGTACTTTCCGAAGCTGGTCTTAGTTTTGACATTTGTTGGAAACGCGAGGAGTTCGGAGGGTTATTTATTTAACGAGGCCATTCTCCGAAAATGCCCAACCCAAAAATCTGAAAAAAATCAAGAGGCTGCCACTATATGGTGGCTAGGCTCCGAAATACCTTCCATACCAATATCTCTTTAAATAAAGTTAATAATAGTATATTACTATAATTTTCAGTAATTGGCTGTAGAACCCCCCTTAAGTTCATCTTAGCACCACGAAATTGCAGCAATGTAGGCTATAATATAGAGCTTGATCCCACCAAGTTTGGTGGAAATCGCACTGTTACTAACAAAGTTATAATAGGTCAAAATTGTCACTTCTTTGGAATTTCAAGATTTTGAATATCAATATCACCCGAAAGTGAATATTCTCACATAATATATGCACATATCACGTGTTATGTACTAATGGGACAAATTCAAACTCAAATGTTTTTATAAAAGAAATGCACAAAACCTTTCATACCTGAAGCGTCCAGCTTCCGGTTTCCCGACTTGTTTTTTGATCATGTAGCTTCTGAGAAATAAATAAGTGACCACTTTCCCCCTTCCTCCCCAATTACACAATTGATATCAAAACCTGCACCGGAAAGTACTAATTGACACCTTTGTCCCTTAAACCTAACCTGGAATAATATTATTCATTATATGCGTAGGAGTTCACACTTCCAACCGAATTTTTTGGCAATAGGAGTAACCACTTCTGAGAAAAGTGCCTGACGGACAGACAAAAGTTAGAGAAAGCGAAATAGGAGGGGGAAGGAGTTTCGTTCTTCCTTTTATTCGGCTCTCTCGCAGAGTTGGATATTAAAAGCGTTTCCATTGAATATGCTGTGCACCTCTTGGAGGAAGCCAAGGATTCCGGAGGCTTCCCACTAGGGAAATGACCAATGGGAAATTGCCATTATCTTTTAACGTGAATGATCCTTTCAAACAGAGGGTTAAATTGACGCAGTCACAGCCCGCGAGTCCAAATGAAAACCAGATTGAAACTGACGTGCTCACACGGCTGGGAACAATGATCCATAGAGATCCTGGAGATGAAGAATCAACAAATGATGTTCACAACCACCTGAAGAACGTTATCATTGATACGGCCACAAAGATACTTAGCCCCAGCTGCAAGAAAAGTTGGAAAGGCTGGTTTGACGGCAAATGTAAGCTAGCTACGGAACGGAAGGATGCTGCATACCGAGTAATGTTGCATTCTCAATGAACGCGGGCAAGCGCAAAGAGTTATCACGAGCTCCGTCGAGCGGAGAAGCGACTTCACAGACGGAAAAAGGACTGGGACAACCAATAAGTTTGTGAACTAGAAAAGTGCAGCTAGCCGCATATGCCCAGAACATCATTGGCCCATAACAAAAAGGCTTCACTCCAGGCAAATCAGCAACAGATCAGATTTTCTCTCTGTGGCAAGCGATGGAAAAACTGTTGGAATATGGACATCAGTTGCATCATCTTTTCATCGACTTTAAAGCCGCCTATAACAGCATAACGAGGGTAAGACTGTACACGGCCATGAGAGAATTCGGTATCCCGATGAAATTGAAAATACTAATTAGTCTGACCCTGACTAATATGCGAGGTCAGATAAAAGCAGCAAGATCACCCTCGAGTTTATTCGACATCAAAAGCAGTCTATACCAAGGGTCCCCTATCATGCATCCTCTTTAACCTGGCCATGGAGAAAACGATTCGCGATGCAGATATACAACTTTGAAACCGTTGAAAATTTCTCCTATCTAGGGTCGAAAATCACAACAGATAACAGCTAAGACGATGAAATCCGCACACGGTTGTTGGTAGCCAACAGAGCGCATTTCAGCTTACAAAAACTGTTTCGTTCAAAGCGTCTCATCAGAGGGTCAAAGCTTTTACTGTACAGGACTATGATCTTGCCAGTCCTTATGAATTCCTGGAGACCTGGATTCTTAACAAAAAAATTGTGAAATATTGGCCGCGTTCTTGAAGAAAATGCTGTGAAGAATTTTTAGCCTCCTACATGAGGATGGACGACTCCGTAGCCTATATAACGACGAAATCTATGAGTGATACCTTGACCGTCTGGTTGTGGATAAAATCCGACTCAACAGATTGCGGTGGGCGGCTCACCTAATCCGTATGGATGAGAATGATCCAGTCTGGCAAGTCTATAAGGACAATATCTATGATAGAAAAAGAAGATGGTGCAGATCCTTCCTGAAATGGAACCATGGCGAAGGTCAGGATGCCAGATAACTTTTAGGGATATCGAATTGGTGGACCTTGGCGCAAAACCGGGGTGTCTGGAGTTCCTTATTAAGGCAGGCCTAGACTGGATACCGGTTGTTCGCTGTTGATGGTGATGATGATGATGATGATGATGATAATGTTTTCTCAGCGTCTAATAGCAAATGATCTCGAGCAACCTGTTCAAAAATGGAATGATCGTCTCATGCAAGAGAGTCTCAGATTGAATCTCAATAAATTTTTGACGACCGATACCCATGAAACAGGCACAATCACTAACAACGGATCAACGCTATCAGCCAATGGAGTACTGCACTATGAAATTACTTCACACATTAACGCAATCTAAAAGAAGTGGCGTTCCACAACTGGATCGATCGACGATCGACATATCACCGAACGTCTCAAATCTAAAATGTACTGCGATGTCGTCCGTCCAGTCGCTCTCTATGGTTCTGAGTGTTGGTCGACTATAACGCATTGGACTAGTGGCGATCGTGGAAAAATTGCGAGAGAGGCGTCTTCAATGGTATGGTCACGTAATTCACGGTACCGAAAATTCACTCACCAGGAATAGTCTGAACATCGAAGTCGATGGTAAGCGTTTGTGAACGATACAAAGGCTGAAGAAAAAAAGGAAGATTGAACGTGCAATTTCCTTTACATTATTATCAATTACTATTAGGAAGACTAACCTCCCATTCTAATCCCTTAACCAGGAGCCTATTTCAATAGACTAGTGTCAGTCGAATAAAAAAAGGGATTCTTCCTTTCCGGAAGCATTTCCTCGTTTTATCGTTGCGGGGTCTCTCTTGAAGCACGTATTTGCAGTAACTCAATAAAAACTTTTAAACCAAATAGGACAATAGAAAACTGTCTGAATGACGTATTAGTGAACAATAAAATGGGAATGTGGCCTCAATGTTTGAAACTTTGACTTCCTCCGCCACCTACATATCTAAGTGCAAACATATTAAAAAAAAGCACATCAGGAAGAAGGGTTAGATGTAACAAAAAATTCAGAAATGAAATTCAGGTGAAAGGATCCCCAACCCACTTTCAATGATGATGTTGATAAAACCTTATAAAAGGACAAAACGGTTTAAAGCTATTTTTGGACGATGCTTGAAATTTCCAGGAATATTTTACGTATCTGGAAATACTCGTAGTCTTCCAAAATTCATCTTATTAAAAAATTTCAGATAATCATTCAGGAGAAAATAAGTTGTTCACAATTCTCAAAAGGGCTTTTACTTTAAGATAATTTCAGATAAAGTAAAGCATCCTGAGGTGTTTCATTTGAGACCCTTGGTGTAAGTAGGAGCGCTAAGGAGGTTAAAGCACCCGAAGCTGTAGTCATTGAAAATCGAAGTAATTTTCTCGTCTGAAATGATAGAAGGAGTGATAGAAATTGCGCATCGCAATGTCCATCACCCACCGTTTACATGTATCTTCTATCTAAATTCCAAGAAATCTTAATCTTTAACTAAAACGATCGGCTTGGGCGGATTTATGTGTACTTACAGCTACTTATACAAAAGTCGGGTGGTTTTATTTGAAGATTCCTTCTCTAAACTACCATAAAGTGGGCCACAAGGACAACTTGTCTCATTTGAGGAACCATTTTTTACAAAGCCTTTGAATGTTATTAGATTCAAGCAGGATTTTCGCTTTAATAAAAACCGTCACTTTCCACGTCCGTCTTCATTCGTCTTTCGCAAAGTCACTCCATAGTAATAGGGACGTTCCACTCATCTCATTGTGCAAATCTACGTTCATTGTCAAGTAACAATACACGAATAGTAAGCGGGAAACCCCCAAAAATAAAAATCATCGTGACTGTGGAGCTAGGAAAATCCTTGGGATGCTCCAAGGTGTACGCTTGTTTTCACCACAAATTCTGGTTTTGTTTTGTTTATTCTATGTAAATTATTATTTGGGGGAAAATGGAAAACAAAATAAACCCACTCACTGTACACATATGTGCGTGCGTATAGTACATATATACCCAAAGATTAAACAACCCACAGCTATTTGAACAATGACAATGACAGGATATAATCGCAATTCTGTTCTAAAAATAATTTAAAATTCTTGCCTTACTTTTCTCCAGAAGAATAAAGTCCTAACGAATCCGTAATAGTAGCACTGCCATTATAACTTTCACAAACTCTCGAGTTTCCACAAAATTAAATCTCAACTTTCACTTTTTAATGCAAATTCCCAGCATTTGGGACAACACTCTCGTTCAACAAACAACACAGAACTGTATGAGAACAACAAATTCTTGCCAACGTGCAACAAGTTGTCTTTCATTTTCCGATTCGCCCCCACTGGCAATCTATTAGGATCACTTCTGCCGGGACCCTCAAGGGTGCCTCAGAGGGTCTTCCACATACTTTCCGAACAAAGCGGAGGAAAACAAGGACTTGCACAATTTTCACATTTTTCCACTTTTCACTGATAACAAACAACACTACCCAATTGAAACAAACAACCCTCGCATGCCATGGGGAAGCATCACAACGCGCTCGAAGCTTCCTAAGCGGGAGGAAAGCGTCTATGTCGGACTGAGGTAAATCGAGAACTGACTACTTTCGCCTGAATCATATGCTCGGAAGGATGTCTTAATCAGGCTGCAACAGGAGATCCTTTGTTTTCGCTCCTCCTGGTAGATTTTCCCAAGCAAATATCCAAAGCATTTGCATGGACACAAATCAAGCTTTCACATTTTCCCTCAGCTTTTCCATTTTCCATGTTAACTTTGGGACTTGATGCTAGAACTTCAGAATGTTGCCAGACATTTTTGGGGGAAAATGGTTATTAAATTGGGGAAACTAAAGTGAATTCACAATAAATATATTTGGCGGAAAATCTTGGCTAGACTTTCCTTTGCAATTTTCTTCCAGGATTTTAAGATACATACATTGCCTCCGCGTTGGGTAGGATTTCCCCTCGAAGTTCAACATTTCTTGGGGTTACCGGTACCTTTCACGGAAAGATTTTCTGCAAGGCTATTACGGCAGTCCTTGGCTGCTTCCAAAGCTTCCTTATTGCACACAAATTTTCATTTAGCCAGAAAAGTTCAGACGTTGGGTAACAAACAACCCATTGAAACCAGTTGAATGGACTGTTCAAGATATTTGAGGGATTCGGGCAAACTTTATTAAGTGACTAGGCTGCCATAAACAGTAACATTGTAAACGCAAGAAATTGAGGTACGCTTAGAGTTTATAGTTTAAGACCTAGCTATGTTGCTTGGATTGTTGTCGGTGAAGCAACAACGGGACCGTCAAAATACCTACTGGAAGACTAAGGTCTAAGGCGTTTGAGGACTGTCGTAAAATTCGCATATTAAAAGGTACTGTAGTGTGGGCATTTATACGACAGATGCAAATCTTCCTTCACCTTTTTTAGAGACAAGCAAAAAAGGAATACATCCGCTAATATTCAATATTCTCCTATTTTCTTCCAATGTTTAACACCCCTTACCTTTTGCAAAATATATCTCTCCCAATTTCCTCTTTCCCTTCCCGGACATACATTTACGCCACATTTTAAAATTTAAACAGGTCGGGAAACTGCAAGCTTGACGCCTCAAGTATAAAAGGTTTTGTGTTTCCCTATGTGAGAAGCATAACGCAGTTCTCCATTGGGTGATAGCATTGACTCGAAATATTTAAACTGCTCAGTGTTAACACCTTCAGTAACCTGCCCAGAACTGAACGAATTAAATATTGGTCTGCACATCGAAGTCAACGGTAAGCGACCAAAAGGCGGACCGAAACAACGGTGTCTTGATACGCTAGATGGGGATTTAAAAGTATCGCGATTACATCCAGATCAGGCATTAGATAAAATAAAATGGCGAAATCGATCACGACGAGCCGACCCCGCTTGCGAACGAGACAAACATCATCACCGGTATCCCGTCCAGCCCTGCCTTAATAAGGAACTCCAGACACCCCGGTTTTGCACCGAGGCCCACCAATTCGATATCCCTAAAAGTTGTCTGGCTGTCCTACGCCATGGCTCCATCTCAGGTAGGGTCTGCCTCGTCTTTTTTTCCTACCATAGATATTGCCCTTATAGATTCTCCGGGCTGGATCCTTCTCATCCATACGGATTAGGTGACCCGCCCACCGTAACCTATTCCGCAAGATTTTATCCACAACCAGACAGCCATGATATCGCTCATAGATTTCGTCCTTATGTAGGCTACGGAATCGTCCATCCTCATGTAGGGGACCAAAAATTCTTCGGAGGATTTTTCTCTCGAACACGGCCAAGAGTTCGCAGTCTTTTTTGCTAAGAACCCAGGTCTCCGAGGAATACATAAGGACTGGCAAGATCATAGTCTTGTACGGTAATAGCTTTGACCCTATGGTGAGACGTTTCGAGCGAAACAGTTTTTGTAAGCTGAAACGGGCTATGTGAGCTGCCAACAACGGTGCGCGGATTTCATCCTCGTAGCTGTTATCGGTTGTGATTTTCGACCCTAGATAGGAAAAACTATCAATGGTCTCAAAGTTGTAGTCTCCTGTCTTCATTGTTTTGGCACTGACGTTGCCATGTACTTCATCTTGCCTTCATTAATGTGCAGTCCAAAATCTCGCGCCAATTGCCGCCTGCTCGATCTGGATGAAGGTAGACTGTACATCTCGGGTAGTTCTTCCCATGATGTCGATATCGTCAACATAGGCCCGTAATTGGGTGGACTTGAAAAGGATGGTGCCTCTCGCATTTACATCGGCATCGCGGTCCCTTTCTCCAGGGCCAGATTGAAGACGACGCATGATAGGGCGATAGGGAGAAAATCTGATCTCTTGCTGATTTGCCTGGAGTGAAGCCTCTTTGGTATGGCCCAATGATGTTCTGGGCGTATGACGCTATCTGGCCTAACAAGATAGCGGAGAATATTTCATAGATGGTACTCAGCAACGTGATACCTCTATCATTGCTGCACTGTGTGATATCTCCCTTTTTATGTATGAGACATATAATGCCTCTTTGCCAGTCGTCAGGCATTGATTCACTGTCACACCTTGAGCACAAGTTGATGAACCACTTGGTGTAATTGGTCGCCTAAATATTTAACCAATTCGGCTGTGATTCCATCTGCCCCTAGCGACTTATGGTTTTTAAGCCGATGAATTGCACGGACTGTTTTTTCTATGCTTGGTGGTAGCAGTATTTGTTCGTCATTTTCAGTTGGCGGGAACTCCAACTCGGCGATATTTTGGTTGTTGAACAGTTCATCAAAATACTCACTCAACCCATCGCTCCAATATACCCATTCTGTCGGAAATCAGATTTTCCTCTTTGTCTCGGCAGGATGAGCATCGAGGTGTATAAGACTTCATCCTGCTGACTTGTAGGCAAAACTTCTGGGTCTGGTGCGTTTGCTCCCTGTACTTTTCTAGTTCACAGACCTCTGTTGATTCTCCTAGGCTTCCTTTTTCCGTCTGTGAAGTCGCTACTCCTGTGCCCGCGTTCTTTGAGAATGCAACATGACTCGGTATGCAGCATTCTTCCAATCCGTTGCTAGTTTATATTCATCGTCAAACCAGCCGTTCCGACTTTTTTTGCGTATCAATGATAATGTTCTTCAGGTGGTTGTGAAGATAATTTGTTGATGCTTCATTTCCAGGATCTCTGTTGACTGCGGTTATTACGGCATCCAATTCCCCCTTATAGGTGTTGCGGAGGGCTGTGCTGTGAATCGCTTCGGTATTCACTCTCACCTGATTGTCAGAGGGGATTGTGGGTGATGTTCTAATTCGAGCTCGGAGCACTACCGGGGGGGGAGGGGGGGGGGGGGGGGGACCCATAAGTTTCGGAAAGTACGCTGTGGTGGGGAGAGAGAGTTTGGAAACCTATTGTTTGACCACATGTCCGTTAGTGTTACGCCACCTGCGTCAGTGTGCGAAGTTGTCTCGCTGTGAGTGCATCGGTTCGCCTGTGAGATTTTTTTTAGTGTAACAACTTTTTACATTTCGGCGAAAACGAAATGAAAAGATTGTCGAGAACAACGCGCGCCTGTGAAATTTTGTTTCCTGTTGGGGAAATCGGCCGCGGAAACTATTGTAATGCTTAGGACTGCTTATGGGGATGCTGCCTTAAGTAAAACCAAAATTTACGATTGGTTTTTACGTTTTAAAAATGAAGAAATGTCTTTTGGAGACCAACTTCGTCCAGGACGCCGTCTGCGTCAAGAACTGATGAAAACGTCGACAAAATCAATGCCCTCGTTCGTGAAGACCATCACCGAACCGTTGATCAACTCTGTGAGATGTCGGGAATGTCATGGAGTTCAATTCAGAGAATTTTATCCGAAGATTTGCACATGAGAAGGGTTGCAGCCAGATTCGTCCCACGCCTTCTCACAGTCGAGTAAAGGGAGCGTTGACTTCAGGCATGTTTTGAACTTCAAAATCAGCTCAAAGAGGACCCTGAATTTTTTTCCAAGGTGATTACTGGTGATGAAATGTGGTGCTATGGATACGACCCCGAAGCAAAGCAGCAATCAAGCCAGTGGAAGACAGCTGGCTCTCCTCGTCCCAAAAAAGAGCGCCAAGTGAAGTCAAACATCAAGACAATGCTAATTTGTTTTTCGATTGCAGAGGTATTGCGCACGCGGAATTCGTTCCCCCAGGTCAAACAGTCAATCAGAAGTTCTACTTGGAGATTTTGAAAAGATTGAGGGAGAGTATACGGAAGAAAAGGGCAGATCTTTGGCACACAGGCGACTGGTTCTTCCGTCATGACAACGCGCCGGCCCACACCGCCCTTTCCGTGAAGCATTTTTTGACCAAAAACGTCATTGCACCGATTGACCACCCCCCATACTCACTGGATTTAGCTCTCTGGGACTTCTTTTTGTTCCCCAGACTCAAAAGGAATATGAAAGGAAAGCGTTTTGCCACTGTGGAGAAGGTGAAACAAAAATTGCTAGAAGGCTTAAAGGACATCCCAATGAGTGAATTTAAAAAATGTTTTGAACAATCGTTTGGAGAAGTGCGTTGTAGTCAAAGGCGAATACTTTGAAGGTAATCAAAATTTGGTGTAAAAATATTGAGAAATAAAGAAGTTATGACGAAATTCCCGTTTTTTTTTGGGTTCCCCCTCGTATGCCAACGAGATAGTGGTCCGAGTCTATATTGGCCCCCCCTATATGTTCTGACATCCATCAAGGCTGAGAGGTGGTGGCGTTCAATCAGCACGTGGTCAATTTGGTTGAAAGTGGTCTCGTTTGGAGAAGCCCACATATGTTTGTGGACCGCTTTCCGCGCTAACCAGGTACTTCCAACAACAATTTCGTGCGATGCTACTAACTGAATAATGCGCAGTCCATTATCATTGGTATCCCTATGTAAGCTATGGGAGCCGGCGTATCGCTTGAATAAGGGCTCCTTCCCTACTTGACTGTTGAAATCTCGAAGCCTGTCCCAAGTATGATATCAAAATCATACTTGGGACAGGCTTCGAGGGTCCGTTCAACTGCCTCGTAGAAGGTATCCTTCTCTGACTCTGCAGTCTCTTCTGTAGGGGCATGAACGTTTATGAGGCTTATATTTCTAAACTTGCCTCGCAAACTCAGAGTGCATAGCCGTTCGCTTATATTTTCAAAGCCGATAACAGCAGGTTTCATTTTTTGGCTAACTAAGAAACCTACTCCGAGCATATGGTTTACTGGATGGCCGCTATAATATATGGTGTAGTGGCCCTTCTCGAGGAAACGAGTCCCTGTCCAAAACATTTCCTGCAACGCTGTTACATCAGCCTTATATTCGGACAGGGTATCGGCAAGCTGCTTGGCAGCTCCATCTCTGTACAGGGAGCGCACGTTCCATGAGAAAATTCGCAAATCGTTATTCAGTTGTCGTCGCAGGGTTCTTCGGTGTGTTGTCAATCAACACCGAGGATCCTTTTATGGATTCATAACAAAATGTTTTCCGTGGATGGTTGTCATCGCTACCCAACTGCCAACCTGAAGGACCAGTAGGTACAATTCGTCCCGTTTCTAGGCGCGGGAGACTCCCCTTCATCCTTCTCCGTTTACAATTCCCAGCGGTCACCACGTGGATGTGGAGATAGAGTTTGGTAGTAGAGCTATTGGTGCTGGTTTAGCAGGCGTTTCCCAGGTTTTATGCTCCATCGTGGGTACCAGTCCACGTTTCACCCTGGGACCTACTGCCATTATCACATTCGATTAGTTCCTCTAGACCCGCCATAAACATTTCGATTAATATAAGGGAAAGTAGGTTACCCATTGCGTTTTATAATGTCCACTCCGCGAGGAGAAGTAGTTTTCACTCATATATAGATATATTGAACTAATAGAACAGCGTAGATTAACGCCCAGTTTTTGGGTTAGATATGTTGATGATGTACTAGCCATCGTGGAAAAATCGCTGTTGAATGAATTGCTAGAAGAAATCAATCAGCTTCATAAAGATATAATATTCATTATGGAGACTGAACAAATGGGAGGAGATCATTCCTGGACGTCAAGATAATTAGAAACTAGGAGACTTCGAGTTCTATCATATATATTCAGGAACCCCATAAAAACCCAACGAGTCACTCCTAGCAGCTCTTTCCATTCATACCTGCATAAATTCGCGGTTTTCGACAGCATGATACATGTATTGCTGAACATTCCCTAAAGAACTGGCTTATATAAAATTCACGGCAAGAAAAAACGAATACGGCACCGACATTCTTCTTCTTTTTCTTCGACCTTTGTCCCGTTCACAAGCGGGGTCGGCTCGTCGTGATCGGTTTCGCCATTTGGCTTCACCGCAACCTGTTGAGCCAGATTTTATCCACAACCAGACGGTCGTGGTATCGCTCATAGATTTCGTCGTTATGTAGGCGACGGAATCGTCCATCCTCATGTAGGGGGCCAAAAATTCTTAAGAGGATTCTTCTCTCGAACACGGCCAAAAGTTCACAATTTTTCTTGCTGAGAACCCAGGTCTCCGAGGAATACATAAGGACTGGCAAGATCATAGTCTTTTTCAGTAAGAGCTTTGACCCTATGGTGAGACGTTTCGAGCGGAACAGTTTTTGTAAACTAAAATAGGCTCTGTTGGGTGCCAAAAACGGTTGTGATCGGTTGTGATTTTCGACCCTAGGTAGGAGAAATTATCAACGGTCTCAAAGTTGTAGTACAATTTTACCTTGGCTATAGTATCATAGGTGGCCTTAAAGGCGATGAAAATACGTTGCAATTGGTGTCCTTGGTTTGCGGCAGAGAGAAAATCTAATCTGTTGCTGATTGGCCTGGAGTGAAGTCTCTTTGGTATGGGCCAATGATGTTGTGGACGTATGGGGCTATCCGATCTAGCAAAAGATTATCTTATAGATGGTCCTGTGTGGAGTTCCCAAATCTCCCATCAGGCGCGTCCCTTCGTGCGGATAAGGGAATGCTCGGCGAATGCGTCATGGCCATGCACATGCACGCATCCGGAGATGTGCGTGTATAGGCATGTTTATGCGCAGGCCGGGTAGGTGGGAAGTAAACGCCCACCCGTGGATAAAAATTGGCTATGGGAAGGCTACCCAGAAATAAAACCAAACATGGAGGAGCAGAAGAAGAATGAAGTTACGGTGCAGGGCTTCGGAAACCCAGTACCGGCGGTTTTTGGGAGTGAGCAAGCGGGCTCCCGGCCGTCGATATCCAACTACTGCAGTGCCTCATTAGTGGGAACCTTGGCTACTGTGGCATGTAATGTTACAAGCGTACGGGAGGAACATGAACTGGCTCCAGTGACGGACCCGTTCAGAAGGAGCTCGATTCTTCGCAGATCCCCTCCCACACGGACACAAGCCCCCACGATCGCTAGCCCCAGTGGGAAGCGTATAGTGGGAGTCTTCGATGAAGAAGAATCGCTGACGCCGATTCGCCCGAGCGATGTTTTGGGCAATGATCAGTCTGGAGCTGCCTTTACTGCCCTCAGTAAAAAGATCATGGAGCTGTGTGAATTTATAAAGGTGCGCAGGAACATTCACCAAAATATAAGGGCCATGATAAGAGGCATCGGTTTGACGTACGGCAAGGCCCAAGACGAACGAGTAGGGAAGTCGCCGATTGGAAAAGTGAACCAGGCAACTCAAGTAACGCCGGTTCAAAGCACAAAAGGGGAGAAACCGGGGAAAAGGCTGCGCGAGAAGCTGAATGACTCAACAGGCCAGCAAACCCCGAAAAGAAAAAAGGACTCAACTCCCAAAAAGGCAGAGTTCATGAAAAGTACGTCTGAAGCTGCCAGTGAAAATATTGCAGTGGCTACCTCGAGAAAAGGAGGAAGATAAGGCCGGAGGTTATTTTCATTTCCAAACGAGGCGAAAGGTCATACGCCGACATTCTCAGGAAAGTGAAGGCAGACCCCGAACTCACCAATTTGGGAGACAACGTCATCCGCATTAGACGGTCGCAGAAGGGACATCTTATGTTGGAACTTAAGAAATCCAAGGATGTAACCGCGGACAAATGCTTAAGTCAAATCGGGAAGACTTTAGGGCAGAAAGCCGACATAAGAGCTAGCAGGCCGGAGATCACTGTAATCTGCAAAGATATAGATGAAATCACGACGAAAGAGGAGGTTCGCGAAGCGTTGGAGAAACAGTTCGATCTTGCCGGACTACAAGAGTCAGTGGTGAAAACGCTAAAGAAAGCCTATGGGGGAACACAAACCGCCATCATCAGCCTACCAGTGAAGAACGCACTCAAACTGTTAGCAGCAGGGAGAGTGAGAATAGGCTGGGTTATGTGTCGCCTTAAAGATCAGATGGCGTTAAAACGGTGCTTCAGATGCCTTGACATTGGTCACATTGCGAAGGTATGCACTAGTCCAAATGACAGGTCAAAGCAATGCAGGAGATGCGGAGTGGACGGCCATTATCAGCAAGGACTGCGGAGCTGACCCAAATTATCTACTGTGCAAAGGAAAGGAGGGTGTGGATCATCGGCACATTGCAGGCAGCAGCAGGTGCCCGGAATACAGGAGAGCCCTTAGCACAAATCACAGATGAGGTTGATACAAATCAACGTCGACCACTGCGAGGCATTGCAGGATCTACTCGCGCAAACCACCCGCGAGAAAAACATCGATGTGGCCGAACTAAGTGAACCATACCGAGACCAAACGGGCCAAGCAGCGCTATGGACTTGTGGAGAACAAACCGTCGAGGAAATAATGGAGTACCCGGAGGAGGGCTTCATCAGAGCGAAGGCGAAGGGCATCCACATCTACAGCTGCTATGCTCCACCCAGCGCTACGCTCGTCGAGTATGAGCGACTCTTGCCGCTCTTGTTTTGGATGCAAGAGGACGTTGGCCGATCATAATAGGAGGCGATTTCAATGCGTGAGCAGCCGGATAACTAATGTGAGGGGACGTGTTCTCCTCGAAGCATTCGCGAAGCTAGACGTGATACTGGCGAATGTTGGGTCTTTGTACACTTTCTGGGGAAGGGGCCTGGGGTCTATAGTGGACCTGGCATACGTGAGTGCCACTTTAGCCAGTTGAATCGCTTGGCATGTCAGTGAGGACTATACTCACAGCGACCACCAGGCAATCTGCATAGACATAAAGGGCGGATCGAGCTCGAAAAGGAGTTTTCGCAGAATGAGGAGTGGTATGCTTGGCTGGACAGTGAAAGCTTTCGAGGGGGACACGTTTTCCGCGGGGCTCAAATCCGACATATCCCTGAATGGTACGGCTGGAGAGAAAGCCACCCAGATCACACGATGGGTGACGGAAGCATGCGATGCTACAATGCCCAGAAGGCGATTGCTCCCCAGTAGGCAACCCAACTACTGGTGGAACAACGAAATCGCAAGTTTGCGTGCCGCATGTTTTCGGGCAAGGAGGCTTTGCTAGAGGCTCAGGGGAAAACCTGGTGGCAACGGTCGAGAGGAGGCACACAAGCAATTGCGTGGCCGCCTAAAGGAAGCCATTCGGAGGAGCAAAAAGAACTGCTTCAAACAGCTGTGCGACCATGCTGACATAAACCTTTGGGGGGAGGCTTACAGAGTGGTGATGAAAATGCTGCGGAAATCACCCCAGGTGACCTGTCCGCGCCTCCTGAAACAGGTTGTTACCGCTCTATTTCCTCACCACGAAAATAGGGGAAGGAAAATTTTTGTCCAGCTAAATGACAGTATAATACCGCCTGTAACTGTGGAGGAGCTGCGGGAAATATGTGGTAGATTCGGTGACAATAAGGCCCCAGGTTTGGATGGCATCCCCAACCGAACTTTGAAACTAGCAGTGAAGACTAGGCCCGACCTTTTCGCCAACACCTTCGAGGCGTGCCTAAAAGAAGGAATATTCCCTGCACAGTGGAAAAAGCAAAAGTTGGTGTTGCTTCCGAAGCCTGGCAAGCCACCTGGAAACCCCGCGTCGTATCGTCCTATCTGCCTGTTGGATACAATGGGGAAGATGATGGAGAGAGTCATCTACAACAGACTCCTGCCCATCGTCGAAGCCAGCAATGGTTTGTCGGAACGCCAGTTTGGTTTCCGACGCGCCCACTCTACGGTGGACGCAATTAACATGGTGGTAAACCTGGCAAAAGGTGCACTGATTTCTGGCGGCTGCTGTGAAAAACGCATTCAACTCGGCCAACTGGAATAGAATTAAACGGGCGTTGGCTGACATAGGTGTCCCCGGATACTTAGTGAATTTGGCGGAAAACTACCTCTCAGAGAGGACTCTCTGGTACGGGACGGATGAGGGCCCCAAAGAGTACATTGTCACAGCCGAGGTACCACAGGGATCGGTACTTGGTCCGCTCTTGTGGAATATCATGTATAATGGGGTGCTTGCTCTTCCCGTCCCAGAGAGGACTACGATTGTCGGCTTTGCTGATGACCTAGCTGTGGTTGTTGCAGCAAAACACCCAGAAGATGTGGAGGTTTACGCAACGAAAACAGTGAGAGCGGTAAAGTCCTGGCTAGAAAAGGCCGGGCTGACCTTGGCGGACGTGAAAACGGAAGCGGTCTTAATAACGAACCGCAGAAAAAATAACACTGTGAAAGTGGAGGTCGGTGGACATACGGTCATATCAAAGCCGGCTATTAAATACCTGGGGGTAATAATTACTACCAAATTGAGTTTTAGGGAGCACCTAGAGTATGCATGCCAAAAGGCAGCCAGTGCCACCACGGCACTTGCAAAAATGTTGCCAAATATTGGTGGACCGAAACATTGCCGGAGGTTGGTGCTAGCCGGAGTGGTACGCTTCATCCTGCTCTACTCGTCGCCTGTGTGGGCAGAGGCGCTTGCAAACTCTCAGAGACGGAAGCAGGTGAACTCGGTTTACCGGCGGATGGCTTTGAGGGTTTGCAGTACTTTTAGAACCACATCAGATGAGACAGTATTGGTGGTGGCAGGTATGATCCCGGTTGACATTCTGGCCGAAGAAATGAGTGTCCTGTACAATGCAAGACGTATGGAGGGGCATGCACAGCGTAGAAATGCACAAGGTCAGAGTCGCTTGATCTCTGGCAACGCAGATGGGACGAGTCTACGAAAGGTCGGTGGACGCACAGGCTCATTCCCAACATTAGGGTGTGGCTTGAGCGAAAACATGGGGAGACCAACTACCACATTACCCAGTTCCTCATGGGACACGGTGGTTACTACAGGCAGTATCTGCACCGCTTAGGGTTGGATGATTCTCCGAACTGTCCCAGATGCGATGGCATACCGGAGGATCCAGAACTGATGTTTCACTGCCCACGATTTGCGATGGAGAGAAGGAGCTTAAACCAGGTGCTGAGCAGAAGCAGGACCCCGGAGAGCTCGGTTACTGATATGCTGGAGTCCGAGGAGAAGTGGCTTGCGGTTGGCTCCGCAATCATCCAAATGCAGGAGGAGTTGCTGAGGGAACAAAGAAGGAGGAAAGCTGCAAATAGGAGAAGGATGAGTGCCTAAGAGCAAACCTAAGCCGCGAAGTAATACCTTAATGGTGGTCCCGCGGGGCTGGGGCTGGAGAACCCTGGGTAGTTTTTAGTGGGTGTGAATCCCACACACGCCCGCTGTAGTTCCGGCGTTCGGGCGGCGGACGTGTCTTTCTAAGATTTTCCACCTCCGTGTCCGCACAAAAAAAAAAGATTACTTGAATTGTTGTCGGTGAAGTAACAGCGGGACAGCCAAAATGCCTGCTGGAAGACTAAGGTCTAAGGCGTGGGCGGACTGTCAAATTTGTCAAGTTTTCGTCAAACGCACACTGGCTTTTACACGCTTAAAGTTTTGCATAGATGCTCAGCAAAGACCCACAAATACAGGACAAATATTGTCAGAAGACTAAGTGGAAGATAAAAGGCTGTCAAGAAGCTTAAAGGTGCACAAAACACGTAAAATTCGCATATAAAAAAGTAGTGGAGTTTGTCTATTTTAGGGACAACTAAAAAGTGAATGCATCCTAATGCTGATATGCTTCCAGTGTTTGACACCCCTTACCTTTT